>NC_139605.1:89611136-90211136 GCF_964270895.1 Podarcis filfolensis | reverse complement strand
TGGTGGCAACTGTGCTCAGAAATCTAATCCTCCAACATTACACACAGCACTAGTTATCCTGTATCTTCAAAGACTTTAGCAGAGGCACCACACATGCCTTCGGGTTTTTAAAAAAATATTCTGCCCTGTTACTGCTATGAGGTCCTAGAACCTTCCCCTCTTAAAACTAATTGGTTTCAATGTTCCAAATTCTGCAAGAACTGTCCAAGATATTCGATCATCAGCGGTGTGACAGCAGCCATGCACATTCATTAGATCACTTGCTTATTATTCAAATACAGCATGGCGGCCACTTTTGCTTATGTTTTGTACAGAGATCAGGAGCCTGTGCACCCCAACTCCCGCCCCGATGTTGACGGACTACAAGTTCCATCAACTGTGCTGGCTAGGACTGGTGGGAACTGAGAGTCGGACAACACCTGGAAGTCCCTGGAGGTTTAATGCAAAGAGAGAAGTCAGATCATCTACATAGACCTTGAACTGGTACACAAGAAATAGCATTCAGTCCTTACTCCGGCTCTACAACATCAAGAGCTGCATAGGATGTCGGGCTTGGTGGAATTTGTCTGATGCACAATGGCTGCTCCCACCCAATTGTCCTTTAATACCCAAACAAATATAAACACCCCAGGTTAGAGTGGGGTGCCTAAGCAGATGCCACTGAAGGACAGAACAATGGGACTAGTGAGTGGGTGAACAGTCTCATCTGCCCCACCAGTCTCAGAATTCTGCTGCCCCTTGGGTTCTGCAAGTAACATTCAGTGGTAAACACACCCACCATGATTGAACATGACACACGTTTTGAGATATGTCGGATACCACAGGACACTGCTCTGGCAAGCAAAGATAGTTTCAAGTTACCCTTTTTTTTATTCTGAAAATGTGCAGCTGTAATCTCCGCAGAATGTGGAACATGAGGAAAACACACACGCACAATTTTTATCCCAGAGTTATTACAATAAATGCAAATGTATTAGATCAACTGGGTACATTTCTGACATATTTACTACAGCCCGGAGCACAGCGCCAAAGGAAGCCCAGGGGAAGATTCTCTTACAATGGGGGTCAATTCTCTGCTATAGAATGAAAGGTTTTGGGTGGCAGGCAATCCATCATCATTGCCCTCACTAATCCGTTTCAGCAGCTAAATTACTCTGATCATTGTGATATTGCACCATATTTCTAGGGCACAGCATCTTGGGAAGAATTACACAACCTCACCTCGCAGCTGACTTTATTTTTATCTTGAGTAGATTATATTTTATATCGCTCCCCCACACAACCTCCCTTAAAGCTAGGGAGGGCTTGAACTGGTTGTTTGCACAACACTGGGAGATCCTCAGATAAACAGGTTGCCTTAAGGTAAAGCAATCAAGATGGAATCATAAAGGTAGAGATGGAGGTCAGTAACCACACTTATCAAGTGTTCAACATGTTCACCTGTAGAACATTCACCACACACTCATCTCCCTAGTTGCCAAACAGTACAAGGCTGCTCTAAAGACTCAACCAACGTCCCAGTTTGAACAGGCAGCGTTCACACCGAGCTATTTCTACCAAAAAGTGGATCTGGCTTTGAGGCGATGCTCAGAATCCAAAAACTTATTGTATTGCTGTGTTAAAACATGATGGGAGGGGGTGCATGGGAAGAAGCGCAGTAGCTCTGCCCCCAACCCACTTCAAAATTGTGCAGGGAGCCTTCATGATCATAGGGAGCTCCCCATTTCAGAAGATCACCTCCTGCTTACCCAAGGTGATCATAACCGTGTTGTGCATGTGTGCTCCTGGGGCCAAGGTTCCTTCACCTCCCTAATAAAATATTTGAGCCTCCCCCATGCCCAGTTGATGGGCATTGCCGTTCAAATGGTGTGTGCAGCCCTGCCCCCAGTTGATGCCATTGGCTCCCCAAATATTTTATTCAAGTTGGCACCCCTGTGTGTGCATCACCACTGCACCCACTGGGATGCTAAAATTAATTGCTTTGCGATGCTCTTGTAATGCAGTTTCAGCCCTTCCAGATGTGCCCATTCAAATCTAATGCCCAACTGCATGTACTAATGCACAAAGCGCCTCTCCCTTCTAATTTAGGGCAACTTCCCAGCCACCATCTTAACATACTGCTTCTTGCTGCTTACAATTAGGCAGCAGCGTGCATACTACAGAAATGTCTGCTCTGATACCTTCATCTGGGTGAGGGACAGCCATTGTGGTGCTCTCCAGCAGCTGTGGACTACCATCATCCCTGACCACTGGTCATGCTGGCTTGGGGTGATGGGACCTGGAGTAATAGTCCTAAACGTCTCGAAGACCACCACCTTGGTATCCCACACCTAGCGAGTACATCCTAAAGGGACTCTTCAGATCTAGAAATGTAGCAGATTTCAGCAGCAAAGTTTGTCCACACAAGACAAACAGGCACTAACTGACTTCTTTAAGCAACAAATAAAATCAAAGGTATTTGTGCTTTTGCATTCCTGGTACCTAGATCCATCTACTACCTGACAGCAGCAGTTATTTATACCTGCTTCAGTGACAGTGTTATAAGCCACTTAATCCACAAAATCTCTAAGCGATCTGAATCAAACAGTGAAATAATCAGCATTCTACTAGTATTTGTATAATAGTATGCAAATAAAATCAGGAGAACTTGAGAACAAGAAATTTTCTGTCCAGATAGGCTTGCTGAAATTAAAGTTTTGAATCAGCTTAATGAGGATGACTGCCAAATGTTATTAGGCAAGGGAGTCCCAAAGCACAGGTGTGCTGCCACACTGAAAAGATGAACTTCTTGGAAATGCAGAACAAACAGCACTTATAAAAGCCCACGTTGCGCAGAATGAGGGAGGTCAGACAGGCACACGTGGGACAAGGCAATCCCTCAAACAAACGGGTTCCAAGCTGTTAAGGGCTTCATATACTAATAGAAAAAAACCTTGAACTTGGCTCAGTAAGCAAATCAGCAGCCACTGCGGATCTTTAAGCAAATATGTACTATGCTGGCAGGATCTCAATCCTAAAAGCAACCATGCTGCATCATTCTGTGCTAACAACAAGTTCTGGAGCAACTATAAGGGAAGTCACATATGGACTGCTTTGCAGTGATCTACCCTTGACACTACAGATGTCCAGACTCCTGTGATCAAGCTGGTAGAGGTTTTGCAGTGGTTTCCATCACCATCAACACCAAAAAGCAGCTCTGAAAGGCTCTGGTTGGAAGTGAAGAAAGGCCATGGGAGAAGTATGTGTGTGTGTCTCTCTGTGTGTGAGCTTAACCCATTGCCCTCCAACCATTTTCCTTTCTGCCCCCCTGCAGCATTTCCACTTCAGGAAGGAAAAACTATGGGAAGTACCAAGTTGTCAGGTGATGAGGCAGCAAATAAAAAGAGAACTAGACACATTCAAGGAGGATAGGTCCATCAGTTGCTTAGCCATGATAAGTAGAGCCTCCATGTTCAGAGGCAATATATCCCTAAATAGCAAGTGCTGATGGGAAACAATGGGGGAGGACTCTTGCCATCATCTCTTGCTTATGGGTTTCCTGGAAGTATCTGATTAGCCAAGGCTGGAAACAGAATGCTAAGCTAGAGAGTAAAAGGTAAAGGGACTCCTGACCATTAGGTCCAGTCATGACCGACTCTGGGGTTGCGGCGCTCATCTCGCTTTTATTGGCCTAGGGAGCCGGCATACAACTTCCGGGTCATGTGTGTTGGTGTTGGTGTTGGTGTTGACCTTTAAAGCCCTAAACGGCCTTGGCCCAGTATACCTGAAGGAGCGTCTCCACCCCCATTGTTCTGCCTGGACGCTGAGGTCCAGCGCCGAGGGCCTTCTGGCGGTTCGCTCATTGTGAGAAGCAAAGCTACAGGGAACCAGGCAGAGGGCCTTCTCGGTAGTGGCACCCGCCCTGTGGAACACCCTTCCATCAGATGTCAAAGCGATAAACAACTACCTGACATTCAGAAGACAGCCCTGTTCAGGGAAGTTTTTAATGTGTGACATTTTAGTGTATTTTTGGTCTCTGTGGAAGCTGCCCAGAGTGGCTGGGGAAACCCAGCCAGATGGGCGGGGTACAAATAAATTATTATTATTATTATTATTATTATTATTATTATTATTATGTGGCCAGCATGACTAAGCCGCTTCTGGCAAACCAGAGCAGCGCACGGAAACGCCGTTTACCTTCCCGCCGGAGCGGTACCTATTTATCTACTTGCACTTTGACATGCTTTCGAACTGCTAGGTTGGCAGGAGCAGGGACCGAGCAACGGGAGCTCACCCCGTCGCGGGGATTCGAACTGCCGACCTTCTGATCAGCAAGTCCTAGGCTCTGTGGTTTAACCCACAGCGCCACCCGCGTCCCTTAAGCTAGAGAGCCCTCTGGTCTAATTGAGTAGAGTCCTTCTTGAGTGATGTGAATTGATGAGTGATCTAGACCTCTGTTTACTACCTGGATCATGCAGAAGTTACATGAGAACAGAGATGGTCTACAAAAAACCAGGCGGGGGCAGAGACCCTGTAATACACCATATAGAACTATAGGATTGCTATAGCAGAAAAAAGACACTTTCCTTCTTAAGAACTGATAGACACAGTCTCCAGAAATAACACTCCAGTTGCATCAGGATTTCAGGCAGATTAAAGCATGTTAACTAGCATATGGTCATTCCCAGGCTGATTCAAGTAATGAATGAGTTTCAGAGTGTCAGAGCAGCCGTGCCCATGGTGGGAAAGTGAAAACCCAACAAGATTTGGCAAGTTAATCCTTCTTCATGAGGATGCAGGGCTTGATTGGGTTGGGGGTTTTTAAGTGACCAGGTGGAGCTGTTGAAGCCTGTCTGGCAATCCTACCCCCCTTGTTTCCACATTTTGTCCACATGCATGGGAACTAATAGGAATTACTCATTGTGAAGCAGAAGGTACTCTGTATACACTCAGAGGCACTCATCTAATTACAACTTCACATATTTCAGGGTTGAAAACAGACTCCGTGGCTAAACTTTAGTGAAACCTGGCTCAAAAGAAGGTCTACCAAGGTGGTCCTTGCCAAAGAACTTGGATATCAAGTTAGTAGTCCTGCCATAATGGCAACGCATCATAGGCTTCTGGACCCTGAAAGGGCAAAAATCCTCACCGACTTTTCTAGCCCTTTTTAACATACCTATTTCCTACATTATGTGTTTCCTGGTTTTAAGCCAACCCCTTGAAAACACCTGAAAAATGTGAAGCACTAAAAGGGGGGGGGGAGAAGCTATCCTGAGTTCCTAGAGGGAAGATCAGGGTACAAATGTGATAGCTAGATGGATCCATCTGTCCCCACAGAAGCCCACTTGCCAATGAAGACTCAGTCAGAAGCTGGAAAGCTCGGTTGGTTAGAGCCTGGTGCTGACAAAGTCAAGGTTGCAGGTTCGATCCCCATAAGAGACAGCTGCATATTCTTGCATTGCAGGGGGTTGGACTAGATGATCCTCCGGGACCCTTCCAACTCTATCATTCTATGAAATATCTATGACATACCTGGGAGAAGGCAGCGTTATCCATTCTTTCTATGTAACAGTGGCCAGAGGTCACTATTTAGCAGTGGTGAAGGATCGGGCTTTTTCACCAGTGGCCCCCAAACTTTGAAACCTTTACTCAGAAGCAGATAAGATGGTTCCAACATTGATGCCTTCCCAAAAAGACTTTAAAATGGGAGACCAAATGCTCCCCAGGTGCTACTGGACTACAACTCCCATCATCCCTCACTCTTGCCCATACTAGTTGGAGTTCATGGGAGCTTGAGTCTTCGCAACATCTGGAGGGCCAGAGGTTCTGTGAAGGGCCACATCTACAGTAAGATCTTCCTATTTGGCCAAGGATTTAAATTTCGTGGAGGCACTCAGTCTCATATATGCTTTTATTGTGATTTATAATTATTTGCTTTTGTTTACATGCCTTGCCTTCTTTATTTTTCATGCAAACCTCTTTGAGCTCTGTGGGAAAGTGATATGAAACGTTTAAAAAAGTAAAACAAAAAAAATAACAATATAGGGTTGTCTTCAGTGTATTGAAATGAAGGAGCATGCCTAGGTTAAGCCCATTAATTTCAACAGGCCTACTCTGAGCAATAACTTAGTTGAGCGCTTGGCCTATTTCTCTCAACCCCTTTGAGAGGATATTGGAGCGCGATGATATATACACTAGAAGTTCTTACATAACTCTCCTGGGTCGCTTCCCCTGAGCCCAGAAGCATCAGGGAGCAAAGGGTGGAGGAAAACTGAAAAAGGTTGTGGATATCTAGGGGATTTCTAAAACAATGCTGCTTTTTTTTAAAAAAAAAAAAAAGGAGGAATGCGGTGCAGCTCTGGAATTTGTTCTGTGAAGCAGCAACATTCTGAATGAAGGCGCATCCCTTGACAGTCCTTTTCTATCTGGAATTGACTGGGGTTTGTGTGGAGTTGCTTACCAAGCTTGATGAACTGGGAACAGTCACAGCCACAGTGGAAGAAAGAGGAATCAGCATCTTACAGTATATTTAAGAAGGGGGGGCACCTGCTGGTTTTGAAACAAGGCCTAATACTGAAAACAGCTCAACTGGCGGCACTGTTTCCTGTATACCTAACCTGCCTCTTCTGCTGTTTCCTGAGGCCATCTCCTCTTCATTTGGGAAGAATAAACTGAAAGGTGAAGAGCTTGGTGGATGTGGACAAATAAACTGCTTGAAGTCAACAATGACTAATCCCCATTAGTAGCGGTAACTTAACACTCTCTACTTTCCATCACCACACAAATCCCCATTTCCTTCAAGTTCTGACAACCCTGAGAAGCCTCAGCTGTTTACAACCTTTGCTCTGAGGCAGAAGTTGTTGCCTCAATTGCCAACGCAGAAGTGATAAAAAGGTATAATCCCTGCCACCTCATCCTCACAGCATCTGAAGGATAAACCGGCAGAATAGCTGGGTTGGCCCTTTCAAATGTTAATCTGGCACAATAGAAAGATTTGAATCTTCAAATGGTCTTGGGATGGGAATAAAATTGACCTCCTGCCCAGTGAATATCTGAGTGACCTTGACTCAGGAAGGGAGTAAAGAGGAAGAAAAGAATATTTAAGAGGAATTCCACACTGCCACAAAAAACAACAACCCACTGGAATTTGAATTGTAAAGTAAATCTATGCCCCAAAAGGTATGGTAGTGGCTACATCAATAGAGCTGAATTACTTGTCTCACAACCGATAAGTGAAAATCCAAGAAGCCCTCTGTCACAACTTGAAACTGATCACAGAGCAGCCCCTCTCAGGCAGTCAAAAGACACATACTTGAATTAATGTGGGGATGAATTTATAGTACTGGGTAACAAAGGATGCGCATTCAGATGCACATACAATATAATGACTGGGGTGAGGTGGGAGAACATGAATATAAAATTATGTCTGAGCTTGATCAAAGATGCATTGAACTGTCAAGAGATACAAACGGAGCATTTCCCAGTCTCTAACAAAGAAGGCATCTGACAGTAGCAAGCAAGTTCTCCACAAAGTAGGGTGGAATTATATGGCTAGATGTTACAGTGCAGAGGAGTGGAAAATCACCATAAGGAAATGGCCGGGCCATGCTTAATGATAAACTCCAGATTAGGATGGTTTAGGAGAAAGGGTGCCATTTAGATAGAGCAAGGAGTTCCCTCCACCTTCGCCATGCATGAAGACCATGTAGGATCATAACTTCATGAATGTTTGTCAATGGTTTTCCACCACTGATCTTCAACAGTCAAGACTCACTAGTGGACCACAGCCTGAGCACTATCACCATGCAAATATATGGTTAAAGGTTAAGAAAGGGGTCCTGGGTCTGAAAAGTTTGAAGAGACCTAGCCTATCATTGACTAGTTGGATGCTACCTCACTGATAACTGAAAGGGAACACCTGAGATGTGTTGCTAGTTCTTCAGACTAGCAAACTAGACTTTGAAAGGAGATGAGCGAATACTGCACTGGGAGATGTTCAGAAAGCAGGGTGAAGACTGAGAGAAGTAAGGAGATTTGACTGGCAAAGGGAGTGTGCTGAGAGATAAGAAAATGTTGGAAGTGTGGTGATGTAAAGTTCTGCATTAGTCAAGAGTCCATATATTCTTCTACCACAATGAGCACTTTAAGTCTCTTCCATTTCTGGTCTAGAGAAGTTCTCTTCTTTTTTTAACTTTGGTTATGTTTTTTGTTTGTTTGCATTTTTAAATTTTATATTAATTTTAAAAAACTAAAAATATATGTATAGAAAAAAGAGAGTTCAGCAGGGGAGGGACTGCAGTGCACATGCACCAGGTCCAATCCCCAGTATCTCCAGGATAAAAGATTAGACAGTAGGTAATGTGAAAGGAGGTCTTGAATTGTTGTTGCCAGTCAGAACAGATAACACTGGGTTAATTTAATAACAACCCCTTGTGGTATGAGAGGTTTGTTAATTACCAAAACTGGAGCTGTGGGATTGGATATGGTGGATTAAACATTTCCTCCTGGAAAAAGTTTCTGCAGAATGAACAGAAGAGCCCATCCGCTCAAATTCTACAATGAGAGTCGTAACTGCCCCCCCCCCAAATGTTTTAAATAATAAACATACATATAAACAACAACCTGGGCTCCATAGACACCCCTTCCCACCCAGCTGGGAAGGAATTAATTTGAGGCATTGCTCAGCCCAGGGGAATCAGCCTTCAAACACATGACATAATAGCAGAGTGCCCTGATGCATGCACAGAATGAATTTCCCCATCACTAAGTAATTACAGCCTGCCCCATACATCTGGGTTAAGGGTCAGATCTTCCATGTTAGAGGGTGCAACTGATAGGCAGGCTTGGCTTCTGGCACGTAGCCACCCACTGAGATCAGGTGAGAGTTGCAAGTGTCCACCAAGAGGATTTTCCATCCAGCACATCCTGTCTTGCTTTTTCAAATGCAATGTTTTCCACGAAAGTTTAGGGTCAGTAGCAAAACCGATTATCCTTCACCGTCCTGCAGACCTTTGGTGGCATTTCTGTCCAATCCTCCTGCTCTCTTTCCCTGTCCTATTATATAATACAGGTGCAATAAAATAACACTCTCTCCTGTGTCTGTTGTATGTCCGAAAGATCCAACCTCGGCGCAGAGACTGAACTTGATGAGTTTTGGATCACATCCAAAAACACCACGGTCCCATGAACTCTGCAATACTAAGGTCAGCAGACAGCACAAGACGCACACAATTTAGATTTCGATTGCTCCTATTGCATCTAGGCACCAGGAATGAACTCTAGGGGAGGGTTTAATCTGGCACACCTTCCCACCTTTATCTGAATCTGGACATGTACGGTGTTGCCCTGACACAGGATAGTGTCTCCACCCCATTGGAATGTGGTCTGGAGTACAAAGTAATGGTAAACATCCTTCCTAGCCGAGAAATCTAATCTTACAGTTCAGGACTCTACCTGCGGAGGAACTCTCAATATCTGAAACATTCCTTCCTCAAACAACTGGGGAGGGGGCAGAATAGGGAAGAGGAGGGGGCAGAAGAGCGGGATCATTATGTAAGAGGGAGACTAAAGATGCTGAACAACAGTTATTAAAAATACCAGCCCTGTAGGGGGAAGGCAAGAGAAACACTCCCGCAGCAGGAAAGAAAAGCCAAGAGCAAAGGTTACTGAGGAGGTCGGAGGCAACCTTTGAATCGCAGCAGCAAACGTTTCAGATGTATCATTTTTCATGCAATGAATGTACACACAGCAGAGAGAAAAGGAGAGACGTAATCTCCTAAAAGCTGAAAACTGGCAACATTTCTCCCTCTCCAGTGAGAAACCGCGGGTAGATTTTTTAAAATAAAAAAACACCTCATTAATTGTGCCCAATAGCTGCAAAGAGAGCGAGTTACAAGGAAATCAATTTGGGGAGAGGGGATGGAAGGAGAAGGGAGAATAGTAATCTAATCTTCAGGAGCGGAGCGGCAGGAATCTATATGAATCTATGTGTGTATCTCAAACCTTGGAACAGTTTTGGAAAGGGACTTTACAAGCCAAGGGAAGCAACTCGTGTTCTGTGAGCGCGTTTTGCCATATAATGCCCTGGCAATCGAGTATATATATTTTTAAAAGCTGTTTTAAAAAAACCCAGAACAATTAACAAGCCATTGATTTCTACAGATCTAAAGGCTGAGCGGGACGGAGCGGAGCTTTAGTTTTGGACACAGCCGAGTCGAGAGTTTGCAATCTGCAACACAAGGCACCGAGGAGTTACCAAATAAGGAGAATAAAGGGGAGGCGTGGGGGGGGGGGGCGAGAGGAATAAACCTTTGTGTTGGCAGCAAAGCAGGAGTGCGATTCCTTTTCCCTGGTCCTGCCGCTCCCCTACTAGCTCCTATTCCGCCGCCGCCGCCACCTTGGTCCGCCCCCCCCCCAAAAAACCAGCAAATTCTTTCTTTCGCCCAACTCACCTCATCGGCCAGAGAGATCCTCGCACTGCCCGGCGCACCAAGTTGCAAAGCCCAAAGGCGCGCACTCTTCTCTGTGTGTGTGTGTGTCACACCGGCTGGCTGCTCTTCTGCAATCTACTTCCACAGCCGAGCAAAGCTTGGCCAAAGCAAAAGCCAAGGGGCGGGCGGGCGGGCTAGCTGGCTGACCTCTCTCCGCTTCCGAAGCGCGCACTTGCGCGCAAACAAAAAATGCTTTTGATCTCCTCTCAGTTCCCGGGCTCGGAGGACTTTGTGGTGCCGGAGGGAGCGAGGGGTGTGTGTGTGTGTGTGTGCGCGCGCGCGCGCGTGTGCCTGGGAGCTCGCGCGCGCGCCTCTGTGTGTGTGTTTGTGTGTGTGCGCGCAAGCAAAAGTCTAGGGAACCCGAGAACTCAGGCTCGCCACCCCGTCGCCGTCCGTGCCCCCCTTTCCCGATCTCGCATTCTTCTGTTTCCCAGGGGCACCGTCGACCCCGGTTGAAATTGACTAGTCTAGTCAGTTTTCAGAGGGCGCCTGGGAACTCTTCTGTAAAGTCACCGCCGACGCCGCCTCCTTTTCTCTGCCCCCACCCGCCTCCTCCTTCTCCTGCCGCCCCGATCACTCTTTCTCTCCGCAGGAAATCCCTCCCAGACTCCTGTTCTTCCCTCCTGATTGGGAAAAAAAAGCGAGAAAAGGGGGGTGGCGGACGGCTAGGCTTGCTGGGCAGGGCCAGAGAGTTGCCTGCTGCCACTCAAAGCAAGGAGAGGGGGGATGGATTCAGGGGTTAACCCGATGGGAGGGTGTGTGTGTGTTGTGAAGCGTGTTACCTGAGCCCTTGGCGCGGTTAGGAACATGTGCGCACAGGTAGGACGGGCTCCGTGTCTGGAGCGGAGGAGCTGCTGAGCGCCATCTCTTCCCCGCCTTTCGCTTTCTCCCCCCCCTCTCCCCCCCGCCTCCTTTTTAAGTGAGAGCCTGCAGGGTTCATTGGAGTCTCAAGTGGATTTAATGAGAGTTACTTGGCAAGAGGAAGCGGCGCAACCCTTGCCAAACTATGTGGAAAAGGAAGGGCAGAGAGGTCTGACTTACAGGTATCCATTAAGGGCGCCTCATATTCCCACCCCCTCTCCCCCACGCCCCGCTAGCCTGTGTCTGAGTATTGGTCTGGTATTATTTAGTCTTGATTTGTATGCCAGGTTTAATCTGGATGTTCATTGATTTAGTGATATTGTTAAGCAGCGTGGCGTAATGGTTGGAGTGTTGGACTAGGACCCGGGAGAGCAGGGTTCGAATCCTCACTCAGCCAGCCATGAAGCTCACTTGGACCGGTCGCCATCTCTGAGCCTAACCTACCTCACAGGGTTGTTGTGTGGATGAAATGGGGAGAAGAACCATGTACACACACATCTTCAAGCTCCTTGGAAGGGAAACGTGGTATATAAGTGTAATAAATAAATCAAGCATTTGGTTGTTTTTATTAGGGCCTTGATGTTCTTAAGCACCTTGTGTGGGGAAGGTGGATTAGTTTATATATTTAATACATGCATCGTGTTTGAAAGTGCAAATTAGTCATTTCCATAGAATGTATCTTCAAACTGTGGTATTATGTGTAATGGAAAATAGGTACAGAAAGGAAAATTCCTGGATGCCAAGTCTGGGACAAGTACTCTTTGATGAAAGAACCCCAGCAAGGATTTAAAATCACAAAATATGCAGCAAAGGAAAGCGTGGAAATATAGGCTGTTAGACTTTTAGAATATGCCCTTCCAAGTTTTTTCCAAACTTTCCTTCTTTCTCTGGCATAGAAAAAGACCACATATCTGGTAAGTTAAAAAGTCCCTAAAGGTCAGATTCATGTGCTTTTCCATACGGCATTCAGTTTCTCAGGTAGACTAGAGAAGAACAATAGTCTTGATTACCTCCTTCTTCCCAAAGTGAGGGGAAGTGACCTAGGCTAAGCCTGGCAGGACAGCTTAAAGGTAAAGGGACCCCTGACCGTTAGGTCTAGTTGCGGACTGGCGTTGCAGTGCTCATCTTGCTTTTCTGGCCGAGGGAGCCGGCGTACAGCTTCTGGGTCATGTAGCCAGCATGACTAAACCACTTCTGGCGAACCAGAGTAGTGCACGGAAACGCCGTTTACCTTCCCGCCAGAGCGGTACCTATTTATCTACTTGCACTTTGACGTGCTTTCGAACTGCTAGGTTGGCAAGAGCTGGGACCAAGCAATGGGCACTCACCCTGTCGTGGGGATTCGAACATAACCCTTTTGTGTCTTAATTAGACTTAAGCATGTGGATTATATGAGGCTGGTTATTTCACAATTATCACCTGTGATAAGTAATTAGAGCACATTACGAGGGGTGTGTGTGTGTGTATTTGCATATACAAGTGAATAAGAAGTATTGTTATTTCGTATTTTGGATAGTTGCTTCCTTCTCCTTTAAAGGCATTTCAGATGCAGCATTAAAAGTAACCCTAACCCTAACCCTTGAAGACCCTGGTTGTCATGCTTGTGTGTAGACTATCAAAATTATATGTCTGTGCGGTAGTTTAAGTGCTGGGCTATGACTGGGAAGGAACAAGGTTGCTTAGTCATGAAGCTCACTAGGTACCTTTGAGCCTAACTTTCTTGTGAGGATAAAAAACGGGTGGTGAAGACAAGACCCATCTTATGCTTCTCTTCCCTGTAGGCCACTCTGGGTTCCACAAAGGACAAGCTGAACATAGCTACAATAAATAAACAATTTTTGAACAGTACGCTTTTATTTGCACATTGAGGAGGGTCAAGACCTCCTGGAGTTCTGGGGAAGGTGTTGTTGGAGGGAAGAGCTCAACCTACACTGTCAAACCTTGGTTCCTGAACACTTCCGTTATCATACGTTTCAGGTCCTGAACACTGAAAACCTGAAAGTAAATGCTCCAGTTTTCAAACGTTTTTCAGAACCCAATCGTGCGACGTGGCTTCCACTTGAGTGCAAGAAGCTCTTGCAACCAATCAGAAGCCACACCTCGGTTGTTGAACGTTTTGGAAGTCGAACGGTCTTCCGGAATGGATTATATTTGACAACCGGGGTTTGACGGTATACTAAGAATGAACTCATTATCCTAATGTGGATCCTTCTGTAGCCCTATCCAGATACGAGGAAAAGGAATCAGCAGGTAGGCTTGCAGGGGGTGTAGAAATACAAATAAATATTTGGGGGGGGGGAATTGGGATATCCCAAAACTGCCCAGTCAGGACTGGGCATGTTCAGCGTGCATAGAATGCTGAACGACCAGGAAATGTACAATCAAGGGAGGGGATAATGGAACAACGAAGTAACTTAGAAAAGGTCATAGCTGCCCGGGTGAAACCGTCAGTTTGGGGAAGGCTTCTCATAGTTCTCTGTGTTCACAATATGGCTCTTTGTCCCAGTATCTTTGACGTTACGTTGCCCCCTTGATCAAAGATTTCAGCCCCTCAACCCTCTACAATAACAGGCTTATCTCCCTTTGGGCTTCTTGCGGGAATACGTTTTTCTTTGACATTTCTAGCAGATTAAATGCTTTCATTAAAGGTAAATGTTCACTGCTTGCCTGATAGGGAAAGTGCAGCTATCACGATTTTTCCAAGTCGGAGTGTTTTTCTGCCTTTGAGGAATGCCTCTTCTGAGTGGCTTCTGGTTATCTGTAAAGGACTTACCTCATTCCAAGACCATGCAAGAGATTTGTTTGTTTGCTATGAGCAACAGCAATCATCTTAACCCCTAAGGAATTATTTGCACTGGAGGTGAGCAGGGTAGGGGTGGGTACTAGAGCGTATCTTGTTAATGACTTCTGCGACCACATCAAGTGCATTTCAAAGGCAGTGGTGGCACATGAAGATGCATTACTTTTCCATATATGGAAGGACTGTTGGTTTGGTCCACCTAATCACTGCCCTGAGATCCTGTCCTGTCGTGTGGAGGCAGAACTCCACATTGCGTGTGCAGAACCTCTGGCTGGCGATGATATGCTGGGACGCTGTGGGAGAGTGAATGCTTTGCATGCAAAATGTAGTTCCAGGTCACAGTTCAGTCCCTGGCATCCCAGGTAGGGCTGGGTATGGCTCCTACCTTAAACCCTGCATACCTTCTGCCAGTCAATGTAGGTAAGGGATGGGGATCCTCTGGCCCTCCACAGGAATATAAGAAGCTGTCTTATAGCAAGTCAGATCATTGGTTCCTTTAGTTCAGTGCTGTATACATTGATTGGCAGTGGCTCTCAAGAATTATAGTCAAGGAATCTCTCTGGTGGTGGTTGAACTTGCATGCAGATCAGATGCTCTACCACTGAGCTACCTTCTCTAACTGTGTCCTTTCTTTCTATCATCCCTGACCGTTGACTATAGTAGTTGGGGCTGATGGGAGTTGGAGTCCAAGAACATCAGGAGTGAACGGGTTCAGCATTCCTGATGTAGACAGTATTGAATTAAACAGGCCAATGGTATGACTCCGAACACAGCAGTTTCCCATGTCCATAATGCGCAGAGTGCAAACGATTCTTGCACACAGGCCAAGTTGGTGGGCTACACAGATGCAGCCCAGTCCTAACCAAGTTTACCTGGAGGTGCCATAGCTCAGTGGCAGCACATCTGCTTTGCATGCAGAAGGTCCTGGTTGAATCCTCAACATCTCCAGGTAGAGTTGGGGGAGACCTCGGTCTGAAAGCTGGAGACCTCTTCCAGTTGGTGTGTAGACAGTGCTGAACTTGAAGGGTCAGTGGCCTGGCTGACTCCATAAAACGCAGCTCCCTATATTCCAATGGAAATAAACTACCCTAGTTTCTGTGTGGTTTGCTTCTGAATAGGCATTCTTCTGTATGCAAGCAAGCCACTCTAATAAATGTGTGGATTGCACCAATAGTTGCTAAAAGATGACTCTTAACAATAGTGTATTGATTGAAGGTGTGCCCATTATAAGGCTCTGCCATCTACAAAATACAGAAATGTGATCTATTTGGGTCAGTATTGTCAGCCCTGATTGGTTACATCTCTTCAGGGCCTCATGCAGAATTCTTCCCAGGCCATCTGGAAGGAGTAAGTGTTGAAAATGAGACTTCCATGTGTTCCCCATCCCTCAGTTATAGCTTCTTCCTTTAAGTGTCTCAGAAGGTGTTTTGTTTTGCAGATTATCAACAGCTAAATAAACGACACACGTGGCTGGATTTTATTTCAGAAGGACCAGTCATGATAAATATCAACTCACCCCCTGCCGCACTTTCTACTGGCTTCTATCACAGTGGGAAGCAAATCAGTTCCTATGACAGTGTGTTGAGAAATGATGCTAAACTGGGGTTTATTGAGCAATCTGAATCATACGGGGGGGGGGGGATGGCCGGGTGAGAGAGGAGTATAAACGCTGCTTCTAAGACACACCCTATATTTTCCAGTTCTTAATAAAGAGATTATTATGCGGATTTGATTATAAATGGCAGCATTTTATGGCTGCTATTTTGAAGAGCCTGTATCTATAAGTAGACACGCTTGGAAACATCACAAAGTTAAAGGTCTTGTTATTCATTATCTGACTTTGCCAGAGCTTGTGAAGTGCACTGACATTTATAACGATTCTTTGAATTTATGTGGCATCCTTTGTCCTTTTAAGGATCTTAATTAAGCTTCTCAACTCCCTGAGGAGCTGATAAGCCCAGTTCGAAGAGAGGTGCAGGAACTTCATACACCCAAAATCAAGGCCAGCCATATATTAAAATCAGGACATCTCAAATGGGACCTTGATAGCTGGCCTGGTTTGTAAAGGAACATGGCTTGCAACTTGCAGTTTTCCAATGTGAACTACGACTGTTGAAATCAGACCCAGTGTCAGCACACAGTGCCCTTAGGCATCTATCAGGCCCCACCTTGGAAGCTGCCATTTTAGTTTTCCACAGTGCCCCACAACCCTAAGTTGAGGGCACTGTGAGAAATTAAACGGATGAGTCCCAAACCTGGTGCTGATCAGAGTGCCGTTGCTGCTGCTACCTCTGCCTCAAAAACCTGCCAGGGCCCGCCAGTGTCAGAAAGCCCCTTAAAACCTAGAGCTGGTCCTAGTCAAAATTATAATCCTGAAAGTAGCTGTATGCAGAATACTTCAATCATGAAGTATTCCAGGGCAGAATCTTTTAGCATCATTGGGCAGAGTGTGAGTCTGAAGACCATTTCTCACTGATGTTTACCCTCAAGCCAGACATTAGCCCAGCTGGGCCGAAAACTAGAACAAATTGCGGGGCGGGGGGGGGAGGGGAGGCAGGGAGGGAGGGAAAACTGCGAGGATGTTTAGTTAGCAATTCCCCATACTCCTGCATTATCATTATGTGTCAATGTCATTTGCTGTGCAATGTGAACTTCTGCCCTTAGCGCCTGAGAATTAGGACATGTAGCACAAACAGATTTACCATCGGGAACAGCAAGAGATGTTGCCATACTCTTAGCTTGTATTCTTACTTAGCATGTATTGTTCGCTTGGGGATTGTTGGTGTAATTCCCCCCCCCCACCCCTTTGTTTTAATTGTTACAGTTTTAACAATACGTGCAGAGGATGAAATCCTTTCCTGAAAACGTTAGTCATGTTCCGTGGAGCAGCGTGATTCCTGAACGGTGGCTCTGCGCCCTCAAATGGATTCTGGGAAAGTCATGGGTGGATCAAGCAGTTTCCAGCAGTGAACAGCAGCAATTCAACACTGGTTAGAACAAAGGCAACAGTTCACCAGGTGATTCCCCTTAGTACAAACGGGGGGAGATACTAGTGAGAATTATTTTGTCACAAAACGTGAGTGGTTGGGTTTAATGTATTTACATGTTTCTGTAGAAAGATTCTCAAAAGACGCAACATGCCCAACCCAGCTCCAACACAGAGGAGCTCCAGCATGCGCACACTGTGTGTATAAATAGAATGTATACATGCATGCAACATATTCTATAGGGACATGTGCCAGAAAGCTAGGACTGGCCTTGCCATTCTCTTGTTTGTCCAGCTCTGATGAAATGGTCTCTTGAGTCCTTGCTCAGGTATGCTCTTCTGTATACTCCAACCAGACACATGCAGTCACAGATATTTATGTGTAAATACCTCTGACTGCTCCTATGAACCTTCTCGATCGTGAACGCAGAAGAGCTCTGTTGGAAAAATTCTGGAAGAAGGCGGATTTTGATGCTAGAGGGACTTCTGGAAGCAGTGGCCTCACTTTGCCTAATGTTAGGGCTGGCTCCGAGTATGTAGAGCATCATCTTGGATTATGATCAAAACTGTACAAATTATCTATAGGATTGCCAGGCCCTTGCCCAAAGGTGGCACCTGTCTCCTCGCCCATCCTCTTTGAGTGGCCATTTCATTGGGTCGAGTAGTGTGGCTGCCTCAGGTGGCAAAGAAAAGGGGGAGATAATTCCATCTGGCAAGCAGAACTGCTTGCTCTCATGGACCGATCGCCATAATGCAACACTAAATTCCACCCAAGAATTCCTATAAACTGTTATCCAATAAACAATAATTAAAATATCATAAAATACACAATAGATGGCCAACAACAAATCAATTCAATTATCTAAAAACACTTGGCCGGACCAGAAACATTGTTGGCAAGCAGTAATTGTAGGTGCCTTTCTGATTTCAATAAGAACCATGTTCTAAATAACTGATGCTACTATGCTAAAAACCCCGGCTCGCTGAGAAACTAAAATATGAAAATATTGACTCATGTGGCACAGTTGATCATGCAGTCAGGGATCTTGTGAGAGAAAGGTGGTAATGTGAAAAAGTACAGGGTGAGATTACACCCACAGGCTCCACTCTTGCTTTTTTTGCAGGACTTCTTTTGCTGACAGATGGTGCACCTGCAGTTCCTATTTACAGGAAAGCCTCAATCTCAAAGATGATTAATATCCACAAATCTAGCTAATCACCTTTGAAATCGAGGCTCCTTTGTAAATAGGATGTAATAGCTTAGCTCCTAATTAAGGAACTGTACCCCCTCATGCAGTTTTTAGATATGACAACGTAATGGTTCCGTCCCACCCTTATATTTCTATAGGAGAAAACAGTCCTGTGCAGAGTGGGCTCCCGTGAAGAAGCTATAAAGTGAGATGTTATCTCGATGAGCCACTTTTGCCATCTAGAGGTGAATATCAGCACTGCCATTTTGGGATGCTTTTTTGGTGTTTGTGTGTGAGAAGAACTGGGAAAATGCGCTGGGAGGTGCATTGCTTTGATGCAACGCCGTCTAGCCTCCATGCAAACACAGCAGAAGAAATGCTCAATAAATAGCCTACATTGTCTAATCTCCATGCAGATAAATCAGGATGGATGACCAATAGATAGGTTGTCTGGAAGTGGGTGGCCTCTGTCTGTCTCTGAACTACCTTCCCTCGAAATATGCCCAACAGTAGTTTGGGCTACCTTAGTAACTGCTGTTGTCCTCCATTGCCTTATCTGCGGTCATTTGGGGACCTGTGAGTCCCTTATTTTGCCCTGCAATCCCATTATTTTACTTGTTTAGATTTCTATCCCAATTGAAAATGATTTTTTTAAAAAATAATCCCATCTGCCTAAGCACTCTCTGCTTTCCACTCTCTTGTATGGTATCTCTGATCTCTGTTTTATAGAGAACTGTGTGGCTCACTGTGTGCAGCTTGCCTGAGTTAACCTCCGTCTTCCCACCCAAGGATAGGGTTGCCAACTTTTCTCCTACTAGCTTTTCTCCACTGCCTTTCAAAGTGCTGCCTGGCACACGAAAACAAGAGTTTTCTTGCAATGTTATCTTCCATGCCAGGAAAAAGATGTATATTCTGTAAAAAGCAGTAGCAATTGTAGGATTTATTCAGTGACCAGTGGTGGTAACAACATTAATTTGAAGCCACTGCCTAAACCAAAATGACAGAACATATCAGACCTATCCTTAACTTGAACTTGAGTTTGCTAGTTTCCTCTCCCCTCCCAGTCCAGTTTTCTTTTCATGCTGTCATAGGCCTGAGTGCAGGGCCTTTTTTGTGATTTGTAAGCCACTCTGGGAGGCTTTTGGGGCTGAAGAGCAGGATTTTAAAAATTGCTTCATTTACAAGAGCCAGTACAAAAGGAAGAAGGTAAGTTGGTAACCATACCCATGATATGTTGCCAGAATCCTGGCATGGTTCCTTCTCCTCTCCTGTCCCCTCAGCCCCTGTAATGAATGTTGCTGTGACACAGGAAGATATATCCTGCACCCTAGAGAAAGGGACAAGGAAGTATATTTCCACTGAAATAAAACACGCTTCCTTATGACTATAACCAGAAGCACCACTCAGCAAATTGACAGATTACGGAAGCTGGCTATAAACGCTGATCCTTTTCCCAGCCCTGCTCTGCAAACTTCTCGGTTTAAGATAACACAAGAGGACTGCTTATACCATGGAAATGAATGAAAGCAAGGAGCAAGGCTGCAGAGATAAGAGAGAGAGAGATTCACCCAGAGAGTGATCTAGCTTCACTGACCTTAATGAAGAACCCAGAATTCATATGTGTGTTTGTTGCACGTATATAATTACAAACCAAAATTTTATACTACAAACCTCAGTGAGCAGATAGTATATGCAGAGAACCTTTCTTTCTTGTGTTATTTCATTCATTCATTCATTCATTCTGCCCTTCATCTGAAGATCAGGATGGTTTGCAATATTAAAACACAAAGCACATACCATAATAATAAACCAAAACAATATTTCTCCACAGAAAACATTAAAATAAAAATAATTTATGCTGGCTCTAGTAATAATAATAATAATAATAATAATAATAATAATAATAATAATAATTTATTTATACCCCACCCATCTGGCTGGGCTTCCCCAGCCACTCTGGGCGGCTTCCAAAAGAATATTAAAATACTGTGATACATCAAACATTAAAAGCTTCCTTAAACAGGGCTGCCTTCAGATGTCTTCTAAAAGTCTGGTAGTTGTTTTTCTCTTTGACATCTGGTGGGAGGGCGTTCCACAGGGAGGGCGCCACTACCGAGAAGGCCCTCTGCCTGGTTCCCTGTAACTTGGCTTCTCGCAGTGAGGGAACCGCCAGAAGGCCCTCGGTGCTGGACCTCAGTGTCCGGGTAGAACGATGGGGGTGGAGACGCTCCTTCAGGTATACTGGACCGAGGCCGTTTAGGGATATAATTTTAGCAAGCAGATTTCTAAAACTGCCAAATAATTTTAGCAAGCAGATTTCCAAAACTGCCTAGCAAGCTCTAGGCATATAATTTTAGCAAGCAGATTTCTAAAATTGCCACATTTCCACACACATCCAATATTCTG
The DNA here is from genome assembly GCF_964270895.1 of Podarcis filfolensis. Taxonomy (NCBI): domain Eukaryota; kingdom Metazoa; phylum Chordata; class Lepidosauria; order Squamata; family Lacertidae; genus Podarcis; species Podarcis filfolensis. The sequence continues at coordinate 90,190,424 of NC_139605.1, read as the reverse complement.
TATGACAGGAACCCATTTAGGAAACTACTTGTATCCATTTCAAAACACCCCTGTTTAAAATTTCTAGATGTAGCAAAACAAGCCGTCCCTCTAAAAGTCGTAAAATGGCATCTACGTAAAGTTTGGGAAAACTAAAAGCCACTGATCTTATTCAGAGGAGGAACGGAAGACAATCCTTAAGCATGAGTTTTCTATAGGTTTACCAAATTGCTATGTCCCTAAACACCAGAATATGTCTGAGTAAAGAACTATGTATCCTTGCATTGTCTGGAAACTACAGCGGGGCTGGCTTCCCCCCAAACAAGGGGCCTCAATACCATATCAATATCATCCATACTGAATGAACTTGGAAAAGTTATCCCCAGTTTGTTGCCATCTTGCCCGCAGAGTAAAAACATTTCCCAAAAGTACTTTATTTTATGACAACACAATTGTACATTTGTAAAACCTCCCAAAACCCAAAGCAAACATGCTCATTTAGGGCAGGCAAAAAGAGAGCAGGGGCTCTTGCGGGCTTCAAAATTTCTCTAAAATTCAGTCTTCTATACTACTGTCCTCTTTTGCATCCAACCACCTTTCTCATCTGCCACATAGAAGGGGCTAATCCATATAAATCAGTGAAAAGGTAAAGGGACCCCTGACCATTAGGTCCAGTCATGACCGACTCTGGGGTTGTGGCGCTCATCTCGCTTTACTGGCCGATGGAGCCGGTGTACAGCTTCCGGGTCATGTGGCCAGTATGACTAAGACACTTCTGGCGAACCAGAGCAGCGCACGGAAACACCGTTTACCTTCCCGCTGGAGCGGTACCTATTTATCTACTTGCACTTTAACGTGCTTTCGAACTGCTAGGTTGGCAGGAGCAGGGACCAAGCAATGGGAGCTCACTCCATCGGGGGGATTCGAACCACCGACCTTCTGATCGGCAAGTCCTAGGCTCTGTGGTTTAACCCACAGTGCCACCCGTGTCCCAATCAGTAGGTGGAACTTTAAATAGCATTGAGTTAAATACGATCACCTGCAAATTGCTTCAGATCAAACTGCAGTTGCAGGGAAAGGGGTGACTCAAAAGTTGGCAACCCTACTACGGACTAGCAGCTGTTTGATGTTGCTGTATTGGAAAGTTGATTCCATTCCCACAGGAATGTCACAAGGGTTCACTTCCAAATAATGCTATTTAAAAAAAGAATCTACCAGGTTTTAGCTCTGATTGTTGTGAACGTAAATGTAAAAAAGTGTAGGAAATGTCTTGGGAAAGCCAATGGGGGTGTGTGTGTGTAAAGTTGACAGCTCCGCTTTGCAACAGGTCTGTTTATTTTTCTGTAACCAAAAAATATTATCTGAATATTACATCATAAGAAAGGTAATGCAGATCAGGAAGGCCTTAAACAAAAGCCAGGTTGGCAACTTTTGAAGCAGCCCCTTTTAACAGCCGTTCGTTGATCTGCATCAATTAGCAGCTGAAAATGTTTAGCTCCTTGTTATGAAAAGCTTCAGGTGCTGATTTCTAAATTTCAAAACTATGTTAACAGGAAAGACGTAGGTCAGTCCAGCTTTATTCCCCCTAAGCCTGTCAGCAAACCAAGGGAGAAAGTGGGAAGGGTTTCCACTTCCCTGTATATATCTTTGCTAGTAGCATATATGTATGGTAAAGGATAGTTAAGTCCAGTCAAAGGCAACTATGGGGTGCAGCGCTCATCTCGCTTTCAGGCCAAGGGAGCCAGCGTTTGTCCACAGACAGCTTTCTGGGTCATGTGGCCAGCATGACTAAACCGCTTCTGGTGCAACGGAACAAAGTGAAGGAAGCGAGAGCGCACAGAAACGCCATTGACCTTCCTGCTGCAGTGGTACCTATTTATCTACTTGCACTGGCGTGCTATTAAACTACTAGGTTGGCAGAAACTGGGGCAGAGCAACAGGAGCTCACCCCATTGCGGGGATTCGAACCACCGACCTTCTGATTGGCAAGCCCAAGAGGCTCAATGGTTTAGACCACAGCACCACCCACATCTCTCGTAGCCTGCATAATACTTCTTAGAACACAGAACTTCAGAGTGCTCAAAGCACTTCACATAAATGGCCTTGTAATCCTTACAACAGCCTTATATGGTAAGAGGAGATTGCCCCCCTACTGGAAACAGCAGAGGCTGAGAAACTGTTGGTGGCCTATGGCCAGCTAGTGAGCTCATGGTCGAGGTGCGATTCAAACTGGGGACTTCCCTGATTCATAGGTCAGTCTCTTTGCCATTATGCTACACCAGCACCCCATAGTCGCCTTGAGTGGACTTAACTCCAGGGGTCTCTTACCTTTTTCCTTTTTACACCAGCTCTGTATTGGATAATATAAGACAAATATGTACTTCTGTGCAGCTTTGCATAGCTTATACAGGTCCACAGATTTTAACACAGACTTTAGGTCCAGCAGGTTATATTTTATTCCGATGACTCAGAATAAACTAAAAGGCAATAAACAAAACAAAACCCACTTGCTGTGTAATTTTATGCATGTTTGCTCGGAAGGAAATCTCACAGCACTGAGTGGGGCTTATGCCCAGAGAATATTGACATTTGAACACTACACTACTGTATTTTTGGTTTTTATGGAAGCCGCCCAGAGTGGCTGGGGAGGCCCAGCCAGATGGGCGGGGTATAAATAATAAATTATTATTATTATTATTATTATTATTATTATTATTATTATTATTATTATTATTACAGGGCACAATCGAGCACAGCTAAACCCATAAAAATGATTGTGCTTTTGCACAGCTTCCGCTCGTTTCAACCAGGCTTCAGCAGGAGAATTTCCCCTTGGGTTGTGATCCGTGCTTTTGCGAAAGTAGATAGAAATCTCATATGTCACATTCAGAAATGGGTGAGCATTACAGGGGATAAGAATGACCCAGGAAGCTGCGTTGTACCCAGTCCCACCAATGGTCCATCTGCCTCAATGTTGTCTACACTGACTGTCAGGATTTCAGACAGGGAGTTTCTCCCAGCCCTACTTTGTGATGCTGGGCGTTGAACTTTGGACCTTCTACACACAAAGGAAATACTCTACCCACCGAGCCATGGCCCTTTCCAACAAGCCGTTTATGCTTCCAAAGACAGTCATTCCACCGCTGCTTCTGCATGACATTTCCACGCATCTTCTAATGGGCGTGTGTAGCCACTTGTAAAGAGCCACAAGGAATGCAAAACAGGCAAAGTGATACCCTATGTCAGGTTAATTTTGGTAGTATCAGAACAGACACTTCGAGCACAATTTAGAAAGATGAAAAACCTGGTGACGAGGCAAGGATTCGAGCCACAGAGAACATTTCCTCTGGAATAACTGTGCTGTGTATTCTCTTATTAATAATCATATAAAAGAAATCCCACCCCGATTGTAATCTTTTGTGTGTGTGTGTGTTTTTTAAAAAAACAATTGCTCTGGAAGCTAAGAAGCTCCGTTCCAGATATGCTAAGGCTTTCTAATTTTAAAACCTCATGCTGTATTTTTTTATGTTTTAACTTTTATAGGTCATGTTGTGTGATTTCAGCCTTGTTCTTATCCCCTGCTGTAAATTGTAAAGGCCTTTAGCTATACACAATAAATTGATTGAATGTGTGTGTGTGTGTGTGTGTGTGTGTGCGCGCGCGCACGCGCGCGCATGTATATATCTATCTTTAGCAGATCATAGGTAAAGGTAAAGGGACCCCTGACCATTAGGTCCAGTCGTGACCGACTCTGGGGTTGCGGCGCTCATCTCGCTTTATTGGCCAAGGGAGCTGGCATACAGCTTCCGGGTCATGTGGCCAGCATGACTAAGCCGCTTCTGTCAAACCAGAGCAGCGCACGGAAATGCCGCTTACCTTCCCTCCGGAGCGGTACCTATTTATCTACTTGAACTTTGACGTGCTTTCAAACTGCTAGGTTGGCAAGAGCAGGGACCGAGCAACAGGAGCTCACCCCGTCATGGGGATTTGAACTGCCGACCTTCTGATCGGCAAGTCCTAGGTTCTGTGGTTTAACCCACAGCACCACCCGTGTCCCTTAGCAGATCATACTTCTGCATAATTTGCATGGGTAACTTATCTGCTATCTAGATGCTGAGTGTCGAGATAGCTGATTCTATACACAAGAGACATCAGCTCAATTAGCCACCCCCAACTTGGCACCTTTCTGATGTTTTGAACTCTAGCTGCCATCAGCCCCTGTCAGGTTGTGGAAGGCTGAGCTAGATCCATAGAGAATGGACAGCAACTCCCCCCCTTGGGTTCTGGTGGCAACTTTGCTTGAATCCAGGTATGCAGATGTGCATGTCACAGCAGGCCTGTAGAAGGCAGGAAACAGCTGCTTCCTTTCACACTTACTTACTCAGATTAACCAAATGGAATGGTAGCAATAACTCCATGGAGCATGATGAAGCTACTCCTGGAAAAGAAAAAATCAGCTTTATAAATTGCTTCCACTGACTTATCACATCACAAAAGAGGATTTCCATCCATCTTTGTGGGATTTGGCTCCTCTGGCTGTCCTGACACCTGGTAAAGAACAGACAACTTGCAAAAAGCATTGTCATAAATCTACCAATTTGTCTGTAATAATTTGGATTAAAAAACAACAACAGAGTTTAAATCGCTATTAGGGGTTGCAGGGACAAGACTGGTGGAGGGGGTAGAAAAATGAGAGCATTGTGGATATACAGAGGGAACAAAGAGCCTGGAGGTCTGAGGGAAAGATACAGACAGAGGTCTTCCCTCCCTGACTCAAACCCCTTCCAAACCAGTGGTCTAAACCACTGAGCCTCTTGGACTTGCCAGTCAGAAGGTCAGTGGTTCAAATCCCTGTGATGGGGTGAGCTCCCGTTGCTCTGTCCTAGCTTCTGCCAACCTAGCAGTTCAAAAGCACACCAGTGCAAGTAGATAAATAGGTACAGCTGCGGCAGGAAGGTAAATGGTGTTTCCATGTGCTCTGGCTTCCCTCACGGTGTTCTCTTGAGCCAGAAATGGTTTAGTCTTGCTGGCCACATGACCCATTTGTCTGTGGACAAACACCAGCTCCCTTGGTCTGAAAGCCAGATGAGCGCCACAACCCCATAGTCACCTTTGACTGGACATAACCGTCCAGGTCCTTGCTGCTTGCTAGTTCTTACATCCACTAATGTGAGGGCTAGACACATGGTTGTGTTAAAAAAGAAAATAATTACTAGGATCATGCTTATGTTGCCACCTCCTGTTACATAACCAGGTTTGGTGCTGTGCAATTTGATAGCATCTGTGCAGATTGCAATATTTGATTCTAATATTTGTTTTTCCAATACAGATGTGGCCAGCCAGGCAAAGAGGAATCCCGCTGAATGAGTGAAAAGCTATCCACTGCTGAAAGTACCCATGCTGGGAGCCAGATGTCTCTAATTCTCGGAGCATGCCGCATATTCCAGAACATCACTGCTCCATAAAACATTATTAGATTCCATTTGTGTGTCTCGGAACTTCAAAGTTATTGCACTGAATAGAAGAGACTCTGTATGTCCCCAAAGGATTTGGTTTCTTAAGGATTTATCTAGCTACCTGAGGAGTGCCATTGTCTAGCTCATTTACTGTTTATCATCCTCACCGCTCAGCTATCACAGACTAAAGAAAACAGGGAGAAATTTGCAGGGGCCAAGGGGAAACCTGCTAAGAATTGCTAAGCTATTCAGGAATTCACGAAGCTGGTTGTTTCTTCAATTAGTTTCCCTTCCATAGTCGCCCACCAAAGGGTGTTTTAGCCTTACAACAACCCTGTGAGGTAGGTTGGACATGGTATCCATGCATCTGTTCTGTAAGCACTTGCACTTGCTGAGTGTTTTTAAAAAGTGTTTTAAAGCCATCAAACAATATGACGTTGGGCATCTGAGACATTTAAGCCGCAGAGGAACAGGCAGTGGCTGTGCTACGTTGCAGCCTCCGTTCCGGTTCTGCCATTAGACTGAGCAGTCCCACCTCAAGTAGTAGATCTGGGGTCACCATCAAGAGGAAGCAGCTCCCAATTAGTAGATAGTGCAGGACCCTTTAAGAAGCTGCAAGAAGAAGACATGCAAAAGTGGATCCTACCCTAGTGGCCCCTTCACCCAACCTCCTTCTCTCTCTGCCTGCTGCAAGATGCTCTGGGAGTATAGTAAATTTGCTGCTGCAAGCAGGAACATTTCAGAAAGGCTGAAGGTCTGTGTGATCACTGAGCTGGTCAGCTCCAATGGCTACGCACACCCTGCGTTACTCTGCAATGCAACTCCAGCCTTTGATTTTCGACTGTTAATGAGAAAGCCTCACTGTTTAGCACCCTGCTTCTTGGTCAACTTAATTCTTGTCTCTGTGAGGCAGGTGTGCGGAACCTTAGGCTCTCCAGGTGTTGTGAAGCTACAGTCCTCCATCATCCCTGGTCATTGGCTGAGCTTGCTGGGGTTGATGTAAGAGTCAGTGGAAATCCCGAGCAGCAGAAACTACAGTGGTACCTCGGGTTACAGACACTTCAGGTTACAGACTCCACTAACCCAGAAATAGTACCTCGGATTAAGAACTTTGCTTCAGGATGAGAACAGAAATCGCGGTGCGGCGGTAGCGGGAGGCCCCATTAGCTAAAGTGGTACCTCAGGTGAAGAACGGACCTCCAGAACAAATTAAGTTCTTAACCAGAGGTACCACTGTACAGAGCAGTCATTCCCAAACTGTTCTGGGTCACCAACTCATAAATTCATCCCCGGTGCCCCTTACCCTATAAAAAGCATTGTTCAGAATAGCGGTTTCTGCAACCCACTAGGGAAGAGAACAGCACACAAAGAATTCAAAACAGTAACAATTAATTGCATGCTTGTTCAAAATCCAATTAAACCCGTTTAGTTTAATTATTCCAACAAAATTGATGAACCTGATCCAGCTTTTCAAAGTCTGATAGCCATTTACACCTCCAGTGTCCTCCTGCTGCCCCCTTGCTTCCTAGCGCCCCCTAGGTAACCCCCACCCACCCAGTGGGCAGTACCACCCACTTTGGGAACTGCTGCTATAGGGGAAAGACAAGATTCCAAACTCCTTCCCTTGCTTTAATGACTGAGCAGAAAACTCCATTTGGGAAATGTCTATGGAATAATAATAATAATAATAATAATAATAATAATAATAATAATTTTTTATTTATACCCCGCCCATCTGACTGGGCTTCCCCAGCTACTCTGGGCGCCTTCCAACAAAATTCTAAAATACAGCAATCCATCAAACATTAAAAGCTTCCCTAAACAGGGCTGCCTTCAAATGTCTTCTAAAAGTCTGGTAGTTGTTGTTCTCTTTGACATCTGGTGGGAGGGCATTCCACAGGGAGGGTGCCACTACCGAGAAGGCCCTCTGCCTGGTTCCCTGTAACTTGGCTTCTCGCAGTGAGGGAACCGCCAGAAGGCCCTCGGAGCTGGACCTCAGTGTCTGGGTTGAACGATGGGGGTGGAGACGCTCCTTCAGATATACTGGACCGAGGCCGTTTAGGGCTTTAAAGGTCAGCACCAACACTTTGAATTGTGCTCGGAAACGTACTGGGAGCCAATGTAGGTCTTTCAGGATCCTATGGAAGGCCTCTTACACCAGCGGCGTTTCCCTCACTCCTCCCCGAGACAGCAAGATCCTCTTTGTAACTTTCCAACATGCAGTTGTCCAAGCACCAAAGAACTCGCCTGCGGAAGGAACCCTGAACCTTTTTCCACAGTTGCCTGAAATGTTTGTGGAAGACTTCCATCTGCAAAGTTTGATCAGGGAAAATGATGGTACAGACAGTCAACATGGTGCTGTTGAGAGTCCCAGCTCCCATGTTCCCTGACCATTGGCTGTGCTGGCTCATGGGGACTTGGGTGTCCTAGAAGCTCTGGATGGTGACAAGTTTCTCACCCCTGCTCTAAGAAGCGGGTCCCGTCCCCCCAGGCAACTGCTTGGTGGGAAGCGATATTCAGGGACCACCATCACTACCTGTCTCCCTCCATCAGCGATAAGTGAAGAAAGCCAGTGGGCAGCTCAAACAGGTTCTAGTGCTGGGTCATTCAGCTTGCAATGCCCTCACTCACCTCTCCATCAGCTGTGGCCCTCTGTCTCCTTTGTTTTCCTCCGTTCAGCTTTCTCTCTCTACTATTCAGGTATCCGCAGGTCTGTGCTGAAAGGCATTTCCTTCTTCCTGTAAGTATCTCTCTCTCTCTCTTTGCCTCCCTTGCTCACTCAGGAAATTAAATATACCCCCCCACTTTTTTGCTGCTGGTGGATTCCCTATTTAACATTCTCTGTATGCACCAGCCCTGATTCAAAACAGGATTAGACATTCTGTTGCTTTGATGTCAGTGGGGCTTTGCACTTGAGGCAAAGGGGTGGAGGGAATGGGGGGGGACTCTGTTAATGAGCCTTGCAAATTCCACACATCCACTTCCATCGGTTGACAAAACAAAGGTCAGAAGCATTTATCAGAAACCCAGATAATAACTTTGGCCAATTTTTCTTCCAGGTGGATTACCTGCTGGACAGGGCAGGGGGAAGGCACAGAGATTGGAGACCGCCCAGCTTGACTTCTTGTTATGGTGCTTGGTCTTACCCAAAAAATGGGAAGCTTCTGGCAAGCAAAAAAAAAAAAAGGTACCATTTCTCTCTGCCCCCCCAAACCACAAGCCACTTTGAAAGGTTATCGGTCTGCATCTGTAAAGAGAGACAAGAAGCAATTACTCAAGTATCTAAAAGCAAGATTTGTTTGACAACCAGCAGATTTGAAACATACAAGCCGCCACACAGCGGGGAGTAAACACACACACACACACACACACACACACACACACACACGTGTGTCAAGTTCAATAGGCAAGGCTGAACTTCCAGATTCCTGTGGGGAACAAAGCACCAGAGGCTACTTGGCTGGGCTGATGGCTCAGAGCAACATATGATGGAGATATATTTATGTATCGCCCACTGGGTGAAGCTGAGCTCACAGAAGACAGCAAAGAGGGGTTATAAATGCACCAAAAAGCAGAGGAGACTGGTCTGTTAGGGCAAATGAGTCATGGCCCCACCAAGCTGAGCCTGCCGTCAGCCAGTCCCACCTGCCTCCTTTCTTACAACCAGACCACTGGAGGCACTGCCTGTCTGCGCTTAGCCTCAGTGCTGGCCTTATAGTAGAGAGGAGGATGCTATAGGTCAGGGGTCAGCAAACATTTCAGCAGGGGGCCGGTCCACTGTCCCTCAGACCTTGTGGGGGGCCAGATTATATTTGGGGGGGATAAACAAATTCCTATGCCCCACAAATAACCCAGAGATGCATTTTAAATAAAAGCACACAATCTCGGGTTAAGAACTTAATTCATTCTGGAGGTCTGTTGTTAACCTGAAACTGCTCTTAACCTGAAGCACTCCTTTAGCTAATGGGGCCTCCTGCTGCCGCCGCATGATTTCTGTTCTCAACCTGAAGCAAAGTTCTTAACCCGAGGTAATATTTCTAGGTTAGCGGAGTCTGTAACCTGAAGTGTATGTAACCTGAAGCATATGTAACCCGAGGTACCACTGTAATGTAAAACCCGAGGTACCACTGTAATGTAAAAACACCAGGCAGGCCCTACAGATAAGCCAGAGATGCATTTTAAATAAAAGGACACATTCTACTCATGCAAAAACAAGTTGATTTCTAGACTGTCCACGGGCTGGATTTAGAAGGCAATTGGCGCCGGATCCGGCCCCCAGGCCTTAGTTTGCCTACCCATGCTATAGGTTATAGGAAAATACATCAGAAGTTGGACCAATCTAAGTCAGTGTTGTCTACACACTGACTGGCAGCAGCTCTCCAGGGTTTTAGGCAGGGAGTCTGAAAGATTGTACAGTATGGCCAATGGTCAGGAACGTTTAGTCCAGAAACATCTGGAGGGTCACAGGTTGTCCAACCCTGGTGTAAGCCTCCCCCTCAGCATCTGAGGACACCACTGAACATAAAGTGCTCCATTTAGTTCAGATGGCCGTGGCTGGAGTGGTCTTCTCTGAATTTGAAGCAGCTGACCAGGGGTTCCAGCAGTGGATTTGATAAGAGAAGTTCTTCATGTTGATCGGGGGCACCAGTTCCTGGGGGCTGAGCCCTATTGGGGCACTCCTATATTTGGGGAGTAGGGGCTGGGCACCCCAATGTTTAAAAAGTGTGGAGGGGAAGGAGGGCCAAAGCAGCCACCTGCCAGTGGCGGCGCCAAGAGGAGACTAAGGAGGAGCCGGTGGCCATTGAAGCCGCACGGCCACTATGCTTGGCTCCACCCCCAGATCCTCCCAACATCCTGGCATCACACACACAACATTGTCGCCCCCCATCACCCTCACAAACTGGCACCTCTGAAGTTGACCAATCAACTTCATTGGACAGTGCAAGTTTTAGAATTATGTGTGTGTGTGTGTGTGTGTGTGTGTGTGTGAGAGAGAGAGAGAGAGAGAGAGAGAGAGAGAGAGAGAGAGAGATTGGCTGTGTACACACACCGTACATTTAAAGCACAAGACTTCCCACAATGAATCCTGGGAATTGTAGTTTGTTAAGCATGCTGGGAATTGTAGTTCCATGAGAGGGAAGCTACAGTATGGTATGGTAAATGTATGGTATTTACGCAGCCAGAGAATTCTATATAGTTCACATATTATCACACACTGGGAAAGGGATGTACCTTGAAATGCTGCCTTCTTTAAATGTGTTGCTCCAGACAGCCACCTAGGGTCATTCAGCAGTAAGGTCATCCTTTGTAGACTATGCATTTAATAAGAACCGCATTGCTGCAACTCTTCGTTTTCCAAAAGTGTGCTGCACCAACACAGCTCAAATCTTAGATGTTACAGGTAGGGCCTCTTAGAGGGATTTTATCAGAAGGTGCAAAGTTTATTTGGGGCCCTTTCTGTTCTCCATCAGTCATTCTGTTTTTATCCACACTAGTTTTATGCCATGTAAGGTCGAGAGAGGGGTGGAGCGCTTTGTTAATTGTCTGCATTTAAGGCCTTATGCTTTTATACTCCCTCCATGATAAATATAAATAAAATAAAAGAGGATCAGAGATAACAAAGCGAATTTGAACATTTTTGTTTATGCTTGACTTAAGAAATGTTTTCCAGGCTTTGCCATTCTTTCTGCCAGTTTCAGCTTTATTTGTAAGCAATATTATAAATAAAAATAAAAATTGCAGAATCTAGCTGTGCTAGCTTGATCAAAACAACAATGCGGCAAGAGCTCCCCTGTAAACTATGCAGCTGGTTTGTTGCGAGTTGGCCAACATAAGCTGAGTTGTAAAGGTAAAGGGACCCCTGACCATTAGGTCCAGTCGCGAACGACTCTGGGGTTGCGGCGCTCATCTCGCTTTACTGGCCGAGGGAGCCGGTGTACAGCTTCCAGGTCATGTGGCCAGCGTGACTAAGCCGCTTCTGGCGAACCAGAGCAGCGCACGGAAACGCTGTTTACCTTCCCTCCAGAGCGGTACCTATTTATCTACTTGCACTTTGACATGCTTTCGAACTCCTAGGTTGGCAGGAGCTGGGACCAAGCAACAGGAGCTCACCCTGTCGCGGGCATTCGAACCACCGACCTTCTGATTGGCAAGCCCTAGGCTCTGTGGTTTAGACCACAGCGCCACTCACGTCCTTAAGCTGAGTTGTGCTCAGCTGTAAAATGACTTTACAATTCCCTGTTCGTTATATCTGAGTGACATTGTTCTCTTGGGTTAACCACTAATTCCAAATTAACAACCGCTCTTGTGAGAAAAGCCCAAATTAAAATACACAGAGATGAAGACTCACCCAGTCTTCTCTTCATAGCATTAATAAAGCAGAGCACCATGAAATATCTTGGGTTGGCTGAGTGGGTTTTTCGTGATGTTCATGGTGGTAATGGTGGCAATGAGCTGCTTTGGCCTCCTCTGCTTGGAGGAGGGCTGTTGTCAGCGCTGACACCTGTCCATTAAACTTTAATTAGTTTAATGTTAAGTAAACGTCCAGTGCGCTTCCAACGCCATAAATCTTATCTCAGCAGAGAATTTCATGCAGCGGTTGAAGAAGGCAGGAGAGTCAGTACCTTTCAGTGAAGAATCCTGGAGCAAGCACTTTGGAACTCAAGAAAAAACTTTATTTACAAAAGAAAAACCCTGGCGATAAAGCACACATGCTTTTATCTCCGGCATAAAGAAAACTTTACTCTAAACTTAACTCATATCAGCAAACATGCCCATGGCCACAAACTGAGTCTGCGAGTCAGGTCAAGGGGGAAAAAACACACAGGTGAACTGACTATTTATACAAACTAACTCACATTCCTGGATGCTTAATGACTTCCAGCTGCTCAGTGATTAGAGCGACTTGTTACCTCTTAACCCTTTAGTACCAACAACACCCGCTGCCCTTCACTGGCAGATGGCAGATGGCAACCCCCCCCTTTTTTTTTACACAGCAGATCTGCAAACTCAGGTGTACACCACAGCAAGCACTCGGGATCACGAAAAGTGGGAATTCACCTGAGTTGTGTGGTTGACCTGAGCAGAAGGAGACCCTAAGGAGACCCAGAGGCATCTGGGTACCACCCCTCAGAGGAGTATTGGCCCAGGCAAGTCTCACCTCTGGTCTAAAAAAACACATGGCCACAGTCATTATCTAAAGTAATGGCTCCCTCATTTGGCCATCAGTTCTGATTAAGGGAGCTTGCTCTTCTTTGCAATGTGAACTGTCACAGACACTTTGCGATGGTGTCAGGCCAAGTCAGTGGCAGGTAGCTATTGAGAAACAAAATTACTTTCCCCAACAACTCCTGGGAGGTGGGGCAATGGGGGGGTCTCTGCAGGCTGTGTTATAAGCTCACAATGTGCAGAGTCTGGTAATGTCTGAAATTATACGAACCTGCCTGTTTTTGCACACGAGGGATTCTCCATGTTCATATTTCTCCAGCGACTGCTTGGAAGCTGTTTCAGGAAGGGAAGCAGTCACAGTGCTACATACGAATTTGCCAACCTGGTGTCCTCTAGAACAGAGCTTCCCAAACTGTGTGTCATGACACATTAGTAGTGTGTCGGCTGCAGTGTGTGTCTTGCAAACACTCCCTACGCTCCTCCCGGGGCTGGAAAGGGAGGAAGGGAGTGGACAGCATGCCGGTTTGCTAGTAAGGAGGGCAGTGGCGGAGGAAGGGGGTGGGGGTGGTCTGCCCCAGGTGCCATCTCTGAGGGGGTGACAAGAAGGCACCCTGCGGGAGGCTTCCTCTGCCACCCCAGGTGCAGTGGCGAGAGCTGCTGCCATTGTGTAGCTGTGTATGGAGGATCCCTCTCCCGCCGTCCGTACGGCACACGAGCAGCGCCATTGGCAAACAGCCCAGCGGCGCATGCGCAGCATTGCTACATACGTTGCATGTGCATGTGCTGTACGTATGGCGCACACACATGCACCGCTGGGCAGTTTGCCCTGCCCTCCAATACCCCACACCAGGTTCTGGTTAGCCTTCCTTCGCCCCTGGCGATATGATGTATGTCTAAAAAGTGTGTCACCAACATGGAAAGTTTGGAAAGTTCTGCTCTAGAGGTTTTGCACTGCAACTCCCATCAGTAACGGTGGTGCTAGCTAGGGCAGATGGGAGTTATATCATAGAATATTATCCGGAGGGCACCGAGTTGGTAATAATGCATGTATGCTGGGTATGGGATAGAACCATGATGGATTCCAGAGTTAACTACATGTCTGTGATTTACAGAAATCTAGTTAAGGTTGCAAACCTATGCACAGTCGCTAAGAAATGTATCCCACTGAATTCAATGGGACTTTCTGAATGAACATGTGAAAGATCACATTCACTTACGAAAACAGACCCAGAATGGTAAAAAGATGGGATGCACTAAAGGCTGGGATGCAATAACATCTGAAGCCATAGCTGGAAGGAAAACTTTGGACTGTTCTGGGCTGGTGGAGACCCCACCCCATGAGAAGCTTTCCCCCATAAAGGAACCAGGGTAGTCAGAGTGTCAGACTTGAACCTGAGAGACCAGGGTTCAAATTCCCACTTGGCCTTGAATCTCACTGTGTGGCCTTGAGGGCCAGTCACTGCCTCTCAGCCTAACCAACCTTATGGGGCTGTGGTGGGCATTAAATGAGGAGTGGGAGAGAGCCATGTTTGCCACCTTGAGTTCATTGGAGATGAAAAGGTGGGGAATAAATATAAATTATGGATGTAAAAATAAAATATATATATTTAAAATCAAGTAATTCCCCTGCCTTGCTCTGGTAACTCTGCTGCTGGAATGAATCCATTTCCTTGAGAAAGTATATGCAGACTTGATTAGGTCCTGAAATGAGCAGTATCCATCTTCCTGAGGGAAAGCAGATTGCCTCCTACGCCTCAGACACATGTGAATCCAATTTCGAGGACTTTTGATTAGCTGAGCAGTCTCCTTTATCTGCCAGTCAGGACCTGAATTATAGGCAAGTGTTAATTAAGCAGGGGTTATCTTATTTTCCTTGGCTCTTTTATTCTTGGTTTGAGACAAATAGAAATGGGTCAGAGACCAATGTCCTCCTGAAAAACACATACACCACTGCAAGTCAGGCCTGCCAGAGCTGTGTGTGCTGGATAGACTCCTCCTAGGGCCTGTCCCAGGAGACTGTTCATGCAACAATAAATGCACCTTTGTTTCTTATTCGTTACACACAGCCTTGGCTCGAGGTGGTGCTGTAGTTGTGGAGGTACAGTGGTACCTCTGGTTAAGAACTTAATTTGTTCTGGAGGTCCGTTCTTAACCTGAAACCATTCTTAATCTGAGGTACCACTTTAGCTAATGGGGCCTCCCGCTGCTGCCACGCCACCACTGCACAATTTCTGTTCTCATCCTGAGGTAAAGTTCTTAACCTGAGGTACTACTTCCGGGTTAGCAGAGTCTGTAACCTGAAATGTTTGTAACCCGAAGCGTTTGTAACCTGAGGTACCACTGTAATTGCATTTTCCCAGCACTCCTGATCTACTGATGACACTTTGCTTCAAAACTCCTAATAATGCCAGCATCAGGACTCCTCCTTGTGCTGGGTCAATAGGGCGCTCTGATTCAGAGCCGTGCCCCAGAAGGCAAATAGTCATTGGCTGTGTACTTGGGGGAGGGCATGTATGCAAGCAATATGGGGGTATTAGTACTGCTTGGTGATTGGTGCTTTCTATGTGTCTCTTTTTGAGCAGTTGCATGGTGATTGCAGTTAGTGGGGGAACTGAATCACGCATGTGGGAATTCTGCTTGTACAGAAAGCAGATGGAAGTGTTTTTTCTCTGTTCCCTGCTAGAGCAGCTATCCTGTTCAAATGGAAATTGTTTCATTAAAGGAACAGGAGATTCTCTTCTTATCTACCCCAAGGAGCAAGAGGCTTCATTAAAGGGAAGGTTGTAATCTTATATACCCCCTTACCTGGGAATATGTCTTACTGACTTGCGTTAGCTCACAGTGAAATCTCTTCTTTTCAGCCACTCCGAGTGTGGAGTTTGCAGTAACTGATGCTGTGTAAAAGCATATCTTCTTCTTCTGATCAAAATACTCGTGCAGCAAACTGATAGAGAGGCATCACAGGGAATGAAAGAAATTAAACAGAATTAAGAACAGGAATAGTTCTTGCAGCAAAGTTCCAAGGTTTCTTTTCCCAGAAGTCAGATTTAATTACCTGTTTGTCTATTTAATTGTAAAAAATGCTGTCTGTGATGATGCATCAAGATCTTAACTCACATGGCTAGATTTGTTTGCCCTGCTAATCCACTTGTGTGACATCATGTACACTAGAGTTCCGTAGATGTCCCTGTAGATGATGAAAATAGCTTTCCTAGAGCTGCTAGATTTCCTTCCCATTGGTTCAAGGAGCCAAGGCATGAGTTCTCCTTGACTTATTCCTGGGTAGATTACACAGTGAGGGGTCTCGCCCACCCACTCCCATTTTCAGGGGCATTATTGCTTTCACCAGTTTGACAGTACATCAGTACTACTGTGTGGCCCCATTGAAATTCAAGCTTCCTCCATCCCTCCCTACCTGCCATGCTTTAATTCTACTCCAAGACACATTGCCTATATATACACCTGTATTGCTATTAAAAAAACAAGATGTAAACTTATTTGTTGTTCAGCATTATCTACTGGTGTGATGTTCATGCCTTTTCTGTTTGCATAGTGAAAGGAGACCCCCCCCCCAATTGAGCCACTTTTCAGGTACTCACACTTGGACACATTTGCAAATCTTTGCATGGGGCCAACACCTGGGTTGCTAAGTCTTCTTAATGAGCTCCTAAGGATGCATTAGCTTAGCTTATCTCAGCTCACGAATAAGATGTAGCAGGGCTACCCATGCAAAGATATCCTTTTACACTGAGACAATCTAGAAAATTAATCCCCTCCAAGTTCTCATTATCAGAGCCAAACGTCTGGTTAATTAACTCTAATAGCGCATTCAAACCGGACTCAGATAATTACCTCTTGTCTCTTGACAGCCATCATTCCAACAGCATAAGCCTGGCGTGGAGAATGATGAAAGCTGACTTGGCACCTCTTGGCTAATTTGTCTCCAGTTGATCATTTGAGGCTTTCCCCTTTATCCTTCTCACCCCCCACAGTTCATTACAGCAAGCCAAAGGCCAAGAGAATTGCCTCCCATGTCTTTGTTTTCCCATGCTCATAGCAGACAAAACAATAAGGAACTAGGGAAGTAGCTGTCTTAATTACAAGGTCATTGGGAGATGGGGTGGTTCTAATGAATTGGTTGCTATCGTCGTATCTTCTTTTTAATACGAAACACACACAATTCATATACATTGCACACTAATCTAATATATATAGGCATCAAAACCCGTAGTTAACAGTCATACTTTGAATACGTGACAGTCTTGAAATATTAAATATGTGCTCTATGTTTTCTGTTTCAGTGTGTACAATAGTCTTCAGCCATAAATCCCAACAAATTCCATCCTCTGTCTTTTTCTCTGCTGAATGCCTCAGCTTTTCCAGTTCGGTGACCTGCCAAACTTTAAGCAACTTCAAATCCAGGATAATAACTACCTTCTAATGCCTGGTTTGGCCCGTTTTTAGTTGCTACCAAAAAACTGATCAAACACACACTTCCTTTTGCAGTGACGCCTTGCCAAGTCCCTTCAGAATAACCTTTGCGTATGTTTTTTCTGCTTTGTTTTACAAATCCCTTTTGAATCACAGCAGCCTGGTACCTTCAGGTGGTCCCACTCAAAATGGCAATAAACTGCATCTCTCCTGGCACACTTTAAGCAGTGAAAAGGTACCAGTGGGAACCACAACACAATGCTGCAGAATGGAGAGCTCCTGTTCCTTGTGCCAGCCCAACCTTTTTTCAGAATACTCCACTGCACCCCCAACCCAGCTGGCAGACACTCAGCATTATGTGGCCACAGTGCATGCTCAGGTCTCATTGAGCTGTTGTGGTTGTAGGTTTTTTTGGATGGTTATCCCCTTAAGTCCCTCCTCCCTGACTTTGCTCTATTTCTGCAAAACCTGGGGTTCCCACAAGCTTGTCTCCCCCTTGTTTCCCAGTAACCCTATTTTGGCTGCATGACCATCATCAAGCTTCTGAGTTCACAGTTAGTATACAACAATGTTTCCCAACCATGGGTCTCCAGCTGTTTTTGGACTACAAGTCCCACCATCCCTAGCTAGCAAGACCAGTGGTCAGGGATGATGGGAACTGTAGTCTGAAAACAGTTGGAGACTGAAGGTTGGGAAACACTGGTATATAAGACCATCGGGTCAAAGTGATGAAGCTGTGGAACAGGCACCCCCAAACTGTTTTGGGACTACAATTCCCATCATCCCTGACCACTGGTCCTGTTAGCTAGGATGATGGGAGTTGTAGTCCCAAAACAGCTGGAGGACCAAGTCTGGGGATGCCTGCTTTGGAAGATGCATTATCCCTTAACATGTTAAGGGATAATGCATCCCTTAACTTGAAGCATTCTCTTGAATGGTGCACCAGTTGCCACTGGTCAAATATGGGGAACCTGTAGCCTTCCCAATGTTGCTAGACTCCAACTCCCATCAGTCCCCAGTCAGCATGGTCAATGGTTAAGGGTGATGGGAAGGCCACAAGTTCCCCCACCCCTGTCCAATTTGATCGGTACCGAGTGCAAAACAGGCTTCCCTCCTCTGGAGTAGTAACTTCTGCCCGTTCATGTGGAAGACAGCCCTGACTCACATAGAATTGTAGAGATGGAAGGGACCCTGAGTATCACCTGGTCCAACACTTTGCAATGCAGGAATATGCAGCTGTCCCATATGGACAGAATTTATTCCATATTTTCTCTGCAAATCTTTGCCTTTCTCTCCTTGCCTTTGAGGTCCTTCATTTTGCTTTCTTTCTCCTCCATGGATAAAGTCATCAGACTGTCAAGGTGGTAGCACTTTGCTTGATGGCTAATTATTGCATTATTATTTTTTCAGTTGCAGAGAGTTTTCATCACAGTTAACAATTCAATTCTCTTTTTATAATTAAGTGGCAGGATTAGTTTCCACCGGTTCCACCAGTTTCCTTAAGAGTGCCGCACTAGAAATGATTTCATTCCAGCACTTAAACTTTCATAAAAAGGTAAAGGGACCCCTGACCATTAGGTCCAGTCGTGACCGACTCTGGGGTTGCGGCGCTCATCTTGCTTTATTGGCCGAGGGAGCCGGTGTACAGCTTCCGGGTCATGTGACCAGCATGACTAAGCCGCTTCTGGTGAACCGGAGCAGCGCACGGAAACGGCGTTTACCTTCCCGCCGGAGCGGGAGTTATCTACTTGCACTTTGACGTGCTTTCGAACTGCTAGGTTGGCAGGAGCTGGGACCGAGCAATGGGAGCTCACCCCGTTGTGGGGATTCGAACTGCCGACCTTCTGATTGGCGAGTCCTAGGCTCTGTGGTTTAACCCACAGTGCCACCCGCATCCCAAAACTTTCATAAGACCGGCCAAATTGAAGCTCATAGTCAAATGGGCATAATGGAAGAAATGGCTCCATTGTCACATGAGGAAGGCAGCTGTTGAGTCAGAGTCCCTTGACTGTGCAAGGTCCAAGGCCAGTCAATAAGCTCAGAGTGTCTGATTTGAGGAGGAACCACCTTTCCCAAAGGACAGCCACTGGTTCCAGGGAGATTCCCTTATCCACAACAGAAAAGGAGCATCATTTGAACTGGGACTCCATGAAGAAGGACCGGGAACCTGCTTGAGATGCCTTATTCCCACTCCTTCATAACCTGCAGCAGCAGGATCTAATTTCTGCCCTTTCAAAAAGAGAGTGCCTCTGAGCATATTCAGAGTATTATCTCATCAGTCTTGATTCCCCACAGTCAACCCCCGGTTGCTTGGGACAAGAGGGTAGCTGAGAAAATGATTTCTCAGCACGTTGTCCAGTTTCCTTCCAAATTAAATGCTACAAATTATCCACATTTTGGGTGGTGGGTTCTATGGCTTATTCTGGCCCCAATACGTGACTTGCAAAATTTCTGTTTTTCTTCCATGCTGCGGCTGCGTTGCACAGATGAATAACAACTTCAGGAATGTAAAGGCAAATGAGAGGTTTGGCTCAGCAATGAAGCTGAACTGCCAAGGCCAATTTTATTTTTATTTTTTCCTCCTCGGAAAAGCTGGTGTCTGTTTCTAAAAATCATCCTTTTCCTCCTCCAGGGTAAAGTGAGTAAGACTTTGTAGCTGAGCCAGGACAACTGAAATGCTGTTTGAAAACCATAACTTCTAGATTAATAAATGACACTTTTCCTTGGTTTGCTTCTGAATGATCTTTGTGTGAGCTGAGTGCCAGGTGGGCGTGTATTGTATGCTGTCCTGGACTACATCTTTCCCTTGGATCAGCATCGCATCGGTTTCCCTGGCATAGCACTGGTAGATCTGGTAGACCAGTGTGATTAGACAGAGTGAGCCAACTTTAATTCTTTCACCACTGGAATCTTTGCCATTGCCTTAGAAGGATAAGAATTATTTACGTATTTCTAGCTGTAGTATTTGTCTCGTCTTATCATGCACAATTATCTGAAAACTGTGTTATTGTTGTTCACATTTATAGCTTCCCTTGCCTTCAGGGAGCTCAAGACAGTGGACTTGGTTTCCATTTTTATCACCAATGCAGCCCTGGATGAGAGATGTTGACTAGCCTGAAGTCACAGCTCAGTGGAGATTTGATCCTTGGGCCTCCCTAGTCCCAGTCTGGCACTCTGACCGTGACACCACACTGGCCCAGTTAATTTTAAACTAGTTTGGAGCACTGTGGTTCCGAGAAAAGGCTCAGTAACTGGGCTTTGATTTGGGAAACGGCTTTTATTTTTTTTAAATGCTTTTTACTTTTCTTACATTTTACAAATTGTTCATTTCTTATTAACAAATAACAGGCACACACAAAAAATTTAAAAATTGGAAAATAATAAAAAAGTAAGAACATACATACATCCATAAATCCACAAGTTCTTAAAAGAAAACTTATGCCACCATATTCTTAATTTCCAATTACTTAGCTTTCCCGACAGACTTTCATCTTCCTCAATGCAGGTCTGTCTTATCTTTTTGTTTCTTTGGTCATTTCCCAATTTTCTCTGTTATCTATATGCTATACTTGTAATCTGTCTTGTAATTTGCAAAATTTAATAAAGCATGTCCAGGTTTTGACTTGGGAACAATGTTTTTTTAAATAGTCTTTGTAAGTTTCCTACTCCTTTTTGAACTTTTGGTTTGGCTGTCTCCTAATTGTCTTTGTCATTTTTGCCATTTCTAGATATTCCAATAATTTATCCTACCATTCCTCTTTTGTTGGCACTGATTCTCCTTTCCATTTTTTGGGCAATCAATATTCTCGCTGCTGTTGTAGCATACAACGGGAAATGGCTTTTCAACTGATTGCTGGGGAAAATCTGAGAGGAGCTGGGAAGCATCTGGAGTGGCATAAATCATCTCTCAAGGGTTGGGGGGGAAAGTGCTTATGTTTGTTCAAATAGGGAAGGGGAAGAACTAGGCACTGAAAGTGCAGTGGCACAGGATGGCAATTCAAATATGCCAAAGCCCCCTAGAGAAAAGCTCACATGCCAAGGACATTTGGAGAGAGAGAGAGAGAGAGAGAGAGAGAGAGAGAGAGAGAGAGAGAGAGAGAGAGAAACTGTGTATAGGTATTTATATGCAACTGCTAGAGGCTTCTGAGCCAAGCTGGGGCACTTAGTTTTAAAGGAGAGCATCAATGAAGTTGGCCCAATGGAAACTTGGTGGGATGGAGACAACCAGTGGGACACATTTATCTTTGGATGCAAACTCTGTAAGTAGGACAGAGGAGGACAAGCTGTTGATTTGACATTGTAGTTTTGGACCTGGCTCAGAAAAGGGCAAACAAAATGAACAAGAGGCTGGAGCAACTCTGCTTCAAGGGAAGCTCACAACATAGCTGCTTTTTAGTTTAGAGAAAAAGCGAATAAGATGGTACATGACAGAGGTGTAAAAAAACTATGCATGCTGTGTAAAAAATGGACCGAGAGATGTTTTTATCCTTTCCCTCTCATAATAGGAGAGTACAAGGTCATCCAATGAAGATGAATGGTGAAAGGTTCCGGACAGACAAGTACCTGTTGATTCATAACAATCCGCAGTTAACCTTGATTTCATCCCACCAGATGGTCTCCAACTTGAATAGCTTTAAAGGGTGTTTAGATAAATTTACGGAGGAAAGGGCTATCAGCGACTACTAGCCAGTTTTCTATATTCTACCATATTAGCCAAGATTCTAAATTCTGGCTGTATTCTGCCTCCCCTGTCAGAGGCTGTATGCTTCTGATTTACATGGGTGTAGCCAAGGGGGCAGCTGCCCGCACCCCAAACAAGTAAGACAACAGAAATACTTAACTAACTGACCAATCACATTGGTTCTGCCGCTGCAACAGAAGTCCTGCCCCCCTAACCGAGTCCTGCTCCCCCCTAACAATAATCCTGGCTTTGCCCATGCTTCTGAATACCAGTTGCTGCAAACTGCGGACATGAGGAGTGCTGGTGTGATCAGTTTTTGCATGTGGGCTTCCCATGGGTTGGCCACTGTGAGAGCAGGATGCTAAACCTGGTGGGTTTTAGGCCTACACTAGCATGACTCTTCTGATGCTCCTGTAAACGGCCCCCTGCTTCCCTGTGGATCACACTGTGTGGCTAAAGTACACATTATGCTAAACAGGTTGCTGCAAATTCTCCCCCTCTTTTTTAAATTTCAAATTGCTCTTCCCCTTCAGCCAGGATGGTTGTGCTTGGGGAGGGAAGCTTAACCCTTCCCACTCTCACGCCCCACATGGAAATTGCTCCCATAAAGCTGTCTCCTATCCTACGGATGTTTCCTTTCGCCTGGGCAACATGGAAATTCTATGAGGGAGAGAGGGACATATATAAGACAAATCCTTGGACAGCAAAAATAAAAAGGGTCAGCTTTAAAGACCAACGTGTTTATTTATTTTAATTCATTCGTTTGTTTCCTTGCCTGCCCTTCCTCTCACAGGAACCCAGGGCAGCAAGCAATAAAACAGGAAAGCAATTTATAAACAGGTAAAACTATGTCTTTATTTTAAAATGCATTCATTACTATGTGTTTGTACATGTGGGCATGGTGCTATGCGGGGAGGCAATGCTTTGCAAGATGGTGTCAAATGTGTAATGAAGCAGAGAGACCATACAGCAGCTGATCAGCTAATATAAACAAGATGTGACGTCAGGGAGCTTACTTTGCATAACTGCATGTGAGATATATACAAAAAATGTTAAAAAATTGTCCAGTAGCACCTTAGAGACCAACTAAGTTTGTTTTTGGTATAAGCTTTCATGTGCAGACTATTTTTTAATAAATTTTGACTGTGTCAGACCAACACGGCTACCTACCTGAATCTGCATGTGAGATCATTACTGTTTGCTCTGTATCGTTAACCAAGCTAAGGCACAATTAAGGCTCAATGAAATTGTGTCAGATCTCCGGTTCAGCAGCCTGACAAAACAATTGTAGTGCAGATTCTGGTCTGTAGTTCAGAAGGTCCTCAGCGACAAGGTTGTGTGCTGTATCATATAATCTCAGCTCTTCCTATGAAACAATTCCCGTTGTTACCTGCTCTGTCTCAGACACTGTGTGGCTGCTGTAGCAGGTGATGTCTTCCTTTCGTTCAGGTAGTAAGGAGCTGCGTCAGACAGGTGGCGTCACCTTATAATGTCAAGAACAGATGCTGCGCTGTTGGCAACAAGAATCGTCTTGGGATTGGACAGCCAGAGTATGAGTCAGAGGCTGAAGGTAAATGTGCAGAGAAAGCCAGCACATCTGCAATTCCCAATGAGTGATTTATCCGCTGTCCTGACACCAGCAGGCGTGTTCTTTCTTACCTGATTGATGCACTTAGGGCCACGTCTGTTTTCGAATGTGCGTGTAGCAGGAGAAAAAGATCCACTGCAATCCAGAAAATTAAATGATCGATTTGACCAGTATTTTCCTCAGTCCTCTCTTGTTAAACAATAAGAAAGTGATTAATTGAGACATTAAATGAAACATGGCCTCTCCCTGCAAGGAGCTCTTATCATCGAAACCTTGCCAGCAAGTGAATTTAGCAAACCAAACACATCCTTTGCAACTGTCCTCTCTGCAGAAGGTGTTGCAGAGGTATTCCTACAGGAATACTTTTATTCAGATGAGGATGATAAAATATATAGTGACACCTAGGCACACCAGCAATGGAGAACCTGTGGCTCTTCATATGTCGTTGGACTCCCAACTCCCATCAACCAGCATTGTCAATAGAGATGATGGGAGTTGTAGTCAACAATATCTAGAAAGTTACAGATTCTTCTGCAAAACACCACAATAATGAGAATACAGTGGTACCTCGGGTTAAGAACTTTATTAGTTCTGGAGGTCTGTTCTTAACCTGAAACTGTTCTTAACCTGAGGTACCACTTTAACTAATGGGGCCTCCTGCTGCCGCTGCACGATTTCTGTTCTCATCCTGAAGCAAAGTTCTTAACCCGAGGTACTATTTCTGGGTTAGCGGAGTCTGTAACCTGAAGCGTATGTAACTCAAGGTACCACTGTATAAACTATTCCACCTCCCCCACACAAGGTGCTTAAGAACATCAACAATAAGGCCCTAATAAAAACAACCAAATCCTTGATTTATTTATTACATTTATATACTACGTTTATCTTCCAAGGAGCTCAAGGTGGTGTGCATGGTTCTTCTCCCCATTTTATCCTCACAACAACCCTGTGAGGTAGGTTAGGCTCAGAGATGGTGACTGGCCCAAGTGAGCTTCCTGGCTGAGTGAGGGTTCAAACCCTGCTCTCCCAGGTCCAACCCTCTAACCATTACACTACGCTGCTTAACAATATCACTAAATCAATGAACCCGAGGTACCACCGTATACACAGAACCTTCCAGAGTAACAGAAGAAGAAGATTAAGTTTTTGCTGTGAGGGGTTTATAATCTAAAACTCTTAAGTGAAGGAGGCAGTAAAGGGGTGAGAAGAGAAAGGCAAGGTATAAAAGGGGAGGATGTGAGAAGCTGCATTATGCAGTTGAGGGCCTTGTACTTGATTTATGTTGGGTGAGTGAAGTGAGAGGGGTCTAACAAACAAAGGCTGCTGTGGGGAACCTCTGCCCCTCCAGACATTGCTGAACAATAACTCCCATCAGCCCCAGCAAGCATGGCCAATGGCAAAGGATGATGGGATTGGTAGTTCAGCAACATCTGGCAAAGGTTCCCCACACCTAAGCTAAAGGCTTCACAGAAAAAGTGGGTTTTGAGGAAGAAATGGAAAAGATGAGAGGCATTGCACAGGCTACTTTTTTTTAAAAAATGTGGTCTTTATTAATTTTCATACATATTATGACATTATAATGTCATACTGAGCCAATGTCAATGCCCCTTGGCTCTAGGTGGATGTGCCAAGTATCAGAGAATGTGGTCAGGGAGCCAGTTAAGGGAGCAAGAAAGCCCTGAGCACCTGAGAGCTGGAGAGCTCCAAGAGGGAAGATGGCAAGCACAGTTATAAATCAGAAGATCTGCATCCAGTGAGGTGGCAAAGGAAGAGGCAGTGGCCTTAGAACAGTATGATAAATCATACAGGATGACATCCCTGTGAAATGAGAAGCACATATCTACCTCCATGCCAGATGACTGCAAACTGCCCAGTGTAAACCATTCTAGAAAATGGAGGAAACTCATGGGGCTGCAAGTCCTTGCCCCAGGCTGCATCATGAAGGAAAGGATTCTAAAATAGGTGGACAAAATTTGCCATGCTGAAAATCAGACAGTTCAGCAACAGCAGATGGAATAGATTCCTCACCAGCCTGTCAAAATTCATGAAAGCATCAACCAATATGGTGTATCTGGTGTTTTTGCATTTTGACAAAAGCTTTTCTCAAAGCTTTTTTGAGAAAAATGTGCAAAATGTGTGGGGTTTGTGTTTTTTTAAGGGAAGCGTTTGCCTGAGACAGAGAACCATGGACACTACTCCTAGAATCTAGAAAGGGTTTGCATAAAACCCTGCCTTACTGAGCAGGATCTAACCCCCATTTAGCAGCTAATGAATGGGGGTTAAATCCTGCTGCCTTGGCTGCACATGAACAGGTGTGCACAGCCCATGTTGGAAATAACCCTTCTCTCACCCATCAGCAGACACCACAAGTGACATCAGTTGATGAGCAGGGGGCTGTGGTTTGGGGGAAATGGCCTCAT
Organism: Podarcis filfolensis; assembly: GCF_964270895.1. NCBI lineage: Eukaryota > Metazoa > Chordata > Lepidosauria > Squamata > Lacertidae > Podarcis > Podarcis filfolensis. The sequence continues at coordinate 90,164,702 of NC_139605.1, read as the reverse complement.
GGGCCAAAATAGTCCCCCTATTGGGGAATGATTGAACCGTGGACCCAAACTTCCCCATCTTTGGCCTATATAATGGCCACAATGCACCATGTCTGTGTGTGCCTACCACTGAGTTCCATTGCGCTTACCCCCAGGCAAGCGCATATAGGCTTACAGCCTCACTGTGCTCAAGCCCATTGCACAGTGGGAAACATCCTTAGCATTTGAAGCCTTGTGGCAGAGAAAAATGAGGCCATTCGTGCTTTTAAAAAATATTCAGCACACTTGAAATATTCCCAACACTTCATCCTCATTGTTTCAGTAGCAGCACCCCTGTAAGGTAGGCCCGCCTCATTCTCCCATATTGCAGATGAGGGTGTTGGGGCTGAGCTAGAATAGCCACTTCCCCAAAGCCAGCCCAATATGTTTGGTGACCAGGTGAGATTTGAAGGCGACACTCCCGCTCAGGCCTTAGGCTGCCTGCTCACCCATACTCATCGCCATGAGGGACGATGGTTGGCATTTGTCTATCTCCAGAGACAACAGGAGAGTTAGGGGTAAAGTTAAACGGGTGGAAAGTTACAGCGCCTGCTGTGGCTGTAGAAACCCATAGGGGAGAGAGATGTTTTATTGCAGCTGAGGCAGATGAAGGCGTCTGGCTTAGCTGTTACAGAAACACCATGGGCAGCTGATCTGTCAGAAGCGTCTTGGAAAGGCGGACCCTGCTATAGGTGAGCGCTGATGATTAGATCCTTAAGAGAAGATCTGTGAGAAAGCAAGCCTATGGAGACCCAACCGGAAGGGGAGCACTTTTTGACATCTACGGGGGAGGTAACCTGGAAGATCCACTTGGACCTCCCCGAGTCCAGCTTCTGCCTTTTCCATTACTATTCCAGCTCCATCTGGTACGCAGGTTGTGACCCTATCTGCCTGCGAACTGCCTCACCAGAGTGGTGCATGCTCTGGTTATCTCCCGCTTGGACTACTGCAATGCACTCCACGTGGGACTACCTTTGAAGGTGACCCAGAAACTGCAACTAATCCAGAATGCAGCAGCTAGACTGGTGACTGGGAGCGGCCGCCGAGACCACATAACGCCGGTCTTGAAAGACCTACATTGGCTCCCAGTATGTTTCTGAGCACAATTCAAAGTGTTGGTGCTGACCTTTAAAGCCCTAAATGGCCTCGGTCCAGTATCCCTGAAGGAGAGTCTCCACCCCCATCGTTCTACCCGGACACTGAGGTCCAGCACCGAGGGCCTTCTGGCAGTTCCCTCACTGCAAGAAGCCAAATTACAGGGAACCAGGCAGAGGGCCTTCTCGTAGTGGTGCCCTCCCTGTGGAACGCCCTCCCACCAGATGTCAAAAAGAACAACAACTATCAGACTTTTAGAAGATATCTGAAGGCAGCCCTGTTTAGGGAAGCTGTTAATGTTTGATGTATTACAGTATTTTAATATTTTTTTGGAAGCTGCCCAGAGTGGCTGGGGAAGCCCAGCCAGATGGGCGGGGTATAAATAAATTATTATTATTATTATTATTATTATTATTATTATTATTATGGACACATTCCTCTCCCAGCTGAGCCCCCACCCCCTTTGCGTCCACCCGCTTCCTTCCCCCCAGCCCCATTGGCGCGTCGGATGCAGTCAGCTGTCAGTTGATGTCAGTCAACAGATCGCTAGACCGGGTACCTTGGAAAGCGCTTAAGGATCCTCTCTCTCTCTCTCTCTCTCTCTCTCTCTCTCTGTGTGTGTGTGTGTGTGTGTGTGTGTGTGTGTGTGTGTGTGTGCACCAATCTGGCTTCCTCCCTGCCGGCTGCAGCCTGCGATTCAGCCTCTGCGGAGGCAGCTAGATGCCGCCCCCAACATACACACGCACACACGTGCGCCCGCCTCCTAAACGCAGGCTCCGGCTTGACTTCTTATAACGCAGGCTCCGCTCCGATCGCCCGGCGCGCAGACCATCTCCGGCTCTGCAAGCATCCAGACAAGTCGCCCGCAGATTTCCGTGCGATCGGAAGATCGGCTCGTCGATTTCCACCCCCCCCACCAACTTCTCCCAAGTTACTTCGCCCCCCAAAAGCGAGCTCGCTCTGCAGAAGGAAGTGGCCAGACGCCCAGGTGGCTCCGCTGAGCCGTGGCTCATAGTGGTCAGAGGACGATGTTGGAGGCTTGAAAAAACACCAGCAAACACCAGCAAAGCCCATCAAGGAGGCGGGCAGGTGTTGGGTTGTCCTCCTGGGGGAAGAAATGGCCGTAGAGAACTGCTCCGGAGCTTCATTCCCAATGAATTCTTCTGACTTCCCCGCCAGGAACAGATCAAGTAAGTCAAGGATGGTGGAGGTTTCAAGCTGGATAACTTTTCTTGAGAAAGGTTTCCCCCCCTTCTTGTTGCGGGGACAGGTAGCAAAAACCAAATTGGTTATCTTGCCTGTTCAAAACCTGTCCAAATCCAGCATCTCGCTCTCCGGTTCTTTCCCATTTAGTAGCTTTGGTAATGATGGGTGCGCGCTTTTTTTTTAAGGCAAAACAGATAAATAAAAATGGAAGCGAGTCACTATCAAAGCTTGCCTTACAGAATGGATGGTGGGGTTTAGAGCCTCACTTTTAGGAATGATGTCTGTGCTGCCTGAGCCGCCCACTCCTGCCTCGCTTCACCCCTACAGTACTTTAGAAAGTGCAACAGGTTGGGGAAATGGCTTCGCTTCAGCACCAGAGGCGGTGGACAACTCCCTCGGTGTGCATCTTGGTCTTTCCTTCCCGAGGGCGCAGTATTTGCCCCTGCAGAAGTGCCTCAACGGGGGGTGGGGGGAGGAGATCATCCAGATGTGGTTGGACCACAACTCCCATCACTATTGGCCATGTTGAGGAGAGTTGTAGTTTAGCAACATCTGGGGGGTGGCAGAGGTTAGCTGCCCCTGATGTTGGCAACATTCCCTTTTCTAAGTTAATGGGAAATGGCTGGACAGCATAGGCTGGGGCCAAAGGGATGTTTAATCCAACAACATGTGGAGGGCACCACATAGGCTACCCCTGGTGTGAATGGAATAAAGTGGGAGGGGAGCATGGAGTGCCACCTCTTTTTACGGCTTCCGAGGGTTTGTGTCTTCGCTGAACACATGGAGAGCAATAACAGCTCCTTGCAGACTAACAGGAAACAGCCTTAATGAAAAGCATTCATGTCCTGGATTACTCCCTTCAAACAACCCCCAAACCTTTCCGCTGTAGACGCCATCCTCTATGTTTCATATTAAGAAAAAATTAGCAAGGTTTTCAGCCTAATAATAAAGGCTCCTAATCCATTTACCGGCTTGCTTTCAATAGGTTCTTTTAAGATGCAGCAGGTAATGCTTCTGAGGTCATTCAATTGAAAGTAATTTGTTTTGACTGTACAACACAGACCATTCATTTATTGCTCGCAAAAGAAATCTCAAGCATACTGACTGATCCAGCTATGTGCATAAACAGCAAACCCATAAGCCCTTTCACTTCGTGGAGGAGCTCACATTAAAATGATTTTTTTTTTAAAAAAAATGTTAAATGAGTGGTTTAGGAATTGAATGACTCACACATATTAATCTCAATAATGCTTTAAGATGTTTATGATGTTTTAAAAACCCATGCAGTTTTCTGCTCCTGCTGCTGCTAACTCTGCTGCTGACAACAAACACTCAAGGCACCAGTGACTTATCTTATCTGTAGTGGGGGGGGATTGAATATTGTGTCTGATTTAAAGATAGGTAAGCTGAGTGCAAAAGGTTGCAATCTGACATATATTTACTAGGGGGTGAGGTTGTATTCACCAGGAAACAAGTGCCATTGAAACCACCGTACTAACATCTGAGCTTGCTTAAGATTGGATGTTAAGTCCTACTTTGACTTGACTCTTGAGTAAACATCCTTAGCTTCATGCTATGGATTATGTATGGTAAAGTTAAAGGTAAAGGTAAAGGGACCCCTGACCATTAGGTTCAGTCGTGACCGACTCTGGGGTTGCGGCGCTCATCTCGCTTTATTGGCTTTATTGGCGTACAGCTTCCAGGTCATGTGGCCAGCATGACTAAGCCGCTTCTGGCGAACCAGAGCAGTGCACGGAAATGCCGTTTACCTTCCCGCCGGAGTGGTACCTATTTATCTACTTGCATTTTGACATGCTTTTGAACTGCTAGGTTGGCAGGAGCAGGGACCAAGCAACGGGAGCTCACCCCGTTGCGGGGATTCGAACCAGCGACCTTCTGATTGGCAAGTCCTAGGCTCTGTGGTTTAACCCACAGGTGTGTGGATTTGGCAGGAAAAGAGATTAGCAGTGGTGTGCACACCTTAGACCAGGGCACCACTTGGACTGCGTAAGCAAGCCTGCTGGTATTCAGATACTGAAGACGATACTGTCTTGCTTCCATAGCTGAAGTAAAATTCAATGGCCAGTCTGCTCGATTTGTGGTAGAGTGTTGGCAAAAGTGGGAATCTTTCCTTCACGGGCAGCAAAATGCCTTAGGCCAGCCTTGGAGTTGGAAGAGAAACCATGTATGCCATGTTGAATTCAATTAAAAATTAGGGCTGGCACTTGAGGAAAAAGAAAGAAATCTTAGGCTCTGTTCACACTCCTGGTTGCTGTGCACTCATTGCATTTCCAGCACTGGGTTTCTAATCCAAAATGCACATGTAACCTGGACTTTGTTATAAGATGCTAGTCTGATGCCCGGTTTCGCAAAGCAGCTTCTCACTGATTGGAGTAAAGACGTTCCTGCCCCATCAATGGAAGTGACTGAGTGTGGTAGAAGAATGACGAACTTCGGGGTGTAGTGCTGTCATCCACAAGGACCTCTGACCCCCAAGTGTGCCTCATCCCATGCATGGGGTGGTGGGTGGGAGTGGGGTGCAGAGGGTAAACAACACCCTCTTTGCTCACACAGGGGACTCATGCACTGGGTGCATGCATGGGGCACCTGGTTCATGCCCCCCAAGATTCTGTGCCCAGGGCCACACACACACACCCTGGCCACCCAAGCTATGGTACTGGTCAAGCTTCATATACAGACACACCAGTGGAGGATGGTGGTCCTCAGGACTGGTGGGGCAGAAGGAAGGGAGGTCAACAGGAGATGGAGCCAGAACCAGTGATAGGGCTTCAGGGCTGGCTGAAGACACACTGATCTTGGTGGGACAGTGCCTCCCTTGTCCTTATGCCTCCACTGCTACTCGGGAGAAGCCCCCTAACCACAACATTTCTTTTCAAATGCTATATATTTTAATTCATGCTTAAACTGTGTTAAACACATTAAAGGAAACCTCCCCAGAATATGATCTCTACCAAAGCAGATTTATACCCAAACAAATAACAATGCACTGTTCCTTCCAAGACCTGGTAAACAGTGGAAATGTTATCTGTGAAACTGATGCCAAAGGTCCATTTCTCCTTTGTATGGTTTCTATATTTTCTTATACCATGTGGCTGCTGTTTCCTCTGCTGTCTCTTGACTCTGTGCCCAGCTCCACCAGCCTTTGGGCTAAACACTCTCTCTGCATGCCAGATGGCACTGTGGGAAGATGAGGTGACTAGCTACAGTGACTATGTACCTTTGTCTTGTGTCATCTGATGAGAGTCACGGGTGCAAAACCCAAGAAACTCTCTGTGTCTTTTGCATCAAGCTGTCACACATGAGCAGTGCAGAAGTTTGGTAGCCTGTTCGCTGGAAGGGCTCCTGCGCCTTCAAGAAGTGCTTCACATTCAGAAAGTTAGCAGTTGTTGAAACCAGAGGCCTCTGGAAAACCCACAAGATGACATGAGGGCAACAGCCCTTTTCTCCTGTTCCCTACAAACCAGGATTCAGAGGTATAATGTCTCTGATTCATCTTAAAACAGATTTCTCACATCCAAAGCTCTGTAATGTATTGACTCATGTAGAAGAGTGAATTTCAGTTGATCCAGGTTTTCTCAGGAGAAGTTGCACATGTATGATTCTACGAACTGCATCTCACATTTTTGGGTTTCTTTTCATTTATTGCACTGGAAGCAAGATAAGGCTCCCTTACAGAAGCGCCTGTCCCAATGATCAGGTCAAGGAGGTTTAAGGAGTTCTTGGAGCATGAATTCCTATTGTGTAATTTTAGACGGGTGGCCCCCAGACAGTCTTCTTCTTTTTTGGCGAGGATGGGTATAAGAATGTCTATTTCTCAAAGCTCGCACAATGCTTAGAAAAGAAAACCTCAAGAACTTGTCTGGCCTTGAGCACTGAGTGCCTTGAACTGGGGAAGGAGGAAAGTATTTGCTGCTCAGTCTCTGCAAAATATCTCCAGCTGGACCTGCTTTGCAAATCCAGGCTGTTCAGGCAGAAAGATCTTAAATGAACGGCTGAGGTTTGAACATCTCTCTGCTTTCTTAGTCTCCATTTCGAGGGCTTCCAGACTGGGACCAAATATTGCACAGTTTGTGCTGTGTTCCTGAAGTTGTTCAGGTTTCCAGCTGATGAACTGTTCCCAATAATCTCTGGTATTCATGGAAAACAAGGTAGGGGAGCCACAGAACTATGCTGTCACCCAGGAGGTGAGAAGGTGATTGAATATGGGTGGGTCGAGTACAAAAAGGTGGCTGTGAATTAATCCCTCCTGACTTCAGGCAATAAGAAAGCTAGGAAACAGTGTTGGGTATGACAGGAGAGTTAATCATACCATCAAACTGCAGTAATGAGCCCTGGGGCACTTCCCCTGGATTAATAACTAGCTGGGAAAGAGTGACTGCAGTTCACGAACAACTGAAATGAGGCCCCATTAAGTCTGAGAAGGCAATTAAGCCTCCTAGAAATGAACTGTGCCAATGTTTGTCTTTTGTTTATGCCTTGAATTTGACAAGGGAGGGAAATGCCTACAAGGGGAAGTGGGGGTGTACTGTTTCATTTTGGATGGATGACTCATCATATAAACATCTGGATAGCTTGAAATATCCATTCAAAAATTAATACCTGTCCATCACTCAGATACACTCTGTCTGGTCCCCTTCATCTTAAAACCAAGAAGTGATAAAACACAGAGCTCTTTCCCCCCTTTTTTCCCTTTTGCAGAGTGTCTTAATCTTTAGCAAGCGCTCAGGTTTTCCTGCTTTGACACAAGGCAGGCGGGCGACAGGCTATTAGAATTGCCAACTTCCTTTCTCTCTCCAGCTTCTGCGACTTTGACAACGGGTGCAACTGGAAGAAATTGAGCAAGGCAATGCTTTCCCCATCGCTGCATCTCCATGCTGGGGAAAGCTTAACCTAATCAAATTTCTGTCTATCGTGAAACTGTTAAAAACACAGGAGCCCTGTTAGGGTGGAAAAGTGGGAAAACAGGAAGAGAAAGACTGGATCTGTAAATTCCATGTTGTGTGGTATCTAAAGAAGGAAAGGTCTACACAATGAGGTTCCTGGCAAAGTCCCTGGCAGGGAAGTCACCTAAACACCATTATACCCATTGCAGGCTAGATTCTGCTCCCTTGACAGCAGTTATTTGCATAAAATTTGCTGCTTGAGCATATTCTTCTACGCCAGGGATGGGGAACCTGTGACTTTCCTGATAGTGTTGGATCCCCAGCTTCCATCAGCAACCATGGCCATTCTTCTCTTCTCTTCTCTTCTCTTCTCTTCTCTTCTCTTCTCTTCTCTTCTCTTCCCATTTTATTGTTGCATCTATAACTCACCTTCTTCTCGAAGGAGCTCAAAGTGGTATAATGGCTCCCCCACCCTCATTTAATCCCCACAACAACCCTGTGAGGTAGGTTAGGCTGAGAGGAAGTGACTGGCTTCATGAGTGAGTGGGGATTTCAACCCTGATCTCCCAGGTCCTAGTATGACACTCTGACCACTACACCACACTGGCCAATGGTTTGGGATGATGGGAGTTGTAGTCCAGCAACATCTGGAAGGCAACAGGTTCCCCATCACTGTCCACTCCCTATCCCATTGGTGCTCACCACAGCTTCCATTTTCAGTGAATGGCCAGATCATGTGGAAAGGATGACAGATTTGTAGCCCACTGGTAGTGTACCTGAGGTCCCAGGTCCATTCCCTGACATCTCTAGGTATGGCTGGGAGGGACCCTTGTCCGAAATCCTGGAGAGCTGCTGCCCATCAGTTTAGAGTAGACATCATTGAGCAAGATAGACCAATGGTCTGACTTGGTGTCAGAGAGTTCCCTGTGTTCCTGCTCCTTTCATAGCTGTGTAGAGCTGTCTTTTCATGACAGATTTGGTGGAGGAGAGGGAGGGAAGAGACCGTAAAGTGCACTCATTTGCAATTGCCTCTTCACAACTAGTAATGCTATAGGAGTGCTTCCTCCTTTGCATCTGGCCGCCTGAGTCATAAATAGAGCTGAGGCAATTTGAAAACATTAGGTGCCAAAGCCCTGCCGTCCTTGACAGTGCAGATACCGAGCAGCGATATTTTTAGAAGTCATGTGGAGTTAACAAGCTAGCTTCACATCATGTGACACGGGGGACAACAATGTGAAGAGACTATTGCCCTCACATCCTGCTTGTGGACTTCCCAAAAGGTATCTGGTTGTGGGAAACAAGATGGCGGACTAGATTAACTTGTAGTCTGATGAAGTGGGTCTGCTCTTCTGTTCTGACACGTGTAACTTAGGTCTTAAATGTATAGTGCTCACAAATTGGCCTTTCCTGTTGGGAAACTGAAGGCTGGCTGTCCAAACAAATATAGCCTCAGAGGGCTACAAAGTGCAAGGACACTCACTATTCTTTTTTATATATATATAATTTTTATTAATTTCAACATACCAATTATTATACATTCCACAGAACTTCACATCTTATACAATCTTTTTGGACTTCCATCAGCACCTCTGATGATCCACCATTTTTATCATTTCTTCTGCATTTCTTAAATTCCTATTGCCTTTAATTATCTTAACTCACATTCCACCTCTTTCACCATTTTTGCAATAATTCAAATAATTTACCTCACAAAACTTCTTGCAGACCTGCAAACGTAATCTGGTCATCACAATTACTTTTCAAATAGTCTGTAAATTTACACCAGTCTTCTGTGAATCTCTGGTAGGACATTCACTATTCTCTCTCTCTCTCTTTCTCTGGCTTGTTTTTGGCAGTGATGGAAAGGCCAACTCCCTACACCAATGTGATCATGCCGAGTTTGTTTGGCATCATTTGCTTCCTCGGCATCGTCGGGAACCTCATTGTGATCTACACCATTATCAAGAAGAAGAAGTTGAGGTGCAAACAGACAGTGCCCGACATCTTCATCTTCAACCTCTCCATTGTGGACCTGCTTTTCCTGCTGGGGATGCCTTTCCTCATCCACCAACTCCTTGGCAACGGGGCCTGGTATTTTGGAGCTCCTTTATGCACCATCATCACCGCTCTAGACACCAACAGCCAGATCACCAGCACCAACATCCTGACAGTCATGACCTTGGACCGTTACCTGGCCACCGTCTATCCTCTGAAGTCCACTTACGTCCGGACGCCGTGTGTGGCAGCCTTAGTGATTGGCCTGGTGTGGCTCCTCTCTCTCCTGACTATCATCCCAGTGTGGATGTATGCAGGGCTGATGCCTTTGGAGGATGGGAGTGCCCGCTGTGCCCTTTTGCTTCCCAATCCTGAGACTGATATTTACTGGTTCACCATCTACCAGTTCATGCTCGCTTTTGCCATCCCACTGTTCATCATCTGCGTGGTCTACTTTAAGATCCTCCAGCATATGGCTACCACTGTGGTACCCTTGCCCCAGAGGAGCCTCCGGGTACGTACCAAGAAGGTCACCCGAATGGCAGTTGCCATCTGCTCTGCTTTCTTCATTTGCTGGGCGCCCTTCTACATCCTTCAGCTGGTGCATCTGGGCATAGACACCCCTTCCGTGGCCTTCTTCTATGCCTACAACTTTGCCATCAGCTTGGGCTATGCCAACAGTTGCCTCAATCCCTTCCTCTACATTGCGCTGAGTGAGACCTTCAAGCGCCAATTCATGGTGGCCATTCGTCCGGCCAAGGAACAGTTCCGGGTCAACAACAACAACAACAGCACAACAGAAGCCAGCGTGTGCCTGAAGCTTGCCCCAGAATCCACCCAGCAGACTCAGTTTCTGGAGGACTTTTCTCCGCACTCGTTGCCTGTGACGGTTGCCGTTCACTGAGGACTCCGTTAGTCCTGCAGCTATGAGACTACGAAAAGCTTTTCCTTCACAATGCTGAAATGGATGGTGGGCAGGTGGACTGATTGGGGCCGGTACTGTCATTAGGCAAGCTGAGGAGGTGATGGAGGCTTTCCGTGTAGGTGAACTTTCCTCTGATACTTGGTGAGAGATTGCCAGTAACTGCAACGTATGCAAAAGCAACCACCCCAGTTTGCAAGAAACCTAGGGATGAGTCAGAAGAAGGCATGATGAAGAAGCCAAAATGATCAGTTGAACAGCAAACGGACAAGGGCATGCAAATAGTATGAAAACACAACAACTTACTGCCTTCAATGGAGCTGAGTAACCTCTGTCTAACACAGGAAAACCAGCATAAAAAAATACATTGGCCATAACCAATTATTAAGCAAAAAGTCAAGCAAGTGGAGATTCATTTTCTGTGTCCATGGCAGTATGAACTACAAACAAGAAATGCCCCATCTCCTGCATTGTAACACCTCATACAATGCCCATTGTCTGGAGAAGTTCCAAGAAAGACTTGGTTGAACATAAGGAAGGATCACAGCTTGCCCAAGGATGGAGTAAGGAAAGGCATTAAGGACCTGTCAGTAATTCCTGGCGTCACTCACTGAAGCAGGTGAATGGCAGCAGGCTTCAACTTCAGAGTCTTCTTAGGAGTCATGTGACCACTGGAGGCTGCTCCTGAATCTCAAGAGTGGTGGGGATGCAGTTATGGGGAAATCTCAGCCTCTTGGTTTCTCCCTTTGACATGGCTGCTGCAGAGCTTCTGACCACAAAAAGTGGAGTGTTGACACTTCTGTGTAGAAGGGATGGATAACTTGCCAGCATTAGGGCTGTTGTACCTTGAACAGTCAAAAGGTACAAGACCTCAAATGCTTCAACATATGCCATTTGTTTTGTCACAGTGCTGAACAACTTTGAAGAATTGTTCCTGGCAAAATTCCCTTATTGTCTTTGTAACTATTATGCTGTCCCTGCATTGTCCCAACACAAACCATCACCTATGGTTCTGTGATGAGTAGAAAGACCATGAAACTCAGCTAAGCTCTTTTTCTTTCCTTTGCAAAGGTTTAACAGCTTCTTGAAGTCAAGCTGGGGCCTATTGAATAAAAATAACAACAAACCATCAGCATTTGGTGTGCATAAAAGTGCTTACAGAGAAAGGGGTCTTTTTGGGAGGTGGCATCAGAAAGAATGATTGCATGCATCTGACCAACATTGCCAGTTTTTCAACCAGCATCTGGAGCTGTGTGTTTTGAAAGAGCTCGAGATTGTTCAGAAATCGGCAGGTGAAGTTTTACACAGTGTGGAGGAGCTCATTTTATAAGGTGCTAGTGGCTGCAGGTCAAGTAGCCATTAAAAGTACAGGAACAGCAGCTGGTCAGGAAAAGTGGCAATCCCATGCCCAAGATTCACAAGCTACAAGGATGCTGGAGACAACTAGTCCAACTGGAAGTTCAATCCTAACTATGTCTATAGATGCAAACCAGGAAGCCAGAGGTGGGTGCCCCTTTTCCCAATGCTCCCCATTATTCATCATTTTATTCCCTTTCGATTAAATTGTGCAGTCAGCAGTGAAGAAAGCTACCACTTGCTAGCAACTTCAAAGAGGGCTTTGGGAACTAATTGCCTTTTCTCGACTTTTCTCAAACCTCAGGTGGCTAAATGCAGCTCTGATAAGTCGCATCACACTGAACCAGACAGTTTATCGTTAAGGCTCAATCCAGGACTCATTAGCAGCTCTGGCAAAGCTTGTGTGGAGCCAGTGTGGTGTAGTGGTTAAGAGCGGTGGACTCGTAATCTGGTGAACCGGGTTCGCTTCCCCGCTCCTCCACATGCAGCTGCTGGGTGACCTTGGGCTAGTCACACTTCTCTGAAGTCTCTCAGCCCCACTCACCTCACAGAGTGTTTGTTGTGGGGGAGGAAGGGAAAGGAGATTGTTAGCCGCTTTGAGACTCCTTAGGGTAGTGATAAAGCAAGATATCAAATCCAAACATTTCTTCTTGTTGTCTGGATGGTTTGTGCAGCGGTGGAGCATATGCCTGCGCTGGCCAGTGCGGGGACGATCCTGAGGGGGGGGGGCACAGAGGGTGCCCTCCCACGTGCCACATTTCAGGGTAGGAGAGGGGCAGGGAAGCTGCTGCTCAGTCTCCTCTACTCTCTGCAGCTGGGTCAGACATTACCCGGCAACAAAGCTCCTGCGGTCAGGTGTGCCTCACCATGGCTGAGGAGAGCTGCTCTCTGCTGCTGGGTCAGAAGAGCTGCCACCACCGGATGCGAGGTGTGCCGCCCACTCGCCTGCCATTTTGTCACCCCCCTCAGTCATGACACCCAGGGCAGCCCGCACCACCCGCACCCCCCTTCCTACGCCTGGGTTTGTGCTACAGTCTTTTTCCCCCCTGTCTGATCAGAAATGAGGGAAGAAATGAGATGATGAACGCAGGAAAAATACAGTGCAGTTATGTAAATATAAAGTGTTAAGTGTCGTTTGCTGATGTAATATGCTGAAAATGGGAGCTTACATGAGCAACGTTATGTTTTGAGCATGTATTTGAAGAATAAAGGAATTAAGAAATTCTGCTTTGTTCAAAAATCCCAATTCTTTTTCGGAACCGCCCTGTTTAGGGAAGCTTTTAATGTTTGATGCATTACTGTATTTTAATATTTTGTACGAAGCCACACAGAGTGGCTGGGGAAGCCCAGCCAGATGGGCGGGGTATAAATAATAAAACATTATTAATATTATTATTATTAGTATTCCAAATATATATTGAGGGGTTTATACACTGCCCTTCAATAAAATTGCCAAAGCAGCTTACAAAACACATGAATAACATTTACTGCACAGTGCAAAATAACAGAATTTATACAACCTTCCATAAAGGAATCACTACTCACTATTTTAGTGTGTGTTCTTGCATTACAAAAGGTATTAAAAACACACACACAAATATAAAACACGCAAAAATAAATAAATACTAAAACAATAAAAGAACATGGAACAGCATCAAGCAACAATAAACCAAGTCATGATAAAACACAACTGAGGTAAAAGGCCTGAGAAAATTTAAAAAGGCCTTTGCATGGTGTCAAAATGGCATCAGGGGAGGTGGCAGGTGAGCCTCCCTTGGCAGACCATTTCACAACCAGGGTGCCATCACTGACAACACTCTTCCCTCAGTCGCTCTTTACTGAACCAGAGTTCTTGCAACCATACAAACATTACCCCCCCAAAAAAAAAACAAAAAGGAAAGAAAGGAAAACCCTGAAGTATGCAGACAGAACTGAGGGGAAACAGATTGCTTTTCAAAAATGCGAATACTGCCACACATTAATTAAAGGTGCATCCTGTGGTGTTAGCGACATCTCAACTCAGTGCCTACAAGGCATTTTCACTTAATGAAGAAAGCACAGAAGAGACAACATAAGCAGTGGATTACGCTGCTCCACTGCTGTGAAGGAATCCCATGAGAGAGATTCAGAAGTCTAAAGCAGCTTGTTAAACAACGATCTGCGGATGCAGGGATGGATTTGTTATACTGGAACATTAATGTCATGTCCCCAGGCACACACCTGCAGCAGCCACAGCAACCGAGCATGGCCAGAGACTGGTTGGGAACCAGTTGTATCCCTCACTTGATTAAAAGTGGGGTTCAACTATATTCCGCTATTAAGATTCAAAAGCCTTTATTGAAGCTTGCTGTCCTAGTGATCATCAGTTTGCAGCTTTGTTGATAAGATTGCCAATAGGTCTGGGCCTGGGTATACAACAGAGTTTGTTTGTTTGTTTGTTTGTTTGTTTGTTTGTTTGTTTGTTTGTTTGTTTGTTTAAGATCCAGCCCTTCTTGGAGAAAGCAATTCTCAGTTCTTACAGAATTGTGCTACATGTGAAAAATTGCCTCAGAAATAAAGTAAAAGCAAACCAGTACCGAAAGCTGCATTACACTTCGATTTTTGACAATGCAACCCAAGACACGGTTTTCCAGGAAATAAGAAAAATGCATATCGATCACTTAAAATAGAAAATAAGTTTGGTACATTGGGTACTACCTAAGTACTTCCCAACCCACAGCCTGGTTATTTTATAATTAATTGATTAATTTGCAACATTTCAGGCTCACAAAAGCCACCCCTCCCCCCCAAAAAAACTAGCTCAGAAAGCATGATTTAAACATGAAGAACCAAAATAAAACCATCAACTATTGATTGATGTCTCGTAATGTGTTTCTTCTAATATTGTACTGAGATCTTTCGATCAGAAAGATATTTCCAGATTTGTTTGGCAGGGCAAGAAGCCTCGAATAAAATTTAAGATATTAACTGATGCCAAAGAAAGAGGTGGATTTGCCCTGCCAGACCTTAAACTTTATTATGAATCAGCTGCTTTTTGCTGGCTGAGAGAATGGCTGCTTCTTGAAAACACTGACGTGTTGGATCTAGAAGACTTCAATAATGCATTTGGTTGGCATGCATATTTGTGGTACAATAAGGTAAAAGCACATAAAGCGTTTAAAAATCATATTGTTAGAAAAGCATTGTTTAATGTTTGGATAAGATACAAGGATTTGTTAGAAAAGAAAACCCCAAGATGGTTGTCACCAATGGAAGCGAAGGCACAGAAAAAACTCAATATGGAGGCCAAATGGCCGAAATATTGGGAAATTCTGGAACAAGATGGAGACAGAATAAAACTGCAGAGCTTTGAAAAATTGAAAAACAAAGTGCGAGATTGGCTCCATTGTTACCAAATAATGGAGGCATTCAATTTGGACAAAAAAGTTGGTTTCTAGGTGGAAAAATCAAAATTGGAAACAGAATTGTTAGATTCCAAAATCAAGAATTTGTCAAGAACGTATAACTTGCTGTTGAAATGGAACACTCAGGATGAAATGGTGAAATCAGCTATGATTAAATGGGCATAAGAGGTTGGACATAACATAATGATGGCTGACTGGGAACAGTTATGGACCACAGGTATGAAATTCACGACATGTAATGCCCTAAGAGAAAACTTAATGAAAATGATTTATAGGTGGTACATGACACCAGTCAAGCTTGCAAAAATTTACTATTTGCCCGACAATAAATGTTGGAAATGTAATGAGACTGAAGGTACATTCTTTCACCTTTGGTGGACATGCCCAAGGATTAAGACATTCTGGGAGATGATTTATAATGAAATGAAAAAGGTATTCAAATATACCTTCCTGAAGAAACCAGAGGCCTTTCTCCTGGGCATGGTTGGCCAATTGGTGCCAAAGAAGGATAGAACTTTTTTTATGTATGCAACAACAGCAGCAAGAATACTCATCGCGAAGTATTGGAAGACACAAGATTTACCCACCCGGGAAGAATGGCAGATGAAGTTGATGGACTATATGGAACTGGCGGAAATGACTGGCAGAATCCGAGACCAGGGAGAAGAGTCGGTGGAAGAAGACTGGAAAAAGTTTAAAGACTATTTACAGAAATACTGTAAAATTAATGAATGTTAGAAAAATGTTGGAATGAAGTTATATGGTTTTAGTAGAAATGTTATAAGGAATTAAGTATAAATAGATTAACAGAGTATTAAAGGAAAAAATAAGGTTAGAATATGTTAAGATAATTATAGGATAGAAAACAGAGGAAGATGGAAAGGAATTGCTGAAACAATTAATAGAAGTGGAATACAAAAAGGGAGGTGTGAGGAGGTTGTTGAAATAAGTGAATGAAAGATAAGATATTGAAACTGTTTTATGTGTTTTAAACTGTTTTTGTTTTGTTTTGTTTGTTTAATGTGTTAGTGTTATGTAGTGTTTTTGTATTGTATTGTATTGTATTTGTATTGTATTGTTCATTTTTTGTAGTGTTTAAATTGTTGGAAAAGTAATAAATATTATTTTAAAAAAGAGAGAGAGAACTTTCGATCAAGGGTGGTATATAAATTTCATAAACAACAACAACATCAACTTAAAAAATAACCGAGACACCAAAACAGCATCATCATAAGGCAGTTACTCTGAGGATCAAACCATGTCAGAAAGCATATTTAAAATAAAAGCTTTGATGACATTTCTGAAGGTGTGTTGGAAAGGGGGATGAACGGGCTTCTTGAGGGAGAGCACTTCAGAGTGAAGGTGCCACCACTGAGAAATCCTTGCCCCGACATACTCACCAAGATGGTAGTGGGACATGGAGCAGTTACACCAGAGCTGGTGAACCTGTGGCCCTACAAATGTCTCCCATCATCTCTGATGGTTGGCTGTCCTGGCTGAGTCTGATAGGACTTAAGAGTCCAGCAACATCTGGGTATATTTAAATAAGAGCCTCTCTCCTATTTAACAGCGGAGGGAGTGCTGTTACAGTCATGTCTTGCTTGTGGGCTTCCCACAGGCATCTGGTTGTGAGAACAGGATGCTGAAGTTGATGGGCCATTGGCCTGATCCAGAAATTCTTTTCTGGGATAGCTCAGCTGGTAGAACATGAGACTCATGATCTCAGGGTCGTGGGTTCAAGCCCCATGTTGGGCAAAAGATTCCTGCATTGCAGAGGGTTGCAGTAGATTACACTTGTAAAGGTAAAGGGGGCCCTGACCATTAGGTCCAGTCGCAGACGACTCAGGGGTTGCTCATCTCGCTTTATTGGCCAAGGGAGTCGGCGTACAGCTTCCGGGTCATGTGGCCAGCATGACTAAGCCGCTTCTGGTGAACCAGAGCAGCGCACGGAAACACCGTTTACCTTCCTGCTGGAGCGGTACCTATTTATCTACTTGCGCTTTGACGTGCTTTCGAACTGCTAGGTTGGCAAGAGCAGGGACCAAACAACGGGAGCTCACCCCGTCGCAGGGATTCGAACCTAACCCTTTTGTGTCTTAATTAGACTTAAGCATGTGGATTATATGAGGCTGGTTATTTCACGTGCTTTTGAACTGCTAGGTTGGCAGGAGCAGGGACTGAGAAACGGGAGCTCACCCCGTCGCGGGGATTTGAACTGCCAACCTTCTGACTGGCAAGTCCTAGGCTCTATGGTTTAACCCACAGCGCCTCCCGCCTCCCGATGACCCTTATATTCCCTTCCAACTCTACAATTCTATGCATCTATGAGCATTTCAGCAGGAGTACCTACATTGGTGACGAGCGTCCCTCTATTAAAGGTGCAGAAGCCCAGACTTCTTTCAACCCACAATCAGCTCTCGTGCTTAACTGTTCCCGAGCGAATTATTGTTCTGAAACCCTCCCTATGTTGGTGTCTACAGTCTTGTTCCGGGTGCAGCCAACACGCTGTCCCCGTTCCCTTCTGAAGATTGTGACTGATGGGGAACTCTTGACAGTGCCAGTAATAACAAGCTCCTTGTTGGGTGTGATGGATATTCCATTTCTCCCTGGGTCTGGGGGCATTATTCACACTAAAGTATATTACTCATCCTTCTGGCAGGCTGATAATGAGAGGCATCCTTCTACTTCTTGCCTCCTCCCACTGTGGATTTCAGATGGTAGGTGAAAAGCCTGCTGCTGACTCCAGTGAATGCTGCATCATAATGCCCCAATCAAAATAATCATTGCTCTTACGCAAAACTGTGCCTAATCAGATATGCATTGTGTTACTACAGCGAATGTACATTCCCCCCCCCCCCCAACAAAAGGGAAAGGGGATGTCAGGACCACAAGTGCTTTCAGCGAGAGAATCTGTAGCCAGTCAAGCTCAGCATAAGCAATAAAATACCACATTTCCCTGCTTCCGTATCCTCCAGCATTTCTCCAATGAAAATAGGGATGTCCTACTCAACAACAAAAATAATTTTATTATTTATAGCCCACCCATCTGACTGGGTTGCCTCAGCCCTATTAGGTGGCTTCCAACATACACAAAAACATAATAAAACATTAAACATTAAAAAAAAAACTTCTCTGTACAGGGCTGCCTCCAGATATCTTTTAAAGGTTGTATAGTTACTTCTCATTGGCTCGGGGGTTGCATAACTCCATACCCTCTGATGAAAATAGGGGCGTCCTAAGTTAAAGTGGGGCATTCTAGGATCAAATCAGAAACTGGGATGGCTTCTGTAAATCTGAGACTGTCCCTGGAAAATAGAGACACTTGGAGGGGGGTGCTTCTCATTCTAGTTTTGAGAAAAAATGGAGTTTCTGAGAGGATTCGGGCACTAAGAAAACTCAGTGTGGGAAAGTGTGCAAACTGTGTACAGGTGTCATGCATGGTGATCTTTCACACACACACACACACACACACACACACACACACACACACACCGGTATCACTACATGAACACATCTTGTGCATTAGGGTTGCCAACTTTAGAATTAGCATTTGTAGTTGTGCCTTTTAACAGCAGCCGGGTCAACAGCAATGAGCAGGTGATAATGCCTGTCTCAGAGGGGAGTGCTAGAAAAGGTGCAGAAAAGGGTAACCAAAATTAGAGGGGAGGGAGGCCTGAACCAACTTCCTTTGAGAAAAGATTACACTTGGTGATTGCAGCAGGATGCAATATGTTTACAAAACTATATATGGTGGGGAGATGGTGAACAGAGGAGAGTATTTCTCCCTTTTTTTTAACAATAACATGTCAGCCTCATCCTCAGTGCCCAGAAGGCAGTCAGACAGTGAATCTGTCCGTTCCCCCAATTTGTACTGCATATTTTCCCCAAACCCACAGCGATCTCAAATGCTCACTCGCTGTGACTCACAGCTGTTCTCCGCCCATCATTTAGGGGGTACAGTCTATAATAAACCGTCTCCGCAATGTTTGATTACAATGTAATGCCTGTGGTCTCGGTTTGTAGCTTAGATTGCCTCGGGCAATTACTTCCATACTCGGGAAGCTTCCAGCAAGTCTGACATCCCTCTTGCTCCCTTGCCAACTTGTGTACATCCACGCATAACTAACATGCTAATGAAAAGCCACTTTGCAATCATTAATTCGGTAAAGGAAAACAGCGTATATGCACTCATACCCCCTGCTTGCAGAATTGCAAAACAAAACACAGCGGTCCTGTAAATAAATTGAGCGGCCAAGTCATTTGCTAATCCTAAATGCTGAAGGGTCCAAATGCACCAACAGGGTTGCATTCCCACCATTCAGTTCTAGCAGGTTTACTATGGTGGCCAAACCTCACTTAACATGCAAGCTCTTGAGTTTTTCCTGCTGGGTTCAAGGATTTTGAGCTGAGAATTATCAACCGGCACCAACCACTCTAGGGACACGGGTGGCGCTGTGGGTTAAACCACAGAGCCTAGGACTTGCCGATCTGAAGGTCGGCAGTTCGAATCCCCGCAACGGGGTGAGCTCCCGTTGCTCAGTCCCTGCTCCTGCCAACCTAGCAGTTCGAAAGCACGTCAAAGTGCAAGTAGATAAATAGGTACTGCTCCGGCGGGAAGGTAAACGGCGTTTCCGTGCGCTGCTCTGGTTCGCCAGAAGCGGCTTAGTCATGCTAGCCACATGACCCGGAAGCTGTATGCCAGCTCCCTCGGCCAATAAAGCGAGATGAGCGCCGCAACCCCAGAGTCGGTCACGACTGGACCTAATGGTCAGGGGTCCCTTTACCTTTACCAACCACTCTGGGCAAACCTACACCATATACGGTATTTAAAGTGCATTCAAAACACATTTCGTCCTCCAAAGAGTCCTGGGAACTGTAGTTTATGAAAGGTGCTGGGGATTGTAGTTTTGTGAATGGAAACTACCAGTTCCCATGATGTGTCAGGGCTGGAGTCAGGCCACTATTAATAACACACTGCAAAGAGAGAGCACTAATTGAGTCACTCACTGCAAAGGAGAATTCAGCAGCTGAGACTCAAATGCAGCTTTGTGATGCTGTAGGTGCTGGTCTTTGTCATCTATTGCTGTGAATTCTGTTAGGTGTGGATGAGCAAATTACGCAGGAAGAGCAAATACTGCAACTCCAAATCAGACACAGCGACAGAGAAAGAGGTAAAGTGGGAATGATTCATTGGCAAACCCCCACATTAGTGAAAGTTGTTTAGGTTTGGTGATGGAGGCATTGATTTGTTTTGTATTGAGGCAGATAATGTGTCTGTCTAGTCCAGCAGGGAACTGCATCTTAAAACTGCATCATCCAACTATACTTATTTAATAATCTCTGTGCCCATTTTCTCAAGACGTGTACCGTCTGTTGATGTGCAGCATGAGTCTCATATTACTGATTCAGAGAACTGGCTCCCTTCCTGATCCAGTAACTCTTGCTTAAGAAGGACCTGAGTAACTGGCTCTCCTCTCCCCATGTGGTTCTGGAACACCAGATGTGACCACAGAGGCAACACAGAACCACGTGGGCGGAGCTAGCTTGTCAGCTGACCATTGCTGAGACAAGAGGGAGAGCGATGATTGGGTGGGATGAAAGACCCACACATGTAGTTTCTAGCTTCCAAACATGATTGCAATGGCATAGGAAGAAATGTTTGAAGGGGCATTAAGACCATCTTGGCTGTGGTGGGGTACATGCATTGCCTTCTAAAAGCCCCAGGTTCCTGCCTGAAACCTTGGAGAGCCACTGCTGGTCAGTGACAACAATACTGAACTAGATGAATCATTGATCAGACTCAGTACAGTGGTACCTCGGGTTACAGATGCTTCAGGTTACAGACACTTCAGGTTACAGACTCCGTTAACCCAGAAATAGTACCTCAGGTTAAGAACTTTGCTTCAGGATGAGAACAGAAATCGCACGGCGGCAGTGGGAGGCCCCATTAGCTAAAGTGGTACCTCAGGTTAAGAACAGTTTCAGGTTAAGAATGGACCTCCAGAACGAATTAAGTTCTTAACCCGAGGTACCACTGTATAAGGACGCTTCCTATGCTCATGTCATCACTGACTGATCTTTCCTCTGTGTGGGGGTGTTTTGTCTTGTTTTTTAAATCCACTGCTTATCTGAAGTTAGAGCAATCAAAGTTAGTGGTCCATTTCCCCAAAGTAACCATCTCCAGAAGCACCAATTGCTCTATAACAGGCATGTCCAACTCCCAAGAGACTGTGATCTACTCTCAGTATAAAAAAACTAGCAGTGATCTACCCATTGTCATTGGAGGGAGGAGGAGCATGCATGGGGTGGGTGAATTGCCCAAGCTGACATTTTTTTAGGAGGGAAGTGCCCAGAGTTGTTGAGCTTTTTTGGGGAGGATTGCACAGAGTTTTTTAGCTCCCCCCTTAACTTTTTGTAATGATAAGGATCGCGCAATCTACCAGGATCAGCCAGGGATCTACTGGTTGGACATCCCTGCTATATAGGAAATAACCAGACCGACCAATAACACTGCAGCGAGGCAGCAACCTTTGCACCCAGCTGATAATGTCTGTCTGGATTAGGTTTGTTTTTGGAGAGACATTTGGGTCTATTTAAAGAAGAGTGTCTGCTCGAAGATCCGTGCTCTTTTATCTCTCTGCCTTTTCGTGTAATAGAAGCAAGTGCATCTATCTCTTCTGACAAATCTTGGAGAAGTGCATGCAGACAGGAGCCGGGCCTTCTTCTTTCTCCACGGGAGATGGTGAGCAGTGAATCGGAGACTCAAACACACAAAAGATATGCACTCTGAGCCAGCAATACTTTACATAATAATGGGGAAATGGCAGGGGGGAAGCTTTTACTTTAATACCTTTTACTATTTATTTTTTTAAAATATACTGCAGATATTTTAAAATTAAGAAAGTAACATTTTGACCTTTTAATACTTGATCATTTATATCTGGCTGAGGTGGAGATGCTTTCTGACATTCAGCCAGTCCTGTCCTAGAAATCCGTTTTAGCAGCCATTGTGCAAACAATAATAGGCACATCCCAGCCATAGTTAAGCACTTTCACTGGTTTTCAATGGAAAGAGAACAAGGCATGTGCCCCATTCTTTTGTGTTGAAACCGAAGGATGCTGAGCTTGGGCTGGACCACATCTAAGCTTGTGCAGTGTGGTAGTTAAAGTGGTGTCTTTATTCCTGCTGCATTTGGAAACAAAGGCTCAATGTGCACCAGAGATGTTCTGGTGAGTCTTAGGATACCACACTGCACTGCTGTTTTGGGTCTTTTCTCTCCAGGTTTCTCTTCATAGACAAACACAGAAGCACTGTTGCTAAGCTGTGCTATAGCAGGGGTAAGAGGGAAGCATTCATGCCAAAACCTGTGTGTGTGTGTGTGTGTGTGTGTGTGTAACCCAGCACTGGACCTGTGCTGGTCCCGTGGGTTACCCGAGAGGCAAGGTCCAAGTCCAGTCCATGGTCAAAGGTGCAACGTGGAGGCAGTCCGTAGTAGCTGAAGCTGGGTGCAGGGCAGGGAGTTGTGTGAAGTCAGGAACAGGCATGCAAGCAGGGAGCCAGGGCAGGTCAGGAGCTCTGGCAGAAAAGCAGGACAGGGTTTAGGCAGGAACTAGCAACCAACAATGTTGCTCCTGCAACTTGGGACTGGGGCTGGCCAGCTTTTATCTGCCCTGAGGCATAGGGCGGCCCCATCCTCTGGTGACTCGCCTCTCCTGGCCTGGAGGCGAGCACTCCTCCTGCGGGAACTTAGTTCCCTCCACCTCTCTGCCCTGAGCCTCTGAAGCTCAGGAGAGGCTGGAGGGTTACCGGACCCAGAGGCAACCTCAGCTTCCCCTGATGGGGCTGAGAGTGGAGCACCTGCAGGCAATGGGTCCTCCATCACCTCAGGAGCCAGAGCAGACTCAGCTGGTGCCTGCACCTGAGGATCCAGCACAGGTGAGGACCCTTCAGGCTCATGTCCCAGCCCTGGCTCAGCTGGTCCTGGAGGCGGGGAATCCTGTGCAGGCTGGGATCCCTCAGGTTCAGCATCTGAGTCCAAATCCCAGACCATCACAGGATCCATGGTGTCAGGGACTGGACTGAGGGGGACGGGACTGAGGAAGAATGGTGGAAACTGCCTCCCCTCCTCTTCTCCCTTCCAGAGAAGAGGAAGCCAGTATTGAATTACAGCAGTGGTTTGAGGAAGGTCACAGCTCAGAGACAGGTGAACAGAAGAGTTGGGAGGTGTTGGGAGAAGAGAAGGGGGAGACAGAGCTAGAGCAGCCAGCTGACACGTTATCACTGTAAAGCATTCCTGACCCCGCTTCTCCCAGAACCCGGCATGCATTGAAAGTGGAAGAGCAGAAGACTCAGAGACAATTAGCCCCTGGCGGCCACCGTAAGGGGAAGTGCTGTTGCTAGGAAGATAGGGGGGAAGAACTTAGTTGGAGTAACGCCATTAATCTAAGAGGCAGTGTACGTGAGCCTCTCACTGTGAATACTGAATAAAGACTCGGTAAGAGCTTCCTTGTCTACTTCCTTGGCTTTCTGCCATGAGGGGAGGTGGGGAGGATAGGAATTCACTGAAGCCTGGCACTTGGGACTGAATTGTACTTTTCTGCTGGTGCTGGGACACTCTCTCTCTCTCTCTCTCTCTCTCTCTCTCTCTCTCTCTCTCTCTCTCTGCCTTTTAAGCTGAAATCCTCACAAGACAGCTTCCAACATACACCGTATTTTTCGCTCCATAAGACACACTTTTTCCCTCCTAAAAAGTAAGGGGAAATGTGTGTGTGTCTTATGGAGCGAATGCAGGGGGGAGGCAGGCAGGAAAAGCCCCCAAGAGCCTCACACAAGCTCTGCGAGGCTCTTGCAGGCTTTTCTCCAGGAGGGAGAAGGGACTAACACGGCCAGTCAGTCCCTTCTTCCTCCTCATAGAAAAGCCCGCAGGAGCCGCACGCTCCTTAAAGGGTGTGCGGCTCCTGTGGGCTTTTGCGGGAGGTGGGGCCTCTGCCATTGCCGCGCGCAACCTCTCCAGCCGGGAGAGGCTGCGCGCTGCTAAGGAAGCCGAGGCAGCGAGCGGGAGAGGCTGCGCACGGCTATGGCAGAGGCCAAGACAGCGAGCGGGATGGATCCTGCTCGCTGTCTTGGCTTCTTTGCTCTTTGGGGCTGGGGGTGGGGGTGGGACCTGGGCTTCCCCGTGCAGCCTGTCCGCTGCTCTTTGGAGCTGGGGGGGGAATCTTTCCCCCCCTTGATTTCCCCCTCTAAAAACTAGGTGCGCCTTATGGTCCGGGGCACCTTATGGAGCGAAAAATACGGTAATATATAATCAACACTCAAATGTACCTCTAAGTCAGTGATGGAATTAACAATACTGTATCATTAAAAACAGCAGCATCCGTAATATAAACACACAACAATAATAAAATCAATGAAAAATAGATCACAACAATTTCCACATCAGATCAAGCCAGTGGCATCACAGAGTTGAAAGGGATCATGAGGGCCAGCCATCCAGTCCAACCCTTGCAATGCAGAAATCTTTTGCCCAATGTGGGGCTTGAACCCACGACCCTCGGATTAAAACCCTCATGATCTACTAACGGAGCTGCCCCAGCTTTCCCAGGTGATACCGGTATATAGCTTTCAAAGCTATATATCATGTACTTGTCCCATTGGTACCCCTCTCCAAACTGCTCAGTGCAGTACCTTTCCGTTTTGGCAAGCTAGCTCAGGCATGTTAGCAAGATGTCCATAACCATTCTTAATTTTCCCTCCCCAGTTTCAATTATACGTTGTTTTAAATTGTCTTATGTACACCACGCCCAGATGGGAGGCTGTTGCAGTCCAAACCACCTAGAGGGCACCAGGTTGGCAAAAGGCTGTGATGCCACATTCCAGCTTCTAACTTGGAGCAGGTATTTCATGACTTCATCATGCACCTCATGAGATGTTTCCTTCTATGCAACTGAGGTCCGAGGCAATAAATGTGGAAATCCCATCATCTCTCTAGGAGGAAGGGGAAACTGCTGAAGTGTGAAATCGGCAGGTCAAAGCTGGCAAGAGGAAAAGATCAAAGATTCCATCATCTCCTATTCGGTAATGAAATGCTCTTATTAAATCCCTTGGAATTAGTCTATTTTCATGTCTCTTGCTTAAATCCTTTGCTCTTGTGCCGAAAACCTATTTGCCATTTGCTCAAGTCAGTCCCTTACTTTTCCTTGTCCTTTCAAATTTATAAATATGTGGGAGAATGGAACAGTTATCCTTCCCTGCACTGTGAATATTTACAGTGGGGTACGTGGGGAAGCTTGAGCCCACTGGGAACAGATAAACAAATTGAGAAGCCTGTTCAAACTCAGCCATGCCAGAAATGCAGGCAGATGCTACAAAGTAGGATAAGTGCTGTGCATTGAACTATGTCGTTTCCCACTGCCTTGATAACAGGGTGACAATTTAACCCATTGAACAAAAGGACCACATAACCCCATGGCTGAGACTGGTAGCTATGTGGTTTTAGAGAAGAAATTCAGGGCACGTACTTTACAAGGAGAGCAATTAGCTGTCGGAAAAATGTGAATGATTCTCAAGTTCTCCTTGGCAAGCCCCACATGGAAGTTCTCTTGGGCAAGCCCTACTAAAATGAATGGGACTTGCGTGAGAGAGCACTTATGCTCTTCCACAAATCCCATTCAGCTGAGTGGAGCTCGAGTAGGAGAACTTCCTGGTGGATCGAGCCCTGGATCTGTAAATTAAACCTGCATTTCTTTCCAAAGGAAGCCCAGTGACAGAAGGAGACATTGCCAAGCAGGCTCGGGAGCAGTGAGGTGAACCTGTATTGCCAAGGTTAGTATTATCCAGCAAGACTTCTTAGATATTACGTATGCAATGAGGCATTCTGAGATTTGTACCAGCTACCAACAGGTAGGTAATCTCACGCATGTTAGTGTCTCGAACACACCCAGACCAAGGAGGACAAACGAGCGGGTAGTTTAATTCTTTACTGACAAAGCACAAACTTACAGTAGCTCCCGAGGTGCGCTAAACATGTGCGCGCAAGCTTCCGATGGCTAGGTAGCTGGTGGTGCTCCAAGCTGGACGTTTGGAACAGCAGTATGGCCACATCTACACCCAAACGTAAATACCCTCATCTGACAGCTCAAGTGCAAGCTCTCAGAGTCCTGACAGACCCTGACAGTTAAGTCCAAACCACCTGTTTAAAAGGTAAAGGAAAAGGTAAAGGACCCATGACAGTTAAGTCCAGTCGCGAACGACTCTGGGGTTGCGGCACTCATCTCGTTTTACTGGCAGAGGGAGCCAACGTTTGTCCACAGACAGCTTCCAGGTCATGTGGCCAGCATGACTAAGCCGCTTCTGGCAAAACAAGAGCAGCGCACGGAAACGCCGTTTACCTTCCCGCCAGAGCGGTACCTATTTATCTACTTGCACTTTTTTGGCGTGCTTTCGAACTGCTAGGTTGGCAGGAGCAGGGACTGAGCAACAGGAGCTCACCCCATCGTGGGGATTCGAAGCACCGACCTTCTGATTAGCAAGCCCTAGGCTCTGTGGTTTAGACCACAGCGCCACCTGCGTCCCGACAACCACCTGTTTGGATCAGGGTAATTCAGTACCACTGATTGGATCAAATGTGGACACACACACATACCTGCATCTCCTCTAAAACTAATAGTCAGGAATTCTACTCCATGTTTGGAGGCAGTAATGCTTCTGCCTACAAGTTGCTGGGAACCTCAGGAGGGGAGAGGGCTCTTGTGTTTGGGTGCTGCTTGGGTGTTTCCCATAGGCATATGGTTGGCCAACGTCTGAACAGGGTGCTGGACTAGACGGGCCGTTAGCCTGATCCAGCAGGCCCTTCTTACATTCTTATGTTGAGGACCTCCCACCTTACCACATTGTCTGGCCCTGAGCCTTGCTTGTATATCCACTTTCTCAGACCATTGGCTCATTGTGTGCTTTCTGTAAATTATGAGTTCGTCCCATCCCCACCAGCTGGTACTGTCTTCCCTCCTAGCTTGTATCAATGTGAAATAGTACAGAAATTGCCTCTGGTTATTCAGGAGCTCTTTACTTTGTTTTGAATAAGCTTCAACGCTGGATTAATCCTTTGTGTAAGCAGATGTAATTTTGAAGCATATTAATACTGCTGAATGCTTATGTAAGCATGTTTTTAAGCTGCATCTATATAATATATATAATTCTAAGCTGCATATGTATAATATGCTGTAGAATTGCCTAGGTGGCATCTTTGGGGTGGGAGGCTCCAAGCCTCTAGTTTTTATATCTATAAGACGGCTTTCTGTAGGAAAAGAGATGGCTGAAGTAGTCAGACCATTATCTTTGCTGAGTTAGTGCTCTAGCCAAGCCTGTTAAGTATCTATTTGCATGACTAAAGAGTCCAGGTTACTGGTTGCCAGAGAAACTACTACAGTGGTACCTCGGGTTACATACGCTTCAGGTTACATACGCTTCAGGAGTGGTGTTCGAGAATACTGAACTCTTTCAGTCAGCTCTGGGTAGTCTGTTGTATCTGTCACAGTGGAGCAGACCAGACATAGCGTTTGCTGTCAATCTGCTCAGTAGAGAGGCTTCAAGTCCTAGTGTGCAGGCCTGGAATGGTGTTAAGCGGGTGCTACGTTACCTGCAAGATACCAAAGACTTTTGCCTCAAGATGTCAGCTGAGGGTGATGTTAAGCTGACTGCCTGGGTGGATTCGGATTGGGCTAACCTTGAGGACCGCAAATCAGTGTCAGGCCTAGTGGTGAAGTTTGGGGACTCAGTGATTGGATGGAGGTCCCGGAAGCAAAGTCTCATAGCGCTTTCATCTACTGAAGCTGAGTTCAGTGCGCTATCAGAGGTTTGCAGAGAACTGGAGTTCTATGTGTGTTTGGTCGAGGAAATCTGTGGAGAGGATTGTCTGCCCGTTGTGGTGCATGAAGACAATCAACCATGCCTCAAATTGGCTGAGACAGGGCAATTCAAGGTGAGGACCAAACATTTGGACATACGGTTCCGGAATGTATGTCAGAGCGTTCATGAGGGGCTAGTTGCTCTGAAATACTGTCCCTCAACAAAGAACCTCGCTGATGGTTTCACAAAACCATTGACCTTCCAGAAGCACGAGGAGTTCTGTGAGGGTCTGTGTATGGGGAAAGCATTGTTGGCTATTGTCCCCAGATGCAGGACAAGAGGGGGTGTGGAGTTTGGAACTGACAGGGTCAGAACTCCGTGGTGTCCTGTATCTGGGAGGAGGAGGAGGAGGAGCTTGTCGCAGAGCAGTGAGTCACAGCGCGTGACTGCTTTCAGACTTGCTTTCACTTCTCACTGAGCAGCCGCTCGGCACAGAGGCTGCGTGTGTGCTTTTGGAGCACGGCTGAGAATGTCACCGAGTTCCGATGGAGTGTGACTGTTTTATGGCTTGTAAATAAACGCTTCTAGAGATAAGAACCGAACTGTCTCTGGACTTGATTTATCCCTCATCTCACACGGACACAGGACCGCTGCTACTCTGCTCTCCTGCCAGGTCAGCTTCTGAACAGAGCTGCACAAAGGGAAGCGTGACTGGACGCAGGGGGTTTTAATTACGCAAATCTGCTAACCCAGAAATAGTGCTTCAGGTTAAGAACTTTGCTTCAGGATGAGAACAGAAATTGTGCTCCGGCGGTGCAGCAGCAGCAGGAGGCCCCATTAGCTAAAGTGGTGCTTCAGGTTAAGAACAGTTTCAGGTTAAGTACGGATCTCCGGAACGAATTAAGTACTTAACCTGAGGTACCACTGTATCTGGAAATACTTTCCAAGCTAAGTAGGCCTTCTGCTCTCCCCTTACTGAAGATGACATCACTGGTAAGTGTAAGACCGGGCCGAGGAACCTGTGGCCCTTCAAGTGTTGCTGGACTACAACTCCCATCACCCCAACTCTTAACTATGCTGCCAGGGGCTGATGGGAGTTGGAGTCAAGCAGCAGCTGGAGATCACATGTTCTTCACTCTTCGTATAAGAGAATAATAGGCTTGGAGGCACTCTTGGCTTGGATTAGGCTGGGAAGAGACACAGAGGCTTGACTTGCTCTCTGTGCTGAATCCAAAGCTGGAAACCCCATGGAGGGGAGCAAAATCTGTTCATGTATCAATTATGTGTGTCTTTCAGTCTTATGCTTGGCCCATATGTATGTGTGTATAAATAAAACCATGCATCCCATAGACACCACAGTCTCCACTGACTTTCATTCTAAGGAAACCAAACATGAGTATGCCCTGGGACTCCTAGGCACTCTCAATACTCAGTCATTGGGTCACACATAACAATAATCACTGCAGCAGTGACGTAGCAGGGGCTGCCAGCGTCCAGGGCTGCATGGAGGTGTGGGTGGGAGAGAGGGAAACAGGCAGAGAACGCATGCGCATTCAACTGCCTAAAAGAAGAGCCATTCTATTGTCTGGAGAGGTCACTTTCTGTTTCGCATGGAAAAGCCATTTTCCATGGAGCCCAGCGATGGAAGCATGCAGCCATATTGAGGCAGCATCAGGTGTTGAAACTTTGCGCCCCTAACAATTTTGCACCTGGGACAACTGCCCCTGTGACACTGCCCTATGTTACATCACAGCAGCATTTGCCACCCACCCCTGTGCATGTTCTGTGGATCATGCTCCCAAGTCAATGTACACAGTCTTGCAGCCTGAAAATGTAATCCTATGCGAGCCTACTCAAAAGTAAGGTAAGGTCTATTAAATTCTATGGGCCTTATGCCCAGGAAAGTGGGCATAGGATTATAGCTTTCATTATTCTTTGACAGGTGAGAATCTGAGTCTGAAAAGCGGTACAGTAACTAGGCAATGATCCCAGAAAGGAATGTCTGACACTCCAACTGGCAGAGCACATTGCCTCTTGCGACAGCATCATATTATGTGAGGGGTCCAGTCATGTCATTTATTCAGAGATGTGAAACATTGAAGATGAAAGCATTTGTCAAAAAACATGCTCCAGAAGATGGGCAGTGTAGCATTTGGAACTTAACATGGCAGCTATGTACACAACTTTAACCATAGCATGAATGCCCAACAGCTTTTACAAATACAGCAAAATTACAGGGGACTTTGAAAACTTAGGTGGTAGGTGTTGCATCTGAAGAGAGTTCACCTTCTGTGCCATGTCAGATAACAGCAATAATGGTGTGTTTATAGATTAGCTGACAAACATCACCGTAACAAATCTTGTTATGATTCCCCGGCGGGGGATTGAGAAAGCAAGCAAGGAAGATGTGGCCAGTGAGGAAAACTTGATAAAATCGTTTGTAGAATCAGGTATTGAAGAAAAGTTTTTGTAGAACTACAAGTCATATAAGGTAGTGGTTAACCCACAGTGGAAATGAACCAGTAGTGGGTTGCACTTGAAGGCAACTGTTCCCGATATGTATTTGGCTTTGAATCTTCACTATTGGAGCCTTGAGATTACAAATTCATGTTGCTATCCTGTTGCTGTTTAGCCCTCACTCGCTCGATCATCCAGTGTACTGGAAGAAGCAAAGATCACCACTGTTGAAGCAATGGTTCTTCAACATCAACTTTGTTGGACTGGTCATGTTGTGGGGATGCCTGATTATCATCTTCCAAAGCAACTACTCTATTCCAAACTTGAAACCGGAATGCTGGTGGTCAACAAAAGAGGTTTAAAGACTCTCTCAAGGCAAATCTAAAAAAATGTAGTATAAACAATGACAAATGGGAAACACTGGCCTGTGAGTGCTCCAATTGGAGAACAGCCTTTACCAAAGGTGTTGTGGACTTTGAAGACACATGAACTCGGGACGAAAGAGAGAAATGCGCTGAGAGGAAGGCACGCTTGGCAAATGCTCACCATGATCAACTCCCACGTGGAAATCTGTGTCCCCACTGTGGAAGGACGTGTGGATCCAGAATTGCCCTCCACAGTCACTTACAGACTCGCTGTTAAGACTGTGTTCATGGAAGACAATCTTACTCTGCTATGAGTGATCGCCAGAGAAGAAGAAAAGAAGAAGCTGTTTAGCTGCAAACAGCCTCCTAAGGAGAAAACATTGTGGGCAGTGGCCTGGCAGCAGGCTGGTAAATTATATGAACCGTGCAAGGCCACATCATCATGGTTGCGGCAGTTGCCGATTGGTGCCTTCCCTACCTGGCGAATGTGCCTCATCAATGTGCATCATCGTGGTTGGTAGGTAATGGCAGAATTTGGAGGGTGCTATGGGAGTGGCTGTCGGTGCTGCTATGTCCCGACAGCTGTTGCTGTCTGCATTTGGATTACAACTTTTTACACCGGTGTAAACCCTGGTGCAGAAGAAGTCCAGAATAGCAGCAAATAAAATCCGCACATATGTCAGCGACTGATAAGACTTGTCAACCAGTTCTTCCAAAGTCTTCCTAAATTATAAAGCGCCAAAATACAGGCCTACCTACCTACCTGGTTGATGTGAGGATAAAATGAGGAGGAAGATTGGCTGGGGAGCGAAAGGGAGAGGGTATCAGAAAGCATTACAGAACTATTAGGTAACAGCTTTAGTCTTCACTTATGTCAGCATGTGTACATGAGCTGCTGCCTGTTCCAGTTATGTCATCTGCTAGAAAATCCCATTGCCCGGTCTGTGCCCTTGACACAATGAAGCATGGGGGGGAACTCATTCTGAACCAGGTCTATTCAGAACACAGACTGCAAAGTTACATCTGTTTACAAAATTTGCATTTCAGTTGCCATACAGTGGTACCTTGGGTTAAGAACTTAATTCGTTCTGGAGGTCCATTCTTAACCTGAAACTGTTCTTAACCTGAGGTACCACTTTAGCTAATGGGGCCTCCCGCTGCCACTGTGCTGCCGCCCCACGATTTCTGTTCTCATCCTGAAGCAAATTTCTTAACCCGAGGTACTATTTCTGGGTTAGCGGAGTCTGTAACCTGAAGCGTCTGTAACCTGAAGCGTCTGTAACCCGAGGTACCACTGTATTTGTCTTCTTTTGGATGAGAAGTCCTGAAAAAGAGGACTTGTGAAAGGTTTACAAGGAAACAAGTGGTGAGATTCTGTGGAATAAAACTGAACACTGGGCTTCACCATTTATGCCATGCAACACACATTGAGCAGACACATTTCTGCTTCCCTCCCTTGTATTTTATTTTCAATTGTAGGTTTTCACAATTCGATTTCTGTACGAGTAATACTTAGGCAATTACATTGCCACGTTAGGTTACAACAAACCCCCCTAAGTGTAAGACTGCCAACAGCAGACTTCTTGTCTTTAACATCTTCAAAGCTGCCAAGAACCAGAGATGCATCAATAAATAAATCAATGTCTGGAGAAATGGGGGGTGAAGGAGATTGATGCCGAGAAAGTTCTGAAATGATTTCACAAGTGAGACAATAAACGCCAGCTCTTCTGAAAAATGCACCAGAGCATTCACGCACTCAGAGCACAGCTCTGCATCCAATGCTAAAAGATTGCCAAACCCTTGAAGGCAAGGACAGAGAGCCTCTGGCAATTCCCATCATCCCTGTCTATGGATCATTCTAGTTGGGACCAAGTGGACCTGCAGTCCAACAACATCTGGAGGGCTATAGCTTACCCACCCCTTAAGAGACTTATCTCTTGAGCAGGTATAGCAATTGCTGGAGGCTGCAGTCAGACAGATGTCTCTTAATAACCATTGCTCTTCTACTGTGAGCTACAAGTGAAACGGCAAATGACTACTGTTAGGCATCCTTTTCCACACTCTTGTTGTGTTCCATCAGCACCACTGGGACATGCTTTTGCTGCCAGTGGAAATGCCCTATTCATTTAAGCAGCCACATTCTTTATAATATTTGTATGTGCCCCATTTTAACTCCTCGTTTATTTTTTAAAAATATATCTTTTTAAAAGATTTTTAAAACCTTTACAAAAGTGACTGGAACACCCACCCACGCTTATCTTTCCAAATAGAATTATAGTGTAATAGTACTATAACAGTCTTCCATTTAAGTGGCATTTCGTTAATATTTTAATTTAAGCAAAAGGGTAGTCAGAAAAGCATTTTATCACTAATTGAAAGATGAGGGTTTTGGAACAGTAATAAATAGGGTGATAAAATGAACACTTTTTCAAGTTATTGTGGATGTGTGCCGAGCTTCAAATGGCTGCTTGGATGAACAGAAGCTTCCCCATCCACAACAACTTTGTCATATCCACAGGTGTGGGTGGAGCATAGCAGGATGAACAAAAACAAGATAAAAATAAAAATAAAACACAAATATTTTTAAAATCCATTTTAAAACCTGCAGGGGAAAAATAATTTGCCTGACACTGAAAAGTGAACATATTGGCCCCAAGCAGGCAGCCCTGGGGAAGAAATTATGCAAACAGGGTGCCACCACTGAGAAGTCTCCCTATCTCTTTCTCTGATCAGCAACCACCTTGTTTCAGATTGCAAGGGATGTTATCCACCCTTGGAAGAAACCAGGTTTTCTTTTTGCATGTGTTGTTGTTCTGGGCATGCCTTCTCTGAGGACAAGTGAATTCTGCTGCCTCTTTGCAGCGAGAATGGCTGAATGGTGCAATTGTACACCACAGGGAGATGGAAAAAATTATCCACCCTGCTAAAAAGCTGATGGGATGGAAGGAAAGCCAGAATTGTCTATCAGGAGGGGACACGGCAAAGTAGTTTTCTCTGTGGGTGGGGAGTTTGGGTTCGCAAGATCTTCTAATTGCTGAGTTAAGTGCTGCCATTAGAACAAGACTTTGACAAAGAAGTCTCCCTTGGTAAGGCCATAAAGCCCAGAGTCTAAATTGACCTACAGGTAAGTGCAACACGAGTGGAATTCATTGATTTCTTACAGCATGTTAGCAGTTATCTCTCACTCTCACACACTGGGATATGTGAAAGTATATCTTGTTTTACCAGTGAATGACGTATTCTGTGTCTCTCAGTCTACGGGACAATGTAACATACTGCGGAAGCCCAACTAGCTAAAACCTGCATCATTTGTCACAGATCAATGCACTGTTTGTAGCAAGCCGATGGGGCATGTCAGTTGCCAACATCTCTAACATCAATGAGGACTGAACTCCTGAGCGAAAAGGTGACGGACACAGCAACACACTATTGCCCCAAGACTAGCTAGGCAGTGTGTGTGTGTGTGTGTGTGTGCGCGCTAAACATCTAAGTAAAGGTAAAAGGTAAAGTATCCCTGGATGGTTAAGTCCAGTCAAAAGCAACTACAGTGGTACCTCGGGTTAAGTACTTAATTCGTTCCGGAGATCCGTTTTTAACCTGAAAGCGTTCTTAACCTGAAGCACCACTTTAGCTAATGGGGCCTCCTGCTGCTGCCGCGCCGCTGGAGCACGATTTCTGTTCGCACCCTGAAACAAAGTTCTTAACGCAAGGTACTATCTCTGGGTTAGCGGAGTCTGTAACCTGAAGCGTATGTAACCTGAGGTATGGGGTTGTGGCGCTCATCTCGCTTTCAGGCCGAGGTGCCGGCATTGGTCCACAGACAGCTTTCCGGGTCATTTGGCACGCTTCTGGTACAACGGAACACCAGAGCGCACGGAAACAGTGTTTACCTTCCCGCCACAGCAGTACCTATTTATCTACTTGCATTATCATGCTTTCAAACTGCTAGGTTGGCAGGAGCCGGGACAGAGCAACAGGAGCTCACTCCATCATGGGGATTCGAACCGCCTACCTTCCGATAAGCAAGCCCAAGAGGCTCAGTGTGGTAAACATCTAACACTTGGCTGAGGACCTTAAGAGAAGTAAACTGGACAGACAGTTGAATGCGATCTCGCTGTGCACTAATGAGCCAACAGAAGTCTGAACAAGAAGCGTTAGGCAGCAAAACTGTGTGCGTGCATTGATTCCTAGCTCCTTGTCTCCACATCTCTTAAGCTCGTGCTGTGTGGCAAAGAAAAAGCTTGGCGCTTCCTTTAGTGAACACACACGGCTGCTGTGAACTATAGTTGCCAGATGTCCCTTAAACAGTCATCCCCCACAGCATTATAATAGCAGATTTTGGGTGATGGGAAAAGGGAGCAATCTTCTGAAAAGCCCACCCAAGGCCATCTAGCTCCAAATTAGGATGAGCAGAAAGAGGGCAGAACGGTGAGCCCTATGTGACACAGCACTGCTTTATTCCCCCTAAGGTGGGTCTTTTTTGGGGGGAGGGTGATTTTAAATTTTACAATGACTGTGAGCATGGCAAGGTATTTAAAAGGAATATAGGAGATAAACTGCGGAGGTCATTTCTTTAAGGAAGGTGTTGATTAAAAATGGGAGAAAGGTTCCTTGGCCCAGAAGATAGCTGTTCTTATTCGAGATCACACTTTCGGAAGCTAAATTTATTTGTTTAAATCATTTTTAGTTTTAATAGTTAAAAATAAATAAATAAATCTCAAAGAGGTTTGCAACCAATCTTGAAACAGCAAATATAACATGGCAAGACAAATGAGTGTCAAGTAGAGAAGACACATTTAAATCAGCATAATTAACAGGAGACCAAATGTTTTCTTAAATAATTAAAAAACAAAAACAAAAGAAAAGCATAAAAATACAGTAAAACTCCGCATATAAGGCATCAGTTAGCAACTAAACAAAACAAATGAAAAAGTTATAACAGAGTGTCTGAGAGTGCTATAGAAGTTCCTATAAGCCAGGGATGGAGAAACCTGGGGCCTTACAGATGTTGTTGGACTCCAGATCCCATCAGCCTTGGCCAAGATTACCAATGGTCAAGGATGATAGGTAGGAACAGAGACATAGCTGGGGGAGGGGCAGGCGGTGTTAGAATTCCTGCTCTATGATTGCAGTCATGGGATTGTTGTCTATCACATGACGGTATATGTTTTGACTCCACAGAGTGGGAAGTGACGGAAACAGCATGTTTGTGTTACTGTGTTCCGTGAAGTGGGACTATTGTCCTTTGTTCTTTTTCTCTTTGCTGTCTGATGCTAGAGAGAGAGGGAGCCATGTTGCAGTGCTCCGTGTGTGTTTATATGTAAATAAAGTAGATTAGTCAAAATTCTGAGTTGCTGAGGTCTGTCATGCATGACGCGCAAACTCTGCGGATCCCTAAGTGTGCTGGTGTCTATTGGCATCGGTCACTGTGATCTTTGGGCTGAAGAAAGCTTTTGAAGCTCTCAAACAATCAACCAGGAGGGAGAGAACATGCCAGTCGGGCATGTGTCTCTGCCAGGGTCCTACTCGAGTGTAGGCTGAACTCCTGACAGGGGGGTGAGGCGTATTGCGTGCCACACCATGGGGCCTGCAGTGAGCCCAAGCTACATGTCTCTCCTGGGAGTGATAAGGTGGCTCGGGCTTCTGCAGGCTCCATGTTGCCCAAAACAGCAGTGTGGGACTTGTGTCTGCTCACTGCCTCCCCCTCAGCCACCCTATAGCTGAGGGGGAGGCGACAGGCAGACTCCTTGGAGGCTCCGCAGCACGCCTGGCCCCGGGCACCCGAGTGGCTAGCTATGCCACTGGATAGGAGATGCAGCGCCACACCATCTGGAGGGCCACAGGTTTGTCACCCCGGCTGCAAGCTAGGAAGAAATCAATGGTTATCCATTCATTTCTTTAAAGCCCCACCTAGAAATCTGACAGCACCAACTAGCAATGAAGGTTGTCAATGAGTCTGGTTACACACCTGATGGCCCCATATTCTGGAACTGTAGACAGAGGGATGCCTTTTATTTCTGACTCAGTAGAGTACAGCTTCCCAATAAGTCAAAATTTCAGATTATCCTGCTGATTGAATCTGTTTGTTCAGCCTACCCAAGGGTCAAAGAAATTGGTAGCCCTGTTATGAGAATTCCACCCCATTCTAAACTTCTTACCCTTTGTTCCCTAGGCCCTCGTAGACCCTAGAGCAGATAGAATTTCTCCACTGGAAGCAATGGATGCAAATAAATCATATCACTGAGTGGTGAAAGTTTCACGTTTGCTGCACTGTGCCATTGATTAATAAATGGGACCTCTTTTAGCTACTTATATCATGGTGCCTGAAAATGCTCCTAAGTAGCCCTACGAAACAAAAACAGAAGCTTGAATGGCACTTGCCTGATCCATCTGTGGAGAGGTGGAAGGAAACCAGATTTGCTTTTATACACCATGCAGTCAGGCATAGAATCATCACCACATTGATTTCTTCACTGTGACCTTTACTCAGCGAAAAGGTCCCATCGATACACGTGAAACACAGCAAGTAGTGCTGCGTGCATCACTCATAGCAAAGAGAATGAACTTCTCTCATATTTTTTATTTGATATTTCAGGCAGAGTCCCTCTATTTGCTCCAGTGGCTTCAACACATGGAGTGGCTGCCATACAACCGAATGCTTTATGACAGGGGTCTGCAACCTTTAAGACAAAAACAGCCACTTGGACCCGTTTCCGAAGAAAAAAAAACTGGGAGCTGCAAAACTCGTCATTATAAAAATAACTTTTTTGTTACTTTTTTATTATTTCTTTGTTTGACCCCTCAGAATTACTCCTCCTCATAGAAATAAACGTTAAATTAACAAGTTACCTTTTTGTGTGTGTGTGTTCTTCACTCCCCTTCTAAACAGTGACCTGCGTACATGCCCCCTTTCAATGCAGTGACCAGCGTACATGCCCCTTACAATGTAGCGGGCGGGCAGGAAGGTGACGTTGGGACGGTGCGTGACTAACGCACGCACCGCCCCCATGCGACGTCACAGCCAGTACAGCGCCCGCCACAGTGGGGAGTGTCGGGGCGCACAATGCGCCTCCTCCCCTCGCTAGTATCCGCCCCGGAGCCGCGGCAAAGGTGTAAAAGAGCCACATGCGGCTCCGGAGCCGCAGGTTGCAGACCCCTGCTTTATCAATACATCTGAACATGGACACAGGGCTTGCAGTCCCCACTCGGTTGCAAGCAAGGCCTACTGAACTCAACGGGGCTTACTTTTGAGTATGTATACTGTTGCTCACTACCCCAATCTCTGAGTGGCGAGAGATTCCAGGGGTGCAATCACTTACCTGGGGTTTGGTTTCCTTGGAAGGAAAGTCAATGAAGACACTGGTGTTTTTAGGATATACTGTTTTATTTACACATATATGCAACCTGAGCATAGGATGGAGGGGTCACAGCATTAACACCCCCAACAGATCTGGTTTCTAGGGGAGCCCCAAGTCCAGCATGGAGCCAGGCATGCTTCAGTTTCTCCAGCTTCCAGCATCAGTCCAACTCTGGCACACAACTCTGGCTACTGTTCTTCATCCTACATAGGATGATGTGGCATTCAGCCAGGTGAGGTGGGAAAAGGCCCACCCATTTATCTCCATGGCAATAGAACTTGTCCTTTTAGATGCTGATGAGAACAGTTAACTGGTCAGCCAAGGACATTACCTTAACCAAGGGAGTGGTTTGGCTGGTGTCCTCTTATAGATACTCCCCCACTGATCCAGACTGACATTCCTCTGTGTTGTTGGCATCCATCTGTCTTGAGAGACAACGGAGTGTGCCTGCAGAGGTGAAGTCCAACTGCTGGAGAGCCACAGCATGTGCTGTGGCTGCAGAGACCAGTAACTCATAATTGCTGCCTCCTGCATTGTTTTTGTGGTGTTAGCACAAGTCCCCGGGGCACAAGTCTGAGAAGTGTGTATGGAGGTCCTGGGCTGACTAGACAACAACAACAAAAACCCTCTCAGCCACGCTGATGTGGTTCAAAGGAAAGCAGAGCAATACATTTGGCACCAGCCTGGCAACAGGAGTTGCCGGAAGGAGGCATACAAGACACCATCCAACCATCCTAGGAACTCCACTCTAGATTTCTGTAAGGTTATTCCATAGCCTTTTTTTCTCCCAAAGATGTTCCATAAGGCAGCAGGTTCCTCTTGGTTTACTCCCAAAGCCTTTTGCTTTAAACATACCCAAATCAATCTTTTTTCTTAGTCTTAACCTCTCTTATAAGCCTGAGCTCATTCTGACCTTTGACCCATCTGACATTCACCCTGAAACTGTTAGCTACTTGTGTATTCTCTTCCTTCATGATTTACCCTTTCTTCCATTTCTTATACATGCCCTTGTTAAGTCTCAGCTCATCTGTAAGCTCTTTATGCAGCCACACCAGTTTCTTTAGATGCCACTCACTTTTCTTTCTTGTTGGAA
Organism: Podarcis filfolensis; assembly: GCF_964270895.1. Taxonomy (NCBI): domain Eukaryota; kingdom Metazoa; phylum Chordata; class Lepidosauria; order Squamata; family Lacertidae; genus Podarcis; species Podarcis filfolensis. Next base: position 90,125,685 of record NC_139605.1, on the reverse strand, counting down.
TTGTGTGCATTTGTGCCTTCAATATTTCGCCTTTAAGGAATTCCCATCTATCTTGGACTCCTTTCTCTTTGAATGCTTCTGACCATGGGATCTCACCCAGTAGCTCCTTAAGCTTTTTGAAACTGGCCTTCTTAAAGTCCAGAGTGCAGGTCCGACGGCACTCAGCTTTCACTTGCTTCTACATCATGGATCCCAGGAGGACATGATCACTTCCTCCCAAGTTTCCCAGTACTTCAACTTCAATATTCAATTCTTCTCTGTTGGTGAGGGCCAGGTGCCAAGATAGATGATCCCCTTGTTGCTTCTTCCACCTTCTGAGAAATGAAATTGTCAGTGAGGAAATGAAGGAATTTGTTGGATTTTGTTGTCCATGGGCTTTATAAGACTTGGCAACATTGTGAATCTTCGCACCCGGAAGGCAACACACCTCTGGGGACGTTGTGGTTTTTTTTGGTTTTTTAAATTTTGCTGCTGCAGTTATTACGCACTGTTGAATCTGCCCCCTAAATGCTTATATCTGTAATTGGTGCATAATTATTATAATCATTTGACAAGATGAGCTGCTAATAAATTAGCTTGGTGTGAAATTGCTTGGAACTGACGTCCTGAGAAGACAAGGTGGCTGGCCTCAAAATGCTGCCTGGCCCCTTCCCTATTGAAGTTAAATTGGCCCTCTACCATATTACATAATCTGGAAGTCACACCCTTTGTTATTGTTCAGGAGCTGAGTATCACAAAAGCCTAAAGATCACAAGATGAAAGCTAAGGAAAGATCAAAGCACCCACTTCCATTCAAGAACTGGCTTCTCTATCCTTGCTAAATGAAAAGGGCAAGGTTTTCTTTTTAATTTTCCCTGTAATGAAGCCCCATGTATGAATTCGGAGCTGATTAGAATGGGTCTCCACTGGTGACCCTGTCCTGAAAAAGCAGTTTGCGTGTGTGGAGTTGAGAGGAGATTGATCCACCGTCAGGAACAGGACACCATGCTTGGAGCGGTATAGCCATGTCAAACATCAGAGAGGACATCACCGCTAGAGTTTCCTGTTCTTTACTTAGTGTCTCATTAGGAAACTCAGATCCTCAGTTCTGGCAACTGCTTCATCAGCTTAGTTCTGTCCATGGAGTTATTTGTTTGTATTGTGTCTCTTTGAATGAAGAATCAACTTTACTGCTCTTCTCTGAGTCTCTGTGCTGACTCGCAGCTGAACCAGCCCTAAAACCCAGACTCCATTGACTCTACAGGCAGTGGCAGAGCGTAATGTACCGCTGCCTGGGGCACCTCTCTGAAGGGGACAGGGGGCAGAGGGAGCCTGCTGCAGCTTGCCTCACACAGTGACATGCAGGGCACACTCGTGCACCACAGCCCAGTGGAGTACAAGGGTGGCTAGGCTGTCACGAATTCTCCTCCCCTCCACCCCCAGGTCAGGCTTGACCCAAGAGTGGAGCTGCTGTGGCCAGGCGCAAGAAAGCTGCCTGGTTGTGCCCCCTCTAAGAAATGTGCCTGTCTGGGGCCACTGCCCCCCCCCCCGGTCCCCCACACTAAGCCACTGTCTCCTGGAAAGTTGTGCATGCAGAGGGAGAACAGTGATCAGAAATGTGCTCCCCTTTGGAAGTGGCTGAAGTTAGAGTGGAGATGGAAGAGATCCCCCTCCTCCTCCACCATTCAGTTCCCCCTCAGTCTGTTTCTTCCTCCTCCTGCATCAGAGCCTGCCAATCCGAACTCGATCCCGACAGCACTGCAGGGCTTACGTCGCTGCCAAGCTTGTGGCAGAAACGAAGCCAGGAAAAGTTAAATGAATTTGTTCTGCCTCGTTTCTTTTCTCAGAATGTTGTTGTTGGGGGGGAGAATAACTTCAGTTCACACCTCAGGGTTTGTTTTGACTCTGAATGTTTCTTAACTTGCTTCAAACAAGTAAAGGAAATTTCCTGTTCTCTTCTCGAGTTTTTCTAGCTTTTTGTCAGACCTAAACTGAATGCCTTCAGGGAAGGGTGGGCTGGAGTCAGAGCCGGATTTAGGGTGGTGCAGGCATATCCACCGCACAGGGTGCCGAGCTGAGGGGGTGCAAAATACTACTACTAAAACTATATTTATATGGGTACCTACTGAGAAGATCCATAAAAAAGCAACAGCACCAAAGGAACTAGAACAGGGCCAGCAAAGGATGTGGAAGCCTGACTTTGGCAGTGGCTGAAATAAGCACCTCATAAGTATGGTAGCTAATAGATGCTGCTTGGGAAGAACTGACTGCATGGCCCCAGAGAGCCTTTCCCATCCTTGCAGTGGCCTAACTGCTGACTTCCCTTCTTCCCTTCCCTCCTCAAGCTTCTCAGTCCTCACTTCTGAGGGTGCTGGGTCCCAAATCCAGTTCACTCTGTAGAAGTGACCAGTTTCTAAGGGTGTGTAAACACTATATAGTGGTACCTCAGGTTAAGTACTTAATTCGTTCTTGGGGTCCATTCTTAACCTGAAACTGTTCTTAACCTGAGGTACCACTTTAGCTAATGGGGCGTCCCACTGCCACCGTGCCGCCAGAGCACAATTTCTGTTCTCATCCTGAAGCAAAGTTCTTAACCCGAGGTACTATTTCTGGGTTAGCGGAGTCTGTAACCTGAAGCATCTGTAACCTGAAGCGTCTGTAACCTGAGGTACCACTGTACCTTTAAAACACATTCAGAGCGCTCCCCCTCCCCCCCGACAATTATGGTCACTGTTGTTTACCCCTCACAGAGTTTCAGTTCCCAGCAACCCTCACCAAACACAGTGGCCAGAATTCTTTGGGGGAAAGAATGTGCTTTGAATATGCATTAAAGGAAGAGTGTGTACACACTGACTGTTTTGATGGTTGCCTAGGGTTGTATCCAAGGACATAGGAGCCATCTTGTGCCGAAGATTGTAGGTGCCCTCAACAAAGGGCTTCAACTCTGCCCATTGACTTGGGTGGGGGCAGCTCCCAAAAATATATTATTGTGGGTCCCGAAGCCCCCATGGGCCCCTGGAGTTGGTTTCAGTGTGCAAGGATGTTGCTTAGGCATCATACTTGTTTTTGACAACATACTTGTTAAAATAATGTGTGAAGGGGTTGCTAGCCACAGCCTCCCCAACAGCCAATGCATGCTTTGGACATGATCCCTGTCACCCACAACATTCAATGAGTGAAGAGCTCCTGACTGTCTTTTTATGGAATGCACATTTAAAGCACATGACTTCTCCCAAAGAATCCTGGGAACTGTAGTTCATTAAGGGTGCTTGTGTTGCTGTGAGGGGTGCAGGTCCCAGGATTCTTTTGAGGAAGGCATGTGCTCTAAACATAGGGTGTGGGTGTGACTTCAGTCTCCAGCGACATTCAAGCTTTGCTTCTCTGCATCCCTCACAATTTCTGTCAGGTGGCAGAGGAACCAACCTTCATGGCAGGTTACCAGGAACGGATAAGACAAGGAAAGGTCCTTACCATCTGCTTTTTATTCAATATTTACAGAGAGAGATTTGGGAATGCAGCCTCTTGGAATAATGGCACTGTCCCGAGTAAATTTCCACGCCACTTTTTCCCCACTTCCTCCTTCGTCAACAGCACCCACACACACCCTTACGTTTGCTGCTTAGGACCATCTGTCTTTGAGCTCTTTGCTCTCCTACTTTTAAGGCTCACCGGGTTCTGGGAGATGGTGGGTCAGGAATGCTTTCTAGCGATAATGTGTTAGCCAGCTTCTCCGGCTCTGCCCTTCCTCCTCCTCTCCCATTATTTCCCAACTTTCCCCCTCATCTTCCTCTGAGTTGTGACCTCCCTCAAACCCCTGTTGTAATTCTGAACTGTCTTCTCCTCCTCTGGAAGGGTCAGGCTGGGGAGGCAGTCTCCACCCTTCCTCCTCTGCCCAGCCACTAAACTCTTCCCACTGGTCACAGTTTGATTTTTTTCTTCTACCCCATACTGTTATTGGCTAGGCAGCTGCAGTGGCGAAGGAAGGGGGAGGGGCGCAATCCACCCCAGGTGCCATCTTGGGGGGGGGGGAATAAGAAGGCACCCCACGGGAAGCTCACCCCGCCGCCACCAGGCGCAGCAGCACAAGCCGCCGCCATTGTGAATTTTTAATTCTGAATTTATTGTTATTCATGTTTTATACTGTATTTTATGCTGTTTTTTGTTGCATCAATTAAGTGTTTTAAATTTGTTGTTAGCCACCCTGAGCCCGGTTTTCTGAACCAGGAAGGGCGGGGTATAAATAAAAAATTATTAATTATTGTGCCACTGCACGGTTTGCCCCGCCTCCCCGCCCTGGATGCCGGTTCTCCTTCCTTCGCCCCTGGGCAGCTGCTGAGTCACAGAGAGTCTTTGCCACCTGGGAGATAACCTAGAATTGGGTAGATTTAACTGCAGTTTAATTAGATGTTGCAGGGCTCAACGACTGGCTGAATAGGGTAGCTCTAATTTACTGAGTCTGGCTTGTATGGAGGCACACCAAGTGCAGTTGAGCTACAAATCTCTGCAGCAAACAGACCGGCAGAAAAAAATGATCATCATCATCACTCATTTGCCACAAGTTAGTGCTGGAGCAAAGCAAATTTATAGCTCTCCATGCTGCTGTGAGTTAAGATCAGCCAAACAAAGATTGCTCAACCAGAAGCAGGAGGCAGTTGCATTAATCCTCCAAGCCACTGATGAAATGAACTTGACAGTGGCCAGGAGAATCTCCTTGTCTGAAATCCTGGAGAGCCACTGCCAATCAGTGTAGGCAATATTGAGATTAATGGACCACTGGTCTGATTAAAGGTATAATCCTGTCTCTGTGTGTATTTTAGTGGGAGGGCTGTAGCCCAACTGCTTTGCAATCCCTGGCACCTCCCAGTAGGACTGGGAGAGACTGCCACCTGAGACCTTGGACAGCTGCTGCCAGTCTGTGTGGATAGACCAATGATCTGACTCAGTATATGGCAACTTCCCGTGTTCAAAACCCCTGTTTGCCAGGACACAGGCTTCCTTCCCATTCACTCACAGCAGGGAAGGATCTGCTTCCTCTTGGTAGCATTTCACATAGCCGTATGTCAAGGAGCTGTCAGGCGAGCACAGGTCATCCATAGGGCTGGAAAGAACTTGAGACACAAAATGCAATTAGCTTTTATTCACAGTTACAGATAGGTAGCCGTGTTGGTCTGCCATAGTCAAAACAAAACAAAAAAAATTTTTCCCCTTCCAGTAGCACCTTAAAGACCAACTAAGTTAGTTCTTGGTATGAGCTTTCGTGTGCATGCACACTTCTTCAGATACACTGAAACAGAAGTTGCCAGATCCTTCTATATAGTGAGAAGGTGGGGAGGGGTATTACTCAGAAGGGTGGTGGGAATGGGTGATTGGCAGATAGCTGTGATGAGCCTGTTGACGACTCTTAACGACTGCAATAGGTCTTACAGGAAAAAGCAAGGGGTGAGAAGGTGAAAAATGGCTTTGTCATGTATAATGAGATAAGAATCCAATGTCTTTGTTCAGACCAGGTCTCTCCATGGTTTTAAGTTTGGTAATGAGTTGCAATTCAGCAGCTTCTCTTTCCAGTCTATTTCTGAAATTCCTTTGTAGTAATACAGCTACTTTGAGATCTTGTATAGAATGTCCTGGGAGATTGAAGTGTTCTCCTACTGGTTTCTCTGTCTTGTGATTCTTGATGTCCGATTTATGTCCGTTTATTCTTTGGCGTAAGGTTTGGCCTGTTTGTCCAATATAGAGAGCTGAGGGACACTGTTGGCATTTGATGGCATATACAATGTTAGACGATGAGCAATTAAATAGTCCCGAGATGGTATGTGTGATGTTGTTGGGGCCAGTAATGGTGTTGTCCGGGTGTATGTGGCAGCAAAGTTGGCATCTGGGTTTATTGCAGGCTCTGGTGCCAGTGTCCGTGTTACGTCTGGTTGTAGTATTATTGTGGGTTAGGAGTTGTTTAAGATTGGGTGGCTGTCTGTAGGCAATGAAAGGTCTTCCTCCCAGAGCTTGAGAAAGAGAACTGTCATTGTCCAGGAGAGGTTGTAGATCTCTGATGATGCGTGTCCTTCAGCTCTCTATATTGGACAAACAGGCCAAATAATAAAACAGAAAATTGAGAGAAAGAGATGTTGGGTGTGTTATGTATTGAAGTTCTCACCCTGGCCACCAGGAGTATTGTGTATGTAGTTTTCACTCAGGTCCATGTCAGTTATTTTAGGCGGGAAACCCTGGGTTGTTGTTGCTACATTGTTAACAGCCGGCTGCCTATAAAAGCAGGCCGGCTGAGCTGTTTGCTGTTCAGTTCTGTTCCAGCTTACAAATAAAGAGCTGCTTTGGAGAAATTGCTGTGTCGTCTGCTATGTCTACCCACTATTCAACAGGGTGGATATTTTGTTTTGGCTCAAGACACACTCCTCTTTCCTAAGTCATTTTGGAGTGCCACCTTTCTGTCCTCCAGTTGCTCTGCTTCAGAGCATTCTTGGTAAAAATATTAAAGAGCAAAGTTCTCGATACATTAGAGAGCTGGTGTAAGCGAGAGAGAAGGCAGCCATTGCATACTGTGAAGAAAACAGCGGCACATTGTGTTTAATGCATGCAGAACTACCATGTCATTTTCCTGGCACTTAGGGTAAGTTAAAATTAAGAAACAAAGGTTTTCAGCATTTAATGTAAGATCACATGCCTCATTCATGCACATTTTAATCTGGGCCTGCATGACCCAGTTATTCTTCCTGTGTTTTCCCTGTGATCCTTGATAAGCCAGTTTAACAGTGCAGTCCTATACATGCCTACTTAAAAGGACACCCCAGTGAACTCAATAGGGCTTTCTCCCAGGTAAGAGAGTATAGGATTGCGGCCTGAATCTGCCCAGTTGGCACTATTAGGTTAATTCATCTTACAGACATTCCAAGTGTCCCTATTTTCCAGGGACGGTTTCAGATTTACAGAAACCGTCCCGGTTTCTGATTTGATGTGTTAGGACATCCCTATTTTCTCTGAGAAATGTTGGAGGGTATGATCTTATGCCAGGTGGGAACTGTTAAATGTTAATGCAGGGGCCACGCTGAGCGAAATGCGTCCTTTGCTAGTAAGCAAGTTAATTAAAATCCTGTTTTAAAAGGTGAATTGCATGAGGTGTGTTAAACAAGAAGACTGGCAATCACACAGACCAGCAGCAAGAAAGCAGCAGACTACCCTCCTCTCCCAAATTAGATTCTCTCAGCAGTTTTGGAGCTATTAAAGGCTGGTTCACTAAACCATTTTTGCAATGCACCACATGTAGAGGTGCCATTTAGAGCGTTTCGTATATTCTCATTCCAATTGTGTAGGCCAATTTCCCTACAAAACTATGCTGTGGCAACCTTTTTGAATACTTTATATCCTATGGGCTGACCATTGCAGACATTTCAGTGGCCACAGTGGACCCTCCCTAGGGGCGTGGCAATGTTTCTGCATTACATTTCACAGCTGCATTATTATACCAAAGCAGCCACCAGTTCTCATTGTTTTTAAACAATGTTTAGGGAAGTTTTTAATGTGTGACATTTTAATGTATTTTTAATCTTTGTTGGAAGCCGCCCAGAGTGGCTGGGGAGACCCAGCCAGATGGGTGGGGTACAAATAAATTATTATTATTATTATTATTATTATTATTATTATTATTATTATTATTAGAAAGACTCTTACTGCAGACAGCCCATGTGAAATGAAAGGGGCAGCCAATTAACTAGATCAGTGGTTTTCAGCCAGTGAGCTGTAGCACCCTGGCATGCCTTGATGGATGGTCAGGGGTGCTGTGGGCAACACTGGCCTCTGTCCCTCTCTCCTTTCCCCCCCTCCTCTGAAGCTCCCTTGAGCCAGTGGCTGCTGTGCTAGCTACAGAGGCCACATTCACATGACATTAGTCACAATCCATATTTATTGTGTAGCTTCTTGTCAAATCTTTCCTTTTGATGTGTTTTCCCCTCCCAAACAAGCTTCAATCCGACTAGAAAACTTAAGCCTCATTTGCTTCGTCCTTAAGACTGGTGGTACACCTATGCACACCAACCACATTTCTTAACACATTTCTTCTTCATCCAGAAGAAAGTTGTGTTCTCTGTACAGGCCACAGTCACACCATATATTTTAAGCTCTATGGTGCCACTTTGAGCAGTTCCTTTTGGACTAAGACATCCATCTTTGCTTGTGCATGTGTAATTTGAAGTAAGAGCATTTCCTCTGTTATTAACAAATGGAGGCTCTCTACTTTTGACAGGCTGTTTTTAAGAGCAGTATTTGAAACCCAACCTACTTTTCTTTGGTATGTTTACATGTACTTCTAAGATGCTTTAGAGCAATACAGATTTCTTATCCAAGTTCTGTGAGCAGGGGTGTCAGTCCGGGTTGCCCTGAGGCAATACAGTGGTACCTCTGGTTAAGAACATAATTTGTTCTGGAGCTCTGTTCTTAACCTGAAACTGTTCTTAACCTGAGGTACCACTTTAGCGTGCCACCGCTGCGCGATTTCTGTTCTCATCCTGAAGCAAAGTTCTTAACCTGAGGTACTATTTCTGGGTTAGCGGAGTCTGTAACCTGAAGCGTCCGTAACCCGAGGTACCACTGTACCTGGGCTAAGCCTCAGACTTCACAAAAGAGTGTTAATAGCCTGGTGATGCGTTTCCATGGGAACTGATTGTTAGATCATTTTCTTTATATTTTCTGAATGGTACTTGAAAAGGGGCTAATGGCAGATCTTCACTCCCCTCTCCCCTCAGCTAAGGATGTTTTAATCTAGCCGTCCCTGTGTTAAAACAGATACAACAGCCCAAGAGAAGCCAAGGAAGAGATGGGGAGAGCGGAGTTTTGGCTCTGTAAGCATCTTAGGGTTCTGGTTGTCTTCCTGGAGATCTGATGCAGGAGCAATTAATACTGGCTGGCTGTTAGAACATTCACGCTGTTCCTCCACCCACGTTCAGTGTATATGTTTGCAAAATAAACTCTGATATTACAGAACACCAATGAACCGTGAGTTGCCTCCTTCGAAAGAGAACTAAACCTGGGCAAGCTCTGTATTTCTGGGACTCCTCACTGCTTGGAGAACTGGGGTGAGAGTAACTGTATCTGCAAGCAATGGAAAGCCACCAACATGATGTGTATTGGCAGATTTCGACCCCCATCATCTCCTCCCAACAATGGGGATACCTGGGCAAAGAGTGTATATCACACAGGGATCTGATTTGGCCCGTGAAAGTTGTTCTTTCCCACCCACAGCAACCCCTTGTAATATATAGAACCCCCACACACAGCTCAGTGCTTGATAATGGCAGGCATTTTGCTAGTTACGCGGGTGGCGCTGTGGGTTAAACCACAGAGCCTAGGACTTGCCAATCAGAAGGTCGGCGGTTCGAATCCCCGCGACGGGGTGAGCTCCCGTTGCTCAGTCCCTGCTCCTGCCAATCTAGCAGTTCGAAAGCACGTCAAAGGGTAAGTAGATAAATAGGTACCGCTCTGGCGGGAAGGTAAACGGCGTTTCCATGTGCTGTTCTGGTTTGCCAGAAGCGGCTTAGTCATACTGGCCACATGACCTGGAAGCTGTACACCGGCTCCCTCGGCCAATAAAGCGAAATGAGCACCGCAACTCTAGAGTCGTCAGCGACTGGACCTAATGGTCAGGGGTCCCCTTTACCTTTTTTAATATTGGTAAAATAAAAGCTTTGGGGTCTGCAAATCCTTTGCACCAGCAGTTTTCTGACTAGCACACATACTATCTAGATTTCCCCCTGCGTCTTCCTCTTCCTGAAAAGATGTTTTGTGCACCAACAGTACCGTGCTTTAGAAGAGGTGTGGCAGCACCTGCATCCATCTCCACTGTCACTCCTGCTTCTTAATTTCCTGCAGATGAAAAGCAAGCAAATATGATGCTCTCTCTCGCTCTCTCTCTCTCCAGGGTCTAAAACTGGCCGCTCACTTTGTTTCCATCTCTGCAGTTCAGACTTTACAGAGAGATATTTTATTAAAGACAAAAGACCGTTCATTCCCCAAGGAAGAGACAATATTGGGGCAGTGTCTCAATGAAGCAGGATTCTCCCTCTCGCAGATGTGATCAGAATTCAAAACCAAGCTGCCCTGGTTGTTGAACATGAGGAATTCTTAAACATTTGTGCTTTGTCATAATTAGCAGCTTGGGAGTCTGCCTAGCCTTGCCTGTGATAGACAGGTAACGAAAGAGAAAATACTGCTCCTAAGACCCATCCAGCTTACCTCGGTTTCTATTTAAGAAGTCCAACATGGCAAAAATATGAGCACAAGAACCTTGCTGGGTCTAAACAAAGCTCACAAGCTGAGAAGGGAGTCAACAGATGTTCCTTCTTACCAGCTCCAATTCTCTAAAGTACCGTATTTTTTTGCTCTATAAGACTCACTTTTCCCCTCCTAAAAAGTAAGGGGAAATGTGCGTGCATTTTATGGAGCGAATGCAGGCTGCGCAGCTATCCCAGAAGCCAGAACAGCAAGAGGGATTGCTGCTTTCACTGCGCAGTGATCCCTCTTGCTGTTCTGGCTTCTGAGATTCAGAATATTTTCTTTCTTGTTTTCCTCCTCCAAAAACTAGGTGTGTCTTGTGGTCTGGTGCGTCTTATAGAGCGAAAAATACGGTATCTTGTTTCTGAACACAAAGGATCCTTTTGGGCAGTCTTCCCCACCTTGATACCCTTTAAATGTTTTGAACTGCAACTCCCATCAACCTGGGCATCACACAATCATGATGACTTGGACTGATGGGTGTTGTGGTCCATAACAGCTGGCAGGCACAAGTTTGGGCAAAGGCTGTGCATTGAGCTATCATGACTAAGCCATTGACAGACCTGTCATCCAATTCCTTTATGCTAAGGTCTTATAAATGGATGGGGGGGGGACCATCAAAACACTGTAGAGATATTACTGAGAATCACTTTGTCAAATCAACAGTACAGTGATGTAGGTTTGGCGGGGTCAGTCTGTGTGATGACCACAGTGCATTCCAATTCTTAAGAGTCCTGTACTCAATAAGGCAGGCATAGGCAAACTCGGCCCTCCAGATGTTTTGGGACTACAACTCCCATCATCCCTAGCTAACAGAACCAGTGGTCAGGGATGATGGGAAGTGTAGTCTCAAAACATCTGGAGGGCCGAGTTTGCCTATGCCTGCAATAAGGATTAAAACAGGCATAGGCAAACTCGGCCCTCCAGGTGTTTTGGAACTACAACCCCCATCATCCCTAGCTAACAGGACCAGTGGTCAAGGATGATAGGAATTGTAGTTTCAAAACATCTGGAGGGCTGAGTTTGCCTATGTCTGGGTTAAAAGGTGTTGGAGGATTCTGTTGCTAACTGGTCAAGTGTAAGATAATGGTCTTAGCTTGCCCAGTGTAACCAAGGAAGTTGCTTTATGACAGGTGGCAAATGGGTGGGCCTTCCTCCCTCCTCACCTGTCTGGTAGATAGAAAGCCAGGAGTATACTTGTAGAAGAGCTGGGCTGGAAAGCTGAGACAGACCCATTCTTGTTTTGGGCTGGAATCTAAGGCTGTGATGAAGGGAGAAGCAAGATTTGTAGGGGTGCTAATGCTATGAGCCCCTCCATCTTAGGCGCAGACTAAGATGTGTAATTAAACCATATATCCTAAAGACACCACAGTCTCTGCAATCCCTCATTGCAAGGAAACTGAACCCTGGGTGATTTGGGTGGCGTGTAACAGTGTATTGCTTTCATGAAATTCAGGCTGCACATGCACTATACATTTCAAGCAAATTCCTCCTGCTCCCCCACCCCCAAAAATTATAATCATGGAAACTGTATTTTACCCCTCACAGAGCTACAATTCCCAGGACCCTTAACAGTTCCCAGGTTTCTTGACAAAGGGGAATGTGTTTTTAAACGTATGAGGTGTATATAGGCTCAATCTATGTACGTTTGGTATGCTGGACCAGAAGCAAATGAACCCAAGAACACAATAAGCAGCATTCTGCTCTTGCATTGTGTTTCCCGTTTCAAACAATTCTGGCTACTTTGCAACCACCTCACATTTCTCTTATTTGAGCTTGCTGCTAGCAATCATAGGGCAAAATCGCAGCTCAGACAAGTATCCACTGTGGGCTAGGCAGAAATACCATGTTTGAGACAAGGCAGATTAGAAGTCAGGCACCCTGACTTCTGGCAAGTTTTCACAAAGGAAGGCACCATTCACTGCAGGCGATGCGGCAATCAGACAAAATGACCTTTTTTAAAAAAGGGGGAAATTCACAGTGGAAATCTGATAGTGGATACCGTATATATCATTATACACTGTTCATATATAATTTGTTACAGAGAATTACTAGATCCAGGCCCTTGATCATTTTGGTTTCCATTTTCTGAACCATTTCTAATTCAACAATATCCTTTCTAAGGGGAGGACGATCAGAACTATACATAGTATTCCAAGTGTGATTGTACCATGGAGTTGCTTAACAGTATTAGGGTGCAGTCTCGGCCTGAAGCTACTCATAGATTGTACTGTACACCAGTCCAATGTTTTCAATAACACCACTACTTTGTTGGCGAGGTTATAATCAACGGGGCACGTACTTTCACTAGCGGTGGGTTTGTGTTTTAGTTTAGAAATTTGGTTCATCATGAAATTTGTAGTATTAGTAAAGATCAGATTGCATGGTGCCCTAAATTGATGTGGTTGTTTTTATTTTTATTTTTTTATGAAGACAGTGCCACTATGTAACCAAAATAAATGGTTGCCTCCATGTTATTGGCAGCCTATTTTGTCATTGAAACCCATTGGAAAGATGCAGAAGAACTTATATTAGACAAGTACAGTCGTACCTTGGTTTTCGAACAGCTCAGTTCCTGAAATGTTTGGCTCCCGAATGCTGCAAACCTGGAAGTGACTGTTCCGGTGTGCGAAGTATTTTTGGAAGCCTAGTGTAACCGACGGGGCTTCCGATTGGCTACAGGAGCTTTACGACTGTAGTACCCTTCCTTATGGAACATTGTATGTGATCCCCCCTTCCCCCACATAATCACATACAATCTAAAATTCAGACAAGGACTATCAGCACCAGATTCTTTCTATATGGTTTGGCACTCTTTTATTTCTTATACAGTGAGTGAAACTTTATCTCAACGACCATCTGCTCAAGCTGGTTATATTTGCAGTTGCACCCAACTGTCACACACCTTGACTTAATTATTAAATTTCTATGCCATCCCTCATTGGAGGATCACAGGGTGGTTTACAATACAGTTTTAAAATGCAAAAATACCTAAAGTATTAACAAACAAAAAACAATAGCCCTCCACATATTCATCCATCCATTCATTTGCTGCCTGGGATAGCTCAGTTAGGAGAGGATGAGACTCTTAATCTCAAGGTTGTGGGTTTGAGCCCCATGTTGGGCAAAAGATTCCTGCACTGCAGGGGGTTAGACTAGATAATAATAATATAATAATAATTTATTATTTGTACCCCGCCCCATCTGGCTGGGTTTCCCCAGCCACTCTGGGCGGCTTCCAACAAAGATTAAAAATATATCAAAATGTCACGCATTAAAATCGTGGTCCCTTCTAACTCTATGATTCTATGGTTCTTTTCTTTCATGTCTACTGAAATTGTGGGAAAACTCTGAGTTTTGCAATTTGCATGCCAGAAACAGGGAAAGTCACTTAATCTTGTTTTACATGGTCTTCTCCCTTCTTCTCCCTTTTTCTTTTTCCATTTTGTTCTTCTCTTTTGCTGTGTTCTTGTTGTCATCTTTCATATGCTGTCACTGTTGTAAGGGTTATTTACAAACGATAATAATAGTAAGAAAAAAGACCTTGAAACTGTGTTAACAGATTTCAAGACTGCTTAATAAATACAATTACAATAAAGCTCGGAGGAGAATGAGCTCCTTACTACCCCAGCTAATCATTTATAAGGATATGCTTTGAAAATTAGCTAAGGGCGCTGAAGGAAGAACATGGCAAGGATAGATGCACACCAATACTTCTGTGCTGTTTTCTGATCCATCCTACCCAAGGCTCTCAGAAAGCTTTTAATGAACAAATACTGGAGCTGGGTCCTACAGTGATCTTTCTGGAGCGTTGAAAATCTTATTGCATTTGTAGAGCTTAGAGGGTACAAAGCAAATATGCGATTCACCCTGGGATGGGTTGTCTGTTTAAATTTCGGCAGAGTGAGAAGACAGGAAACGGCCTTATCGTTTGTCTTTCTAGCGCAGAATTGTCGATAGCACATTGTAAAAAGCTAAGCTCCAGCCATTACAAGATAGGTACATGTTTTTCCCTAGGATATAGAAAGGCCATAGCCCAGTGGTAGGGCATCTGTTCTGGATGCAGAAGATCCAGGATTCAATACACCATCTTCTCCTGTTTGGCCTGGGAGAGAACCCTGCCTGAAACCCTGGGGGATGTGGAATGGACTCAGTGACTTGGACCTCATGTTTGTTGTTGTTTAGTCGTTTAGTTGTGTCCGACTCTGTGACCCCATGGACCAGAGCACGCCAGGCACTCCTGTCTTCCACTGCCTCCCGCAGTTTGGTCAAACTCATGTTAGTAGCTTCGAGAACACTGTACAACCATCTCGTCCTCTGTCGTCCCCTTCTCCTTGTGCCCTCCATCTTTCCCAACATCAGGGTCTTTTCCAGGGAGTCTTCTCTTCTCATGAGGTGGCCAAAGTATTGGAGCCTCAGCTTCACGATCTGTCCTTCCAGTGAGCACTCAGGGCTGATTTCCTTAAGAATGGATAGGTTTGATCTTCTTGCAGTCCATGGGACTCTCAAGAGTCTCCTCCAGCACCATAATTCAAAAGCATCAATTATTCGGCGATCAGCCTTCTTTATGGTCCAGCTCTCACTTCCATACATCACTACTGGGAAAACCATAGCTTTTACTATACGGACCTTTGTTGGCAAGGTGATGTCTCTGCTTTTTAAGATGCTGTCTAGGTTTGTCATAGGACCTCATAGCCCCTGTCATTGTATTGAACCTGCTGAACGGATCTTGAAATAGAACAAAGTTTGGGGTCACTGGTATGGTGGAGGAGTTCCAGAGGGGCAGCTGTGTTAATCCCTTGCAGAAGAAACCACCAGAGTCTTGTAGCACCTTTAAGAGCAACAAATTTATAATGCCATAAGCTTTACTTTCAGGGCTTGGTCTGAAGGCACCACCATGCAGAAGTTAAAAGTGCCTGACCTCCTAGGAGCCATATGTCCATCGCATTGAGTTCCAAGATGGAAGAAAGGAAGGATGAAAATGTAAGAAAATAAAGTTAAATAAACTATATGGACTACAGTTGCATCAGTTGAAGTGTAATTCACAAAGAAAGCTTGTTGTTGCTCATCCTCTTTAAGGTGCCTCAAGACTCTTTGGCATGAGGGAGCGGTTCTCAAAGTGTTGTTGTTTTACCAGTGACGTTGTGTCCTGGTTGCTTTCATCTTCTGATCGGCCCTCTTCAGCTCCTTGAAGCGCACCATCCCACTGCTGGTAAAGCCACTTCCAGCCTGCCCAGGAGGTGGGGTTGCGGGCATCACGCCCACCCCACGTGAGCGGGGGCTGCTTCCAGCCCCCGCGAGAGCAGGGGAATCCCAGCCGGGTCTGCCCCCCCCCCAGCCAGCCAATCAGCTGGCTGGGGGGGCGTGGCCTGCCCTACTTAGGGCCGGCGCGGAGGGGGCTCGCCCTCTTTTCGCCGGCTCGCCCTCACGTTTTCCCACCCTCCCTCCCTTTAAGTAGGTTTTAGGTAGGTCTTTGACTTTGCTATGGACTTCGGTCTGTCGCCACAAGGGGCATGGTAGGAATTTTTCCCAATTGGCAATTTCTGGCCTTTTGGTTTTTCGCCTACCTCGTAGCAACTCGTCACAACTTCTCGGCATTGGCGGTAGGCATTGGTAAGAAGGGGTTAAGAGGATGTGGGGGGGGGACGCCATCACCTCCCTCCAGCGAGCGAAGGGTGGTCCGTTAAAGGACTCCGGGGGGCGTGGCCCTGTCCGAAGCCTATGGAGGTGTGGGCCAAAGGCACGCCCCAGAGCGGTGACCCGGGGGAGCTCCTAGTCGACGTGCCTCGGCAGGAGACTCCCCCGATATAGTGTTAACCCTTCCCTGTGTCTCCAGCAAATGGGCTGGAGCCGGATAGTGGTTAGGACCAATGCCTAAGCCAATACCTCTCATTCCTGAATTCAATAAAGTTGTGGCCTAATTCGCCCAATTAACCTTAAATTATGGTGTCTCGTGTCTTTATTTATCCTGGTGGGGGGCGGGAACTCGCCACGCAACCTGCCGCCCAGCACACAAGAACGATACAACCTGGAAGAAGCCTCAACAGCCCCCTTCTTCTGGTGGGAACCAGTGCTATAGCTGAAGGCCACTCCTAGTATGTTTGCTGTGCTTTGTGCTAAGTTATAAGAAACAGTGCCACCTACAGAAAGAACAAAGCCATAGCAACTTCCTTCCCATGCGATTTGTAATCGGACCTGAACCTTCTATATACAGTGGTACCTCGGGTTACATACGCTTCAGGTTACAGACGCTTCAGGTTACAGACTCCACTAACCCAGAAATAATGCCTCGGGTTAAGAACTTTGCTTCAGGATGAGAACAGAAATCGTGCTTCGGCGGTGCGGCGGCAGCAGGAGGCCCCATTAGCTAAAGTGGTGCTTCAGGTTAAGAACAGTTTCAGGTTAAGAATGGATGTCCGGAACGAATTAACTTCTTAACCCGAGATACCACTGTACCGTCATAATAATAAATGAAAATGACCAAAAACAAAACTCATGTCGTTCCAATGCTGGTAGCTACGTTGTGAAGCAAGTTGAAGTTTCGGCACTAGCTGCAAGGGCAGCCCCGTGAAGTGCACTTTACAGTAATCTAGCTCAAAGGTGTCAGAAGCATGAACACCACCATTTTGCTCCAAGATAGGTGCACCTGGGAGCAACTGAACCCTCCCCATACCTGCCACTTGCCTTCTCATAGTTTCTACCCCAAAAGCACATTTCCAGCATTGGAGATCAGCTGCTGAGGAAAGCACCTGAGACAGACAGGTAAGCAGTTGAGTGACCAGATGAAAAAGAGAAGAAAAGAGCAGGTTGTCAAAGCTACATCTACCCATTGAAATTCGCTCTTCTATGCAACTATTACAGGCACAGGAGCTCTATCTGCATTTTCAGCAGGCCACCCTAGAGGTAAGTCACAGGTATGAAGAAGGCTTAGCAATTTCTCTAAAACTTGGATATCTGACTCTCTAAATGTGCTTTCGGGCATAGATGGGTATAAACAAACAAGACTGCCTTTATGTTGTCCTTATTTTCTGCATGCTCAGCACTGTCAAAGTACAGGAACAGGGCTAGTTAAAAAAATAAAACCCCAAGGGGTCATGCTATGATATCCATTTTCAGAAGTTCCTGCTTATGTATTGTTCAAATCATGTGAGTACTGCTGTTCTGGCTTAGCTGCCACACAGAGAGACATGCCTTGCATGTCTTGTATGCCCCCAACATCAACATGTTGTTGACATGGATGTTCACATGTACAGCTGTAAGCAGGAAGACTTCCATGGTATCGGGAGCTCTGCATGATTGGAGTTCCTGAGAATCTTTGCCAACAGACGAGGCTAGGGCTGTGTTCACCCAAACCTATAAAACACATCTCAAGCACGTTCTTTCCATTCAAATAATTCTGGGCACTGTAGTCAAGCCCACAGAGTTTCAGTTCCTAGCAACCCTTAACAAACTACTGTGCCTAGAATTCTTTGAGGAGGGAAATGTGCTTTGAATGTGTTTTAAACACAAACACAATGGTGGGAGGGTGAGTGGAAAGTGCAATGGTGGCACAGCAAATGTTCAAAATCAATCAGTGTGTGAGTTTGAAGATGGCTACTATCTCAATGAAAAACACAGCGATAGGAATGTTTTCTTTGAAAATTATTGTTGTTGACCCCTTTGAAGAATCTTAAGAGTTTTGAAGACTGATGCTTTTAAGCCTATACAAACCTGGATATTTTATTCTTACTGCAACTGCCAGTGATACATTTTGCCTTTAGTGGCTATGCAAAATTTGCATAGTATATGATCTACCATCTGCTTTCCAACGTTGTCAGATTATTGAAATCTTATGGGGTGTAGTTAAGGGATTACTTTGGAATAATAATTACCGGTACTTCTTCTATAATATATCCCCCCCCCTTTTTAAGCTCATAGAGAACATTGCCCAGATGTTGATTTTCTTTTCTTGCACATTTCTAGTCTGTCCAGTTAGGCTGAGCATTTTTAATTGGAGTCTGAGTGATTTGGCCAGAGTCTTCAGACAAATTATTCTGAAGTTATCCTACAGACTTTTAGAGCTGCTCCAGAGCTAGAACAATTTTGCAAAATCAGCTACCCCATATCACACAGTGTGTGGCATGAAGTGCATGTCTAAGGCTGCACCTGGGAGTAAGCCCATTGAAGTCAATGTGGCATACTTCTGAGTAGACAAGTATAGTATTGCACTGAAAAAGGTGCACTTCTGGTAACAACTCACCAATGAAGGAATGGGACATATTATATGATTCTGCAAGTTATTGGAAATTTCCATTAATGGGCTTTTCGTGTGTGTGTGTGTAAATCACCACTTCAGACATGGCATTTGTAATTTGAGAATTGGCAGCCTGGGTATAGCTGGAAGTAAATCCAGCAATGTTATGTAAGGTAACCCTGCCAGTGGGGAATTCTGGGACATTTGCCATTGACTTTTATGGAGGCATGATATACTTATGGAGCAAAGTATACTTTGCTACAAAAATGGTTCAGCTCTTCTAAATCTTTCCTCATGCTAAAGGCCTAGCTCTGAGTGGCCTTAAAGAACCTTTTGGTTATTAAACACACAAATAACACAAGCAGATGCACAACCCGCAGTTGCGGGTTGTAGAGAGAATATTGATAGCGCTGGTTTTTCGCAACTGTGGCTTCATGGGATTATTTTCAAACTTTTGTCATATAGCAGCTTGTGTGATGGATGCATTACAACAGCCACTGCCAATATATTACAACCTGAGACCCTAAGTGTACTCTAACTAGCTTAGGTGTGTCTCCTTCCCATATCCCTTTGCTAAAAGTATCCAGCCTATGGTGTGTTTGTGCGGGTTGTGTATGAACAAGAACCACACTAGCCCTGACATGCCTTTGATGTTTCAGTGTCATTGCTGTCTGCACTGCCATTTTAAAAGAGCAGAAATATGTCCTCATCGGTGCTGAGAGGTGCGTGATCCTTTTCACTGACAGCATACTGTCGAGATGCAGCACTTCAAAAGAGGAAAAATCTGAAAGCATCCTGCTGACGATGGCTAACAGATGTGCCTGGCCTTAATGAACATCCCTTTCACAGAATATAATGGATGTCCCATATGCCAGAACACTACAGCTCTGCAAAGCATTACCAGTTGTATACCTGGCAGGGTACTTGCACCTTTTGTGGCTTTCTGAGGGGCATCCAAAACAGCAGAGAGACCCACGGGACCTGAGAGAATGACAAATGCATCCTGAATCAAGATAAGGTTTTTATCCCTGCAGCAGTCAATTAGCTCACCCATGCCCAGTATGTGTGTGTTCTCATCAAAACTACTTTGCAAATGGACAATGTATTTATTTAAGCTTTTAGCACGGCAAGCACACTCTGCATATCCTGCATTTCATTTTCCTCTCACCTCGCTGCTAACATTTTCTTATTTGCACACACCTGGCAATTAGGATAATGGGGGGAGATGCAAAAGAGGACAGGGGTCTTGCATCTTTTAAGAGGGAGTTGAGAATCATAGAATTGTAGGATTGGAAGGGACCTCAATGGTCAGAGCCAAACTTTCTGAAAGACTGTATTCTCTCATACAAACCTGCCTGGGTTTTGAGAACATTGGGGGAGGCCCTTCTCTCAGTCCCACCAACCTCACAGGCACATATGGTGGGGATGTGGTACAGAGCCTTCTCGGTGGTTGCTCCTAGACTCCAGAGCTTGCTCCCTGGCAAAATTAGTAGACTGGCTCCCTCTGTGTTGTCCTTCCGCTTTTTTGTTCCAACAGGCTTTGGGAAACCGGCTGCTTTTAATGAAAGGGTTGGTGCCGTGCTCTTTATATTCCCTTTATTTTTTACAGCGCCCATCACATTTATTGTCAGCAAAAAATAGGGTATAGGACAATGATTAAAAGCATGAACAGGAAAGTCTCTGATTCAAGTCTCAGGTCAATTCTGAATTTATTGGATGGCTGTAGGCTATGCTTAGCCTGAAACCTCAGTATTTAGCATGGGGATAATAATGCTAGCCTACCTTATAAGGCTGTTTGTAAAGATTCCTCTGATAAGATACGTGGAGGGGGCTTAAGGTTTACTTGAAATGGGTGGGTGGAACCAATCAAAATTTAAGTTTTCCCCTCAGAGGCTGCAGTTGTGCAGTTCACCACACGGGGCAGCGGTTAGCACTGAGACCAACACCTTGCAATGTTCGTCTCCACTGCCTCTGAACGTGGATGTTCCATTGAACATCATAGCCGAGAGCCAGTGTGTATTTATGGGTGATACTGGAGCAGAACAGGAGGGAGGATATTTGGTTGGGTGGAGCTAGAGACAGAGTAGGTTGGCATGCTGGAATGGACTTTTTAGTAAGTAGTATCGCCTTCCTTGGAGGTTTTTAAGTCGAGGTTGGATGACCATCTGTTATGGATGCTTTACAGTAGTTGTGATTACTGCCTTTTTCAGGGGTTGGACTAGATGACCCTCGGGGTCCCTTCCAACTCCACAATTCTATGGTTCTATTATGTGCAGGGCCGGATTTAGGTTTGATGAGGCCCTAAGCTACTGAAGGTAATGGGGCCCTTTATATGTCTAGCTGTCCTTTGTCAGCAACAAATTGTCACTGTTTTATGTGTTGAATATATGCTATATGGTAATTTATGGACCTAATAGGTCCATACACAACACAAAACACTGTTGCTATATGTAGGTTTTATTTTATTAGTTTTTATCCCCCTCTTTCTTTTTTCCTTTTTTCCTTTCTCCTCCTGTGATGAGGCTGCATTTTAATTTTTTAATGTTGTATTTTAATCTTGTTTTTAAGTTGTATTTATTCAACTTGTTTTTATTATTGGTTGTTAGCTGCCCTGAGCCCAGCCTTGGCTGGGGAGGGCGGGGTATAAAAAATATTATTATTATTATTTTGAAAATATACACCCAGTGTGTTTTTTCTTTTAATTTTTTGGGGGGCTCCCAAGAGAGTGGGGCCACAAGCTTTAGCTTGTTTAGCTTATACGTAAACCCGACACTGATGTGTACCAGTACTGTATTGAAGGGGGGGAAAGCAACGTTCCTGCACAGCATCCCGATCCAGATCTGGACCCTGGACGGTTTCCTGTTGAAAATGCACCTGCCCCCCTCCCCACCCAAAAGATGTTGCGTGTGCGTATGTGCGCGCGCCCGCGGTCTTGTGTGAGCGTCGTTGTTTCGCTTTCCACGCCGGTTTGGAGACCCGGAGGAGAAGCGTCGTTGCTTGGCGAGAAACCTTTCCGGCGCTAGGACCCAGGGAAGGAGAGCGGGGAAGAGTCGGAGGGCCCAAGTGGGCGGAGCGAGTGGAATCCATGGATGCTGAGCTACGTCTTGCTGAGGGTCGCCGTTTGCTCAGGTAACCCGGGCTAGGTGCGTGGTGGGCGGATGCGAGCGAGCTTACAGGGGCCGCCCAGCGCCCGGTCGGGGCTCCCTCTTCCCCCGGGGTGAACGGCCACGTGGGCGCGGCGGCCTGCGGCTCGGGCGGAGGCGGAAGTGCGAGGCTGCAGCCCGGAGAACGCGGGTGGTGGAGAGTTATAAGCCGATGCTATGAAAACAGCAACACGTGAATGCACGCAACTTTAGCTGCAGGAGACACGATCGCGGGAGCAAGGGGCTCCGCCCTGTCCTCCTCTTGGTCCGTCCGTCCTGGATCCCGTATTCTGGGCGCTCCCTTTTTAAGAAGGAGCTCCGCTGCAGAAAGTAAACGAGGCGTATCGTGGTGGCAGGAAGCGAATTCCTAAGCCTTTACTGGTACATCCGCCTGAAAGTTATTAAATCATTCAGATGTGGGAAGTGCTCATATTTTACGTTGGCTTCAGCCTTTTGGAATTGCATAGGGAAACACCTTTCCGGTTTCCCAGGGTTTAATTTTTTTTAGTTGTGACTCTCTTTTTTTAGTGATTTTGTGCAGTGCTGGGTGGACTGGCTCTACTCATTTTGTATGGCTGGCATCTTAGAAAGTTATTCCAGAAAATGGGAGATCTCCTGACAAAAATATGTAACTTGTCCCCCTAGGTCTGAGGTTTGTAATGACAATTCTTTAAAAAGGGGCATGAGAAGTTGCAGTCTGGTTAACATAACTTCAGGTAAACTGTTAGAAAGCACTTTTGAAGTTAGCAGGCATATAGAAGTCACAAGTGTCGCTGAAGCAGTGCGGCTTTTCCAAAGAAAAGTCCTGCTTCAATCGTATGGAGTAAGTTGAGAGTGTAGGCGAGTGGATCCAGTAGACTGGGCCTTTATCAACCTGGAGCCCTCCAGATGTTTTGGACTGCTGGATGGGAGTTGGAGTCCAAAACATCTGGAGGGCTCCAGATTGCCCTTGTATTATGCTCTGCGTTTTCCCCATAACTGGCCACTGTGGGGAACAGGATGCTAGACCAGGGGGGCCCCTGTCCTGATGCTGCAAGGCCCTTTTGTGTTGATAGCACTGGGTTTTTGAGTGGTTGCCCTTCTTTAATTTTGCTTACAGCCCAGCAGAACTGCTGTCTGCTCGCACGCGTGATCACAAGGTCCCTCAGCGCTCGCATGGCCAGAAGGATTTCCTCCCCGATGGATCGCAAGAGCAAGAGGAGAGGCTGCGTCAGTGCCGGGAAGAACACTGGCAGCTTTTGGAGGAAGAGCGTGTGGAGCGGTTGTACGTAGTGTAATACCGCAATAATGTAGAATAATAACAAGCAACAATTAAAACTGTCATTTTTAAAAAAAGCTTTCAGACATCAAGGAGAGATTAAACCACATTGTGCTTGCATGTGTTTAAGCCTAAAAACCACAGGAGAATGGGCTACAGTACAAACCCGTCTAGGGAGGTTGTTTCAGAGCCAGGGTTACTGCAACGGAAAATGTTCTGTCCCATGTCCCAGGCAATAAGTTTAAGGATATGGAACAAGGCATTGGATGATGAGCTTTGCATGGGTGTGCAGGTCCAAGAAGGCAGAGACAGTCTGACAGATTGCCTGGTCTCAAACCGTTTAGACTGCTGGCCTGACTTAGAGGGTAAAGAAGCTTCGAACATCATTTGCCAGGCCACTATAGGGAAGTACCGTATTTTTTGCACCATAACACTCACTTTTTTCCTCCTAGAAAGTAAGGGGAAATGTCTGTGCGTGTTATGGAGGGAATGCCTACGGGTGGCATGCCTACGGATTTTCCTCCTCTAAAAACTACGTGCGTGTTATGGTCGGGTGCGTGTTATAGAGCGAAAAATACGGTATATTGATGCCTCTGTGACTGATGAGCACTGCCAGCCCTATTCTGCATATTGAGAGACGGAAGCATGTATACAGTGAAATAACTGAATGTGTTAAAAATGTAGATTCACAGTGCCTGCTTTCTTTGCAAGGCAATTTGAAGCTGGATATAGAAGCAGTTTTTACATAAGGATATGTACATAAGTTGCCCCCTGATCTTTTTTCCAAAGTTTGTGCTTCCAGCTAAGACTAAAATGGTTTCTTAACCCCTTTTCAGTTAAGGTAACAGGATATAATTTTAACTTCTTTTGTAGGGGAAGTCTGGTGGCAGCTGAGTGGAAGCCCCAGGAAGGTATTGTCGAGCTGAAAACCCCTGCTGTAAGTCGCACTGTTCATCTTTATCCTGTTGTTTCTCGCTCTTTATTTTTTAATTATGTAGTGTCCCTACAGAGCCTAGCTTCAAATAAAAAAAACCCACCGCAGAGAGTGGAGTTTGGATTGGGGTCTAGGCCTTGCCTGGTATAGCTTTTCCTATAGCACAGCTCGGTGTGGAAGCTGCTTTTGCAGTGTTCAGCTTGGGAGCAGCCATGGCAGAGGGCTGGATTAGTTTTGGAACCTGCTACTCTCCCTGGAGAGCAGCTTCTTTGATGGGGCTGGCCAGTGCAGCGCTTAGACGATGTGGCATTCTAAGCCAGGCATAGGCAAACTTGGCCCTCCAGATGTTTTGGGACTACAACTCCCATGATCCCTAGCTAACAGGACCAGTGGTCAGGGATGATGGGAATTGTAGTCCCAAAACATCTGGAGGGCTGAGTTTGCCTATGGCTGTAAGCAAAAGATAAGGCAGGAAGGCCGCCACTGTAATTGAAGCATGGGACATGGATAGGTAGCCTGAGTAAGTAATCTAGAGCTGCATAGCTACAAGAATGTCGTGCAGAGATCTAGATGGGGAAGCTATGGGTAAATAGAGATGTGGAAGGTTGATTGTGCCCCACTGTAATCTTCTCAAACAGTAGCTTTCACAAAAGGTAGAAGGTGACACATCCTCAAGCCTCACCTGCAATTCATGCCACAGGGCAACAGATCAGGTTCTCCTCTTATGTATAGCCAAAAGCCTGATGGAGAGGATATGACTACATCACAAAGTACAGAAGAGAGTCTGGAATATTTTCCTTAAAGGATCCAGCCTTTCTGGGCATGCCTTACCTTGCAGAAAACCATTTTGAAGGCTTGTGTATCTGTCTAGAGCTAATCCGAACAACTGACATTTTCTTTTCTTGCCAGGGGAAATTTTGGCATACTATGGGTTTTGCAGAGCATGGAAAGCAATGTTTGCATCCAGAAGAAGCCCTGTATCTTCTGGAATGTGTAAGTAGACCGGGCTTGCAGGCTTAAGAAATTTTGATTTCATGTTTCTATCAAGTGCCGAGTGGTATTTTGCACGGGCAACTGCCTTCCCCTCCTCATTTGTCCTGCAGCACCTCGCAGAAAGGTCTCAAGCTCTATGAAGGCACCTGTTGCGGAATAAATGATGATCATTTGCAAATATGCACATTTATTTGTGGAGCACAGGAGTAGGATGGGGACAGAAGGGGAAAGAGAGTGCAGAATGTGCACAGGGGTAATCGTGCACTGCTAAGAGGAATTGATGTAACAAACCACGCCTTGTATTAATGCCGTATTCCACCCTAGCTGAAGTAAGGAGAGGATGATACCTTGTGCTTAGAAAATAGTTGGCATTGCCCCTTTGTGTTTTTATGGTGCTCTAAGAGAAGGGATCAGTATACCCTTGCTGCAGTTTTCTTCATTGTTTTCTTCTGCTTCCGTTGCCAGGTTGCCTCTGTTCTTCTTGGCACAGACTGAGAGCGGACTATGTTACACTAGTGTCACCTTCCCCAGTTGTACTCCCAACTCTCATCACTCCTAGCCAGCGTGGTCAGTGGTCAGGGATGAAGCGGGTTATCATCCTAACAACATCTGAATACCTAAGGTTGGGGAAAGCTGCCCTTGTTCTTTGTAAAGTGTTGGCAGTGTATACCTGTGCATATGGAGCACCTGGGAGCATGTGTTGGGATTGGACCAGGTCCCCAAAACCTTCTTGCAATAGATGTTAAGGATCCTATTCAGCTCAAGTTGGACACACCCTCTGTTCTCCACCTTAATACATGCTGTTGCCCTAAATCCCCAAGAGGGAAGGTTAAAGAAAAAGCAATGTACTTTTGAGTTAAAATGGGCTGGCTGGCTCCTGAGACCACAGAATATGGTCCCCACAGAGTTTTTATGCAGGCTTTAATTCCTAAATGTTATGCTCCTGTATTCTAGGGATCTATTCAGCTGTTCCACAGAGGCCTGCCTATGTCAGTTCAGGAAGCCTATGAGAATCTGCTATCCCAGAAGACAGTGAGCCTGCTGAAGTACCAGGTATGCCTCAGGATTTGGGTTTGGCTGCAGGTATTCAATCTCGTGGAAAAGTCAACAAAGCCCAAGCTCACATGTACGGCACTGAATTGGAACGAATGAAAATGGTGAGAGTTCTGCAGCAAGCACAGAACCACATTTGGAGACATATCAATCTGTGTTGGCGAAGTATTTAGTTTCTGAGTGATGGAAGGAGTTTCTCTCATTCCCTGGGGACAGGGAGTTGTATGGAGGTTCAAAGCAAAGAGCCCTGTGCCAGTTTAGTTACCACAATATAGTTAGCAGATGCATTTACTCTGGCAGCGAAGGATTTGTGTCAGTATACTACCCGTGTTTGGGGCTTTCTGTTAAGTAACATAGGAGACTTAAAATATTTTTCACGCTTCAATATTGTATGAAAGCATAAACAATAATCTGCTGTGGTATCTGATAGCTCTATAGCCCTTTTCTTTTTTTAATTACTTTTTATAAAAGTGTGTGTGTGTGTGTGTGTGTGTGTGTGAGAGAGAGAGAGAGAGAGAGAGAGAGAGAGAGAGAGACAGAGAGAGACAGAGAGAGAGAATACACCTCCTCTTTTTCATTCTTTTCCATAATGGGAAGTTAAGATCTGTGAGTCTGGCTGTATATGTTGGCATAAGGGCTCTTCAGCTGATTTGTGGCATTCTCAAATCAGGTGAGTGGTGCCTGTGATTGTGTTTGGAAGAGAAGTGCAAGTCTCTCTGGCGTCTTACCAGGTGCTGCAGCACAGGCTGTGAGCTACTCTCCTTGTAAATAATAATAATAGTAATGAGTGCTCTGGGGTGACAAAGCATTAACATGCAAAGCAAAATGAGTCACGATGACTCTGCAAATATTGTTTTTGTTTTGTAATGTGTTTTGGAAAAACTTATATGATAAATGTGCCTTTGGCGACATGGATCTGATACAGATTTTTATTGTTACTATTTTATTTCCTAAAATTTATACACCGCTTGATTGTAAAAACAACAGCAACAACACCTCAAAGCAGTTAACAAAAACATAAGGCGATAAAATCAAGCAAAATTACAACCCAACCTCAAAACATACTAAACTTAAAATACTAAAACCAATTAAAATTACCTCAACTTTCTAAGCATCTGGGTAGGCTTGTCTAAACAAGAATGTTTTTAGCAGGTGCAGAAAGGGGTGAAGGTGCCTGCTTGGTCTCAATAGGTAGGGAGTTTCGAACTGTTGGTGCTGCCACACACACACACACACACACACACACACACACAAACACCCTACCCCTACACACCTCTGCTGGAGAGGCAATAGCAGCAGCTGAGCAGAATGGCTTTCCGACATGGGTAATGTTGATTCAAGTTTTGTTGTATGATCCTGAAAGGACACAAAAGTCAGACTTCATTTTCATCCCTGTTTTAAGGTATTCAGCCACTTGAAAAGACTGGGTTACATCGTTCTGAGATTCCGTCCCAGGTAATTGTTTGATGGTGATCTTTCTCCCTCCCTTAGAACACCCTTCTCAAGGTTTTCCTTTAGGCACCCCCTTAGCATTGCATGTTGGTTCCTTCTGTCTGTCTCGCACTCCCTCCCTTTTGACACCCCAACCTCCCAAGGTTAGTGCATACCTTCCCATCCTTTGGGTCAGTCATGAGACCTGTATATGGATTTTGCTTCCCACTTCTTCCTTCGATTTCAAATGAGTCTGTGGATTAATCAGCTGAAGAGCTGATAACCAGGAGGAAGGGCGGTTTCCCATCATCATTTCTGCGTTGCTAAAAAGGCTTTTGCAGCTAAGAGTGAATGGCAGGTCTTGGTTTCTCTTCTCTGATTCCCCCTTTTTATATAATAATTTTTATTAAATTTTCTGTTTTACAATTTCAAATAAACATTTTTCAAACTTTAAAATATCCAATGACTTCCTCCTTCTCCTTCCATGGTTCATTTTACATATCTTGCATCCCTGCATATTTTACAATAACCATTCAAATCAATTTCCCACTATTACATCCATCAAGAATTATTAACACTGTTGAATTTATCTTAATGTTGCCAGCGTTTTCAGCTGTACATGGATATTTTCCATATACTCAATAAACATTTTCCAATCTTCTTTAAAAGTATGTTCTCCTTGCTCTCTTATTCTGTATGTTAAATCTTCAAGCTGTGCATATTCTGTCAACTTGAGTTGCCAATCCTCTTTAGCCCGGACCTCGCTCACTTTCCATTTTGGGGCTAACAAAACACGGGCTGCAGTTGTTGCGTACATGGATAACCTTTTCTGACACCTGGGGATTTCAGTCTGGGTTATCCTCAGCAGAACGGACTCTGGTTTTCTGGAGGAAAGTAATTTTAAACATTTATTTTTTTCAGTTCATCATAGATCATTTCCTAATCCTCTTTTACCTTTTTACATGTCCACCACATAATAATTTATTATTTATTATTTATACCCCGCCCATCTGGCTGGGCTTCTCCAGCCACTATCGGCGTCTTACAACAAACCACTCCCAACAAAATATTAAAATACAGTAATACATCAAACATTAAAAGCTTCCCTAAACAGGGCTGCCTTCAGATGTCTTCTAAAAGTTTGGTAGTTGTTGTTCTCTTTGACATCTGATGGGAGGGCATTCCACAGGGTGGGTGCCACTACCGAGAAGGCCCTCTGCCTGGTTCCCTGTAACTTGGCTTCTCTCAGTGAAGGAACCGCCAGAAGGCCCTTGGTGCTGGACCTCAGTGTCTGGGTAGAACGATGTGAAAGAATGTTCCCTCCACCTCTTTACACTTCCAGCACTTATCTGCTTCTGTCTTGTAAATCTTAGCCAACCTACTCAGAGTTTAATACCATATTCTGATTCCCCTTTTAACTCCACAGCACTGTTCCAACGCCATATGAGAGGCAGCTGAATCTGGATAGCCACTGCCAGGGCACAGAGAGAAGCCGCAGCAAGAGGCGGAGGAGCTCCAGCCCTCGGTAAAACCATACAGATGCTGGGAGTGGTGCCCTTGACTGGCTAGCCCTAGGTGGGCATGTTACTGCATACTGTGAAATATATCAGTTCTGTTTCTGTCCCGTCCCCCCAGCAATTTTCATGTTTGCCACTTGCCACAATGTAGGGGTGGTCAATTTGGTGCCCTGCAAAGGTTGCTGGACTCCAGCTCCTATCATCACTAATCATTGGCTATGCTGGCTGTGGCAGATTGGGAGCTTGGTATCCCAACATCATCTGGAAGCCCGCAGGTTTTGCACCCATTCCCAAAGGGTAGGTAAAGGTAAAGGGACCCCTGACCATTAGGTCCAGTTGTGGCCGACTCTGGGGTTGCAGCACTCATCTCGCTTTATTGGCCGAGGGAGCCGGCGTACAGCTTCTGGGTCATGTGGCCAGCATGACTAAGCCGCTTCTGGCGAACCAGAGCAGCACACAGAAACACTGTTTACCTTCCTGCTGGAGTGGTACCTATTTATCTACTTGCACTTTGGCGTGCTTTCGAACTGCTAGGCTGGAAGGAACAGGGACCGAGCAATGGGAGCTCACCCCGTTGCGGGGATTCGAACCGCCGACCTTCTGATCGGCAAGCCCTAGGCTCTGTGGTTTAACCCACAGCGCCACCCATGTCAGTGTAAAGAGTCAAGAACTCCATAAGAGCAGTCATTGTGTTAGATAACAGGTGGGGCCTAATTGATTCCTTCGAATACTGTGACCTTGCTAGTTTGTGATGGTAAAGGAGCATGCCCATGTTTTATTTGTCTGGGGCCTTCATTATACATCTTTAGGTGCCAGGCGAAAACATTATAAGGGAAGATAGTAATTAGTCCTCCCAGCACACCAGGTCTGAAACTACAATGTTTATGAAGGGCTACACAAGTGAAATGGATTTTATATTTATAAGATGTAACAGAGGCCCTGTTTATAAGGGGGGTAAAGGTCAGCTGCAAGAATGGACTAACGACCAGTGAAGGATGATGACTGGACATTAAACGAGGTGATGTGGCTACGGGAGGAAATGGATTGACTTATGTTTGCAACAGGAGTTGGAAACCTGATTTTAAGAAATTGTATTAAATTTAAGTAATTTGGTTTGATTTGTAATAATTTGGAAATAATTTTTAAAAAATAATTAAAGAAAAAGAAAACATTCCTCTTCAACCAGGCCTTTGGCTGATTAATATTCTATGGCCTTTTAAATATGTTTGTGGGAGGGGCATTTTTGTTTTGTTTTTGTTTTAGCTGTTAATTTTGTGCTTCTATCCTTTTTTTATCTTGTGACCTTCAGATGTAGGGTGGTATATACATTTTAATAATAAAAATATTAATAAAATAATAATAATAATAATAATAATATAATATCACCACCAGGTTCAATTCCTGGCATCTCCGGTTTATCATTATTATTCATTTATTTCCCTTTTCCCTTTGGTTAGGTTATCAGAAGACAAGAAACCCAAAGCATCAGAGAAGTCTCAGGAGTGCAGAGAGTCGCCCCAAAAGACCAGGAGGTATCACGAGAGTTCCAAGCACCCAACGTCCGATGATTCATCCAAGGAACGCACAAAGGCTTCAGATCCTAAAACTGCAGTTGTGGAGCCAGCCCCATCTTGTAGCGTCCCAAGAGAAGCTCCAGCTCGTGCTCAAGATGACAAGAAGAGGTCTAGCAAGAACTTTCGTGGGGACCGCAGCGACGTCACTCCTTCCCGCTGGGATTACACCACTATTGCTTTCCCTAACATGGGTGCCGATTGCCCGCAGACCCTCCTGGCAGAGCCTGATAAGAGGCTCCTTCCGGAGAACGTAACGGCCCGGGAGGTTGATGCAACCCGTTGGCGCAGGAAGCTCAACCAGAAGCACGAGAGGCTGACCCGCAAGGAGCGGGAGCAGCTGAAGTGGGAGAGCAGGTACAAAAGCAGCGTCAACGAGGATAGAGAAGTCCGGCGTTGCTCCACATGGCAAGAGTATAAGGCGCTTCTGAAAGAGAGGAGGCGGTGGGAGGAACGGAACCGCCCTACACACCTCTGGGAGCAGGCGGTCACCCCGCTTGTGAAGCCAGACCAAGAACAGTCAACAGGTATTGTTGAAAAGAGGCTTTGTTCCCTTTTGCGGTAGGGTGACGGGCTAGAATTCAGGTTTCCCCAGAGGCTCCTGAAGGGCAGTTCTTACATCAGTCCTCTGGACGGAGCAACTCCTTCAGAGGGATGACATTCCCAAACAGGCCTAGGACCAGGCCAAGAAATTGTCCATTGCATGCACCTTTCAAGCTGATGCCTCCAGGGATGTGATGCTATTGGTGGCAAGAACCATTGGGGCAGAGTGCCTACTAGCTTGGTAACCCAGTTCATTATTTCCCCCTTTATATTGCCTTCACCACATCTTTTTCTGTGCCTTCCCCCACTGCCCAGCTACTTATTTTTTTAAAATTATTTTAATAATCATAAATTAATAAGAATAAAAATGTGCACCCCACCACCAAGACTATTCTATTGTAACTATCCAACCTCCCAAAATTTTAACACCTCTTGTGATGGTTTGACCCCTTTCCATTTTAACAGTACAAATTCTACAAACACCTTCCATATCTCCTCAAAATCATTTCTCCTGCATATTCCCCGTCCTACGTTAATGGCACATGTTAATTTATCATTCATAGCTATATCCCACACCTTTTTTTTTTTTTTTACTATTCTTCCATTTTATATTCTGCCTGTCCCTTCCACTTCCTAGCTGTAATAATTTGTGCAGCTGTCAGTAAATTTGTGAGCAAGTCCTTCATAGCCTGTGAACCTTCCACCCCATTGTAAATTAATAATAGTGCTACCTCTGGACTTTGGGTCAACTTTAACCCAGTGATTTCTGTTATCTCCTTAATCACCCTTTGCCAAAAAAAGGTACTTATTTATACCCCCACCACGTGTGAACATAATTCCTGGTTTCCTGGCATCCCTTCCTGCCCGGCTACTTCAATTAGAAAACCTTCTTGTACTTTGAGAAAATCAGTACATGCTCGCCCACCCTCTTTCTATTTACCAAATTTGCATTTTATTGCTGCATAGACTTCATTCTCTTTGCATGCAACTATTCTCATTCACAGATCCTCTGGGCAGAAGGAGAGGAAGGTGCATATAGCTTTGTTGGAGTGGAGGGTGGCGTGGTCAGAATGATGAGAATGCCTAATCAGGGCAGATAAGATCTTTGAAGAATACATGCCCCTAATCCAGACCTCTCTTGTGTTCTCCCCACTAGCGAGTGTGCTCCAGCAGATCAGTGTGTTCCAGCCCTCCCATATCCTGGATGAGGCATCTCTGTAAGTATCAAAACTAGAAAGCTGGCCAAATGCTTTTTAATCTCTCTTCAGTGGTTCTAGGTGTTAGCAGCTATTCTATACTTTGTATACTGACTTTAAAATATTTCACTCCTGATTTTAAGTTGAAACATAGCTCAGTTGGTTAGACTCGCAGGGGTCAGCAAACTTTTTCAGCAGAGGGCCGGTCCACTGTCCCTCAGACCTTGTGGGGGGCCAGACTATATTTTTTTTGGGGGGGGGGATGAACGAATGCCTATGCCCCACAAATAACCCAGAGATGCATGTTTAGGGAAGTTTTTAATATTTAATGCTGTATTGTTTTTAACACTCGATTGGGAGCCGCCCAGAGTGGCTGGGGAAACTCAGCCAGATGGGCGGGCTATAAATAATAAATTATTATTATTATTATTATTTAAATAAAAGCACACTTTCTACTCATGTAAAAACACCAGGCAGGCCCCACAAATAACCCAGAGATGCATTTTTAATAAAAGGACACATTCTACTCATGTAAAAACATGCTGATTCCAGGACCATTCGCAGGCTGGATTTAGAAGACAATTGGGCCGGATCTGGCCCCCAGACCTTTGTTTGCCTACCCATGGGTTAGAGCATGGCACCAATAACGCCAAGGTTGCAGGTTTGATCCCTGTATGGATCCCTGTATGCCCATTCCTGCATTTTAGGGGGTTGAACGAGATGCTCCTCAGGGTCCCTCCCGACTCTCCAGTTGTGTGATTCTGTGGCAGCTCATGAACTTCAAATGCTGTTTTAAAGTATGTGCCAGACACGTGCTTAGCAAAGGACTAACATCAAAACCAACTAATCATCATGGGCAAAGCGCAGTGTGTACCTGAGTGTCCCTGCTTCTTCCAGTCATAGAAGTGGGAGGATATCAGTTGCAAGTTCAGTTCAGATTTATCTGCTTGCCATTCATCCTTGTCAGTAGAGAACATCCTTTGAGAGACGCTCTCGTTCATGAGTCTCAGGCGGTGGCAATGCTTGGTATACTGAAATCCAGAGCCTGTGGTTCCATATCTGATAGGGAAGCTTTGTAATTCTGGGTTGTGTAAAGACTGCATAAATCAAGTTAAAGACTTGTTTGCTGTTAATTGGGAGCGTGCAAATGAAATCTGCTATGTGTGGTGGTTGGGGAGGTGGATTTCAGAGCCCAGAGGAAACACTGCTGTCTGTTTAAAAGCTAATGTCTAACCTACCTAGCTGTGGAATTAATCTGGATGTCTGTTAAAGCAGGCATGGCCAAACTTGGCCCTCCAGCTGTTTTGGGACTACAGTTCCCATCATCCCTGACCACTGGTCCTGTTAGCTAGGGATGATGGGAGTTGTAGTCCCAAGACAGCTGCAGACCAGACTGGAAGACCAGAGTGTGTCTTTGCTATCCTTCTGAGTTCCCTGGCCTTATTATGATGCCCACTCTCAACCCCCTCTCCCAGCCAACTCTTTTAACACCTTAAGAAGTTATGGGTCCCCTTCCCTTAATTCCACTCTAGATCCTGCCAAAATATGCTGTAGCTAAAGATGTGCTTTCCTGTTTTTCCCTCCTCTGGTACTTCTCTGTGGGTACAGGAGACCTTTCAAGCTTTGTACTGATAACTAACCTCCTCAACAGACTGCAGAACGATACCAGGGATATGAAGATTGATTTTGATGTGTATCAAGCAGATGTGGCTTCCAGCTTCAAGAAGAATGACCCTGGGAAGCCTTACGCCCGGATGTGTGTTCGGAGGTACTAGGCACTCATCAGTTTATTGATCAGCAAAGCTACATATTCTAATTTGCTAAAGAATTTAGCTTACAGTTTTGTTATGGAGAGAGCCTAAGCCTTCCTTCAAAAAAGTGGAAGTTTTAGCTCTAATGGGTTGCATCAACAGTCGGTTTTTAGAGTACTGTAGTTGAATGGTTTGAAATCCTTAAAAGCAATGTACATGCTGAGAAAGTGGAACTCTTCCGCAGTCAGTCACCAAGGATGCCTGCCTTTAGAGAGGAGATCATGCCAGCTGGGCAAGTTCCTGCTGCAGTCCAGGTGTGGGTGTGAGTGGGTGTAAGGATAAGAGAGTCTTCCACCAACCCAACAGACACACAAGGACTGTCTTGTTAGTAGTGCTCTTTGATTTGGGGCAGGAACCTGGTTGTGGAGACCATGTGAGGACTCTGAATACCAGCTGCTGAATTCCCTAGCCCCCTCTATACTTTCTGGTTCTGTGGCCGATATTTTAGCCCAGAGGTTTTCAACCTCTTTGAGTCCACAGCTCCCTTGACCAACTACATTCTTTCTGTGGCACCCCTGTGGGGCTCAGGAGCCCAGTTATGTCACCCCTGGCCTGCAGAGCTGGCAGCCCCTCACCCTTTTTCAAACACCCTCCCTTGTGGAGTGTTCCCTCAGGCTCCTCTCCTCTCCCCTCTCCTTGGGAGTCCTCTGAGCAGCCGCTGCTGCCACCCCTGGTCTCTGAGCTGAAAGAGAGATGCCTCTTCACACTGCCCCACAGGGGCCTGGGACTTACCTGTCCTTTCCCAACAGCAAGGGCTGGCGAACTGGCTGTCTGGGCTTCCTCACCCACTTGCTTGTTTACTCCAAGGCCGCCTCAGCTCCTGGCACATACCCGCACTGCCACCAGGTGCGTCTTACCCATAGAGGCTAGTGGCATGGGGCACCAAGTTCTGGAGGGCACCAGGAAAGAGGCAAAGGCGGGATGCAGCGCCTCCTGACATCAGCTCACCGCCTCCGCCATGCCACGCCGAAGCATCACCGTGCCTGGAGCCTCCATCTGCCATGGCCACCACGGCACGAAGCAGCCAGCTGAGCCGGGAGGCACTGCGTCCAGCCTCTGCCTCTTCCCCGCCGGAGGAGCCGCCCTCCAGCCGCTGCCCACCTCCTCCAGCCCCGCCGGCAGCGCCATCCTCCCTAAAAAAACCTCTGGGAAATGAGGGGGGGTGCCGCCGGAGGGAGCTGGATATGCTTAAGATGGCCCTGACTGCCATGGCACACTGGTTGAAAACCACTGCTTTATCCAATACTTACCCGCATGGTTATCAAAATTCTGTCCCTAATATTGAGGGCTTGAAATTCCCTGCCGCCCCCCCCCCCACTGAATACAGTACTAGATTCCCAGGAATTTACATATGTCACCAGACAGCTAGATCACAGGAATACCAGTTTCCCAACCTGATCCAAGTTA
This sequence comes from Podarcis filfolensis, assembly GCF_964270895.1. NCBI lineage: Eukaryota > Metazoa > Chordata > Lepidosauria > Squamata > Lacertidae > Podarcis > Podarcis filfolensis. The sequence continues at coordinate 90,090,341 of NC_139605.1, read as the reverse complement.
GATGTCTTTTTTCAGAAAATCAAGCATGTTTGCTGTTGAGAAAGATAAGCATCTCTCCCTCCGTCTCTCTCTCTCTCTCTGTCTGTCTCATAGGTTTGATGATCCGATCCCATCCCTGAGGGCAGTGAAGCAGCTTGCTTGCCAAAGTGGAGATGTCACAGTGGTCTTTGCACTAGTAGACAATGGAGACATCTCTTTCTACTCTTTCAAGGAATTCAAGCTGCCTGTGGACGTTCATCCCTGATGTTCCTGCTGTCACATCGGGAAACATCTTTGGAACTGGTGTGTGTTTTATACAAAATATTACTCAGGGCTATATAGAATTTAATATCTACCTACCTTGTGTCGCCAGTAGATGCAATTTTCATGCAGCAAGAGCCTGCCCATTTCATAAAAGCAAAGAGTCGTTCAAACAAAACAAACATTTCTGGACAGAAACGCACAAATGTGTTTCGTTTCGTTTTTGCCTGGACATGGCATAGTGGCTCTGCCAATCTGGAATGATTTGCTAGTTATTTGATGCCAGGGAAGTGTTTCCATGATAAATAATGTTGCTCGTACCATCTGGAAGCCTTGGCAAACATAAACTCTAGAAACCAACATTCAGTATCAGTGATTCAACAAGTGACGCGGAGCAAGCCATTATTGCAGGGATAGCCAATGTTGTTGGACTGCAACTTCCATCATCCCTGACCATTGACCTTGCAGGCTCTGGCTGATGGGAATTGTAATCTAACATCTGGAGGACCGTATTGTCTTTCCCTGTGTTTATCGCATTATGTTCTTTCTAGTCACAGAACAGCCAGAGAAAACCTGAGAATAGTCTTCTGTGGTTGGGCAGATAGATGATTCTTCAAGTGCTTTCCTCACCGTCTTCAACAGCAATGATCTTTCAGAGGAAAGGAAACTACAGAACACAGAGATTTTGCAGAGAGTCCATGGAAAAAGACACCACCAGTTTGTGTGTGTGTGTGTGTTATTTCCATAAAGTTAGTGAACCTTTAATTATTCAGAGCTGGAGTCATTATTACTGGGCTGCCATACTTCTGCTTTACAGCTTCTCTGCAGGATGCAAATTGATATTCCCTGTTGAGAATTAACTGTCTGTATTACAAAGTTTATTTATAACCCTTGCTGCTATGGAGTTTTTTTCTTCTTCTCCAGATACCAAATTTCTGCCTCTTTTTTGCCTATGAACTTGCTACAGTCGTTGAAGCCAGAAAGCAGTTATCAAAAATAAAGGGCCTGTGTGTTTTTTCCTAAGAAATTTTAGAGGTAGTTTTGTTTATGAAGGTTGGGGTTTTTTTGCCAAGTGTGGAGGCTAAAGCAATAAAATAACAATTAGGTTTACATTAATACAGTGTTTTGTGGTCCTTTTAGGGTGCTTTCATAGAGTGCATTTCTCTTAGGCAAAATATGATTGACAGCAGTTAATGCATTCTGGTCAAATACTTCAGGGCTTTCTTACTTGGTAGTAGTTTGCAGTTTACTACTGCCAGCATTTGCTAACAAGTGGATTCCCAAATGATCTCCCAGAATGCACTGCATTTCTTTTGTGCCCAAGACAGAGAGAAGCAACCGAAAATTGTTGGGCATTTAGCAGCTTTGCCTACCCAGTCATAGTTACCTGAAAGAAGAGACACTAGGTCTATGATCAGAGCTGTCCTAGTGCTTCAGTATAAGGGGAGACAGAGACCGTATAAGGGGAGACATGGTGTATGCTATAACAGAAAACCCGTAATCCCAACCCAACCCAAATACCATCATGTTTATATGATGTCAACATTAAGCAGCAAGCCTTGCCCTCTGTTCTCATAAAGTGTATTTGTTCCACCCAATTTGGATGGCTGGCTGAAAACGAGTTCTTTCTGGAGTAGCTCTTCTGACATGGCTGGTATGTGGCTATTACCCTGTCTGGATTATGCGGGTTGAGCTGTCAGAGGGCGGAACACCCTGAATTCCTATAGAAGACTGGGCTAGAGAGCCTCTAGATATGTTCTGCGCATCGTTATTATTCATTTCATTTCTATACTACTTTATATGTTTAAGAAAAAATCTCAAAGTGGTTTGCAACACACTAAAACCGCAAATAAAACAATCCAGAATACAGCATTACTGAAGAAAGTCAAATGTAAATTATACCTTTGAACATAATGAACAAGCAACTAAAATGTTATTGTAAACATTTCAAAAGAATACATTACAAAGGAAATCAACAATGGTATGTACATTTAATGCAGCAAAGTTAACAAAAAAAATCTTAAAACATTTCAAAAGAAAACATTTCTAAAGGAATTCAATATAAAATGCAGATTTAAAACAGAATAGTTAACAAGAGAATAAAATATTCTCTTAAGAATAGAACATATCTGCTGCTGTTGCTGCCAATCCTGCAAAAGGCGGTTCATGATGTGGAAGCTCAGGGTCGAAGACCTGGGACCGCCCTAAGAGACAGCCAAGATCAGGCATAGGCAAACTCGGCCCTCCAGATGTTTTGGGACTACAACTCCCATCATCCCTGACCACTCGTCCTGTTAGCTAGGGATGATGGGAGTTGTAGTCCCAAAATATCTGGAGGGCCGAGTTTGCCTATGCCTAGCCAAAATGGTCTCTGGCTTCTTTGGCAGCCTCATCTTTTGTAGCTGGAGTCAATTCCAGGGCCTTTGCCTCCCAGGCCAGGTGGAGAAAGGCCTGCAAGGCAGGAAGCAGGTCTTCCAGGACTCCCACACACAAAATGCTTTACAGCCCAGACCTAACCTTGTTCATTTAGAAGTATGCCTCAGTGAATTCATGGGAGATTTTTCTGGCTTGAGTTTCTGAGGGACCAAAGAATTTCCTGATCTGGTACCAAACCACTACAGAGGGAGAACTTGTGGAATGAAATGAGAACTTTTGACTATGATGCTGTGTTGCAGTTCACAATTATCAAAGGTGGCTTTCTGAAATCTGCAGACCATAATGGGGAAACTAGTCAATCCCTTCCCTGGGCTCCAGGATAGTACATCATAAAATCACAGCAGTTTTGTTTCCATTAGGTAACTGATGGATAATAGCACTCCAGCTACCTCTAATGGTCTACTTCTCCACACATGCGCAAAGTTGTCAAACCATGTCCCAAACTTATGTTTTTTTCATGCCAGCAGAGAGTTTTATACAAAAATGTTGGGAGACAATAAGCACTACATTTCTGCCACTCATCCAGTCCATTTTCATTATTTTATCCCTGTCTGAGAGCCACCCATTATACTTGGCTGATCAGGGAATGATTTCCCGACAGTACAGTACGAAAATAGAAAACCATCTACCTTAAAATATGCCAGAAGGACTGCCATTTTTTGCAGCCAGTCCAGCAGGAGCCACTAACATCATTGTGTCTTACCAACCCAAATGCTAATCTCCCTTGTTTTGGTGACAGAATGACATTTGCTTGCCTTCAGGGATATATGGACCAAAATTCTGATGAAACCAGGAAAAGAATAGCGAAAAAAATAAGTAGCAATTCTGGAGCTTCCAGTTACTTGCTGCTTAATAATGTGTTGTTATCTGAACAGTGTCACAAAAAGGTGAGTGTGGCAAGGTGACTCAGTTTCAGCCTTCCTTGTAGCCAGGCTTCACAGTACCAGAGTTGTTTGCTGGAGGGGGAAAACCAAGATGAAAGCTACAGAAAATCCCCTGAGGCTGAATTCACAATCTTTGTCATTCAGCTGAAACTAAATCTGTTCACTTGTTGTTGTTTTCTTTTTCTGCTGTTTAGCCCTAGTTTTGCTGATGCACAGAGCAGCCTCCAGCCTCTGATTTGTGGCATCGTAACTCAATCATAAGCCAGTTGGCTTGGGCAATTCAGAACAATGAACAAAAGTAATTTGATTGCTGCAGCGTGGCTTTTGGGTTTCTTGTTTGTTTGTGTTAATGGTGAATAATATTTGAAAGTTGAGTGTTTTATTGTGGGCTGAAAGACTATCAACTACAAATAAAAAAGATCACTTTCACAACTGCTAGATCAGTAATTTTGCTTTAGATCACGCCTTCCTTTTCCAAAACTTGCAACCTTGTGATTTACTTTTGGGGCAGTTAGGCAATTTTAGTCTCTGGACTTAATGCTCTTACGCAGCCCATCTTTTGATTAGGGATGGCCAATATTGCATCTGTAGGTGCACATATGCCCACAGTGGCCTTCTTGCAGGGGTCTCCTTCCCTTTCACCCATTCAAATTAGCCTTGAAAGAAGCATTTTATTGTAGCCAATAGAACAGGTTGCAGTGTGTGCTTGGTTAGTGCGGGGGGAGGGGGGGTCCATGACACTTTACTTAGGTTGAATGTGACTCAGACCCCAAAAGGCTGGTGACTATTGCTTTAGATGTAAGGTAGCACTGGTACTCTCTGGAAGGGGGTTTCTGAGGGGGCATGTGTTTTAATTTACTTCAAAATGTGGCAAGATAACCCGTTTGTGTATGTGGGGACTCTCCTGCTTATTTTGTTGAATGGGGCCTTAAGCCTCTGCCCCCAAATCCTGCCCTAACAGTACTACTACCATGTTTAGCCTTGCAAATATGCATTTATGTGTGCTCATTTAAAAAGGGAGTAACATGTTCAGGCTCTATCAGCAGCCTGCATACAACTGTGGCACATGTGTCATTTGAATCAATGCAGTTTGTTATTTCTGCTCCATCCAGGCTTACTGAGAGAAGCAGATATTGAAATAATTGTCATGTCAGTGCTTCCCCTTCAGAAACAATAGCAAGAAACTGGTCAGATCCTCTTAAAGGACTCTCTTCCAAGCATAATTGTGAACACAGTACCTTTAATCTACAGCATGATATTCTCTGACGCAAGTTTAATATACTACTGTTCAATAGGATTGCTCTTAACGTAAACAAGCAGAAGATGTGGCTTGTTTTTATCGCTTGATCAGACCCTGCCTGCTGCTCTCACCACCACAGCAAGCTGTATAAACTCAACTACTATCAGAAATATTATAAACAGCCTTGTGGCAGCTTAAAGAGTACTCGGAGATGATATTGTGGCGTAAATTGTGGCACAAATTGCTGTTCTATCACAAGTATCGTGTGTGGAAAAGAGAGATAAGAGGAAACAAAAGACATTTGGCCATGATCAAGAGTCAGAACTGTCGTGAATATTAGTAGGAACAAGACCTCTAATTAACGGTGGTAATCTTTATTATACAGCTTGGGAAGGGATCTCCCTAAAGGAAAAGGCAACGACTAGGCTGAGAATTTTAATTCGAAATCCAAGTTACCAGTGGTATCCCGTCCAACAACAGTAGTACGGTCCTGTTCTAATTACTGTGTGCACTGAGCGGCTGTTTTACTTTTTTTTGCGACCGGTATCTCTTTCCTGATTGGAATACGAATCCATCCGCTCTTGTCTCTCCCTCACCTGCTCCAGAGCAACACACAAGAAAACGCAGTCAAGATTGGAGGAAATGCAATCTGGAAAAGCGCCACGTTCGAGTTTTTTTTCTTCGCAGGAGCTCCTACTTGCTCTGAATCAAGGGAGCAGCCTTAACTACGATCTAGCACCAGGAAAGCAGCACCCAGAATCCTATCTTTGCTCATGCCCTTTGTACCCCTGCTTGCACACCGTCTCTCCTCCACCGGAAAAAAGCAAGATAGGTGCGCCCAGAACTCGGCGGATATGGGGCGTGACCACGGCGTCTTAAGAAGCCAAGATAGTCATACTGGAATTAGCCTACTTTGATCTCGATCCCCCCTCCTCTCGCGCGCCGATTGCTATTGGCCGGATGCAAAGTGAAAAGAATGCAGGCAGAGGTTTGCTGATTCCCGATTGGCTAAGCGGGTAGCGGTGAGCGCGATGAATTATTCACGAGCGGCAGAGTTGGGGGGGAGAAAGGGATGTACCACGCCCCCTTTGTGATTTGCATATCCGGCGGGCACGCCCCCCCCTGCTGGAGGTATCCAGGAAGGAGAGGTGGCGGCGGCGCCGGCGCAAGGAGGAGCTGGGGCGCGTCGGGGGACATTGCACGGTAAGGCTCAGCCTGGCTTCTCTGCACGCGGCCCTCCCCCCCCGGTGAGCGGGGGGCCTGGGCGGGGGGACGGGACGGGGCTGAGGCTGCAAAGAAAGCGGGGCGGGGACGCCAGGTAAAGGGGGGGTGCTTTCCGGGGTGGGGGAGAGGGAGAAGCTCCCTTGGACTGGCGTTGGGTGGAGTTGAGGCTTGGACTCCATGCTGGAAGGTGAGCAAATAGGAGACTGCTCTGAGCTTTGTCATGGATCCTGGAAAGAAAGGGCAAGGCTGGTCGGGGAGTGCCTTGCAGGGCGGGCGTCGGAGGGATTCATTGGTATGATGGTTAGGGGGCGTGAAAGCTGGTCGGGGTGGGGGTGTTGCATTGGGTTGGTGGAAGGGTGCTCTCGATGGACTGAGAAAGCGTGTAGGGGGGCATCACTTTGGGTGCGCTTGGCCTTGAGAATTATGTGGGGTCTTTTTCTGGTGTCTGCCAGAAGTGTGGGGAGGAGGGTCTTTGTGGGTAGTAGATGAAGTTTGGACTTTACCTTGGCCGAGTTAGTTGTGGATTGTTGTGTGTTTTTTTTTGGGGGGGGGGGGTTGCCAGCATTGAGATCTGGCCCTGGGGAGGCAGGTAACTGGTTTTTGTTTTTCGTTTTGAATTTTCGCCGGTGAAGCAAGCAGTAAGTTAGGACTCCTGTTGTTCTTCCGATGCCCCTGGTCAGCATTGCCTTGCTATGTCGGTTGTTGGCTGGAGGTATTTCAGAAAGGTTTGCTTTTGTTCAAGTACTTGATACTTTTTTGGCAGGCTGTGCTGTTTGCACAGGTGCTCTGGGACTACAGTATGGCAGGCTGGCAAACCTCTGTGAGGGGGCTTGATTTCCCCTCTGACTATTGTTGATTCCAGGTGGCTTTTTATTTCTTTGGTAGCAGGTCAAGACGAATCTTGCTCGTCATTTCCTTTTCTTTGAAGGTCAATATGTCGCTGTTGACTGAAATTTAGTATAATAAGCTCTAGGAGGTATAGGCCAGTAATTGGCATCTTGGTGCCTATTAGTTGTCTGAACCACTCCATTAGCCTATATAGGGGTCAGTACTCAGTGGGAAAATGTGTCCCTCTGATGTGTTGGACTCTGACTTATATCAGCCCCAAGCATAATCAGTGGTTAGGGAGGATGTGAGTTGTAGTCCAACAGGGTTTGATGGACCACATGCTCTCTATCCCTGGCATAGGCCAAAGGTTGGCTCTGGGATTTCACTGAGGAAATTCAAGATGGCAGATCCTCTCTTACAGAGTAATGTGGTATGTGTGCTTTGGGGCATTTGGCGTTAGCCTTGGGCAAGTATGATAATATCAGCCCCCATTGAGGGAAACCTGCCCTTCATTGTGTTAGATAACTGTTTGTGGTACTGAAATTACCACATGAACTGAGCCAAATTTTCCCTTTGTTCCCCAAACACTGCTGACATCTGAGGTAATGAATGCCCCTACAGATAAGCTTGAGGCAAACTGAAATCTCCATGCAGTCTTTAGCAATATGAGTGGACACCACACCCTAACTAGTAAAGGTATTCGTCAAGTATCACAACTGAGAATAGCCTTGTTGTGTTCTCCAAAGGCCAGGCACATAAGTAACAGATCAGTTTAGGCTTCTATAGCTGAGAAACTCCCCTCCTGCCCTATTCCCCCTCCCAGTTTAATTTGGACTCCATGTGTAACTTCTAAGATAAGCTGGTCTCTTCAAACAGTGAAGGCTTGCTAGTTGTTCAACCTGAAATAGTAACTGCTTTGGAGGCTGGGAAAACTTACCGGGTCTCATTAAATCTGAGATGTTTCAGTGGAAATTGGAGCCCTTTGAAATAATTTCATTGTTAAATAAATCTCTTTGAGGTTGCCTTATTAATGGTCTTTCAGCAGGTTTTCATTCCAAGCTCAGACAATGGTGTATTATTGCGGACAAATGGCTTTCTACCCCTGCTCTGCACCTCTTGCTGTGCTGAAGTGAAACATGTCATCTTTTTCTTGGAGGTGGGTCAGGTGACCCTGTAGGTGTTCATGCCTATTGTATTGTTGAAATTGGAACCTGGGGGTGGTTCCTTGAAGTTACCTGTCTGCTGTTCATCGTTGAAATTTGTGTTAATATTCAGAGTCTAGAGTCACCTATACAGCGTAATGTTTCATGAGCAGCAGCAAGTTTGAGCTGTTAAAGCTGTTTACATTTTCAAGGTCTGTGTAGGAAGCAAGGGTGTACTATGTATTGTTGATGCTTCTGTTAAAATATATTTTGCCACAGGTGTGCTCAAGCTGCAGCTGGTCAAGCAGCTGCTGCCTAATATTACATTTAATATGTGGGCTTCATCTTAAATGAGAACTTGTAGTCCAGAGTGTGCACAATTTTAATAATGTTTATTCTGCTCCTATGTGATCTTCTGTGTGGTTTATTGTTGAGGTCATCAGGTGTTTGCTGCGGCATCAGGTGTTCCCAGACCATCCCTGGTTCCCTTGAGCATACGCAATTAAATTAATGGGATTGCTTTCTGAGTAAACATGTTTAGGGTCTGTGTAGTAGGGTATACTTCCAGAAGGGAAAATCAGCAATTATTGAACTTGACAAACCTGTAGGATGAACGACAACTAGTATTGGTATACAACCAAATGTAAACAGAGAGCCACTTTTTACAGTCTTTCAGCAGAGTTGGGGAACTTCACTTGTATCTTCCGTCATCCTGACCATTGACCATGCTGACTGGGGCTGATGGTAGGTTGAGAAACATCTGGAAAGCTGCATCCCTGACTTACAGGCATTAATATGTGGTATAACAGCAATGGAAACTAGTTGCCATTGCTTCATCAGAGGCGTGTGAGCAGCTTTCGGTCACAGAAGACTCCATGTACTATCACACTTAAAAATATCTCTGACTCTTCGCTATGCAAATACTTCTCACAGGAATTCACACCGAAGTTGCCTCACTGGAGCATATAGTATATTTTAAAATTGTCATTCTGAAGCTTATGGTTAACAAGTTTGTCCCAAACGGACAATCTTTTTCCGAGTAAGTTGGGTGATTAAAAGGAAAGATAGCCCTACCTCCTTTTGCAGGATTATGGGAACATTTTTGTGTTATATGTGGTATTTTCTATCTCTAATATGAATCAACTATCATGGAATGTCCTTGCCATGTACATCATCAAATAAAGTGAAAAATGGAAAATACTGACCTGTCTGTTACATCACTCAAAGGATTAATTAACTGTTGCCTTTTTTACGTATATTCTCTGCAGTAACTTAAATGTGGTATAACTTCCATGGTTTAAATGTGGTGTTGTGGAATTATCCACAGTGTGATTTTTACTGGTGTCTTGTATAGCTCAACTATGAATTGAGAAGTTAGCTTCTGGCAATAAAATGACTTGGTGGTACATGTATAGTAATAAATTTAGTAAGCAACACAAAGTTTTTATTGCTGTTGTTCTTTTCCTTACAGACATCATAAATGCCATTGGTATTTGGAGTGGAGTTTTAGATTTTGGGCTAATCTTGCTTCTGTATGGAATGCAGATGTGCTTCAGTGGTATGCTCTGCTGCAGAGATGGGAAATCTGTAGCCCTCTAGATGTTGATGGAATACAACTCTTATCATTATGACCATGCTGGTCGAGACTGATGGGAGCTGAAGTACATCATCATCTGGTCATCTTGCTCTGAGGGTTGTAAATAAGGTGGCTTGTGTGAACTCCAAATGCTGCTGTTCGCTTGCACAACAGACTTCTTCTTGTGCAATGGAATGTCCCTTTCCTCTGCTGTCGCCTGCAAGCCTCTCCCACACCCACAAAATCTGCTTCAGAGTGTCAAGGGTCCCTCTGGATCAGTTTTTGGAAGCATGCAGAGAGAAGAAAGGGGAAGCTCTATTGTGGGAGTGGAATGCTGTTCATGCAGCACTGGATATTCTGGATCAGGCATAGGCCAACTCGGCCCTCCAGATGTTTTGGGACTACAACTCCCATCATCCCTAGCTAACAGGACCAGTGGTCAGGGATGATGGGAGTTGTAGTCCCAAAACATCTGGAGAGCTGAGTTTGCCTATGCCTGTTCTGGATCCTGTCCTATGACCTGGCTATCTTCTTGGCTGTTTAGTTTGTCACATTTGCAGCAAGGTGAATGCTCTGTCTGACTGAGGCTATGTTGATAATTTGAGTTAATCTGAAATATTGCTGCTTTGTGGTTAGTTAGTCTCCTATAAAATTTGCGTTTAGCCGTGTGTCATTTCCCCATATCTTACATCTGATCTCTTCAGGTCTCACAATATAGATTTAAAATTCAAGGGTCACCTGTAAAAGGGAAAGAAACCCTGTGTTGATTGTGCATCTTCTAACTCAGTCCTAAAAAGGCTTACTCAATAAGAAAATCCCACCAAGTTTGGAAGTTGCCTTCTGGACATTCCATATTTAGAATTGCAAGCCTTATTCCTCATAGCAGTGAATGGAAACCCTCTCTGTGCTATAGAACATACACCAAATGTTTTCAGATATGATCAGGGCTTTTTTTCAGCTGGAACTAGCTGGAACTCAGTTCTGACACCTCTCAGGTGGGCGCCATTATAAGAGAACAAGGGAGGCGTTCATGGTGAGTTTTGGCAGCTCTTTTTCTAGAAAAATAGTGCTGGGTTTGATGCTTTTCAGTGTTCCTTCCTGATTATGTATAGGCATATGATTATAATTTTAAATGTGATTTTGCCTAGTTTTCTCAAAATTAACTAAAGTGGAAACAAATTTTGGAGAGTTCTCAAGTATGCATGGATAAACCCACTTTTCAAAAGCTGCTCTGAGTTCCTGAAGACTTGTCACTGCAACATTTTATTCAAACATTCTGTTTAAATTCTACTTGGAATAATTGGCTTAACTTGTCACCTTGTCAGTCTGCATTAATTTCTCTTTGACTTTTTGCCAGCTGCACATATCTCTGTTCTTTTCAGATTTGATTTTGGGCTCTTTAGTTTAGAGGCAGGAAACTTGTTAACTGCAATACCTCAGGATCAGAGGTTTGTTAAGAGGCTACAAAATATGGAGTATTTTAGTTCTGTCACTGCAGGGGAGTTCAGTGATGACCTTTTAAATAATATTCACAGGTCTTCCTTAATGGCCAGAAGTAAGTCTGGTGGGTTGGGGATGGCACAGAACAAAAGTCTTAAACATGCAGATTACCCTTCCATTTAAGACAGGATAAACCACTTCCTAACTGAAGAGTCTTGCATATTGTATCAATCAGAGACCTGTTTTAATGAAAGTGATAGGATAACAACATTTGCTCTTGTTATGAGAACCATAACTGTCAACCTTCCCTTTTTTTGTGGGAAATTCCCTTATTCCAGCACCGTTTCCCGCTGCTTCCCCGGATTGATAGATATCCCGTAGACTGTCCCCGGGACAGGTGAGGCTGCTGATCCCTTATTTTCAAATCTGAAAGTTGACTGCTATGATGAGAACTGATTAACACATTTTCTGGTCTTGTTGAATAGGTCTTTTGTAAGCCTGCATTGCTTACTGAATACCATAGCTGCAGGGAGGGGCATAAGTCTCTCTCTTGATCACTTGTCAAGCCTGTATCTCTGCTACCAGCAGCTGGGCTACTCGACATACATGACTGACTGAGTGCTTCATATTCTGGGCGCCATAATAAAATTTCTTATGCATCTGTGGCCCAAACCAGGCATATTCTACTTTATCTTTTCCATTTCCGCCTAATCCTCTGATTGAGAGCAGGGCTGCATGGGAAAGGAGTTTGTTGGGGATGCAGAAATGGTGGAAAGGGGTAATCAGCTCCTTTTCCTGCTGCTCTTCAATTTCTGATGGCAACCTCAGTTGTTGTTGTTGTTGTTGTTGTTTAAAGGAACCCACAACTATGTAACATGTAATTTGGCCCTGAGACATGCCTGGCACCTTGGCTTCATTTCCTTCATTTCAGTACTGTTATGGTAAAAAAACACCCTAGCAAATACACCTGAATCTTATAGATAAGACTGTGGACCAAAATGAAAAGAGCATCTTTGCAATCTGATGGGTTACTATTCTTCCTATACCTTTCCTGTTGTTTAGATTTCTGGAGACAGCATTTATCGCAAGTTACTTTAAGAGAAAGAGAGAGAGAGAGAGAGAGGAGAGAGAGAGAGAGAGAGAGAGAGAGAGAGAGAGAGAGAGAGAGAAGCATGCCATGATGTATGTCTGTCTGTCTCTTTTTTTCATACACACTGAACCACTGCTGTTGACTGTCTTTATAACTTGTCACGTGGCTGACAATAGCCAGTAAGAAGAGGGCCAGGGCTGTTCAATCATAGGATTATTTTCCAAATTAAACCTTTAGAAGTAATGTACTTAAATTGTTGAAGTTGGCTGAGCTTAATCATCATCCCTAATGTTCTACGTCCCTTTAATCAAAACAGCCTTGAAAACACTCACATCTTTATATCCTTCTAAGAGGCCTCAGAGGGGGGGGGAACCACTTGAACATACTTGTTCTGTGATGGGGTACTCCTCTTTCATCCATTTGAGTCAGCAGTGTGAAATTATACATTTCTCGAAACCTATTGGCCACTTCAGCTGTGTCAAGTAAGTATTTGGCAGCTTTGCAGTACTTTGGATGCTTATGCCACTGCCACAAAAGATTTTCACAGATAAAATTATGCATCCTTTGAAGAAAGTGGGTAGAGAGGGAGTTTTCACACACACACACACCCGCTCTCATAGCACTAGAACCCAGGGTCATCTATTTATGCTAAATATTGGAAGATCCAGGTAACAGCATATTAAATGATGGTGGCCACTCCCACCTTATATAATGGTGGCCACCAACTGCGATGGCTTCAAAAAGAGCCAACAGGTGAATTCATGGAAGACCAGGTTACCAATGGCTATTTGTCATGATGGCTGTGTGGTGCCTTTTACATCAGAAGCACTACTTCTCTGAGTGCCAGTTGCTGGGGATCATGGAATCGTAGAATTGTTGAGTTGGAAGGGACCCTGAGGATCATCCAGTCCAACCCCTGGCAATGCAGGAATATGTATATGTCCCATATAGGGATTGAGCCTATGACCGTGGTGTTACCAGCACCATGCTCTAACCAGCTGAGCCAGGATAGTGCTCTTACACTCATATCCTGCTTGTGAGGTTCCCAAGGGCATTTGGTTGGCCGCTGCAAGAACAGAATGATGCACCAGTCAATCTTACGGTCTTATGTATCAGGACCCTTTGTATGTTCTGCATTTGCTTGGAGCAGGGCTGTGAAAAGCATAACAAAAGTTGCAATGTACAAACCGCTAATTGGCACTGCACAACTGGTTAAAATGTCAACCTAGGGTAAACGCCCGAAGGCCAACTGTGTTAGCGTGGTGCATTAAAAATTACCTTGGACTCGCCAAAGCTTATGCACAGTAACTGTGTTATCTTCAAGGTGCTACAACACTCTTGATGTTTCAGCCCAGTATTTTAAAGGTCTTCTGCGAATCTGCCAGGTAGTGCATTTGCAAATTGTCTGAGACCCCCTTCTGTGTTTCCCCACCTTAGGAGATGGGGCAGATGGTAAAAGGTGAGAGGGTAAAATGGTGGTCTGGGTCCAGAATGTGCTCTGCAGGTGAGGCTGATGTCTTTTCCAGCACCATTGGCTCATGAGGCGCTAGAGTGAATGTGCCTCCTCAGCTTCCGCAATGAGAGCAGAGGCAGTTTTACACTGCACCCCGCCAGCTGGAGCCAATGCAACTTGTTTCAACATCATAGTGGATCGCAAAACCACGATGTTTGGCTGGTGATACATCAGTGTTGAAAACCTAATATCGTCCAGCCCTAATGCTGTAGATGGTTGTGACCAGTGAAGAAATTTGTCTCTAAGGCTCAAGGCTGTTCTATAAGCTTTATTGTTCAAACTGTGCATGCCCTGAATTGTGCTCTGTGGGATTGAGGAAGCAAAGAAATTGGTTGGGATCCAGTATGTTGGGGTTTCTCCACCACTGAAGACTTTTCCAAAATGTATATGTTGTTTTCTATGCGTCGGTTTCATCCTCAGTCCATCACAGCCCTATTCCATCCACAGCTGATGAAGAAATAGAAGTTGATTTTGTGGATATTGTGTGTATTGTATCGTCAATGTTTGTAAAAATCGTTTTAAGTCAACAGGAAGTTGGGCGCAGTCTTCTGTATGAACTTTCAGTTTTGTAGTGGGTGTATTGGAGGGTAAATCATTTCTGAAGACTGGAACAAGAAATCTAGTCGTTCGTTCATTTTAGCATTATGTTGAAAGCACCACATTTCTCTCCTGTCTGTCTGTGACAATGGAGGTTAAGTGTAATTTGACCACATAAACCACATTTATGAGCATCTTACTTTATTTACTACTTCCTTCCCTCTTTTCCTCTCTCTGTTGTTTTCCTTCTTGCAAAAGTTTCCATGGCAGACAACTGGGCACTCTTTCCTTCACACCTGTTTTTGCTAATTGTCTTTACCAAGCGCTCCTTGCCCTGTCAAACTAACGCCCCATATAGTTGCAGTTTTTGCTCCTGTTGGTATCTCAATACTCAGAGGTTAAGAAGCCACAAAATGGGTTGTGAAGTCTGTGAAATAATTTGCTCAAGGCCTGAGGGTTACTTTCCTGAAGTGGAAAGTACGTACAACTCCCAGCTTGGAGGAAGTGGAAAGTGAAAAGAACTCATGAAAATTATACCATACATTTCTGCCAAGTGGCTTCCAGGTGGTTGGTTTTTCAAGCAGCATTGGGCTATTGTTGAGGGACATATTGAATTGTCATGCCTGATACTGCATTCTGGGTCAGTATGTGCAAGGCAGTATCAGAAACAAAGTTGTTGTCATGCTTAGTCTCCGTGCTAGGAAGTGCTCCCTCTTCCATCAGGCATTTCCTTCGTCTTTTGCTGGTTGTTGGAAGAGCTGCCATTTTGAAAGCAGCCTTGGAAATTATCAAATGGATTGCTTATGGGCAGCATCCCAGTGTCTGAATATTTGGATTGTTGGTTGGTTATACATGGGAAAGGTTATGATGATATAGCTACTTGCCCAAGATGAGATCTTCATGGCTGAGGTGGGATTTAACTTGGGTTTCCCAAGTCCTAGTCTAACATAGTAACCATTATAGCTTGCTAGATAGGTGATCGTTTTCACTCCCATCTGCTGAACGGTCCTGCTTTAATGCCTACCCGCTAGCATATCTGTCACAAGCTTCTACAAAAGAAGCCTTCTAAATTAGGGATGGGAAACCTGTGGACCTGCAGATGCTGGTGGACTCAACTTCCAGCAGCTCCATGGCTGGTGGTAAGAGGTGTCGTCCAACAACATTTAGAGTTCTTCCTCCCTGTCCTAAATTCTTCTGTCACAGTAAAATGTGTGAATGTACTGTTCTTTCCATAGATAAGTATAGAGTATTAGGTGTTAATACTTTAGGAGAAGAAAGCTTACTCAGTCTCTATGCACTAAACCGGCACACATTGGCTGCACAACACCCTAACATCACTGCTTGTATATGGAGACATTGAAGAATTTGTTACAAGAAGGGGGAATAGATCCAGTTGTATGCAGTTTTACTAATTTGTTCTTCTTTTTTGTACAGTCCAGAGCAGCCTTTCTCAACCTTGGGTCCCCAGATGTTTTTGAACTACAACTCCCATCATCCCTGACTACTGGTCCTGCTAGCAAGGAATGAATGGAGTTGTAGTTCAACAACGTCAGGGGACCCAAGGTTCAGAAAGGCTGGTCTAGAAGGTAAGAAGTGCAGCTGTGTGGCAAATACTGAATTAGCTGGAATTGGTAGTTTTCTACATGGGAAGCTGCCTGTGTACCAAATCAGACCATTGGTCTATCTAACTCAGTATCAACTACTGATTTGCAGCAGCTCTCCACGGTTTCAGGCACAAATCTTTCCCAACCATACCTGGAGATGCCAGGAATTAAACGTTGGACCCCTTTCCGTGCTACTGAGTTGCATCCCTTCTGCTACAGATCATTCTAGTTGGGTGTAAAATATGTTCACCTTGCAACTTCTGTCCCTTAATTTGGCTATCTATCCTTCACTCTTATGTGGTGGCAAAACTCATAAGGGAATAGTTTGATTTATGACATGCAGTGGGGCGACCTCATTACTGGCTGGAATGCAGAGAGAATGAGCCCACTTGTTTATATAAGCATAAAGTAATAGAAACATCCCCAGCTGCTAAGACCTTTGCTGTAGTCCAAGAATTTCATATTGGAGTGTGTGTGATGAGTGGCCTCCCCAGGGTAGCGACCTTTATCGTGCCCCTCAGTAGAAAACAGCAGTAAATTGTTTGCTTGCTGCTTCTAAGTTATACTATAAGTAATTTGGTTACGTTTGCAAATATATGGGACTCATTTCTAAAACTGAACATTTCATGCTTGGTAGAATACTGTGCTGATTTCTGAGAATTCTTGTATTTTCACATTGCCCTGTTTGGCTAAATTACCTGGTACCAAAGCAGCATACTGAGAGGCAACTTAACTTGTTCTTGCTTTAAGCCTTTATGGTCTACCTTTCCACTCAAAATTCAAAAGGGTCTTACAGTCTAAAGTTGGACAACTGTTAGATGCATCTGCAGGGGTAAAGCTGAAATTCTTACCTGTGGTCTGCCACAGACTACTGTTCCAGTTGATTTGCTCCTTGGCAGACCACCTTAATTTCTTACGTTATTGCTTTTATGTGTGTGGGGTGGTGTTTGTGCTTTTGTCCTGTATTTTTGTATTGTGAACAGTCCTGAGATCTTCAGATGAAGGGTGATATAAATTCAATAAATAAAGTAATAATGAGGGTCCTTGTGGGACGTGGGTGGCGCTGTGGGTTAAACCACAGAGCCTAGGACTTGCCGATCAGAAGGTCGGCGGTTCGAATCCTCACGACGGGGTGAGCTCCCGTTGCTTGGTCCCTGCTCCTGCCAACCTAGCAGTTCGAAAGCACGTCAAAGTGCAAGTAGATAAATAGGTACCGCTACGGCAGGAAGGTAAACGGTGTTTCCGTGCGCTGCTCTGGTTCGCCAGAAGTGGCTTAGTTCTGCTGGCCACATGACCCGGAAGCTGTACGCCGGCTCCCTTGGCCAATAAAGCGAGATGAGCGCCGCAACCCCAGAGTCGGTCACGACTGGACCTAATGGTCAGGGGTCCCTTTACCTTTACCTTTTAATGAGGGTCCTAGGTTCAGGTCCCAGTTAATGACATGGCTGTCCAGACTGGGTGAGAAGGACTGATAACCTGAGTCTTAGAAAGCAGCTTTGTATGTTCAGCATTAAAAAACCCAAACCCTCCTTAGTTCATATCCAGTGGTTACTAGTAATAATGGCTATGTTCTCCTCCTACTGTTGGAAACTGTATGCTTCTGAATACCACTTGCTGACACCACAGAATGGGGGAGAGTACTGTTGTGCCTCAAGTCCTGCTTGTCTGCTTCCCATAAGGCATCAGGTTGTCGGCCACTGTAAAAACAGGCTGCTGGACTAGATGGGCCACTGGCCCAATTCAGCAGTGTCTTTTTCATGTTCTCACTAAAGAACACAAGTGTGGCTTGATAGAACTGGGAAAAACTTATCCAATAGGCGTTGCACATAGAAAACATGTCCCTGCAATGATTGTCCACAGCAGCGGTGGGGAACCTTTCTTCTGTTGGGGGCCACATGGGCTTATTGCTGTGGCTGAGAGCCCTAAAGTTGTTATCATTTGCTATTGTGAGATACAAAGGTGGTCCAAAAACAGCTCAAGAATAATTGGATACAGCTGCTGCCCAAAATATACATGGCAAGATGGGTGGTATACCAGCCATCGTTTGTATGCAAAATTTTCTAAGTGAAACTGCAGATTTCCTTCTGCTCTACTGGATCTTCCTTTTCCTTCCCTCCAACATAACACCTTTTCCTAAAACATGTCTATTCATCTTGGATTTCTCCAAGTTCCCAGGCCTTGCCTTTCTTAAACTGCTTTCTTCCAAGGCTTAATGTTTTTCACACCTTGTTTTGTGAGTGAAGGTAGTTGAACTCTTGGCTTTGCATTTCCCGCTCCAAATGCTATTGTTAGCCCAGTTGCTTTGGGTTATTCCTGTATTTACCATCTTTTATTAGCTTTTGCAGAGGCATTGAGCAGCTAGGTATCTGCAGAGGTGCAAAATACCTTAAGGCTGTTGCATCTTCCATGGCAGTTGATGATTTAAGCGTTTGTGGTTTTTTGTAGAAACAGATTAACAATTAACCTGTCTCCACACCAGATCTTGATGCATCAACCAAGGACCGCTGAACATATTTCTCAGCGCTGTAAACACCGGGAAGACTCGCACATGCAACCGCTGTAGAAAGCATCAATGTAATGTGTAGAACTGCATGTACGATTGTGTGTTCTCCAGAATATGGCAGAGCGGCTTCTTTCATGAAAGCCTTGCTTTCCATTTGCTTTATTTTTAATAAAGGCTTCAATCCTCCATGCAGCAACAGATTATTTCACTGGAACCTAAGTGCCTGTTTTGAATTAGAATTTCAGCTAAAACATCTAGGCTTTCATAGTGTCAGGGATTAATACAACCCCTTTGAAGAGATCAAAAGAGAGAATTGGTGTCTCTTGAACAGAGCGTAGTCTCTTACTGGTGGTGCCTTATGTGCCACAGCCCCTGGCCTCACCTACACCTTTCTCTAATCACCCGAAATATTCTGTGAAAATGCAGATATTCTAGCCAGATACCACTAGACAAAAGTAAGTCTCTGAGCACAGGTTGCATACTCAACATTACAAAAATTCTAGGTAGTTGTGTTGGTCCACTAGGGAGAAAAAAATAAGAACTTACAATAGGCTATTGATTTTATTAGTATTTTGATTAATACCTTCAAAATTTGACAAGATAGTGAGCAAGCTTTCAAGTTCTCCAGAACTCTTCTGGAAGTCCCAAAGTATGCAGTTCTCAAGAACGTTATTCTTTATATATTTAACAAAACAGTCGGGGTAGATCAGGCATGTCCAAAGTCCATTTCGGGGGCCTAATGTGGCCCGACGGTCGGTTTAATCCGGCCCCTGTGGCAGTTTATTTCCTGGGGTAAAAATAATAAAAAAGCTGAACAACTTCAATCTTTAAAAAAAAGGTCAGGAACTTTGGTCGGCCCTCATAGCCCATCACTTCATCAAATCTGGCCCTCTTTGAAAGAAGTTTGGACACCACTGGTGTAGATAAAGCTGGGTGATGTTCTCTGTCCCTTAGAGAAGGGGGACCTTTTTCATCCTGAGGGGTCTCCCTCCCTCCTGGGCAACCAGTGGTTGGTGGGGCCAGAGGCAAAAGTAGGTGGGACAATGCAGGTGGATGTTACTTTAATATACAGTGGTACCTCGGGTTAAGTACTTAATTCGTTCCGGAGGTCTGTTCTTAACCTGAAACTGTTCTTAACCGAAAGCACCACTTTAGCTAATGGGGCCTCCTGCTGCCGTGCCGACGGAGCACAATTTCTGTTCTCATCCTGAAGCAAAGTTCTTAACCTGAGGTACTATTTCTGGGTTAGCGGAGTCTGTAACCTGAAGCGTACGTAACCTGAAGTGTATGTAACCCGAGGTACCACTGTAGTAGGCTACGTTCCACCCATGCAGGCTTCTGCATGGACACACATCTCTCTAACCCTGGTTCATATTCCAGTCACATGCAACCACTTAAGGAGGTCGTGAAGCAGACTCAGTAAGGGCTGTGGTTTGGCTGTGGCCAAGAGAGAGTCCCAAGCACTTGATTTTCGGTTCCTCACTCCTTTCCTACTCTTTTCACTTGCTGCTTATGGGTTGAGTGTGGATCCTAATCCTGGTTTATATACCCTGGTTGGCCACTGTGACAACAGGGTGCTGGACTAGATGGCTTGATCTGGCAGGTTGTTCTTATGCTTAGCAATTTGTATGTACCAGGATGGTGTAGCTTTGGAATAAATAACGCTGAAGAACATAATGTTGTAGTCTTGTGCATGCGACACTGCTGTTTCTTTTGACACAGAAAAAACGTAATTCTATTTAGTCTCATGAGAATAGTTGAACTCCCTCTTCCTCTCTCCCCCTCATTCATTTAATATGAGACTGGTGTGAAAACAGATCCCAGTCAGGGTTGCCAACCAATCTGGGAAGCTGGGAGAGTCTCTAGAATTGATCTTTTAAAATGCTTATCTCCTGTGTTATCGCTCAACTGTCGCCCGACTTCTGGTGCGCTCTCTTTTCCACTTCTAGTCAGAGAAAATCGACCTGAAATATGCAAGTTATTTCAGTTTTCCTCGTGTGGAATGTGCTAGGTAGGTTGCACGTGATCCTTATCAAATCTTCTTGTTCTTCCTTAGGTCTAGAGGCCAAGCGGTTAAAGAGGAAAATGAGAAGATTTTTGAGACCTGGACATGACCCAATAAGAGAGAGGCTCAAGCGTGACCTTTTCCAGTTTAACAAGGTAAGTTTTGGCCCTGAATGCAGCCTAAGTGGAAACTAGTATGAACACTTTTAAAGAGCAGCCTGCCTAGGCAGGCTGGAAGGTGTGAGATCACGTGGTGTTGTGTGGGACAATCCTTCCTCGGCCTTCAGGTTAGCACAGAGCATACGACTAAACAAATATTTGGTAAACTGGTGCGGGGCTTGCCAACAATGTCCTTTTTATGTATGTATGTGCCTTAAGCTAACAAATTGTTTCCTGAGTTCCAGATGGACATTCAAATCCTGTGGCTTTTATTTATTTATTTATTAAGGCAGAGAGGGCCTTTATCTCTTGTTTAGCAGTACTTTCTCCTTTGAGGAGTTAAATGGGAGCTATTTTAGTTTGGTTATAGCACTGCCATTAAATAAACACGTATGGGGCGGTGTACAATTCTCGGGCTTACATGCATTTCCGTATGCTTGGATGTGGTTGGGAGAAGTGTTAGAATATGCTTCTTTTAAAAGCTTAAAATCAGTCTCTGTGTGCTGCCGATCACTGAGGTAAAAACTGTGAAAAAGTGCTGTGTGTTGTGTTCTTCCTTTGGCAGCAGGTGTGTTATGAGCCAGCGCTTTAATTGCTAAACCACGGTAACAGTAAACGGATCTCTGTTAGGATGTACAGAAGCTTGACCTTCAGCTAACATTTTGCTGCTTCTAATCTTCCATCGCAAAGTGGTGTAACTATCGACTCAGATGTAGTAAAAAATTTATAGAATTTGTGTGGTGCGTACCGTATCCTGCAAACTCTTTTACGGGTGGTTTATTGGTGTGTGTGTGTGTTTTGCAAGTGCGCATGTAGTAATTTCCACACCTTGGCGTTCATGAAAAGGAGTGTCATGTGGATAAAAGGATGGTGTTGGGGGGGGGGGGAAACAGGAGGAAGGGTATGTAGGGCTTGATTGCCATGTTTAGCAGTGGCAACCGTAGCTGGACATGATTGCTGCATGTATTTTGTAAATGCTGGGGACAGCTAAGATGACTTGATTGCTCAGTTGGAGCACTCCTAGCTTTTAAGAGGTTGAAGCTTTGCGCTTTTTTTCCATTTTGGGAACAGTAACTTGAGACACTTCTGTGTTGGAGTGTGTGTGTTTTTTCATGCGTTGAAACTATAATCTAAATAACACCCATGAATAGCCCACCTTGGAAATCCTGGACAGTAAACCAAGTGCCAGAATCAGCACATTGAAAGCTTCATTGTTGACATCTGAACCCCATTTGCCATTATGCTGTTCACACTTTGATCTGCTAAAGTGTGAATTAGGTGTGTAGGAAGTGTGTCCTGTTTAGGCCCTTTTTTCATATTGCTCTACTGCATGGGTAGGCAAACGAAGGCCTGGGGGCTGGATCCAACCCAATTGCCTTCTAAATCCAGCCCGCGGACAGTCCGGGAATCACTGTGTTTTGACATGAGTATTTAAAACGCTTTTATTTAAAATGCATCTCTGGGTTATTTGTGGGCCCTGCCTGGTGTTTTTACATGAGTAGAATGTGTGCTTTTATTAAAGATGCATCTCTGGGTTATTTGTGGGGCATAGGAATTCGTTCATCACCCCCCCAAAATATAGTCTGGCCCCCAACAAGGTCTGAGGGACAGTGGACCGGCACCCTGCTGAAAAAGTTTGCTGACCCCTGCTCTACTGCTTAAACTGAAATCCGCAAACATTACATTTTCATCAGTTGTCCTGTTAATCTATTCTCAATTTCTCTGGTGTATGTTGCGTATATTCGCCAAAGCAATAAGATTTGGTGGCAGGAAAAACAGACAGCTTGCTTTTTTTAAAAAAAAGCCAGATGCTTGCAATTCATGTACAGCTTGAACATATCCCCTTTAAAAATCTGTGCATGAAATGGGGAGAGGGAACAATTTATAACATTGGTGTCATTCGCCTGTGATAGACTTCCCAGTGTTTTTCAAGGTAAGATTAAATACTTTGCAGTGCTGGAGTGCCTTGCATAGTTAACCATTTACTCAGTCCCATATCTCCAGAGCAGGTACTAACTTACCTGTTCTTAATTAACTATTTGTGTTCCATGTGGGAAAGTGTTTGTCTGGGTGGTATGCTGCCTAGATGGAGTGTTTGCTTGTGAAGGACCCTTGTAGGTAGTGTAAAACTGTCAGATTAATTGACATTTTAATGGGAAAAGTTCCAGAACCCTGTAATTTAAAGCATATTAAATCTAATATTCAAATTTTCAGCGTCTTAGTGAAGGTGGTAGAAAAGCCCATTAACTACAATCTTAGGGATATGTTCAGCTCACTGTGTGGAGTAATTCAGTAATGACTCAGTAGAATGCCACTTTCTCAATGAGTTTATCAAACCTTCTTGATGATGAGAAACTGCTCTTTCCATTTTTAATTGGCAAGATTTGTGTGTGCGCACATGCAAATTTCTTAGAAACCTTTTTCTTGTCTCATCCCCCCCTTTTTTACTATAGGTTGCGTTCAGCTAACTTTTACCTAGAGTTAACACATTGAAGCTATTGTACAAATGGGAGGTTGAGGTGTAATTAGGGATGTTTACTTTGGGGTGCATAGTTCATGTGTGGGGCTTTTAAGACAGGAAACGGTGCCTTTCATAATTAAACCAACCACTTCTAAGGCTTGTGCCTCTTCCTGCACCAGCGTAAGTCTATCCTACTCTAATGATAGAAACCTTCTATCCTAAAGTGCTGGAATGCTCTGTCTACCCCTCCTTTGCTGTGAAATCTCATCCACCCACGTAGTGCAGCCAAATTCATGGCATTTCTAAGTCAAATCCATGCCCTCGATGACTCATTAGTAGTGACACAATGCTGGCAACTTTTGTGTGAACATGGATGTACATTGTCTAAGCAGTTCTGTCCTTGCTCAGTTCTAGAATTATTATTATTTTCCAGGTTGGCTGGGAAGCCGGTATAAAATCTTGGCTGGTATGGAAACACTGGGTTTCCACTGCTCTGCTGCACCTGCAAAGGCTGAACTTGTAGATGTGGCTGTCAGTGCAGTGTGTGGTTATAGCCACAAGCTGTTCTTAATTGTTTCTGGGATTTCCTACCCCCCTTCTGGGACTTTTGTTCATGCAGTACATCAAAAGCAGTTTCTCTGTCTGTGTATATTGAATAGCATGACAAAGGAAGTGATAACTTACTGAGTGCAATTTTGGCTTCTTAAAAATAAGAAAAGAAGTTGTCATACTCTATGGCGTATTTGTCTACAGAACAGAATGGAAAACAGAACTTCCTGATTGTAGATTCTGCTTTTCAGCTGTAGCCCTCAAAGTGGCTCCTGCGGAGGGAGACAAATCAGCTGTAATAGAAGCAGGTGTTTGGTGCTGGTGTCTTTGCCTCCTTCCCTCTCCTCTGCATCCCTTGTGACTGGGTAGTCTGTTGGTATCAGGGGAAGAGGTCATATTATTGGTAACCCTTGGCTTCTGAACGGAGATACAAAAGCTAGTTGGAATTTTCCCTTGCACAGCACTTAACTGTTGGGCGGTTCAACAGTTCAACAAATCCAACATTGCAGGGGTCAGGCAACCTGGCTTGGCTTATCCCGAGAATAAATTCCCCAGTATTTCAACAGTTCCTTCTTGCAAGGTGTCTGCTCTCTGGGTACAATTTCAAGTGCCACCCATGCTGGATTAGGCACTCCGCCCTGGTTTTGAAATAGTGTAATAATAGAATTGTGGAGGGAAGGAAAAAGGTGGAGCATAGCACAAAGTTTGTAGCGGGTGGGGGTGGACTGGGGAGGAGAAATCCTGAGCAAGTGTAAGGAAAACAGTACTGTGGTACCTCGGGTTAAGTACTTAATTCGTTCTGGAGGTCCATTCTTAACCTGAAACTGTTCTTAACCTGAAGCACCGCTTTAGCTAATGGGGCCTCCCGCTGCCGCCATGCCGCCAGAGCATGATTTCTATTCTCGTCCTGAAGCAAAGTTCTTAACGCAAGG
The DNA here is from genome assembly GCF_964270895.1 of Podarcis filfolensis. Classification (NCBI taxonomy): domain Eukaryota; kingdom Metazoa; phylum Chordata; class Lepidosauria; order Squamata; family Lacertidae; genus Podarcis; species Podarcis filfolensis. The sequence goes on along the minus strand of NC_139605.1, from coordinate 90,065,979 downwards.
TAATATTTCTGGGTTAGCGGAGTCTGTTACCTGAAGCGTATGTAACCTGAAGTGTATGTAACCCGAGGTACCACTGTATACTTTAGTAAAGACATTACTTTTCAGATCTGAAACCATTAGTAAGGGGCAATGCTCCTTATATCATTATATCATTATTTCACAGAGTGGCTCTTCTAGTGGTGTCTTCTCTCTTATTTCAACACCCCCCACCCCCTGTTTTTAAAAATATTTTTAACCCTCCTCCTGCTGGACAGTAGATAAAGGCTGTACAATAAGGACTGGGGTTTATGATGGCAGCGAGAGAGCTATGACACCCACATCCAAGAACCTTTGGGATGGATGTGCGGGTGCTCCAAGAGACTGAGCTGTGAATTGGAAAGTCCCCGGTTCAAATCTTGCCTCTGCTAGGAACTCACAAAGTGGCTTTAGGCAAGCTGCTCTCTTGGCTTCAGTCCCTGCATCTGCAATACAGGGGATAATAATAGAGACGTGTATAGTTATTGTTTTTTATTAAGTTTTAAAACTGGATCGTGCCCGTGAAGCGCTTCGAACACTTAAGACTTCATATTGTTTTAAGTATCACATGGGAACAAGCTCTTGGTGGTTTTCAGCAGATGCACAGTGTAACATTGAGCCTCCAAGCCTTTCAAATTGCATCAGATCCAAGGGTTAGGATTGGTGGATTCTCTGACTGCGGTTCCCATGTATTACTACTGCAGCAGGGAAGGAATGCTTTGAAACTGAACCTCCCCCCTCCCGCCCCAAATGGCATGACCTCTTGCCCTTCCAGCTGCAATGGTAGTCCTGTTGAGGCCATTTCCCACTTCGAACCAAAATCTAGCCCCTCCAACATTCTCTGCCTCCCCCCTTTTTTTTCTATTCTAAAGACAAGTCTTAAAACCTGCTGACTTTCAGGTCGTCTTTAAAAATAAAAGAGACATATTAAATACCCTGTTAATGCAGCTCCTAAAAGCCAGCATTTTATTTTCATACACTTGCAGTGCTGGCAATCTGGAGTGCTGTCCAACCTTCGTTTAAAACAGGCACCCCGAAACTCGGCCCTCCAGATGTTTTGGGGCTACAACTCCGCATTGCAAGAAGCCCAGCAGAAGCAGCCTGCAAGTATTGTGCTCCAGGCTGGAGTCTTGGCTGATGGGCTGAGCTGCTTAGTCATAGGTTTCTGCTGCTAGGTAGGGCAGCATCACACTGCCAGAGAGGCAGGCTGGAGTCCTTCATAGTTTCTCTTTGCAGCTTTATTAAGGTTGAGGTATTTTGACGTTCCTGCAGATAAAAGCAAAGCAGATGTGAGCACTTGAAAGGAAGCCATATATGATGTGTGGTTTTACCTAGAGTAGTTCCATTGAACCTAACGAGCATGACTGAGTTAGATGCATTCATTTCAGTAGGTCTGCTCTGTGTAAACCTAGTTGAATACCACCCATTGGCTTTTGAGTTGAGGTTGAATTTTATAGGTCTACAAATATTTGCCAGAGTAAATGCCAGCATGTGCCAATTTTAAAAACAAGGCTCTGAGCCCACCTTACTTCTCTGAACATACTGGCATTTAATGGCTTCTTATTTTGAGTTGCTTGCTAGGCGCTTTTGTGTTTAGTTTCTTCCCTTTAAATTGTGTCCCTGTTACAGGTGGGCAGACAAATTTGTTAAAACAGTTTTATATTGATCTGTTTTCTGTTGAGCTGGATAGCTGTATTGGTAGAGCGCAAGTCTCTTAATCTCAGGGTTGTTGGGTGATTCTCAATAAATAAACTGTTATCTTAGAAAGGACTTGCCAAAACTGTTTACTTTCAATGCCAGTCCTGAATATCCTTTGGTGGGAAGACTCTATCCAGTGTGCTGCCTGAAGAGCAGTTCTGCTTGCAGCTTTTACAGTCAAACCTCAGTTCCCGAATGCCTCCGTTATCGTACGTTTCGGCTCCCCGGACACTGAAAACCCGGAAGTAAATGCTCCGGTTTTTGAACAACTTTTGGAAGCAGAACGTGCTATGCGGCTTCTGCTTGAGTGCAAGAAGCTCTTGCAACCAATCGGAAGCCACGCCTCGGTTGCTGAACATTTTGAAAGTCAAAGGGTCTTCCGGAATGGATTACCTTTGACATCAGAGGTTTGATTGTATTTGGCTCTGTTGTCTTGTTTACAATGGCATGTTTGCTGGGAGCAGTATTCCTCTGCCATTCAGACCATTGCAAGGAACATTGTGGCAAGTGAGTGCCTTGCAGGAATCTGCTGTCAGCCGGATGGGGAAGTTTAGGATGAAACTCTTCAAGGAAAATAAAGGCGGGGTACCTCCCTCTTAGTTTGTCTCATGTAAAGCTCTGTGGGGCAGGCATGTCTCGACTGGCGGTGTTAAGTTCGCTGATTGGCAAAGCTCAGCTACCAGACAGGCTGGTTCACCTGTGTTTTACCTAACTGGAAGCATTCCACTTAATTCAGGGGTTCCTTGCTTTCTTCTGTGTCTCCTCACCTGCTCCGTTAATTGATGTAAACACAGGCTGTGTCTCATTGACTAAGCAGTTGTGAAAATCTGATTCACCACTGGCTAGACTTCTGCTCATCCCTCTCCCCTTCTGAAGGAGAATTCTGCAAAGCAGCTGTTCCCCTCACAGTTGTTAAAAAAACCTCAACAACAATGGCAGAAGTGAGTGAAACAGCTGCCAATGTAAATCCTTTCAGTTTTGTGCTGGAGTTGGCCTGCTGGTTTACCACTACTTCTAATTGCAGGCAGAACTCCCAACCGAAAAGTGTATTTCTGTGTTTTTATATTTTCCACCTGATCCGAAAAGGAAACAAAAGCGCTCTTAAAAGTGAAAGTTGCTGCTGATCACCTTCTGAGTTTCTCTCTCTCTCTCTGCTAAGGCACTATTACAAGAAGTCCATTGTTCTCTCTTCTTCCCTTCCCCCACCCCCATTCAAGGTACACCTGCTCCTCTGGTCTCTTGGTGCATGTGATGTAAAATAGAGCCAGGCATGCAGTTTCTGTCTCTCTCTCTCTTTAAAATCTGAAATGAATGCATGTAAGTGCAAGCTAAAATGTGCAAATAAATCTTTGTAATCAGCCTCATTCATTATAATCTGTAATCACACCTGCAACGCTATAAAGAGCTAGGAAGCTGTGGTCAATGTTCATGGAACTAAGAAATAAGTAGTATTAGATGGAATGTAGTACATTAACACAAATATTATTTGTGTAGCTGAAGCCATTACAGAAGATAGGTGGAATGTAAAAAATTGTGAGTCTAGTTCTGCTTATTCAAGGACGCTAAATCAGCTACTGCCACACTCTCCTTTGCACTGTAAAAAAGCCGGGGGGGGGGGATGTTAGATAGTGACTCAAAGGGGGTGTGAATGATGCAGAACTGGGAGGAGAGGGGAAATTGGAGGACAGGGGACACCTTGTGAAAGCAGAAGAGGCTTCCATTTATGTGACATGCTCTTTGGATCCGAGCCATTTTTCCTATTTTATGCCCTTCCCCAAAGCCGGAGGCAACGGGACAGTTAAGCACTGTCTCTATGAATCCATGTTCCTTAAAGGACATGGATAGAAATAGTTTTTTTAATTAAAAAAACCTGGATTTTAAATGGTTGTTTTAAACTATGTTTACTATTACCACCACCACATAGAAAGCACCTAGTATTTTCTAAGCACTGTAGAGAGATTAAAAGATAAGGCGCTCCCTGCCCGCAGGCTCAGTCTAGTGGATATGACACAAAAGGAAACAAGGAGCTGGGAGGGAAGAGGAAAGCTAGCGAACTGAGGCGCCAGTTATTGAAGCTACATAGTTGCAGCAGCAGCATCTGATGTGGTCAGGTGGGCCTTCCTGCCTTTAAGTACAGAGATGTAATACCTGTAGCCCTCTGTCACCTAGCTGATGACAGAAGATAATCGACCGTCTGCTGCCTGCAACTGGCATTTGGAGCCAAGTGTTCTTTTCTGGTGGTTGGGTAGGGGCGAACCAAGTTTTCTGTAGCTTCTGCTGCTACGGCCAAATTATGAGCCAATCTTGTTGTGTTTTCCTTCTAAAAATCTGATTTAAAGTGTCATCGATATTGAACCTTTTAAACTGAAGCCATTAGATTGTGTTTTCCTGTTAAAAACAAAAATGGAGGGGGAACCAACGTATTTTCCCGTCTATAAGATGCTCCCTATTTTGGGGGACTCAGATTTAAGAAAACGGGGGGGGGGGGGAGAGAGAGACGTATCAGTGTATAAGACACCCCCTAATTTTTGACATTTTTTTAAATGGGAAAAAACTAGCCTTATAGACAGAAAAATACGGTAATCTGATGCAGTCAAGTATTGCAAATATGGCCTATTCTCATTTTAAGTTTTTCTGCTGGGCCCATGTCTTGACGTATCATTATTAATATTATTTATTTCTATCCTGCTTTTTATTCAAATAAATACCAAAGCGGCTCACAAAAAAAGATGAAAATAAAATAATGGAACATCAAAAATACAGCATAAATTGTATAGAATACTTTACAAATCATCAGTAAAACAATCACAAATCACAAACATGGCGTGGGGGCCATGATGGCTTTTGTCTCCCTGGCAGTAAGTATCCCAACAACAACTACCATCTATGTAACACTATTAACAAAACAACTAAGAAATAAGCTAAACATCACCGTTACACCAAAAATAATAATATAGGATTCACAAAGGTACTGCAGCATTCATATCTATGAAACAATATTGACAACCTTAACAAAATAGCAACAAAACAAACAAAGCCCTGTTGAATTTGTACACATACTTGCCTCACCACCATGACTCATAAACTTTCATTCTATTCAGTGCATCAAAATACACTGGCACATAATGTTCCTGGCAGCAATTCCCTTCTGAAGGATTCTTGCGATGGAGGTGGTCAGCACAAAGATACTCTCCCCTCACATCCTTTCTGCCACTATGACACTTCCATTTTCATAACAGAAAAATGGAATACCAGAATAAGACGAGGCTGCAATTTGGAGGTTAGGTGATACTCTGACATGTGTTCAACTATGATTAAAAATATCATTAGTTAACATATCTACATGATCAGTGTGGGAATGATAAAATACTTGAAATATCACATTAGACCTGTTACGGTAAAAATCTGGGTGCGAGGCTGCTCTGCCACCCAGCTCGTCGGACTAAGTCCACGGGTCCCTGCGGAGGAAAATGAGCTCAGCCGGAGACAGGAGCAAGCTGCAGAAGATCCACGTTTATTGCGCAACAGGTTCAAGGCGAGATTGAACAGCGAGAAAGGGGTGACATAAATTTTTGAAACTTCCCTCCATGTCCCAGAATACAGTGCAAAACACATCCCAGTTACATCATGAATACATTAAGAAGAGGTTGGGTTACACAGATTACATCATGAATACATTAAGAAGAGGTTGGGTTACACAGGATTAACATATGGAGGAGGGAGGGGGGAATATGCAGAGCTGGAGATATGCGCAGATAAGCACATCCTGATGAGAAGGCAATGGTCCATGTACTGGCATTTCCTGGAGGAAAGGCTTGGCAGAGTGATTTGACAGGATTAGGGTCTTGACACCTTGCTTGAGGGATTATGGAGGACAGGGGAGGTGTGATGGAGTCCTAGAGAAATTGAGCAAATTGGCACGTTGATTTTCTATGAATTTTATAGATTTTAGTCCCTTTTGACATTGACAATTGGAAATAAATTGATATATTGTAGCGAAGAAGAAGGTGAAGAAGACATGCCCCCCCTTCCGTATCAGACCCTTGAAACCCTTTTCCAGTTTTCTTAGGGAAAACGCCTTAAAATTATTACATTACCATCACAAGGCACTAGCTTCTCTAGAGCCTTGGAGATAACAATCGTGTATTTCACTAAGATTGTTTTGCTGAGTCTACCTTTTTATGCCTTAAAATTACCTAAACTCTGCAGTTTGTAAATTCCTCAGATTATTAATATTTATGACTCTACCAACCCTGTACTGTATTGACATTTACTTCCATAGCATATAACACTTCTGGGAAGTTCTGGGCTCTTGTTCTACAATCCTAAAAGTCCTGTTGAAGTCTGGCTTTCCATTGAGTAGACATGTACTGTATAGGATTGCTCTGTAAGTCTTTAAATCTTGCTAAATGCATAAATACAAATAATTTTTGTATTTACAGTCACAACCGCCCGTTTTTCAGTAAGCATAAATAATTCTGTAGTGTGATAGACATGTGATTAAAGACACAGACTTTAATTTGTTACTCCAATAAAATCTTTAATAAATATGTGAACTACAAAATAAGCAACTTTGAAAGATTAAGAAGTTAGGAGAGCACTTCAGTATCCCAGGACTCTCTGAAGACTTTTCAGATCCGCACTGTATTATTCTCTTCCTCCAACAATAAAATCCTTGAAAGACAGACTACAGTGTGAAATTCCTGAAGTATAATTGTTATCAGTTAGTTTGAGCCCTGAATGAATACAATCAGGATAAGGATTTTCACTCCCACTTAGTCAAATTAACGTAACAAAGCTAGGAAGATCTATTGTCACAAATAGCTGCAATTCTGTATGGTTACTGTGCTTGCTATGTTCAGAGATGAGCTTTGCACAGAGACACTGCAAACTCTACTCATGATCTTTTGACCTCACTATTTATGTTTTTCTGCCTCTCTAAGCCAACAGAGGATAACACTTCATGCAACTAACAAAGTGCATGCCCAAAACCTTAAGGCACCGTGAATCTCTAAAGGGTCACAAGACTCTTGCAGATCTGCTTGCTGCAGCAAACTAGAATGACTAGTAGCCCTTATGCTGTGGAATTATCTCACTTCTGAGTCACTGCCTTCCTCTTTCCAGCTGAACTTCAACATTTCCCCCCCTTTTAAAGGGAAGCCGGGTTTTACAGGCCATACATAAGTACTTGGGGAACGGATTGGCAGTTGTGCTTGCTTGCTTCTTGTCTATAAACTAGCATGTGCATATATGAACAGAGTCAAAATATTGCACATGTTTTTTTCTGTACTGCTAAAGCTGTCTTTTAATTGCCATGGATGACAATATTCTTGCACCTTTAAAATTTGTTCAGGGCTTTCTTGTGTGTGAATCTAAAGCAAGGCCGCGCAGATCAAGAAACCAGAACAGGGGCCTGAAGCACATTGCTGCCCTTGAACTGTGACAAAAGTGCAATAAAGACATGTTAGAGCGGGGGACGATGAGGCATTCCTCCAGTCCACAATCCCAAGCCCTTCTTAAGGTAGCACCCTTGGCTACAGTACTAGGAACGGCCTATTGAATAAGGCAATGAGGTGAAAATGGACTCTTCCCAACTGGCATAGTTGTGCTCTGGCTTGGCTTAGACTGCTCAGATGGTATATGGGAAACTGAAATGGGACCAGTGTCCCTCTTAGGCTCTGGAGATGGAGAACTTGCTGTCCCTCCAGATAATGTTGTTGAACTCCAGCTCCCATCAGCCCCAGCAGTCATGGCCAGTTGTCAAGGATGATGGGAGTTGAAGTCCAACAGCATTTGGAGGACTCCAAGTCCCCCACCTCTGCCTTTGATACTCAAGGCCTCTGCCTTCGCTAGCAACTCCCATCAGCATGGAATGATGGATGTGCAGGTTCCCCATCCCTGCACACAGGCATGATCTGTTGAACCTCTGCCTTGTAGTTTCCTGCAGTGATCCCGACTGGAAACCACTGGGTCAGTTTCTCTTCATGTCCACAGTGCTTGCTCAGCTACTCTTGTCCTGTACTAGGCTGACGTTTTTGCTGAGGAAATGTTGACTTTATTCCGGCACTCAAATAGCTGCTGTCCCTCAGGCGTGGTCTTACTGTTTGGCTGCCTTGTGGCCTTTGGGCTCCTTTTGAAACGAAGGGAAGAAACACTTCCATGTGTTTTATTGGTGGCTTCTCAGAAATGCCATGCGGGGTGAGGTCATAGTTCTGTGGTGAAGCATGTCTTTGGAGGCCACAGTCTGGGGTTCGATTCTTTGATGTCTATGGTTAGAGGGCTTCTGGCAGCGGGGAAGACAGGTCTTTTGAAGCACCAAGCTGCAAAGAAGAATGTGGCAATGTTCAGAAGGCCAGCTGCTTCTGTTTACGTTACTGGGACCGCTTCCCCAAAAGGAGACCCTCACAGTGCTTCTGAAATAAAACATAATGTTTGTTCCTACGCAGCTGGATCTTTGTGTGCTGGTTTTGTTGTCCTGAGACACTGCAATTACGGGGTGCTGTTGTCAAGGAAGGCTTAACTAGGCTATGTGGGTTATTGATCTGACTCTGTGTAAGATGGCAACAGCAGACCTTCCAGCGAATGGGTGTCAGCTTTTGTGGCTAGCTGTGTTTACAGAGCAGAGGAAGTGCCATGTAAGGTGGCTGTGGCTTTGTTTTCTCAAATAATGCAGACTCTCTTCTGCCTGAGAAGATGGATTCACATAAACAAAGCGAAAATGAGAGTTCAGGAAATAGCTCTAAGTTACTTGGAAACCAATCTCTCTCCCGCTCGTGCTGAAGCCATGGTGGTTGGATTGCACAGTAAACCTTTGAAAGTCTGTTCTGTTCAGTACCTTTTAAAAACTGGTTTAAAATGGGTTCCCTAAATCTTGTTCTAGAAGTAAAAATTGTTGACGTAAACCCCCTCTGCCAAACTTAATCCAAAATGGTACCTTATCTTGACTATATTGTCTGACTTCAGGATTGAGGTATATTAATGATGGAAGGAAAATAGTGATTGCTCTGGTGCAAGTATTATTTGGCTTCAGCTGCTTTTTTGTCTGCAGTAATTGTCTTTTGTGCTTCAATTCCCAACAGACTGTTGAACATGGCTTCCCGCACCAGCCCAGCGCACTGGGCTATAGCTCTTTCCTCCATCTCATGGCTATCGGGACCCGATCAGGAGCCATCAAACTGTATCCTTTTCATTCATTTCTGAGCTGCATAATGGCTTTTCAGCAGCAGCAGTAGGTATGTCAAAATGTGTAGAGATAGTATTTATGTGGTGCTTCCTTCAAAGGGCTTTGCATTTGTAGAATCAGTAATCCTAACAATCGCATTATCCCCATATTGCTTTCTTTTCTCAGATTACCTAGTAGGTTGTCGTTAATGTAAGTTTTGAACCTAGATAATCAGTTCAATTGCACCTCTGATAATGAGGGCCTCTGGTGATCAGCTCTTGTGCAATGTACTAAAATTGTTGTGGAAGCTACTCTTGAGCTAATTTGGTCTAGTGGAAAGTGGTGCTTGTAGATAAATAGCTTTATCGCCCACATTCCAAGTCTGTTTTAAATATCCTGACACAGAGGAAGAGTTCATTTTTAGCACAGTGCAATATTTGTGGTTTGAATTTTGAGTCATAAATAAATCTTTGGCTTTCCTGTCTTGGTAGTCCTAAAATACTGGGCTAAGCAACAAAGTGCTTTGAAGGTGCTTTCCTTTTATCCAGCCTCAGTGCAGAATATACATGAACACAAATCTGTTTCTAGTGGCACTGAGCCAGCTTAGGGTAGGGGAAGTGAACTGTTACTCTTTCACTGAGGGACAATCTGAGTCCTTTCCAACGACACTGCCATTTTCCAGCAACACGTCTCTCTGGAAGACTCTTGCAAGCAAGCATTGGGCCATCTGTCTCCTGATGATGGATTTAAATGGAATTGCAGCACCCGGAAGACAAGAATAGATGGGCTCCTGTCACTCCATCTTGCCCAACTTCCAAAAGTGCCACATAAGCAGGCTCTCCCAACTTTTGAATTTAAAATCAAGTAGATGTCTGTCTGCATTACAGTAATCTGCTAACGAATTTCAAAATGGGTTCCCGGACAACTCTTGTCTCCTTATCTGTTACTAGCAAATGTTTCAGCAAGCCTTTGCTGCATGGTACACTTGCCTCTTAGTCTATGCCAGGCTTCCTCAACCTCGGCCCTCCAGATGTTTTGAGACTACAATTCCCATCATCCCTGACCACTGGTCCTGCTAGCTAGGGATCATGGGAGTTGTAGGCCAACAACATCTGGAGGGCCGAGGTTGAGGGAGCCTGGTCTATGCCCAGTGGCGTAGCGTGGGGGGTGCAGGGGGTGCCGGCCGCACCGGGCGCAACATCTGGGGTTAGGGCAAATCCACGGGTTAGGGGGCGCAAATCCACGGGTTAGGGGGCGCAAATCCACGGGTTAGGGGGCGCAAATTACTTGCCTTGCCCCGGGTGCTGACAACCCACGCTACGCCACTGTCTATGCCAACAGTAAATGGTTGTCTTCGCTTGTTTTGCTTATTATTTATTTATTAAATTTCTATTCTGCCCTTCATTGAAGGATCATAAGGTGGTTTGCAATATAAAAAAACGTAACGTAATAACAAATGAAACAATAGCCCTCACGGTTTAAAAGGCCATAGATCGTTTAATTAGCCAAAGGCCTAGGAGAAGAGGAATGGTTTTTTTGGTCTTGCTCCTAAAGCAAAGGCACCAGATGAGCCTCCCTGGGGAGAGCATTCCACAAATGGGGAGCCACCCCAGAATAGGCCTGTTCTCATGTTGCCACCCTCCAGACCTCTTGTGGAGGGGACACATGAAGAAGGGCCTCAGATGATGATTGCAGGGTCCAGGTCAGTTCATATCTGGTGAGGCAGTCCTGAGCCATTTAAGGCACCTTGAATCGGGCCTGGAAAATAGTTGGCAACCAGTGCAGTTACTGTAATATGCTCAAACCATCTTGCCCCAGTGAGCATCCTGACCACTGAATTTTGCACCAGCTGAATTCTCCAAACGCTATGCGGAGGCAGTCCCAGATATAATGCATTGCAATAATCTAACCTAGACATTACTAGAGCATAGGCAACAGAAGGAAGGTGACTGCTTCTTCTAAGCAGTGATAATGGAAATTACCAGGGGTGACGAGCCTAATACTAGTGCTTTATGGGGAGACATCACAAGTATTCTAGGATAGAACTAATTTGCCACAAAGCGAAGGCAGCAAAAATCAATGTACACATAAATACTATTGACCTCAATCAGTCATTCAGCTACGGCGCTCCAGGGGTTGAGTTCATGGGCTTGCACGAAGAGACCAACACTGTCATGCAAATACATTTCATTCCTGGCCAGGTGAGTAGAATTCCATCTAAATTCTGTGCTTCATACATCAGATATGTTTTCAACTTCCTAGGGTCTGCTCTAGGGTTTCAAGGACTGAGATGGACTTCACCCACTAGCCTCTGTAATGTGAAAACATGATAGATGCCATGATGTTTTTGGCAAAGGGATCCAAAACTACTGAACGTTTTAATTATTGTTCCCACTTTTGAGCGCCTTGGCAAACTCTTGAGTGTGTAGATGTAATTGCAAAAGGAGGATAGATGCCCACCTCCCCCAACAGCCTGCAGTTCCTTACCCAATTCCTCAATATCCAAGGGCAAAAGCTGGTTATGCCTCCTGTTTCAGCACTGATAAGAACCTGACATAAGAAGAGCCTTCTGAATTAGACCAGTGGCATCGTGAGCTGTGTGCAGGTGGCGTGTCGCTTGTTGGATCAACGTCTTAGCAGTGCTTATGACTTTGCCACCCGTGACCCTTATTTGGGCGCTGTATTGAATTCCTAAAGGAAGCCTTTAAATAAACTTGCCGTAGTGAAAGTTTGAATCCTGAGTCTGACGAGGGGAGCCTGGACAAACGAACTTTGAGAAGTCGTTTGTCATTTTAGTCACCCTTCAGGCTGCCATCTCCGTTCTGCAGCAGTCCTAGAATACAAGGGAAAAGAAAAACGATGCTTGATCATTGTTGGAGCCAGAAAACTGCTGTGCACAATTCAACAAGCGTCCTTTGATAAATGCAATTATTGTGGCATAAGCTTTTGTTGGCCAGAGTGTAGGTTCTTGCAGCAATAAATGTATTCTTTAAAGTACTGTAGGACTCGGTTGTTTTCCCTACAATATACTTTAATAGACTCTGCCTCTACTATGTGGCACTGCTTGTAGATTGAAGATCGTTTTTGTGTTCATTTTAAAAACTGGATATACTTGAAGGAGCAAACATCTTGAGGGAGGAGAGCACATCAACTAGCCCTGCACTTAGCAGTCTCAAACCTGATTTTGGTTCTAGACCACTGGGAGTAGTCTGAATATATTTCAAGAATGCTGCTGTGTCACTCTTGCTCATAAACATAAGCCCCAAATCCAGCTGCGGCCAGACAGCTTTTAATTATGCTGGAGGGGATTTGGAATTTGGTTACCGCTTTGGCATTTGTCCTGCATGCACTTTTGTATAGAGAGATGGCTCTCCATGTAGGACAAGTGGATGTGTATATAAAGAGACCCCCTTCTACTTTATTAAGAAACCTGCTGCAGGAGTAATTTCATAAAAGTTGTAACTCAGCAGGTTGACTCTCCCCGAAACTGATGTTTCGGAAGCACACTTTCATGAGTACAAACTCCCAATTATCCTGCAATGTTAGAAGAACCTTCAAATTATTTAAAAGGGTTTTGCTTCTAAGATTGGGAAGGAAGAATTCTGTGTTTGTGAGCATTTTTATTTTAGCATGCTGCCTTTCTCATTTGCCAAGCCTGGGCTGATCTTCATGCCTTAGTGGAATCACATAAAGAGAGAACATTTGGAATGAGCAATAACTCAGAATACTCATGGGAACTGTTACCTGCTGTACTAGGTGTAGCTTCAGCAGACAGTGCTTGGTTTTAAATACTTAAATATTGGCCAGGGTTGGGCTTGTAACAAATATTCTGGGGCACCACTCCTTTAGGATGAAGTCAGGTGAAAAGAATGCAAGGTGAGAAAGAGAGTCACAGAATAGGAGCCACTCGCTCCTAAACAGGGTGGGGATGTGTTTTTCACTCAGAGCTACAAGGAGTTCAAATTATTAGCCCAGCAAAGCTGACAATTGAACGGGTACTTCTCTGGAAGTGCAGAATTTTAACATGACAAAAGAGCACAGAAATGACCGGGTCTCTACATAGAGCACTTGACTCTGTGCTAAGTGAACAAAACAGAAAGAAAGGGCAGGACCAACTGAAAGATTTTGGTGCTCTTCAAGCACAGCATCCTCAGTACTCCCTCTCTCTGACCTAAGAGAAGCAAGACATGCAAACACAGAATTCCCAAACTGCTTCTTTACTCTGTGCAAAGGAGTGGTGATGGTCTTGGGGCCCTGACAGGTACCCAGCCTTGCCACTGCCTGGAGTTTGCTCTGGGGAACAGGAGGTTGATTTAAATAGCAGTCAAGGTGTGTGTGAGTCATGGAAAGTAGTGGCTGATTGTATTGTGGCTCAGGAAAACCTTTACTAAAGTGGAGTTGGAGAGGTGCTAAAGGAGTGACTTAAATATAAGAGATGGAGGTGGTATTTCCAAGAATAGAGAATCAGCACAGATGAAGGCATAAAGATCCTGATCGGAGAAGGTGGAACAGGCCAATTGCTGATGACATACTGCATTACAAAGAGACTCATTCTCAACTAGAATAAGCAATTAGGTATATTCAGGTTCATTTGATTTGTATGATTCTGATATTTACTGGAGCTGAAATTAGTCACCTCCCCTGTCCTTCTCGTCAGTTTTCCTCTGCAAATTCTCACATCAAATATGTGCTGGATGTTGAGAGGGAATTCACAATATCAGCATCTGAAACTGATTTTGCAGTAGCATCCAACATTCAGTTAAAAACATCCTCTTGAATGGACAAAAGCAGATACCAGTTGCAATATGATGTCACACAGGGTTCTGAAGTAATATTTTAAATAATTTTATTTAAACAATATTTAAGCATACAACAATCTAAGCATATAACTTACCAGCATAAGATAATTTACAAAGTTACATAAAAACCTGAAACCTGTATGTCAAATGGCTGGATCTGATTTTGACATTAGAATCCAAACTGCGAAAATATTGAAGATTGTTTTGACGTTTTGATTTAGCTTTGCTTGCAAGGTGCTGTCTTACCATAGAGTTTCCCTCCATAAGGACCTTACCCTATATAGGAGTTTAATATCTCCTGGTCCTGTGCTGAAATCGGCTACCTGTTTCTATTGATTTTTTTCCGCAGGAGAGCCATGTTAGTCTCTTGAAGCAAAAAACCACCGGAGCTCTGTAGCATCAGTTTTGTGGTCTCATGCTCACTTTGTCAGATGTGTTTATTTCTACCAAATAGCTTACCTTCACCTTAATAGGACGACAGTAGTACAAACTCTTCTGACGGCTAAAACTTCATTCTTGATTGGTCATGTACTGTGGCTTAATAAGCACAACTGCTGAATAATGTGCCTCTTGAAACGTTGCTGCACTCTGTACTACTCAGATGCTTGCTCATTCCTTCTTTTGTGTGTCTAATTTTCAGTGCCGCTTGTTGACATTGCTAGATGATAACAGCCTGCATTTATGGACCCTGAAACAGACCCACAGCAATATGTCTGAGCTGCAGGAAGAAAGACATTTCACTCTCCGAGGGCCTCCTGGGTAACTGGGATACTTCTTTCTCCATCAGAAGTGGGCCAGGAGATGAGTTCTGATAGACACAGCTTTTTGTTTTGTTTTTATTGTTTAAGCAAATGCCTGCTTTTTTACTAGTTCTGTGCGCTCTGGAAAGCCTGTTTCTCATTTCTAAATTGGGAAGAAAGGTTGCGTGCATGTGTGTTACATGACTTTCTACAAACTAAGGGTTTATTCAGAAGTAATATTCGCCAACCTTCATGTTGTGCAGGGATTAGGAGTGTAGACTTGTACTTTCCTCTGTCTTAATGGAGCTGAGTTCTTCCATACATCTTTGAGCAAGCCACAGTTTGAATTTTTGGGGGGGGGGGATTGCTGCAGATTTTGTTGCACCAAGTGATTCACTAGCTTAAAGTTTGAGTGTGCACTTATAAAATGTTTAGTACATAACCTGCTCATTTGTTTTGTCTTTAAACCCTGTTTAAAATATTCTATTGATTGCTTAAATCAGTGGTGTCCAAACTTTTTTCAAAGAGAGCCAGATTTGATGAAGTGAAGGGCCGTGAGGGCCGACCAAAGTTGTTGGGCTTCTTTTAGGATTTTACCCCAGGAAATAAACTGCCACGGGGCAGGATTAAACCAACCAGTGGGCCGGATTGGACCCTCGAAATGGACTTTGGACACACCTGGCTTAAATCGTTTGTTCCTGTAGAGTTGTAGGACAGCTTACTAGCAAGTTTCTGTTCCCACATTAATGTTATGCATTAGCCCTTTTTGTATCATATGTCCTCCCCCCTGGCAACTGCAAATTGTGGGATGAGAATTTATACTTAAATATCTGGTAATGAATAACGATTTCCGAACCCTTTACACACAGCTGTTGGATCAAGTATCTGCTTTGTATTACAGTTTATACAGGCTGCCTGGGCAACTAATTTCACCCAGCTGTAATTTACCAGTATCTCTTTTCCCCTCCACTTACAGTTCCCCTCCAAGTGCTACCCAGGTAACAGCAATCCTCGCACACTCGTCGCAGGAACTTCTTTATCTTGGCACCGAGAGTGGTAATGTCTTTGTGGTGGAGATCCCATCCTTCAGAGTGCTAGAAGACCGGACCATCAGTCCAGATGTGGTGCTGCAACGGTAAAATGAGACACTGGAGTTGCACTATCTAGGGATGATTTCGGGGTGTTGTGTTACGCATGCGTTACGATGAGGGTAAAAAGCCTGCAAGACCTTTGAACACTGGTTATATTAACATATTAACATGAAGTAGTAGTATTGGTGCCACCTCTGTGGTTGCTCTGGAAATGTATTCAAGTCCCTGCCTACATGGTCTACTCAAACTCTTTCTTGTTCCTGGGACTTGCATGTCGTTCTGGTTACACGGCAGCTTCTTAATTCCAGTGTTATATGCTGGTTTGTTGGTGTGGATGAGCAGCTCTCTCTGTCCTGGCAAACTGAGCTTCACAGGTAAACCAGGAACTGTACTCAGCCCTGCCCCCCCCCCCCGGTGTTTTGGGGGCATTTAAAAAAAATTCCCGGTGTGACTGTGGTGGCAGGAGGGGAGTGTAAAAGTCCAAGTAAGGTTCAGAAGCTTGTTTTTGTTTTCAGGATTCAGCTTTCACCCTTTAATAACTTAAATACAGTGGTACCTTGGTTTTCGAATGTCTCCGTTGACGAACGTTTCAGAACTTGAACGCTGTAAACCCAGAAGTAAATGCTTCGGTTTTCGAACATGGCCTCGGAAGTTGAACATGTCATGCGGCTTCCGTATTGAGTTTTCAGTTTTCAAACGTTTCAGAACTCGGACTGGCTTCCGGAATGGATTATGTTTGAAAACCAAGGTACCACTGTACATTAGTTGTGACTACCTTTTAAATACTTCATAATAACTGTGGTACCCTTCCCCAACCTAGTGCTGTCCAGATGTTGCAGGCTGCAACTCCCATAATGTCTGACTGTTGGCAATACTGGCTAAGGCTGTTGGGAGTCTGGAGTCTGACACTGTCAGGAAAATACCAGGTTGAGCTACAGCAATGTTGTCAGTATAAGTCAAATTGACACTTCCATCGCTTAAGAAAAAAAAGGAGAGTGAATAGAATTATTTAATTGTAACAACAGTGACTCAGGACATGGGAAACAATTTCATCGACTGGAGATTTCGGTGCTTCTATGGGAGAATCACAAGGAGCGAGGAGTTGGTGGGAAATGGCATCAAGATCTTTTATGGGAAGCAGTTAATAAATGGAATAAAAAACAAATTATCAGAATGCCACTGGGCTGCAGTGGCAGATATAGATGTTAGGGCAGCATACTTAGGATGGAGGCTATGAAGCTTCAAGCAGGTGGTTTTAGCCTGGCTATTTTCCAGGATGCCCAAATTGATCCCTGACATGATAGTGCAAAGGTGGAGAATTTCCAACTGTTTCCTTTCTATCCTTCCATATATTGGTGGCTTCATTGGCATTCATAATAATTCATAACCTTTCTCCCCGCATTTCTTCGCAGTGTGCCAGAGGAGTACCTCAACAGAAGGTCCCTTGAATTGGTGGAAGCCTTACGGGAACATCCCCAGAACCCCAATCAGATCTTGATTGGCTACAGCAAGGGCCTCATTGTCCTCTGGGACTTAATAAATAACAAAGCGACACACCATTTCCTTGGCAATCAGGTACTAATACCTTCTGGGGCTGTGAGTCGCAGCCAGGAAAGCTTTTCATTCCTGGAATATACAGCAAGGTGCAGGGAGAATTCCGTATAGGAAAACAGAACAGGAAAGCCTACTTGAGCAATTAATTATGTATTCTATGTAGCATGTTGTAATGGAATCCTGGAACCATTTTTTAATGCTGATGTGGAAGAGACAAACCCAGGAGGTGGATGCTTAACCTTGCAGTTCATTTACACAAAGTCACTCTGAGCTGGCACACATGAAGTTAGTCCCGGGGCTACAGATCTTCAGTCCTCAGAATAAGATTGCATCCATAACTGTGTATAAACCGCACATACTGCCCCTCTCCAAATCCAGTTCTGTATTTGGAATAAGCTTTAAGTCAGGCTTGCCAGAGGCCACCTTTTAGTTTCTGACCCTTCAGTAGGGTACTGTAAGCGCAGGTTTTTCATTTGTTCCCTCGCAACCATGAGGGCTAAGAAACTTATTTCCATTCTCCGAGACTTGCATGCAATCCCATCCTCGTGATGGTCAGGTGACCGAATTCTGTGACTAGCAGAACACACACAGTTCTTGGTGGGGTGTTTCTTCTGAATTGGACCGCAGTGGTGATGAGACCTTTGAACTTTTGTTTGCTGATTCTCCCTAGCAACTGGAAAACCTCTTCTGGCAGAGGAACGGCCGCCAGATCATCAGCTGCCATTATGACGGGAGTTATGCCCAGTGGCCTGTCTCAAGTGATGATAGGCAGCCAGAACCCCTGGAAAGCAAAGTGCCTTACGGTCAGTATGGGCGGGGGCTGGCAGTGCATGCCTTCGGAACCGTACATGATTTGACGTGTGTTCAGAGCAGTAAGTCTTTACAACATGGGGCCCACCAAGCTGAATGCTGCCCTCTTGAGGCTCAAACGTCTGAATTGTGCCTGCCTGAGGCGGCAAAAACAAGAGAATTGTTATATTGTGGCCTGCCAAAATGCATATGTCACAAAATATATTTTGTGTAGGCCTTAATTAGAGCTCCACTGAATTGGAGCAGTACCCTTGGCAAGTGATGGCATCTGAGGATCAAAGTCTTGCTAAAGTGATGGTGGCTTTCCAGATGTTGGAGCTGCGGGAGCCAGTGGGAATTAGTTGGCTTTCTACTGTTAGGAGTGCCTTTAGTGAGTGACTGGTCTGTTTTTAGTACAAGTAGTTTCTCTAGCGTTTGATTCATAAGCAACCTTCATTACATGGGTATTCATGGTGCTTCTGATTGCACTGTCTGCGTGGATAGCAAGACGAGGTGGTCAGGGCAAAGTTATGTAATGAACACTTTCTCCTTCATATGGGAAAATTAGGGGTGTGTTGCCATGCCGTGTCAGGTTAAATGATAAAACTAAAAGATTCTCCAGCTACTTTCGGTCGTGTGGATTTTTGACTAAAATAATTGTCTTGGATTTGAAATGGTTTTATATGTGCAGTTGTTTTCATATTTGTTTATTGCATTGTGAAATTGCTTTGTGGTGCTTAAAGAAATAATAAATTGACAACAGTATAATAAAATAAGCATTTATTTAAAACATGGCATCTTCTTTAAAAATCTGCCCTTCTAGGTCCTTTTCCTTGCAAGGCCATCTCCAAGATTTACTGGCAAACAACAAAGAACGGGTAGGTACTTTGGCAGATATTACAATACTGCCCATTCTCCTAAGATTCTAGAGTGACCTTTTAGTAACAAGAGCTGAGCTGCTGCTTGCTAGAAATTCTGCAGCTGACTGAGGTGTCAGCAAAAGTCCTCTCTTTATAATCTGAACACTGAAAGCTGATCCACATAATGGAAGGGCAGTTAGAAATTGCCTGCTCTTTTCAATCCACTCAGAAATAATACTGTCATAGTTTTTTTTTATATAAAAAAATTAGGATTTATGTCTTACATTTTACCATGAATTCCTTCCTAGGTGGCTTACAAACAAATAATCCTAAAACAATAACAATCTATATCTATAGCAATATAATTAAAAAGGAGATAAAAGCAGCAAATAAAAACAGCTAAAAAGCAAACACAGTAATATTAAATATTATGAGAGAACAGGTGGACTTCTTGAAACATCTAAAAAATGATGTATCTGGTTCTAAGTGATCCTGCTGAAGGAGACTCTTCCATAGTTTGGGTGCCACCATGGAGAAGGCCCTCACTCTGGTGACCACGGTTCTGACTTTTCGAAAGAGGGAAGGGGGCACACAGAGAAAAGTGCTTGTCAATGTTAAGCGATGGGTAGTGAAAGCTGACCTTGAGATCCTGTGCCCAGGCCACTTAGGACTTTAAAGGAGCAAATTTGTGCTTCTCTGATTGCTAGAGACTTAAGAGAAATTCTAAAGATTCAGGGGGGTGCATTTTGCCACAAGAGATAATTATTCTGTCTCTGCAGTGGTTTGGTTAGCTTGTAGCATGAAATGCTTTTAAGTTGGAGGAAGGTACCTAAATTGTATATCTGTTACATTTTCTTTTTCTCTAAGGCTTCCTTACATTATATTTCAAGGAGGGATGCCACGGGCCAGCTATGGTGACAGGCATAGCATTTCTGTCGTTTATGGCAATCAGCAAACTGCCTTTGACTTTACATCGCGAGTGATAGACTTCTTTGTTATTGCCAACGCAGATCCACTTGCAGGTATGTGGCGGTTTTTGATTTCTCGGGGAGCTTTAGTTGGAACTACATTTTACTTTGAGGGTTCTGATTCTGGGTGGTGCTTGGAGTTGAACTACCCAATGTGTTGTTATTAGCGCCAGATTTGGGTGATCATTGTGGAATACTAGTTGTGTGTTGGATTTTTTTGTTTTGCAGTAGTTTATTTTTTGGTAAACTAGTAAACGGATGATGTTTTGTATTTATAGGCTCCATCTTTTGGGAGCTAAAAATGTAAAGCATTTTAATAGAAATATAGAGAACCTTGATAGCAATTGCAGCTTTCAGCTGTGAAAATGACCATTGGAAATCTTTCATGGGGGTAGGATGCTGTTTCATAGTGCTAGATCAAGTACCGTATTTTTCACTCTATTGGACGCACCAGACCATAGGAGGGGGAGAACAGGAAAAAAAAAATTCTTGTTCTCCCCCTCCAAGTCAAGGTGCGTTCTGTGCGTTCGAGGTGCGTTCACCCGAAGCCTCCGGAGCCCAGCGGGAGTTCCGGAGGCTTTGGGTTCCTTTCGGCCTGCTCTTTGGGGCTGGCGGGGGGTGGGGAGCGCTGCTTTCCCCACCGCCAGCCTCCAAACCAGGTCGGGTTTGGAGGCTGCTATCTGCAAGCCTTGGGAGCTCAGCGCACCCCAGGCTTCAGGATGCAGGCTGCTATCCGCAAGCCTGGGGAGCCCGGCGGGCACTCCCGCCGAGCTCCCAAGGCTTGCGGATAGCTTCCTGAAGCCTGGAGAGCGAGAGGGGTCGCTGCGCACCGACTCCTCTCGCTCTCCAGGCTTCAGCGAAAGCCTGCATTTGCTCCATAGGACGCACACACATTTCCCCTTCATTTTTGGAGGGGAAAAAGTGTGTCGTATAGAGCGAAAAATACGGTAGATAGTACTGAACTACAACCCGCATCATCACTGACCATAAGCCATGCTGAATGCAGCTTATTTGTTTAAGAGTTTTTATACCTCTTGGCTAACAACACAGCATACAGTATAATTTAAGCAGGAATATAAAACAGGTGTAAAACCATATATCCATTATAAACACAGCAACACTAAGTCTAAACTCCAACCAGCACCAGCACCATAATATTCCGTATAAGTTGGAAGTCCAGCAACATCTAGAGGACCACAGATTACCCACTATTACACAAGAGATTCTTCATAGATTGCATCTGCAGTGCTGCCCTTAATTACTCTCCGAGACGTGTATCAATTTCTTGAAATTATTTATACACTGTTATGAAAAGTGCTCAGTGTGGTTTACTGTAAAATCCATTAAACAATAGAATCCAGCGGCATTAAAAGTCAGCACAAAGCTTAACTAAACAGATTGGGACAAACGGCTGGCATCCATAGCAAACACTTCAGTAAACAGGTAAGTTTTCCACATGCTGAAACTGCATCACTGTAGGCATATGACTCATTTAGTTTTACAAACACATGGCTATTAGTGAGAAGGAAGTCAGCCCAGTTCTCCTTGTCCATGAAAACAGACTTTTAAGGTGAAAGGACACTATTTTACCTTCCTGCCGCAGCGGTACCTGTTTATCTACTTGCACTGGTGTGCTTTCGAACTGTTAGGTTGGCAGCCGCCGGGACAGAGCAACGGGAGCTCACCCCGTCATGGGGATTTGAACCACCGACCTTCTGATTGGCAAGCCTAAGATTGCTTCTGGGCAAGAGGAGTGGTGTTAGGTGGAGTTCCTCAGCATTTTGGGTCTGAGCGATTGTCTCCCAACTTGTTGTTGCACAGCTGTTCACACAGGCCACGTGTGCAACAGGGCATACAGGAACTGAAGAAGGAAGTGCTACAACTGCTGCAGGCTTAGCCCAGGAAGTCGTTCAGTCATCTGAGGTTCCTGTGGTTGGCCAGCTTCCCTGTAACTGACCGCTTAAGCCTAATGGGAATCTGCCTTGGCTCACCTCACATGCTCCTTCCTTCGCTCAACAGAGTGTGAGAGTGGGCCACTCATTGTGCACCAAATCCACTTAGGTTAATGTGTAATGCTTATGTAATGGCTCTGGTGGTGTTGGGAAGCTATTCTTTCACTTACCGAGTGTCTGTGCTGTGGGCAAGATGCTTTCAGAGCTGATAATTTGGGACGACTTCTTACAATGCATTATGTAACTGGAGAGGTGGAGGACAGAAACGCTTTGTATCGTGTCAGTTTTGTGTAAATGGCTGCTTTTCCTGTCCTCTTCATAACACAAGAGCAGGGCTTCTATCTTTTCCAGTAAGTGGGGCTGGAAGGGCAGAAAGCAGTCCTTTTTTTGCAATTGGTTTGCTACTATAGCTGGAGTACAATGTATGCCTGCTGTCTCTGCCTCGGTACTAAATGCACCATTAGAAACAACCCTTTGAGATTGCTTAATGCTACTACTTGGCAACTTCCAATGAAAGGATACACGATCAACTATGCTCAGCAAAGATGACTTTGCTAGCAACGTTAACTTTCAAAGAACTTGGTGCTTGGAAATTTTTGCAGATAGGGGGTTCCAAATAAGTTGTCTTAAGCTTTTATCCCTCCCTAGCAGTTCGAAAGCACGTCAAAGTGCAAGTAGATAAATAGGTACCACTCCGGCGGGAAGGTAAACGGCGTTTCCGTGCACTGCTCTGGTTCGCCAGAAGCGGCTTAGTCATGCTGGCCACATGACCCAGAAGGAGTACGCCAGCTCACTCAGCCAATAAAGCTGTCCAGAGTTGTCCGCGACTGGACCTAATGGTCAGGGGTACCTTTACCTTATGCTGAAATGTGAAAACTGTGGGCAGTATCCAACTAATTCGTTCTGTCAGCACAAGGGTTTCTGCTTACATAGTGGAACACTGCCCCCCCATGGACCCCCTAAATCTGTTATGGGTTTCCCCCCAACCCTCCAGAGCAGATTTGCAGCGGGTGTGAGATGCACATGGAGGAAGGGGAAGTTCCTTTGTGCAGGTGGAAATCCTTCTGCTGAAAGAACAAATTAGTTGGATTCTGCCCTCCCACAAACCCCCATAGTTTAATGTTCCATAGAAAACAAAAGGCTAGCATGTATAATAAATAAAGAGACACTTGATTAGTATACCTGGCATCCCCATATTATTTGATTATTCACATATTCCAGCCCTATATGATGGATCACAGTATCTATGGGCAGTGTAGAAATTGTCAGTGGCAACAGATGCTGAAGAACCTTTCTTTAAAAGGAACAGGGTGTTCAGCTCTTTACAAAGGCTCTCTCCTGATTAGAGAGTCATTTGTATGTTTACACAGAAGCAAGTCCTGCTGTTTTCAACAGTGCCTGCTTCCTAAGTAAGTGTGTGTAGGATTGCAGTTTTAGACAGTTACTCATATGAGTGGTGCCTGTTCATTGATTGGCTAAATTTGCTTATGAGTATAAGCAACACATTTCAATCTTGTGTTGGACTGTGCCTGCTCTGCAATATAGGTGCATACATCAAAAGAGGCATTCTGTCCTATGTGCTTTTCTTAACATAGTGGTTCATACCCCTGTTAATGTATATAATCTGCTGTGAGGTAATTGGGACCATTTTTTTAAAGTCTTATCAGAAGATATTAGTTGCTTTAAGTTTAAACCATGCAGTCCTACTCCCTTAAAAAAAACCTACATCGGTTTTAAAATGGCAAATACTGAAATGATAAAACATAAAGGGAATTGCCTCTATCCATTTTAAATTACTGTAATACTTCGATTAGTTTAAAATGCACCGTGACTTCTTCTTTTTGTTGCAAAGGTGCTGTGCATCTCCATGTTGGAGGAGCCACCTTTTGCCAAGTTCATTTATAACGGAAAACAATACGACATGTGATTCTGTGACACATTGTGCATTTTGCTTTCCAAAAGCAGAGCAGTGATGAGTTTCTGGAGCCGGCTGCAGAAGCGGCTTTCCGTTTGTAATGAAATTCTTCTTGTTCTCAAACGGATCAACCGCTCTCAGAACCAGCAACGCTGCTACATTTTAAGCAGCTTACTTTGCTGGGATTGGCCTAAGTTCCTAGAAATGGTCTAACATACCACTAACTGGGTCACTGCTGAGCATGCACAATGCAGCCTGTCTTTTACCTGTTAAAGGATGGCAGATGAAAAGAGTCACATAGCCCACCTGCTTGCATCGGGTCCTTGATTTCCAGTTCTCGGTCATTTCACGTGACATTTTTTACTCCATAGATAATCTTGGATAAAGCACATAAATGGCCTATTAGAGGTGTCGGCGATTGCACTACAGGAACTTGGATTGGGCAGAAAAATAAAACTTGTGCTTCACAGACGTGCACTTTGTTGTTGTTGTTTTTGAAGAATTTATACCCTGCCCTTCAGCAGGTTTCCAGGCAACTTTCAAAGTGAACATTTCAATACAGTGAAGATGAAAGCAGACATGAAAACACCGTAATATAAAAGAGCAGCATAAAGGAAGCGGGAGTAAAAACAAAAATTCAAAGCAGCTTAAAAACAAAGCACAGATGATTGCAGGGTGGGGAGCCCATCAGCTAAGTTTGACACAGAGTAAAACCCACTGGAATTAATAAACATGCCTAAGTTAATGAATTTCAATGGCTCTACTCTGCGTAAAGCTTTTGAAACTACTTTTTTGACTGGGAAAATAAAATATTTTTGCCTACTGCCTAAATGACACCAGATTAAGCTCTAGTTGGGCCTCCCTTCAGAGCCAGATTTAGGGCAGTGCGATTGGTTCCCTCGCACTGGGCACCAAGCTGAGGGGGGTGCTTTAACTATGATGCAGTGCATGCGCAGAATGGAAGGCGAAAGGTAGGGACACCGAATTTTGGTCTCACAATGCACCACTGAAATTTGAAAGACCAAAGTCCACCTTTGCTCCCTTGAAGAGAGTATTCTGCAATTGGAGTGAACCACTGAGCAGAGCAGTCTGTTTCCCGCTTCATGTGGCCACACATGAAAGCAAATTGTTCTGGTGAAGGGCTTTGAAGGCCGAAATCAACACTTTGACTTGAGCCTTGGAACAAATGGGGGAGACAGTGCAATTGACGAAACCACAGGCATAATGTGCTTTTGAAAAGATTTTATTTGATATGTTCTTAATCCGTTTAAAATGCTTTACATACGTGTCTTCTTTCTTTTTTTAAAATTGTATTCTTTTGCTGCTTGGTTATTTGCCTCCATTGGGAGAAAGGAAAAGATAAATAAAATGTATATAGTACCATCTCTATATTTTCTTCTTTGCCAGGGGCAGGTCTGGCTGGTTTCTTTGCCAGGGGATGTGCGGTCTAAACTAGACCAATGGAAGAAGGATGAAAATAGAGACAAGGGTAGAGAAGGGGAGGAATTGTGTGATTATTTCAAGATCCATAATGTAACTAATATTGCTCAGCCCCAAGCCTAGATAAACCATGCTGCTTATTTGTGTCCACTGATGAAAGTACTTCACGATCGTTTTCTCCCTGCTGCCTCTCCCCCAGTGAAATGATGGCTATTTATTGATTCCTTTTCCTGCAGAATTTGATGACCCATCTGCAATGGTGGTGCTAGCAGAGGAAGAGCTAGTAGTCATAGATTTGATGTCTCCAGGCTGGCCATCGGTGCAACCCCCATACCTGGCATCTCTTCACTGTTCAGCCATCACATGTTCCCACCATGTCTCCAACATCCCTCTCAAGTTATGGGAAAGGATCATCAGTGCCGGGAGTAAACAGAACTCCCAGTTCTCTAATATGGTATGACTTGCATGCATGAACGTTGGAACAGAATGAACGAGTCCCTTTCATATTAATACTGGATTTCACACTGCATCTGAAGTCCCGCTTGAGAGATAGAAGGCACAAGCAAAGGATGAAGCCGTTTCAGCAATGTAATCTTGCATTCCAGCCTGAGTACTCAAAGATAATTATGGACCCCAGACCCAAATCTGTTTGCTTATCTCATTTATTGCATTTATATCCTGCTTATCCCCCCCCCCCAAGAAGATCAGATTGGCATATGTGGCTCTTCTCCCCTATTATCTTTGTAACGAACCCTGTGAGATAAGTTAGGCTGTGAGAGACTAGCCTAAGGTCACCCGGTGAGCTTTCATGACCGGGTGGGAATTTGAACCTTGATCGCCCAGGTCCCAGCTCAGCACGCTAACCATTACACCACACTGGCTCTCATGTCCTGGGGCACTGTAGGAATAATGCATTTTTTAAGGTCTCTGCCTTCTTGGGGAGCAATGCCTTCTATGTTCACTGACTCTAGAGGTCCTGGGGTGCTCCAGTGAGATCTTGCAGGTCTTTCCAAGTTCCCATGACATCTTGCACAGGGGCATCTCAGACCTGGTGCGTGGAGAGCGCCTTGCTTCCCAAGCAAGACAGAGAGCTTAAATGCTCTTTTCGTGCTAGGAAAACGCACCACAAAAAGCTCTTTGCTTTGCTTGCTTTTGATTTGCGGGATTGCAGTCAGCGGCCTTCAACAGCATATGGTTGAAATTGCTGAAGTGTTAAACACGTATAGGATGCAATGTTAAAGGTAAAGGGACCCCTGACCATTAGGTCCAGTTGTGGCCGACTCTGGGGTTGCGGCACTCATCTCGCTTTATTGGCCGAGGGAGCCGGTGTACAGCTTCCGGGTCATGTGGCCAGCAGGACTAAGCCGCTTCTGGCGAACCAGAGCAGCGCACGGAAACGCCGTTTACCTTCCCGCCAGAGTGGTACCTATTTATCTACTTGCACTTTGACGTGCTTCCAAACTGCTAGGTGGGCAGGAAGGATGCAATGTACTGCACAAGAAAACATGCTGAATTATATTGTTAGTTTGCCTGCGCAACTTGTCACAGAATTCAGAAATTTAATAACTTTAATTTGGGGGTGTTTGTGGCTCAGGGACTGAGGATCTGTTTTGCATGCAGAAGTTCCTAGGTTCAGTCTTGGGCATCTCTTCTCTGAAACCCTGAGAGCCACTGCCAGACAGTGCAGCTAGAAGAACCAATCTTCTGACCTCTGTTTTAAGGCAGCTTCTGTGCACCCCACCCTAATCTAGATTTCTGGTTCCCTCTGTTGCAAAGGACTCTGGCTCTGAGCTCACATCTAGATGCAGACAAGCAAATTTTACACGTTTTGTACACTGCTGAGAGATCAGAACACTTGAAGACAATATTCTGCACCCTGACAAAGTTGTAGTTGCTGTGGGTTCGGTTTCAGAAAGCCCCAATAGTTACAGTTTGCAAATATTTACAAGCTTTCTGCAGCAGCAGCTGCTTACAGAAAAAAAATGTAGGTTAATGGATTCCTCCCCATCTTATATTAAATCTTACCATAAGGAAATTGGCTAGTAAAACCTTAAGAATGTATGCCTTAATCCAAACAAAGCTTAATCTGCATAGATTTGGTGTTCAATGCTTTCCTGCTCCCTCTGTGTCTTCATTGCTTATGTACTTCCAACTTTGCATCCATTCTGTCCCAATTTCTGTTTTCCTAGCAATGGCCAATTAATGGAGGCACCAGCAAGGCTCCAGATCCTCCCCAGAGAGACTTGCTGCTTACTGGGTAGGTATGAAAACAGATGTTCTTCCTCTGGTTACCATTCTGGGGCTTCTGACCTCACGTTTTGTTTCCACCTCTGCTTAGTCAGTCCAATACAGCATGTGAGAATCATCATTTGTGGAACAGCCATTAAAGTGATTACCATTTTGAACTTGGGTATTTAACACTTTGATGGTAATGAACTCTTCTGAAGGCAGAAAGTTCCAAAACATTACCTGTTTGTGTGCGTAAAGGTAAAGGGACCCCTGACCATTAGGTCCAGTTGTGACCGACTCTGGGATTGCAGCGCTCATCTCGCTTTATTGGCCGAGGGAGCTGGCATACAGCTTCCGGGTCATGTGGCCAGCATGACTAAGCCACTTCTGGCGAACCAGAGTAGCGCACGGAAACACTGTTTACCTTCCTGCCAGAGCGGTACCTATTTATCTACTTGCACTTTGATGTTCTTTCAAACTGCTAGGTTGGCGGGAGCAGGGACCGAGCAACAGGAGCTCACCCCATTGCGGGGATTCAGACTACTGACCTTCTGTTCAGCAAGTCCTAGGCTCTGTGGTTTAACGCACAGCGCCACCCGTGTCCCTGTTTGTATGCGTAGATGTGTATAAAAAGTCTCACATCAAGTGGATGGGATGGAACAATCGTTTCGTTTTGCCCCTCCATATGTCTTTCTCTGTATGCTAAATAGGGCTTTGTTGCTGCTTTTCATCTGGAATTTAAAATATATGTATCCTTAATACTCCTGCAAGGACGAAAGAGGTTTCCTGTCAAGATCCCTGATAAGATTCTCCCAATTAATGGTCCAGGCATCCTGCCAGCCATGCTAAAAGGATAACATTAGCACACAGGAGCTAGAATACTCAGTGTCCCTGAGAACCGAATGTACTGATGTTGTGGAGAGAGGATTGAACGTAAGAGCCCGTCACCAGACTTCGTAAAACCCAGTGGGATACAAGCTAATTTCTGGAATGTCGCTTGGTGTATTTCAAGCAGCAGTGATGCAAGGGGAGAATTCATGTTGATTCACCCAAGCAAGCTTGGTGCCTCAAGTGCCGCAGCATAATGTTCTGTGTTACTTATTTAACACTTTGTATACCACCCCACAAGTTAACGTGGTTTTACAGTTTTGGAATAATGGCTGAGGATCTAAGAGGCATGATACAATAGAGAACAGAGGGGCCAGGTTGCCCTGCAATTTGGTGATGTGATGGAGGAGGCAGAGTGCTCTGGAGGAGCCAGCCACTGGAACTGCGACACACAAGTCGTCGGACATTGTGTGCAGGGCCACCTCAAGATCAAGGAGGCCTGTTCCCCTTAAAACAAATACTGAGGGAGCCAAGGTGGCTTCGCCCCCCACCCCAGTTGATGCACCTGATAGGGAAATGGTAGGAGGAGGGGGAAAAGCCAGCTCAGGTGCCAACCGTTTAACACTGTTAAAGAATGACCAGGCCGAAAGGTCACCACAGGAGATTGCTTGAGGAGAGGGGAGGAGCCCAAATGGCAGCTGGTCCCAGCTGAGCTGATGGAGTGGTCCTTGCTGTCGACTGGCCACTGGTGGGAGACAACATGGATCTAATTAGGCGGCTGCGAACGCATTTCTGTGCACGTCCATCAGATTATTCCTGTCAAGATTTATATTTAATGCTCGCTGCAATGCATGTTCTTTAAGTTGACTTCACTAAGCTGGACAACCTAACAAGAACCCTTATAGAGTGGTAGCCACACGGAACAAAAGCTCTTCCAGCCTGACAAAAATATTAATAGCTTAAGTTTGTGTGGAAACATATATGGAGAGCAATTAACTGCCTTGGGTGGTAGTCTTCAGACTGTTCCAGGAAAGTCCAGTAGGTGGTAGTAGTAGTAATAGTTGTTGTTGTTGTTGTTGTTGTTGTTGTTGTTGTTGTCGTCGTAGTAATAATAATAATAATAAAAATTAATAATAAATTAATTATACATACATACATACATACCCTGCTCATATGACTGTGTTTCCCCAGCCACTCTGGGTAGCTCCCAAACAAAATATTAAAAACATGATAAAACATCAAAAATTAAAAACTTCTCTAAACAGGGCTGCCTTCAGGTGTCTTCTGAAATTCATAAGATTTTTATTAAAGTTTTACAAAAAAGAAAAGTAGAGATTCACAGAATAAAAAAACCATAAATTACAGAAAAAAGAAACACACAAAAGAAAAAAATACAGAAAGAAAAACACAACTAATTAAGAAAAATTAAATTTAAACAAAGAAAAAATAAAACCATTCCATTTTTCCAATAACCTCAATTTCATATGCTTATGTTCTTGACCTCCTCGCACCTTCCCCTTTTTGTATTCCCATTCAAATATTTAATTCAGCAAATTCTTACCCTTTATCAAATGTTTAAACTTTGTACCATAACATATACTATATCCATATTTTTCAACCAATTATCAATACCTTTTTTGCATAATCTTAATAACTTTTATCACTAATTACCACTTATTACCCATCCAAGCACAATTTTAACACTCATTAATTTTATAATATTTCTGAAGATAGTCTTTGAATTTCTTCCAGTCTTCTTCCACCAACTCTTCTCCCAGGTCTCGGATTCTGTCAGTCATTTCCGCCAATTCCATATAGTCTATCAGCTTCATCTGCCATTCTTCCAGGGTGGGTAGCTCTTGTGTCTTCCAATACTTTGCGATGAGAATTCTTGCTGCTGTTGTTGCGTACATAAAGAAATTTCTATCTTTCTTTGGCACCAATTGGCCCACCATGCCCAAGAGAAAGGCCTCTGGCTTCTTAAGGAATGTATATCTAAAAAATTTTTTCATTTCGTTATATATCATCTCCCAGAAAGCCTTAATCTTTGGGCATGTCCACCAAAGGTGAAAGAATGTTCCTTCACTTTCTTTACACTTCCAACATTTATTGTCAGGCAAATGGTAGATTTTTGCAAGCTTGACTGGTGTCATGTACCACCTGTATATCATTTTCATAATATTCTCTCTTAGGGCATTACATGCCGTAAATTTCATACCTGTGGTCCACAACCGTTCCCAGTCAGCAAACATGATGTTATGACCAACATCTTGTGCCCATTTAATCATAGCAGATTTAACTGTTTCATCCTGCGTATTCCATTTTAGCAGCAAGTTATACATTCTTGAAAGTATTTTAGTTTTGGGTTCTAACAACTCAGTTTCCAATTTTGATTTTTCCACCTGGAAACCTATTTTTTTATCCATGTTATAGGCTTCTCTTATTTGAAAATAGTGCAGCCAATCTCGCACCTTATCTTTTAATTTCTCAAAACTCTGCAATTTCAATTTATCTCCTTCTTGTTCCAATATTTCCCAATATTTCGGCCATTTGGCCTCCATATTGGACTTTTTAAGTGCCTTTGCCTCCATTGGTGACAACCACCTTGGGGTTTTGTTCTCCAATAAGTCTTTATATCTTAACCAGACATTAAACAATGCTTTCCTGACAATATGATTTTTAAATACTTTATGAGCTTTGACCTTGTCGTACCACAGATATGCATGCCACCCAAAAACGTTATTAAAACCTTCTAAATCCAAAATGTCTGTGTTTTCAAGAAGCAGCCATTCTTTCAGCCAGCAAAATGCGGCCGATTCATAATAGAGTTTCAGGTCTGGCAGGGCGAAACCACCTCTTTCTCTTACATCGGTTAGTATTTTAAATTTTATTCTAGGCTTCTTGCCCTGCCAGACAAATCTAGAAATATCCTTCTGCCACTTCTTGAAACAGTCCATCTTGTCCACAATTTGCAAAGATTGAAACAAAAATAACATCCTTGGCAATACATTCATCTTTATAGCCGCAATTCTTCCCAACAAGGAAAGCTTCAGGTTTGACCATATCTCTAGATCTTTCTTCACTTCTAGCCAACATTTCTCATAGTTATCTTTAAACAAGTTTAGGTTCTTAGCAGTCATATTAACCCCCAAATATTTAACCTTCTTTACTATTGTTAGGCCTGTCTCCTTCTGAAACCTGTCTTTCTCAATTGGTGTTAAATTTTTCTCAAGAACTTTAGTTTTAGATTTATTCAGCTTAAAACCAGCCATCTGCCCAAATTCTTGGATCACTTCCAAAACTCTTTTCGAACTAGATTCTGGCTCCTGTAATGTTAAAACTAAGTCATCTGCAAAAGCTTTCAATTTATATTGCTTAGCTCCGACCTGAATGCCTTTTATCAGACGGTCCCTTCTAATCATATTCAATAATACCTCCAGGACTGTGATGAATAACAATGGGGAAATTGGGCAGCCCAGGTGTCTTCTGAAATTCAAGGCTTCCCCGGTGGGCTTGGAAGCAGTGGCAGGCAAGCTTCCCTGAAAGACCCTTTGCCCACCATTGCAGATATTTCTTTGCAATGTGCAGACACAAGGGTGTGGTTCTGGGTATACAGTCTTCCTTTGCACTGGGCCACAGTGAGGTTCTGTATGTGTGAGATGGCTGTTCACTCCACCAGAATCCCTTTTGGTGTGCATCAGTTCTCCAGCAGTCAAGTCAGCATAGAAAGGGGGTCATGAAAGAGGAAAGTTTTGTAGCCGCCTGGGCTATCTGTATTTAAAGAATTAGTCCAAAAGGATTTCAGTGGCTCATGTGGCAAATGTTCAGTGTGTTCACTTACCTGGAAAGTAAGCCGTGCCGCTGGTGTAATCTGCTTGCCCCCTTCATTTCTCTCCCCCCCCCCCCAAATCAGGCATGAGGATGGCACAGTACGATTCTGGAACGCGTCCGGCGTTTGTCTGAACCTCCTGTATAAGCTGAGCACGGTGAGGGTGTTCCTCACGGATGCTGATCCCAATGACAATCTGAACCAGATGGGGGAGGACGAATGGCCTCCGCTGCGCAAGGTGAGGAGTCTGTGGCCCAGCTCAAACCTTCCAAAGCCAAGGCCTGCAGAACTGAGCAACAGAGAAGCTGCCCCGCAGAAAACCTTGCTTTGTGTTGATATGGTATTTTCTTTCTTGCTTGTCTGCCCTGCTAGGTTGGCTCCTTTGACCCTTACAGCGATGACCCCAGACTTGGGATCCAGAAGATCTTCTTGTGCAAATACAGTAGCTACTTGGCCGTGGCAGGAACAGCAGGGCAGGTACTGAAATGCACTTGGATAGGTTTTGGGGCACACTGCATCCAGTAACATAGACCTTACTTTATCTTTTGCCCCCATCAATTGGGAAATGCAGGAGTTTGAACTTCCCTGCATGTTATGCCCTGTGTTCTACATTAACTTTTCTCCCAATCCTAGTGATCTGCG
Organism: Podarcis filfolensis; assembly: GCF_964270895.1. Classification (NCBI taxonomy): domain Eukaryota; kingdom Metazoa; phylum Chordata; class Lepidosauria; order Squamata; family Lacertidae; genus Podarcis; species Podarcis filfolensis. The sequence goes on along the minus strand of NC_139605.1, from coordinate 90,033,468 downwards.
GAGTGTAGGAAGCATTCTGTACATGTTCAGATACCGTCATGTGCAAATTTCTTTGTACCATCTACACTATTGTAACTGCCAGCTGTGCAGCCAATCACCAGTTAAGCTGTTGTTCTGGCTTGTTCATCTTTGGGTTTTCAGTTTGAATTTGTTCGCTCTCTAAATTATTGTGTTGTTTTGGCCAGCTGGATCCTGGTAGTATATACAGTCATACCTCGGGTTATGGACGCTTCAGGTTGTGTGTTTTCAGGTTGCGCACCGCGCCAAACCCGGAAGTACCGGAACAGGTTACTGCCGGGTTTCAGCGCTTGCACATGCACAGAAGCGCTGAATTGCAACCTGCATGTGTGCAGACGCGGCGCTGCAGGTTGTGAACATGCCTTCCACACAGATCACGTTCGCAACCCGAGCGTCCACTGTATAGTAGGAATGTGTGTATATATGACTTTATATGCGGCAGTGTCTGTATACCAGAACAAGTAGGGAAGATTAAGTTGCTAAGTTGATACTAGGCGAACCATTCCACTAGTCAGTGGACTGTGTTGACAATGCAAACTTTCTGGGCTAGTTTCCAGCTTGCAACTTAATTTTTTTCTATCTCTGCTCTTTAATTCCCTGTCAGAGAGCACCAAGGAGAATCCTTAGTTTTGAATTACTGATTTGGGATAGAGTGACCCTTTCCATGGAAGACATTTTGACAATTCCTGCCTCAACACCGCTGGCCTATTGAAAGCCTTTGTTGCTGTTTAGACTGTGGAAGACAGGGTTCACAGATGCTCTGCCCCATATAATTGGATAAAGAAGTTCATCTATGTCAAGGGGGGGAGCAGAATGGGGACAAATATGCATGTATTCTCCTGTGAAATGCAAAGCTTTTCAAAGAGCCTTAATTCAGGTTAGAAGATAGTTACAACTTGCTCTTGGGCTCTCAGCTGTGACGCGCCCACTCCTCTTCTTTTTGGCTTTCTTAACTTTGAACTGTATCAGATCACCTTCAATGTTGCATATTTAAATTGCTGCGACCTGTTCAGGAACCTTAAGGTCAGGGCAGGTAATAAATCAAAATAAATAATAATAATATACACCGGCTTATGGCATCCGAAACACACTCTTCAGAGTAGATTCCCACTGCACTTGTAGGAGTCATGCTGCTCTTTCAAAAAACCAAAACAATACGCCTGCCTGAGTCATGTGGGCATTGGCCGCAAATGTCAGTTCAGGTTGGATTGCCAAACGAGCTGCTTTGCCTCAGGGCTAGCAACTTGCCCAACCCACCTGTGATGAGAAAGGAGCAGCATGTAGTTTTCTGAATTATGACTCTTCTACTGCTCTTTAAAGACTTTGAATGGGTGAGTGCAGATCATCATGAGCCAAATGGGTAACTCAGTCTGTTGTGCATGTAACTGCCAGGCCTCTCAAGCAAAATGTCCTGCCAAAGCTATGGGCAGAGAATCTTGTCCACATTAGGTCAGAAATAAATGAAAGCAGTGGATAGATTTAGCATTGCTGCAGGGCAGAAACATAAAGATTGTTTTTGCCAAATAGTTTAGTGATAAGATATTAATGAACGGTGGTTGTTGCTGTTGTTTTTTTAAGTGGTGTTGTCCTTACATTCATTGTATTTGGGTTTTGCTGCTTCTTTTGATTATATGCTGTGCCTATCACTTTCAAAAGCTGCCTTGAAAGTATCTGAAAAGGTGGGGTAGAAATAAATTGAAATAAGACTGCTAATGCTTCTTAGATTCACAGTGTGCTACAAGAGCCACTTGGTAAATGACTGCCTCTGTTGCATAATTACATAAGCCTACAACCTCTTTTCTTTTGTTTTACTTCAAAGTGCATTACGCTGCAGGAGGGTGTTAATACACTTAATCAAAAAGTGAATTGGGTTAGCTAGAACTCCCCTGCTGCTGACGTGATGTTGAAAAACCAGTGAGGAAGGATATAGGTGAAATGCAAAATATTCCTCAATGCTTTCGAGGGTAAAGGCCTAGAGGAGGAAATGCATTTGTCCTTGCCTTTGTTCTTGCACAGACTCTGTGGGTTTTGCAATGCTAAGGTTTCAAAACACACTTCCAAATGACCTTCTCCCTTTTCCCTACCCTGCCCCGTCCAGGTACTCGTAATGGAGCTAAATGACGAAGAAGCAGAGCAGGTGGTTGACCATTCAGAGGCGGACCTCCTCCAGGATCAGGAAGGCTATAGGTGGAAAGGTCATGAGCGGCTCAAAACTAAAGATGGGCCTGTTCGGTTTGAGCCAGGCTTCCAGCCCTTTGTCTTGGTCCAGTGTCAGCCGCCAGCTGTGGTCACTTCGCTGGCCCTTCACTCGGAATGGAAACTCGTAGCCTTTGGCACAAGCCACGGTTTTGGGCTCTTTGATCATCAGCAGAAGCGGCTGGTCTTTGTCAAGTAAGGGGGTTACTTCCTGATTGAGATAGATAGATGATAGATAGATAGATAGATAGATAGATAGATAGATGATAGATAGATGATAGATGATAGATGATAGATGATAGATAGATAGATAGATAGATAGATAGATAATGTTTAAATTGTATTCCTGACACAGTGTAGGGTTTAGGTGAAAGTCTTGCATTGAACGTCCAGCCATTTTCAAAAGCCACGTGCTTAAACAGGGTTTTCCTGCCAGACTGGTGAGGCGTAGTTCTAAGGGTTCAACCAGTGAACTGGAAGTCCTGGATAAAAAGTTCGGGCAGGAAATTACTTAGGCAAAGCATTTTCCTCCCAGCCTTAGGCTTAGATCTGCAATAGCTTCTCCTGATTGTTTAAGCGGGTTCTCACAGTGGCCCTCCAGATGCCATAGGAAGCTTGCAAGCAGGGCTGAACACAGCAACGCTCTCCCCGCCTGCAGTTTCCTGAAAAGTGGCATTCAAAAGCACACTGCCTCCGACAGTGGAGGCAGAGCAGAGCTGTCATGGCTAGTAGCCACTGATAGCCTTATCCCCTCTCCTTGAATTTATCTAATCCTCTTTTAAAGCCATCCAAGTTGGTGGCCCTCATGGCCTCTTGCCAGAGCAAGTTGCATAGTTTTAAGTACACACTGTGTTAAGAAGTTGTTTTGTCTGTCCTGGATCTTCCGGCGTTCAGCTTCTCTGGATGTCCTTGAGTTCTAGTGTTATAGGAGAGAGGGAGGAAAAACTTCCTCATCCACTTTTTCTGTGCGGACACCATGCGTCATGTTGTACGCTTCTGTCATATTGGCTCTTTCTTGACTTTTCTCTCAAGTTACAAAGCCCCACTTGTGTGGGGGTAGGTAGGCAGGAGGTACCCCCAACATATTCAGGAATTGGGGAGTTGGAGAGAACTCTGCCTTCCTCTTAGCCCCCACAAAATGCTGAGATCCATCCCAGGCAGCCAAAGATTACTATACTCCAAAGCAGGAAGCTGTTTCCTGACCACAGCTTAGTCAACACTATTAGGCTCAGGCAGGCGTGCTCTCTTGAAGTGCAAAGGTCTTCCCTTCTCCCTTTTGTTGCCTTGGGACAAAGGGAGGCTGAGCCCTCCCTTCCTCCTGATCATTATGGGGAGAAGGTTTTCCCCACAAATGTTACAGGGCGGAGTACACTTCTGCGAAATTAATACTGGTGTGTCCTACAGAGTGATAAAGATCATCAAAGTAATGCATTTAAAGTCCTAAATAGTATAATCCTTGTGGAATGTAAGGGCAAGGCAGTGTGAAATCTTACATGTAGCACTGTTTTTGAAAAGGAAAACAAAAACACACCATCAGATTTACTTTGAATCCTCAGGGCTGTTGAGAAACACTGAAATGGATTTTACTGATGGAATCCCTTTAGAGCCTTCTAGGAAAACTTTAGTAATTGCCAATATTCCACAAACGCAAATACTGTGAACAATATAAAGTGTGCAGTTCAGAATAGTTCTGGTTTTCTGAATGCTCTCTTGCCTGATTTGAGAACTGCAGGCAAAAAGCAGCAGCATTGTCCTGTGTTTCTTTACATCTGGGGTGGCCACCTCAGATGTTGTTGGGCTCCCAAGTCCCATCAGCCATAGCCTATGGCCTGGGGTTATGAGACCTGCAGTCCAACAAGTATTTGCAGGACTACAGTTTCTTACCCCTGATGCAAAGCAACTAAAGGCCTTGCCAATGCCTGTGAATGGTATTTCAGACCTCTGCGCTGCAAAATGCGGTAACACTCTTACTGGGCTTCCAATGTGTGGCTGCAACTTGACCAAAAACAGTTTGGTTTAAAAAGGGAAACTGAACCAGCCCTGTTGGTTTCCTTCTAGGTGTACCTTGCATCCCAGTGACCAGCTGGCCTTGGAAGGCCCTCTTTCCAGAGTGAAGTCCTTAAAGAAGTCCCTCCGCCAGTCCTTCCGACGGATGCGAAGGAGCAGGGTGTCTAACAGAAAGCGACGAACTGCAGAGGTGAGGGGCTGCGCTGTCTCGGCTTCACATACAGTGGTACCCTGGGTTACAGACGCTTGAGGTTACAGACTCCACTAACCCAGAAATAGTACCTTGGGTTAAGAACTTTGCTTCAGGATGAGAATAGAAATTGTGCGGCGGCAGCAGGAGGCCCCATTAGCTAAAGTGGTACCTCAGGTTAAGAACAGTTTCAGGTTAAGAAAGGACCTCCAGAACGAATTAAGTTCTTAATCTGAGGTACCACTGTATTCAGCAAAGCCTTGCTCTGGTGCCACACATGACTTTAGAAAAAGCCCCCTTGTACAGTATTGGATCTCAGCCTTGCCACTCATGGCATTGATATGTCATATGAGGAGGAGATTTGGGCAGCTATAGGCTAATCCTTTTGGAGGAGAATTGTGCCAGTTTCCTGGAGTACGGCAAACTTAGTCTTCTGCCATCATAAAGAGGTGCAAAAGGATTCATTACATGGCCTTAAAGCATTCTCTTTTTCAAAAATAGTTTCTCTTCTTTAAAGCAAGCTTCCCTATAAGAAATGGCTTTTTTTTGGAACTGGCTTGACTTCTTTTTAATAAAACCACCTGACGCCAGCTAACATGCATATTACCGTATAACACACCCCCATGTATAAGACGCCCTCTATTTTTGGGGACTCCAAATTGAGAAAATGGGGGAAGATTGTATCCATGTATAAGACGACCCACAATTTTGAACATCATTTTTTAATTTAAAACCCCCCCTAGACTTATACACAGAAAAGTATGGTGGGTGGGTGTATGCCACTTTATCATTATAATATCATTATCTGCCCACTTGAGAGATGCTAAATTGAATTGGGCCTTGTCCTCTGTTGTCTTTTTGGCACCTACTGCAGACCTTCCTCTTCTGGCCTTTTAAGCACAGATCTTTACAGTCTGTGTCTGTAATGGAACTATTTTAACTGGTAAAGGGCAGGTAAGAAATATAATAAAACAAACGAAAAGGGGTTGTTTGCTTAGTTCTCGTTTTTGTTTTGCGGGCAGGTACAAGAGGGAATTTCCAGGCATGATCATGATGCATTGCAGGAGATAGAGCTAGCTCCTGTCCAGCGGAAGATTGAAGCACGGTCAGCAGAGGACTCTTTCACTGGCTTCGTTCGCACCTTGTATTTTGCCGACACCTTCTTAAGAGACAGTGAGTAAGACCACCTTCGATGTGCTTGAACAATATATTACACCCGCAAAGTATCTACATGGGTAGATAAAACCAGCAAAGTCCGGCATGGGGGCATAAGGAATGGTCTTGCTTGCTTTCCCTTGGCGATATGTGAAACTTCGGCTCATGGGCTTTGTTATCTCTGGTCCAGGTTCCCGGCACTGCCCCTCCTTATGGGCAGGCACCAATGGGGGTACGGTCTATGCCTTCTGTCTGCGTGTTCCTCCAGCCGAAAGAAGAATGGATGAGCCTGTCCGAGCAGAGCAGGGTGAGTGAAAAGATCAGATGACTTTCGATTTAGGTGAAATCGCTGCCGCCCAGATTTAGGATTGAAGGTACCTTTGTAAAATGCCCTGGTGATGAAACCACAGAGACTCTGGATGTTTCTAGACTCCAACTCCCATCATCCTCTGCCTGTTGGCCATGCTGGACCAGGGCTGATGGGAGTTGGAGTCCAACAACATCCAGAAGGTTACACGCTTCCCACCACCTGACTCTTGAGAAGCCTTAGTGCTGTATGTGGAGTAGGGTGTCAGAATCTGTGTGTGCATTCTGGAAGAGCAAAACAAGACACATTTCACTGCAGGACTGTACCAGCCCCCAGGTATGTGCTCTGATTCTTTTAGGAGCAGCATTTTTTGGTAAATAATGTGGTATTCTGAAGGAAACAGTCTTGTACATAAAACACCTACCTAGAAATGTTGTGAGCTTGGGCAACAGTTTTTACTTCATTTTAGCCTCTGTACTTTTTTGGAAAAGTCCTTAACACACCATAAAACAAGCCCAAGGGCTGTTTGTAAATGTTTCTCTCTGGTCACAAAAATCTAGAAAACATTTCGTGTTTAAAAGTCAGGAGGGTCATCCAGCCAGACATAAGAGATGGAATTCATTTCCGTAACCATATCTATAGGATGGTTATGTGTATTTTCCTTACGGATCTAAGGAAGGTGGCTCGGCAGCTTCCCCTTTGGCTTCATGTGCCATTAATCACAGTTCAACCTCCAATACAGAAGTAGGCAAAGTCCAGAGCTGCTTTGTCTTTTACAGAAACCCACCAAGCAGAGCAAAGTGTAAAAGATGTGAAGGATTAAAACACAAAACAAAATAGGGCATCTTTGAGCACATTCTCAGCCTAAGAACTTGTTTTTAGTGCTGGAACTGAACTGAGCGCTCATTTAGTCTTATTTAGCCAGAAATAGTTGTTTTGTCTTTGTGGTGAAGCAACTGGGAGCCAGGAACTCTTGTTTATCATCGCTAATCATCTAGAGATCTACCACTAGACCCTGACCTTTATTTTGTCCCGTCCCCTCAATACCTATACTTGCCTTTGTACAGTGTAAAAAGTGGCTTTTTGACTGCACCCAAAGAAATAATTATGCAGTTTCTATGCGGCATCACAGCTTAAATACTTCAGTTCTCCTCTAAACTCAATCACTTTTTAATGCTTATGTGTGTATAGTGGTACCTCTGGTTAAGAATTTAATTCCTTCTGGAGGTCCGTTCTTAACCTGAAACTGTTCTTAACCTGAAGCACCACTTTAACTAATGGGGCCTCCCGCTGCCACCACTGCGTGATTTCTGTTCTCATCCTGAAGCAAAGTTCTTAACCTGAGGTACTATTTCTGGGTTAGTGGAGTCTGTAACCTGAAGCGTCTGTAACCCGAGGTATCACTGTATTGTATTTGTATCCAACCCTTCTTCCAAGGAGCTTTGCGTACCATATGTAGTTCCTTTTTGCCACAACCACCCTGTGTGGTAGGTTAAGCTGAGAGATAGTGACAGGCCTCAAGTCAGCCAATGAGCTTCATGGCAGAGTAGGAATTTAAACCTGGGTTTCCCCACTCCTAATCCGAATCTCTAACCACAATGGATTGGGTCCAGTGCTGACGTGCAACACTGGGTTCAGTCCAATATTTCCTCTCTGCTGCCCTTTGTATGTCCAGCATGGTAGCTGGGTTCTGCGAGAAGAAAGTGTGCCTTGTCGGAACAGTTTGCTTCTCTCTGAACCAAACCTCCTGCCTCATTTGGCGTGTGCTTTCTGCTCTCTCTCCAGCCAAAGAGATCCAGCTCATGCACAGAGCTCCTGTTATCGGGATCGTTGTTCTGGATGGCCAGAGCACTCCCCTTCCAGAGCCGCTGGAAGTGGCCCATGACCTTTCCAAGAGTCCCAACATGCAAGGGAGCCACCAGCTTCTCGTGGTGTCGGAAGAACAGCTTAAGGTAACACAATAGAGTGCTTGTGTATATGCATGCTCTTTGCCTATAAGGGAGCAGCCAGAGAAATTATAGTATGGGAATTCATTTCCTCTTGCAGATCCTTCCTGGAACTTGCTTGTTTTGAGGTGATACTTGGTTGTCACCTTTGCTGAAGGGCATTTTCAGAGTTGGGGAGGTGGAAAAGCATACTATACGCTTGGAAGTTTGCAAAGATTCCAACCTTCCCTGCCACCTGAGCAGATCATAGAGTAATGTGCATTACTAACCCTATGTCTGATACACTTTCCCCACTCCTGAATTTGATATTCTGCCCATAGATGCTTCTCTAGAAAGGGGCAGAGTTGGGCTAAGGAAAAAAGACTCTGTTCAGGGATGTTGACTGCAAACCGGCTCTCTGCTTATTTTTATGTATCTGAGGATAGATATTTGCAAGCCCAGACTTGATACGACCTAGCCATGTGAGAGATGCTTGCAAATCCCTTATGTACAGCAGTGAGCGGCAGCAAAGTTTAGCTACTCCTTCCCTTGCCGCTGTCAGAAATCCAGGCTTTTTTGCTGCTGAAGGCGGGAGAGAGACTACACAGCTCCTTTTTGGCAGCTAGACTTAAAGCATGCTGCTTTGCTGCCACACACCAGCAGGAAACTCATTACGCATTGACCGGAGATTGGATGGCTCTTGCATGCATGAAGGATTTAATACACAGCTTGTTTACGTTGGCAGGTTTTCACGTTGCCCAAAGTCAGCTCCAAACTGAAACTTAAATTGACGGCCCTGGAAGGCTGCCGGGTTCGGAAGGTGACAGTGACCAACTTTGCCAGCTGTAAGAGTGAGCACAGTGAGAATGACCTGGCTGTTCTGACAAACCTGGGGGACATCCAGATTATTTCCCTGCCTGCACTCAAGATACAAGTGCGCTACCCCTGTATCCGCAAGGAGGATGTGAGTGGCATTGCCTCCTGTGTCTTCACCAGATATGGGCAAGGTAACAACATGGTCATCCACAGGTTACCAAGCTCCATTGTGTTAGGTCTTGGAAGCCTTTCTGCCTCTTGTACAAAATAGATAAATGTGGGGTGGGGGAGAGAAGGGGGACTTATTTTGTCCCTCTATCCACAATACTGTGAAAGCAAGAAAGAAAAATATTAGTTGGGATAGTAGTATCTGCTTTGAAGGTGACCCGGAAACTACAATTAATCCAGAATGTGGCAGCTAAACTGGTGACTGGGAGCAGCCGCCGAGACCAGATAGCACCGGTCTTGAAAGACCTACATTGGCTCCCAGCACGTTTCCGAGCACAATTCAAAGTGCTAGTGCTGATCTTTAAAGCCCTAAACAGCCTCGGTCCAGTATATCTGAAGGAGCGTCTCCACCCCCATCATTCTACCCCATCACTGAGGTCCAGCACCGAGGGCCTTCTGGAGGTTCCCTCACTGCGAGAAGCCAAGTTAGAGGGAACCAGGCAGAGGGCCTTCTTGGTAGTGGCACCCGCCCTGTGGAACGCCCTCCCACCAGATGTCAAAGAGAACAACAACTACCAGACTTTTAGAAGACATCTGAAGGCAGCCCTGTTTAGGGAAGCTTTCGTGTTTGATGGATTACTGTATTTTAATATTTTGTTGGAAGCCACCCAGAGTGGCTGGGGAAGCCCAGCCAGATGGGCGGGGTGTATATAATAAATTATTATTGTTATTATTACTACTACTACTATTTTATTAATAATAATTAAAATTTTATACCACCCTTCATCCGAAGATCCCAGGATCGTTCACAACATAAAAATACAAAATGGGAATACAAAATACATAATAAAAGCTAAACAAGCCAGTAATTCCCCCTCTCACAAATACATTTAAAAAGCCATAGAATGTTAATCAGCCGAATGCCTGGTTGAAGAGAAACATTTTTGCTTGGTGCCTGAAGATATGTAATGAAGATGCCAGGAGAGCCTCCCGAGGGGAGAGAATTCCACAAACAGGGAGCCACTGCAGAAAAGGCCCATTCCCATGAATGAATGAATGAATGAATTTATTAATACGGTCACAGACCAGCGTCAACACACACAATATCACAGATCATAAAAATATATATCGGAAATACGAAAGACAATATGAATATAACAAGGATTTAAATATAAAAATTAAAATTAATTATTAGCGTGCCCCCTGTAAATAACATTTAGGGGTTTAGTCACTATGGAATACCACTTGCTTCCTGCGATTGATTGCAGACGCACAGAATTTAGCTACATTTAATGTAGTCTTGGGATTCTTGTCCTCTAGCAGTAGTTTTAAACTATGGTGTTCCGATTCTTTCCTGGACTTTTGCAAAACAGGTGTAATAAAAGTCAAACGTATATCCTCATAGAAACGACAACGTAATAGTACATGTGAAGCAGTTTCAACTTCCAACGAGCCACAAGGGCAGACCCGTGCTGTGTATGGTTTACCCTCAAATCTGCCCTGGCCATTCCCATGTTGCCTCACGTTCTAGACCTCACGTTGAGGAAGCACATGCAGAAAGGCCTGAGATTATGAACGCAGGGTCTGTTTCGGTTCATATACAAAGAGGCAGTCCTTGAAGTACTGCAGTCCTGAGCTGTTTAAGGCTTTGTAGGTCAAATCCAGCACTTTGAATTGGGCCTGGAAACTAACTGGCAGCCACTGCAGTCAGGCCAAGATTAGTGTTATATGCTTAAACCATCTTGCCCCAGTGAGCAACCTGATCCCCAGCTGAAACTTCTGAACCATCTTCAGAGGCAGCCCTATGTATAATGCATTGCAGTAATCTAACCTAGAGCATATTAAGTTAAAAAATGGTTTACACAGGGGTCTGAAAAGAGTGCGCTTGAGAGAACATTGCATGAGAATCAGACAAACATACAGTATTTGGATCTTTCCATGCATAGGAGTCCCAGAGATCTAGCTGAGAAATATTAAATAGTAACATGGGATCTCTTTAAAAAAATCTGTCACAAGCACCAAGCATGACTTTGGAAAGTGCTCATGCAGCTGAGCCTTTGTATGTTTACTCTGAAGTTAATTCCAGGTCCGCCCCCCCCCAATTGCCCTTGCTTCAAAATAAGTGTATGTGGGTTTGCAGCCTTAAGCTTAGTCTTCTGAGTGAGTAAGATTTGTAAACATGTATTTTGGGAAACTCTTGTGGGACGCTTTCTGCATCTGTGCATGCACAACTTGCCATTTCTCCATCTTTCTCCTCTGCAGGGTTCTATCTCATCTCCCCGTCAGAGTTTGAGAGGTTTTCACTTTCCCCAAAGTGGCTAGTTGAACCACGATGCTTAGTAAAAGTACCTGAAAACACAGGCAACAGCCATGTGCACAGCTCACCTGGTGTGGAGAAGGCATCAAGGATATCCAAGTATGAATGATTGTGGCATTTGTATTGTGTGGATGATAGAAAGGGTGCAACATTCTACTTTGTATTGCTGGTTTTGTGTGTTGAATATGACATGCGTAGCCATGGGAACTGCAACAAAGGAGGCCCATGGTCACTCTGGAAAGGGGTTAGGGTTGCTGTCCTGCCACCATATGCACCTACATGATCTGACAATGCCTCTGCTCATCCCCTAATGCAGGCATAGGCAAACTTGGCCCTCCAGATGTTTAGGGACTACAACTCCCATCATCCCTAGCTAATGAGACCAGTGGTCAGGAATGATGGGAATTGTAGTCCCAAAACATCTGGAGGGCCGGGCTTTGGGGTGCCTGTTTTAAATGAGTTTACCTATGCCTGCTCTAATGCCATCCCAATGTACTGACAAGGCTTTGCTTATCTGCCACCCACTATTCATTGTTCTTATTGGAAAAAAAAGTGGTTTTAAAAATGCTGAAGTTGCATATTGCCATATGTTCTGGTGCTGAGATTCTACCACCTGTGGAATGACTCTCCACAAAACAAAGCCTTCTGAGCTGGGTACAACATACAGTCCCCAGGCTGTGTAATCATTTTGTGTGTGCACTAGGTGGGATGGTTAAAGGGTAGCAGCAAAATATGTCAGAACTGGTACACGTCAATTCTAGCTAACCACCTAACCATCTCCTAGTTGCCATAAGCGGATACGCCTCTGCCTAGACCGCTGATGGGGGTTCACATGGGGGAATATATATCTCCCTATCGGTCTATCCCTAGATGTAGAAAATCAATCAGTCGTTTTATTTGTATGACACGTTTCCAAAGCTAAAGCCATGCTGAAGGCAGAATACAACATGTACAAAATTTACAAACATAACAAAAGTAGTCTTAAAGAAAAAATCAAAACATAGAGAAGGGTTCTTGTTGTTTTGCTTACTCTTCTTCTTGATACGTTAGTTTTCAATATGCTGGGGAATTTTATAAGGATGAGCAGTCATGTGAACTCCCACACAAATTTTGAACTGACTTAAAAGCTGAAGGTTTTTTAAGAGGCAGCATGTGCCTGTCAAAGTAGCGCAGTGTAAACCAAGGGTGCATGACTTTCTGTGTGCCTATGATAATTGCATCTGACTTGCAATGTCTAGGGGGTTGGAATTGGTTTATGATCTTGTCTAATTGACTCTTCTTTCTATCTTCTGCAGTAGCAAGGAATCGGGATGGAGTGCCAGTGATCCAGGTGCAGATGGTAAGAAAAATGTGAATGTACAGAGAGAAATTGCTGGTCCAGTGCTGTTTGCTTAGTAATGTAACATAACATCCAGTTTGGATTACTCCAGTAGTGCAGTACAGGAAACGGCCCATGAAGGCAGGTCAGAAACTCAGATTGGCTTAGGATCTAGCTCAAAGGCTGTTGGCTTGTTTCAATAGGAGGGATAATGTCTTAAGAGCTTCATGGAGTACCAGTTTGTTTCTGGACACAATACAAAGTGCTGGTTGTGACTTGTAAAGCCCTCAGCCTAGGACTTGGGGTACTTATGTCCCATGTCAACCTACAAAGTTAAGATCTTCAATTGGAGGCCCAGTCTTCTGAGAGTTTCTGCTTGTTTCCTTTTCAAGGGAACTTTAAAATGGGAGAAGCCATTCTGTGCCACTTAAAGACCAGATCATGAACATCACTCAGAGGAGTCATAGATTGTCAGAATCGGGTTAACTTGCCCTTTTAAGAACTTCAAAGGGTGGATATGCCAAGCATAATGGGTTGTCTTCAACTATGTTTTAGCCAGAGTAGAACCACTGAAATGAATGGCCCTAAGTTAGTCATGTCTCTTTATTTTAATGGCTCTACTCCGAGTAGAACTTACATTGAATACAACCCAATAAATCTAATGTATTTGGGGGGCGGACTTTGTGAGTTTCTTTGTATCGTGGGAATTGACCGCCTTAACATTTGTCTGATTTGCCTTTCAGAGAGGACACATGGCAGATTGATGGAGCATGCCCTGCTCAATGATGAGAGTGAGAAACACATGATTTCTTTCGTGCTATAGGGGTGGAGGGATGGGGATTCTGTGGGAATTGGCTTGAGCCACTTTATTCACTTGCTTCTGGTTATTGAGTCTGCTCCCCTCCTTAATACCAGCAGCCATACAACATTAGGTAGGTTTCTCTTTGGGATGTTGTCTTCATGAGTTTGCCTCAATTAGGCAGGCAGTTGACCAGTAACATACCTGAACATGTCTATATTTGTGTACAGCTGCCCAATGGCATCTCATAATTGCTCTTTGGTGCTTAGCACATCAGTATCCAGCAGACATTCAGAGTTATGTGGCTATTGCACTAGGAGGACCTGATCTACACATTGGGCAAATTGATATCCCAACATCATGTCCACATCTGTAAAATGGGAATAAATTCTGACCTATCTCACACGATTTTTCGTGAGGGTAAACACGAAGTTTTCAGAAGCATTTTGCCATTTTAAAACTGATACATTTAATAGTGAGTAAATTTGATATCCTGACATATGTTGTTGTTATTATGTTGTTGGGTGCTTCCAGAGCTGGCAGCTGTTCTGCTTTAAGGCGGAAGTGGGATAGCAAATTTCTAAACACTCTGTAACCAAGTGGTCAGTTCCTCTTTCCCCAGATGTTGGAGGGGAGCAGTTTTCATTGGGATCTTTGTATGTGTGGGGCGGGTTAAATAGCCCCCTCCCCTCACTGCACCTCTGCTGCAATTTGGGGTGGGGGGAGGGAGATAATGACCAGAATAGTAGCTTCATAGCAGCTATATTGACTATAAGTAGATTGGATTTGAGGGGAAGGAAGTAAAAGCCTAATGGGGAAAATGTGAGAGGGGGTCTTTCAATCACAGTATCATGCCAATGCCCTGTAAAAAGTGACTGAACAAAATGTGGTTATTCCACAGTAAATGTCTGGTGTGGAAGCAGCCAGTGTTTCAGTGTTTAATTCAGCCATGAGTGTAGGGTCTGTGGAGAAATTGCCCCAAATAGAGATACCAGAAATGCTATTATTTGTGTACATGGTTGCCAAAAGAAACATCCTACGCATGTTGGCTTCAGCTGGGGTGGACCATTTTGTGCACATCTGCCACTATGCACATGTTTCCTTTTTGACATGGCACTACAAATGCTGGCATCCAACTTTAAAGACTTTGGCGAAATTATGGATTTAAAGAAAAAAAATACCTAAACTTGAGACCTAAGCAACCTTGAGAAACACAAAGTATGCACACCCTTTTCTCTTTTGAATGCTAGCTGCAAGCTTTTATGCCGCATAGTATTCTTTCTGAAGTGCAACTGAGCAAGCTAAAATAATATCTGTATGTCTATGTTTGGTGTCCTCCTTGGCACATTGGTTGTGAGACGCTGGCAATTGTTTAGCACAACAGGATTGTATTCAGTTACCCTGAATCTAAACAAAGTTATTGCCCAACTTTTAATCAAATACATTTCAGACATAGATCTGTTATATTAGACAGTAAGTTGAACACAACATCATCAACTAGATGTCATCCTTCCTTAAGGATAAAATGTGAATTTCATGTCAGCTCTGTAGGAATGGTTAAAGTTCGTTTATTTATTAATGGTACTTATCTGCTGCTCAGTAGCAAAATTATCTGAACAGCTTAATAGCAATGAAAGCATAAAAATATAGACCGCAATAAGCTAAAATAAAATGAATTCTGCATGAAAATTCCAGCAAGAGAGAAGGAAATCAATAAGTAAAACATTTATCTTTTAAAAGTCCTGTCAGCAGAATCTTTGGAAGATGGGGCTTAAAAAAACAACTGTTCCAACAGTGGAAGTAAAACTGCTTCTTGAATACTAGAGATTGAAGAATATATGCACTTCTTTCGCATGAATGTTTTTTTCCTCCCTTTTCAGAAGTTCTAAAAGAGATCCAAAGCACTCTGGAGGGTGGAAAAGGGTGAGTGTCCATGGTTTCTCTTAGAACTTGGGGAGTTAAACTGTTCTGTCCTTGTGATAGAAGGGAAGTGACATAGTGAACATTGGAGAACATCTATTTAGCAACCCTGAAACCTGGTGCTGTGTTCCTCAGTGGCTTCCTTCGCATTCTCAAATATTTAACCTTCTATTAAGTCTGCTGCCAACACTGAACAGATTTTGTATTTCTCTGTACATTCTGATATGAGGGTTGCTGTTGTTGTTTTGCTTTCTAATTAAGATATTTACACCCAACTTGAGTTAAGATACCCACTATACCAATCTTGTGAATAGGAAGGAGATACAGATCTAAAAACAACATTAAGTCAGCTGGTGTCGAAGAGGAGGGTGGGTGAATTGGGTCCCATGGATTTACTTCCTGGCACTGGGGAGGCAATTCTTCTTTTTCAAAAGGAGAACCAGTAGAATACTGGTTGTCACATATGACTTACTTTTAGGATTTGACGGGGGGAATGGAAGTGGGAGAGAAGGTGCCTCTATCTACAGGCATATGGAGATTTTGGTGTTGAGAACCAGAATGGTACAAGTTGTTTGTCACAGTTTCCATATGGCGATTTTGTCTTTGCAGGAGTTATAGTGACAAAAACTCAAGGAGAATTCAAGTAGGACACAGACTAAGCAATGGAGGAGGTATGTGGGTATATATGCTATAGGTGTATTTAGAGAAAACAGTATGGTTTGTTATAAAATTACATCTTTATGTAGCTTCCTTATGCAAAAACTGGTGTCTTATGAACCATGAACAGAAAACTTGAAGCTTCTGCTCATGGTTTGTAACAGATCAGTTTTTCGTTTTGTCTGAATATGGGAAACAGTAGCTTCCACAAATAATAATTTGTTTAACAGAGATTTGACCTCAATGCCAGGCTTGGCCTCCTCTGCTGTCTTCACACAGTTTTGTTCTTGAGATGATGGCTGCCAATGCCTTCTAGAGTATTTTTATGTCTCTCCCATTCCAATTCACCACTGCAAAAAAGTACTTGACAAAAAGGAGGAAGTAACGTCTCACTTTTCTCCCATTCTCTGCAATTTTCATCCTTAAAGGTAGACTGCAGCTGGGAACCTGGCCAGAGTTCACTCTATAAACCAACATTACCGTATTTTTCGCTCTATAGGACGCACTTTTTCCCCTCCAAAAATGAAGGGGAAATGTGTGTGCGTCCTATGGAGCGAATGCAGGCTCCCTGGCTTCAGTGATAGCAACGCGAAGCCTCAGAAGCCTGCGCTCTGGAGGCTTCGCGTTGCTTCCGCTGAAGCCAGGAGAGTCTGCTCTTTGAGGCTGGCAGTGGGGAAAGCAGCGCTTCCCCCATCGCCCGCCCCAGAGGATGGGGGGCAGCAGGAAGGCGCGCAACGCCTTCCCGCTACTCTCCAACCCGGGTTGGAGGCTGGCGGTGGGGAAAGCAGCGCTTCCCCCATCGCCAGCCCCAGAGGATGGGGGGCAGCAGGAAGGCGGGCGACGCCTTCCTGCTACTCTCCAACCCGGGTTGGAGGCTGGCGGTGGGGAAAGCAGCGCTTCCCCCATCGCCTGCCCCAGAGATTGGGGGGCAGCAGGAAGGCGCGCGACGCCTTCCCGCTACTCTCCAACCCGGCTTCGAGGCTGGCGGTGGGGAAAGCAGCGCTTCCCCCATCGCCAGCCCCAGAGGATGGGGGGCAGCGGGGAGGCGCGCGACGCCTTCCCGCTACTCTCCAACCCTCCTGTGGGCTTTTGCGGGAGATGGGGGAATTCCCCCACCTCCCGCAAAAGCAGGCAAAAGCCGCGCGCTCTTTAAAGGGGCTCCGTGGCTTCTTCTGGCTTTTCTAGGAGGTGGGGGAATTCCCCCACCTCGCAGAAAAGCCTGCAAGAGCCGCGCAGCCTTTAAAGACGGCGCAGCTCATGGGGGCTTTTCCCCAAGGAGGGAGAAGGGATTGACTGGCCGAGTCAGTCCCTTCTCCCTCCTGCGGGCTTTTGCGGGAGATGGGGGAATTCCCCCACCTCCCGCAAAAGCAGGCAAAAGCCGTGCGCTCTTTAAAGGCTGCGTGGCTCTTGCAGGCTTTTCTGCGAGGTGGGGGAATTCCCCCACCTCCAGAAAAGCCTGCAAGAGCCGCGCAGCCTTTAAAGAGCGCGCAGCTCTTGGGCGCTTTTCCCCAAGGAGGGAGAAGGGACTGACTGGCCGAGTCAGTCCCTTCTCCCTCCTGCGGGCTTTTGCGGGAGATGGGGGAATTCCCCCACCTCCCGCAAAAGCAGGCAAAAGCTGTGCGCTCTTTAAATGGGCTGCGCGGCTTTGCTGGCTTTTCTAGGAGGTGGGGGAATTCCCCCACCTCGCAAGAAAGCCCGCAGGAGCCGCGCAGCCTTTAAAGAGCGAGCGGCTCTTGGGGGCTTTTCCCCAAGGAGGGAGAAGGGACTGACTGGCCGTTTCAGTCCCTTCTCCCTCCTGGTCGAAAAGCCCGCAGGAGTCACGCGGGGCTCCTGTGGGCTTTTGCGAGAGGTGGGGGAATTCCGCCACCTCCCACAAAAGCAGGGAGGTCTTGGAATAGCGCACAGGCTGCGTGCAGCCTGTCCACTGCTCCCAGAGCTGCGGGGAGGGGGATAATATTTTTTCCTTGATTTCCCCCCCTGAAAACTAGGTGCGTCCTATGGTCCGGTGCGTCCAATCGTGCTTGAAGCAGAACTTGATGCCCCCCAACTTTGGCTGCATGTAGACTGTTCCTCTGCCAGCTCCCACCAGTGATGCAGAGTAGGAGATAGGGACATTGCAGAAATTATATACAACCGTCAAAGGTGTTACTTCAGGATGCTGAATGCCTTGCTGTTGTGAGACTGGCATTTTCAAAACATTAGTTTGCATCCAATTACCGTATTTTTCGCTCTATAGGACGTACCGGACCATAGGAGGGGGAGAACGGGGGGGGGGGATTTTTTTTTCTTGTTCTTCCCCCTCTAAAACAAGGTGCGTTCACCCGAGCTTGTGGGGCTGGCGGTGGGGGGAAGCGCTGCTTTCCCCCACCACCAGCCTCAAAGATCCCTGAAGCCTTTGAAGCACAGCGCCCCGCTGCCCTGCAGAGGCTTTGTGCGCAGCCATCCCCAAGCTAGAAGAGTGAGATGGAGCCCTCCGTCTCGCTGTTTTGGCTTGGGAACAGCCTTGCTAGCCTCTGCAGGGCAGCGGGGTGAAGGCATCCTGCTGCAGAGGCTTTGCGCGCAGCTATCCCCAAGCTAGAACAGCGAGACGGAGCGTTCCGCAGCGCTCCATCTCCCTGTTCTGGCTTTGGGCTTAGCCGCGCAGCCTGTATTCGCTCTATAGGACACACACACATTTCCCCTTAATTTTTGGAGGGGGACAAGTGCGCCCTATAGAGCGAAAAATACGGTATATATTTGAGTCCTACCAGGCTGGGACACACACACACACACACACACACACACACACACATTCTTTACCAAAAACATACCCATGTGGTTTCACGAAAGTGCAGTATGCATTAGACAATGCACAATAAAGCAACAGCCTCTTCAGGTTGTGTAAAATGATTCTGCCCCTTTTCTCTTCCCAGCAGAATGATTGTGCTCCTGCAGTGTCTCCGTGATGTCTGACGTTTGGAAAGAGTGCCATAACACTACTGACTACAGGCCCACCGTCACTGGAAGAGACATCCACTAACCGTGGCCTTGGATTCAGTTGCAGGGCTGAGTCTTGCCTGGCCACTCACCTGCTTATCATCCTCTTCACTGTGCCTCACCTGAAGCCCTCATTTTCTCTCTGAGATGCCAGCCTTGCACTAAGGCTGGAATGCTTCCCTTGGCCTGTTTCCCTTCATGCCTCTGGATATGTTTTTGCAATTCTTCAATCGTTTGCACAATTTCTTTTAAAATAAAATATTTCTACTGGGATGGGTTTTAAATTATAAATATTACTGCCTTGGGTGCAGAGATTTTTTAAAAAAATAAATACTGTTACCTCCGACTAAGATTATTTTTTGTACATTTTTTTTAAAAAAAATCATACTGGGCGTTTGTTCAATAGATATATTTTAGAAGAGTTCTTTTTTAAAAAAAAAAATCTTGAATGAAATAATATATGTCATTTTAGATTCCTGTGGCTGCTGTAACTTTTTTTTTTCTCCTTCAAATGAGGAAATTGCAAGGGGTTTGGGTTTTTTTGGTCATGTTACTGTTAAGTAGTTTTGCAGACTCAGGTAGATTCTTATTTTTGTAGCTGATCAGAGCTGGAAAAATTAATCAAATTTAACTTGATTTGTGTGTGGACACTACATTGAACTGTTGTGAAATAAACCCGTACTTTTAACATGCTTTTTAATTTGACCAAGAAACTCTGTTGCCTCATTTTGATGCCCTCTGAAATGTTTTAACAGCCTTGCAACTGCAGCGCGGGAAGTGATCCTCTTCATTTAGCTGCTTGTAGTGCTTTCCATGGTCACATGAAACTTGTTCTATAAGCCACAAGTTCCCCACATTCTGTGAAAGGCAGACAAATCTCACCTGGAAGGGGTTATTATAGACCACTCAGCCTTTCAGCGTAATTGCCTAATGCCTTTCTAGGTTGCTTTCCAGGAAATTTTACCAATTCTCTCAATCTAGTCCAATTCACTAGACCAAAGGTAACAGGTCATATTAATTTAGGTTTGATTCTATGCACCAATCAAAAGCACAGTATAACACCCAGAGAATGAAGTGTGTAATAATGACAAAAATTATCCTTACTAAACCTAGAAAACAATTTGCTTTGCTACAGGGCAAGGTAAAAAATGCCTTGTAATCAAATGAATCTTATTTTTAAAAAATTCTTCCTCCATATACGAAGAATTATAATAACTGATGAAGGGGCCTGTATAGTACTGCTAGGGAGACTAGAGCTAGGTTTAGATTCTGCAGGCAGGGGACTAAGAAAATCTTGGGAAGATGATTTATCAGTTCCCATTTTGTAAAAATTGGAATAGCAGCGCGAACCACCAAGAACTTGCTCTTACGTATGTGTAGAGAGGCGAAATGACAAAAAGGCACCAGGAAGTAAATATACAAACATTAAAAAGAGTTTATTTGAAAAGTACAAAATTAACTTACTTTATTAAATACCTCAGTTAGGGACTATGCTAAAATATATAAATATATATACATAAGGAGAAGGAAAATCCTCCCCAATTTAAAAACCCTGTGTACCGGCTGCTCCTAGTACACTGCCAATATTGCAGCATGTGTCCCTAGAAGAAGCCTTGGGTATACCTTTTCTTTGGCGGAAGGTGGCCGTTTTGAGAAGAGTCCGCAGACCGTTGGGTCGCCACCATGAGCTCAGACAGAGGAGCGCTCCTCTTCAGGCTCAGCTTCCGGTTTTGTGTGCATCTCATCCTGGCGGTTCTTCTGGCACCCTGTTGGCAGGAAGCTGCTTCTGTGGCCCTGGGAGGTATCCGACACTCCACCTGTGGGCAAAGCTGCCCATCCCTCCTGGAATATCCTTTCCGTTTCTGCCCGAGAATGAAACTTCGATAAAAGGATTCCACCTCTGGAAGGTCTGCCAGATTAGTCATCTCTATGGCATCGAGCAGATGGCTGTACTCCAGGGGGACAGGACTTCTTTGGCACTCTTGCAGTGGGGGCGAGTCCTGCCTCTTCAACACCTCCACGTGCATCTTACGGTTTGGCGGCAGCAGCCGTGGCCTCTTCCTCTCTGCAGACTTGAGCAGCAAATCTGAAGCGCAGATCTGCAGGAATTCCTCTTTGGGATTTGCTTCCGGCTCCAGCTCTTGGGCCACATGATGCAAGTCTCTTTGGCGGGGGCACTGTGCCGTCATCCGGCTACTTGCGTACAATTGCGCCTGAGGGGGAGGCACCACCATCAGGTAGAAAAAGGCATGTGACAAGGATGTGTCCCTTGTCCAATTCTCCTGGCTTGGAGCACAAACTGGTGACCCACACCCTGACACTTGAGACGACACGGTGGGGTGTGTCTGGGGTTTCCGTTTTTCATACCACGCTTGAAGAAACTTCTCCCGGCTGGATTTGGGCCCTCCTACATCACTTGGGCACACGGCTTCCTCCCCTGGAATGGTTCTGTTTCCATGTAAGGATCTGTGATTTCAAAGAGCGAGACGGGGGGGAAAAAATAAGTGAAAGAACTTTCTGACGTGCAATTTAATAAGGGGGTGATAAAATGGAGTCTCGAATTGACCTGCAAGGAATAGCTGTAGCGTTGCCAGGCAACCACACGCATTCTAGATCTCACCAGTCTCAAACAAGCTTCTTGGCCTAAGCCATCACAGCAATAGCAGTTGGGACAAGAGGGATCAGGCCTCCCGATGTCATAAGCACTCTGATGTCAGTAACTTGGACAGTTGCTCACAACTGTTCACAAACCCACGGTGTACTATTTATGTGACCTGACCACTTGCCAAAGCTGCAGCTGGCAAGTCTTGGCTACTGAGTGTTAGTGGTGGCTGGAGTCATGGAGGTGTGGCCAGTGAGGTCACAGGGGCATGACCAGTTGTTCTGGTTTTCTCCCCATCTTGCCTTTGCAAAGATTCTGTGGATACTTACGCATTGTAGTTGTACAAATACTTAGGACCTAACTAAACCGATAATTGACTTACAGGAATGCAAAACCTCCATACTTATCACAAATCATACAGTTCCAATAACACACAAGTGTTGAAAGTTGCAAAACACATACAGAAGACACCCACCATTTCTCCTTCCAATCCTCTTACCCATTCACAAAAATAAGTGGAAAATAGATATTACAAAGACACACACTGTCCACCATTGCTCTCAACAAATATTAATTTGAAAACAAGCTGCTCAAATTAGTAACCACACACATTCTTCCTAGATAGCTATGAAGAATGTGTTTTGAGGTGTGGCTTTCAAGAAAACCGTTCTGAGCAGGGTGGAGAGAAATTAATGATTTAAAATAAATAAATCAGATTTTTAAAATAAAATGCTTTTGGAGGAAACACCTTTCTAAAGATAGTTTTCCATTTAAGTTACATTATAGTCCAAAGGCTATTCATCAGGAAATAAGGATTTGTTTTAAGTTTTTCTTATTAAACTTCAACTCAGTCTGTTTTTTTTTAAAAAAAAACATTTAACCACATCAGTTAACAAACATAGATACATATGCTATGTTATTGTTTTAGTAAAGTACAGCAGAAAAGTCAAAATATAAACAATTTCATAATTACCTGTCTTTGTATTTCTAATAGTACAGTATAACCAAATCAGTAATTGTTCATATAACTGTAAAAACTACTCTGAAAATTTATTATTCCAAAAATGAAACCTTCATCTGTTGTTAATATTAATATTATACCAGCAAGAATGAGTCTTTCTATAAAAAAATGATTTAATCAAGCCTTACTGACTAGTGATTTAAATCAATTTGATTTAAATAAAATCAGTTTCCCTTTAATTCCAATATCAGTTACGTGGTACGTGGGGACTTTTTAAAAACGTAGCTACACTTTTGGATTAGCAGTGGCTGCAGAGACCTGATTAGCCAGGGAACTAATTAACTTTATTTTTTTACAATTTATACACCATGATTGGGCGGGGGGGGGGAGAGAAATCAAAGCAGTTGACAAAAAGAGAAAATAAAATTATCCGTAAAAAGTTAACAATGTTTGAAGAGCTTCTCTGAGTGAAAATGAAAGTACTGTACAAAACGCGTCTGAGACAGGAAAGCTGGGGAGGGATTTTTTTTTTTTTTAACATTCTTCTCAGGAGGGAAGGCTCCGCCACAGTGACCAGCCTCCACCACCCAATGTGTGTTTACAGTAGCAATACTGTTTCTGAATGCATAATTTTATCTGGTGCCAACAGCTTTCATAACAGAAGAGAGCATCGTAAAATAACGGATACGCACCACTTCTGTTTACAGTCACTAGGTAAGCCCCCACCCCACCCCCCGCCAAAAAGAACTCAATTAAGAGGCCATTGCAAGCTTTCCAAACTCCTTTTGGATAAGATGTCCTCCCACATTGCCATGGGAAACTGCAGCGTTTAGTGCTAGAATAAGCATTAAATATCTCCGCTGCTTGTAGCATCCCCTTGTCTGTATGCCAGGTTACATTAGGCCCCAGGCTGAAGAGGATCTGATTCTGATACCTTTGCATTGTGCTTTTGTTAGATTTGGCCATGGCAGTCGTAATCCTATCCGTTTGGGAGTAATTCAATTGGCTCTGCTTCTCAGGACTAAGCTCTCAGGCACTTAAGCAGTTCCCGTGCCCTCCCCACCCACCACAATCCCCGTTTCCATTTCCTGCAATCTTGTCCTATGAAGTGGGCGCATTTACCTATGACACTGTGCCAGCCCCCTTTCACACTATTTGCGCGGATGTTCTTGAGGCGGAAGAGAGCCCAACCGAGCCACTGGGAACAGCTGCGCTCCAGGCTTGTGTCTTCTAATTACATCAGTGAAGAAGTGTTGTAGGCAAATGACTCCTCTAACAGCAGAGCATTGCAGCTTAATGTGCAACATGAGCTCCTAACCGGCAGGCAAAACAACACTTCAGCTGAGATGGCCGGCCCCATGACCTTGGCTGTGTTGTGCGGGTGGGAGGGTGAGAGAGAGAGGAGAGACATGGCTCTCATAACAACAGGATTACTCCCTTGAACCTTACAGAGCAGCTGACAATTAGGCAACAAAGAGCAAGTGAAATATTTAAAGGAGGACTTTTTCCAACCTGTGTTGCTTAATTGGTTTGGTTTGCTTTCCCTGGACATGAATATTTTATCATCCCACCTCAGGTTTCCTTTGAGGAACAAGTGACTAGAACCTACTTTCTTTTTAAAAAGTAGCATTGTTACCCTAAAGCTGTGGATAGCTCCAGGATTTTTTTGGGGGTGGGGGTGGGGGTGGGGAGCAGGCAGGTTTCTCACACACAAAAACAGTGGTACCTCGGGTTACAGACACTTCAGGTTACATACGCTTCAGGTTACAGACTCCGCTAACCCAGAAATAGTACCTCGGGTTAAGAACTTTGCTTCAGGATGAGAACAGAAATTGTGCGGCGGCGGCAGAAGGCCCCATTAGCTAAAGTGGTGCTTCAGTTTAAGAACAGTTTCAGGTTAAGAACGGACCTCCAGAACGAATTAATTTCTTAACCCGAGGTACCACTGTATGGGAGGAATAGTGCCTGAGCGTTTTGTCAGGTGTCTCACGTCCTACAGATGCTAGAATCATAGGATTGTAGAGTTGGAAGGGACCACAAGGGTCATCTAGTCCAACCCCCTGCAATGCAGGAATCTTTTGGCCAACATGGGACTCGAACCCACAACCCTGAGAGTAAGAGTCTCATGCTCTACCGACTGAGCTACCAAAGATGCTCCTTTCTTTTTTTCTTTTAAATGAAAGCTGGGAATCTGGTGATGATGCCACCCCTAATGGATGGCCACGCCTGAACCTGAGAAGTAAATCCATTCTGAGCCATGAAGCTCCTGTGCCTTTAACTGTAAAGCAAGCATAAATTCAACAGAAGGGGCAAGTCATGTGTTTTGAATGTGCATTGGATGTGCGTTAAACTAATGGTGTGGATTCCGCCCCCCTTTTCTATCACTGCATCTTGATGGTAGAAGTAACAGAAACAACGCTTTCTCCACTCCTAATAACACCAGTCAGAGAGGTAAGGAAGGAGGGGGCAGAGAACAGAACTGGTTTTAATAACTCTGAGAGGCATTAAAACACTCTGCTTATGTTCAGAGGCACTCTTTCTAGAGGCGTTCGAAACTCCCATTGCTCTAGATGCGTTTTGCGACAGGGAATTTCATTCATGCGAACAGTTTCTGAGCTCTGGGCGCAGTACTGTGCCTAAGATTTCAGATTAAAACTGACACTGCTGGAAGAAAAGGAGGACCTTTTTCTGACTCTCTACTTCTAGCCACTCTCTGAAGACTGGAGAAGGGAGCCTCATAAGAATATTAGGGGGGCGGACAGGGGAGGTATAGCTTTGTGTGTTGTTTTTTTTGCAGTCTTTGGATGAAGACTAGACCATGTGAAAAATGAACGTAAGATGTTATTTAAAAAGTGTGCCTAGACACTCCATTGCAGCGCCCACAACCTAGGTTTAAGGTGCCATCTAGCTCCTAGCTTTCATATCTCAAGTTTCTAATACTGAGCAGCTATTGGGAACTTTGGGCTCCCCAGATGTTGTTGAAAATGGTGATGAATGGAAGGAAATTGTTCTTCTAGTTGATGGGAGCCCAGTAAGCAAGGGGACCCAGGAAAGGCTGCTGATTTCTTGCAAAAAGACTGCCTCCAAATAATTTCCTGCTTATTTCTTTTAGGGGCGGGGCTCTACTTTTCCTGGGCTGAGGATACACTGAAGCTTGTTTCCATCCCCATCTCCCCCAAAATTGGGCCTGACAGAGTTTTGAGTAATCTTTTCTAGCTAGGACACTGTTCAACACTAATCTTAAACCTTATCATTTACTTATTTACCACCTGCCCTTCATCCTAAGGTCTCAGGGTGGGTTACAGAACTAAAAACAATATTAAAAGTCAATTTAAAACATCTTATATGTTTAACAGAATTTACAGCTGTTAATATATATAGAAATGAGCAAACCAGTGATATTTTAGGGAGCAGACTAGCAGGCGGGGGCCCATTACTTACATCATAGGAGCCTACACAACACAAAACACTGTTGCTTTATGTAGGTTTTATTTTATTTATCATCTTACATTTTGGAAATGTGCAACCAGTTTTTCTTCCCTTTAAATTTTTTGGGTGCCCCCAAGAGAGTGGGACCCTAAGCTATAGCTTGTTTAGCTTATACGTAAATCCGGCACTGCTCCTAGCCCAAGTGTCCAAAACTGTAAAAAGAAACCACAGCGACTTGAACCTGCCCTTACATACCCAGGACCCTACTGTGTGTCGCTGTTAGAAAAAGTATAAAATTGAAAATTCTAATAAATATTTATTAAAAAAAAATAGAAAAAGTCCTAGAGCTGCGTGGGTTTTGCAAAGGTTCCAGGATTTTCTTTTATCATACTTCTGTCCAAAAACTGAAGCTGAGAAACCTTGGTTGCTGGGATGCGACTGGCTCAGGGTCATCCCAGGAGCTTCAAGGTTAAACCTAGCTTTCAACAGCTGTTGGCCTCTTTGGAAAACCCCTTATCATATCTTATTAGCAGGGAAGAGGGAGATGCTGCTCAACCCCCCCTCTCTTTCCCCCCTTATGTCCACGCACTCTTTTTGCAGGTGGGTCCCAGGCATTGCACTGGAGAAAGCGAGAAGGCGCTGTGGAAACCACCCCCCCCGTCCCCCTTCAGACCTCCCATTGAATTGTATGGAGGTGGGGAGCGACGTGTGCACTCTTGCCCCCACCCCACCCCAGTGAGAAAACGGTGGAGGGTTAATCATATCTACCGATATTGAGCCTTGGTAAACGAAAGCAAAAGCCCGACTCCCTTCTGGCCTCGTGACCAATGCTGCCACGTTTGCTTTAGGATGGGTGAAAAGTTCTTTTTTTTTTTACAGTGCGTGGTTGGGCCCAGTTTAAACTCGTCTGTTTTTTTTAATGCGCAAACCGCATTCGTGTTTTAGTTTAGGTTTTTTGGGTTGTTTATTTTTAAATGGTAGGAATAAAATAGAACCTGGAGTCCAGGCCTCTCCGAAGGCCTCTCGAGAGGGGTTTGCAACGAAGCGGAGCCAATCTTTTTATCTTATCTGAAGGCGGCGCGTACGAGGCGCGAAACCCCCGATAAGGGGTGGGGAGGGGGGACAACCTAAAATTTTTGCTAAGCAGCTTTCCTACACAGCACCACAACCAGCGTGGATGGGGAAACCCAAACCTCCAAACGGGTTAGAAAAGCGGCGACCTTAAAAGCAACTCCTTACTATGACGGCGGCGGTATAAAGCCGTTCTAGTTCCTGCTCGGTTAGCTGTATTATTCTTATTAATTTATTTTTTACTACCCTCCCTCCCATCTGATTATGTTGTTCCAGCCACTCTGGGCGGCTTCCAACGCATTTAAAAACCATAATAAAGCATGGCTCTTTCAGGAGATCCTCAAAAGATGGAGAATCGCAACATGTCGGGGAGGATTGTATGTGTTCTGCGTGTTTTCCTTGGTCGGACGAGGTGGACAAAAAGCCCTACGCCTACTCTCCACTGTCTCCCCTATAGAGAAGCTCCTCTTCAAGGGGGCGCTTTGCTAAAAGGCGACGCCTTGGGTCTCCCTCTTCTGCCCCTTCCTGCGCCCACCAGTCTAACACGGATGACAAATCTTGCTGGACAGCAGCGATTGCCGCAGCCAGATCCTGCACAACTTCGAATTTTAGTGCTTGTAAACCGCAGTAAGGCGATGTCTTTACTTAACTAAGGCACACCCGCCGCCAACCCCACTTCTAATGAATGCGTAAAACGGTGTGCAAGGTAATATTCCCTGATTCGGTTCCAGATGAAGATGACTCGGGTGGTGGAGAGGAAGCCAAGGCCCGCTGAGTTCAATGGGGCTTGTTACTCCCAGGTAATGGAGTACATAACTGCAACCTTCACATGCCAGCTGCCCCTTCAAAGTGCACACACCCCTTCAAATCGAAAAGGGATGGGATTTGGAAAAAATATATACCGCCGGGCCACATCAATAATTTGGCCTACGGGAGGAGGGGGATTTATTATTTCGGACGAATTAGCTTTAAATATAGCGGGACATGCAAACAAACAAACACAAACAAACAAAGGAGATGGTGAACTAACCTGTTTCTTTCCAGCTACCCGTTGTGTGATCCCACCTCTCCTGACTGGAAAGGGGCGGCAGGTAAAATGCAAGTGGCAATCTTCTTTCTCTTTTAAAGATTCCCTCTAAACGGAGGTTGGCTAAGGAACCTTGTTGGGCAGAAATACAGGCCCCACCCAACATGCGTAAAGTAGTTCCTGCGTATGGAAGCCTTATCTTAATGATCCTAATGATGGTTTTGGGGAGGGGTGGTGGCTATCCTGCTTGTCCTTTTTTAAAAACAAAAGTTAGCTCCGCCTAAGGTTATTTCCTATTTACCCCTTTTCCCTCCCCCTAGCAAGTAGGCAAGTTGGTACTTTGAGAAAGGAGCTAGCTCCTGAAAAAAAGACCAAAGTAGGATGTATGTTAAGAAAGGCTGATGGGCTTGACAACTTGGCCCTATGAACTTTACTTACTGGACACAGGCATGGCATGGTTACCTCTAAAAAGGGGCCACTATCTGGAATATTCTAGTACCAAGAAACAGAATCATACCTATTTGAGGAGAAAACTTTGCCCCAAGGAACAGAACTTTCTACTCTATTGAATCTTTTCAGTTTTCCAAATGGGAAGGCCAAGAGGGAAAAAGCAACATTTTGTTTTCAATTTGCTTTTCCACTCAGGATTTAGCTATCTGTCCTGTTCATAAACCAGACTAAATAAAATGTCACTGAAAGTCTGTGCAGGATTCAGGATCCCCTTAGTAAGCAAACATGAGGAGAGAGAAGAGTCCTAGTCTTCCTGGTAGGGCCTGAAACAGCAAGGCCTGCTTCCACAGCAAGCAATTGGTCTACTTTGTAATATTTTCTCAGCCAGTTAACTATTTGTATTATACAAATGCTCCCATTGTATAATATGAAGAAAGACTACAATGCACAACATTTTTTTTATACTGTTGCTTTAAGCATAAACAAGGGGAGTAATATCTCTTGTAGTGCAAGTATGCCCCCTACCTAGGCAGTAAGACTATCATCTATTTATCAGGGATACAATATTTTAATTTTGGGGACCAGTGTTCACATCTTCCTATTGATTTCCAGAGAGAAAGCCATGCTAATCTCTTGCAGCAAAACCAGCAAAAAGCTTTATGGTATCTTTAAGGACTCGCACGTTTGCCATGCCATAGTCTAGTGTCCATAAAAGTTTATGCCATAATAAATTTGTTGTATTTATAGCGCTGCTAAATTATTTGTTTTTATGCTACTGGTAAAATTGTTGAAGCTTCCCTCACCCTAATCTGGAATGCCCAATACAGCAGTAACAGCTGAAACAAAAACATTTCTCTATTTTAAAAAAATGCATTAAGGTCCCTATACTTCAGCTGACAACTTTAAAAAACAATGCCCCAGACTGATGGTGTTAGCTTGGAATTCATATGTAAATTTGACACTATCAGACTGAACAGAAAGAAAATGATTGAATTTTTACCTCCACAAGTGCTTCAGGTTCTTTTGCTAATTAATTACCAGCTGGACTCACTCTGATTGGATCTTTTTATCCATTTGAATGGCCCTTGTTTGCAATAGTAATGGATCACATTATTATTATTATTATTATTTTGCCTTCTAGCCTTCCTTTCTTCTGTCTCCTGCTTTCTGAGGATTTCACTTTATCTGCAATCTACAAGCTTGTATTGTAGTTACACTGATTTACACTTCAGTCCCAGTAAGTAATACCAGTGTCTTTCAGAGCTTCATGTTTTGCTATTGTGTCTGACTCTAGCATATGCTTTACTCAGGCAAAGACCGTTGTCTCGGTTTTCCCAGTGTCACTGCTAACCATCTGCTGCCATCATTGGTTGAAAAGTTCGGCCATGCCATTGGGAATCTTGAATTATTGATGCCATCTTTCCTTCATACTCCCTGTTCCCTCACGGCATAGGTATGCTGGCTGAACCTAAGTTTGCTATGAAAGTGGATGTACTGGAAATATCAAGAAGGGCTTCTACAGGCTGTTGAAGAAGAAAGGAACACGCTTATTAAAGCATTAGGCTGCACAGAACGCTGACTTCTGATCTCATCACTGCTAATCCCATTGTTGGAATTGAGAGGGAGGAGACTGGTAAGTTGGATAAGGACATTTAGACTAAACTGAAAATGTAAACAAACTGGCTGACTTCGAAATGGAAACTTGAAAAAGTATTCTTAAAGTGGCGCCTCTAAAATATTGAAAACTGCTTTATATTCAGAGCCCACATAATTGCTGTAAAGGATGCAAAACAAAATAATGTATTTTATTGGACCAAGTTACATTAACATAAGATTAACATAGGCAAGTGTTTTTAGAAGATTTGCACTGCACTCATTCAGACAAGATTAAAGCCTTAGTATTCAGTCTAGGTAACATGTTATATTGCAGAATTTCACTCATACAACAAGTGAAAATTTTCATTGGACTCAAAAGCCAACGTATTGCAGTCCTGTTTTCTTTGGAGTTCAAGTTCCTTCTCTTTTTTTGTTTCTTAATTTAATTTTTCCTACAGATAATTCTTGAGGCCACTGCCTTTTCCACATAAAAAGGGTGAAATGAAACAAATTACTCTATAAATAATAAATCAGTATAAATTCTATCCATTAAACGTTTTCTGATATAAAATCTTCTATTCCTAACAATCCTTAATAGGTCCAGTTACAGATAGGTAGCCGTGTTGGTCTGCCATAGTTAAAACAAAAAAAATTTTTTTCCTTCCAGTAGCACCTTAAAGACCAACTAAGTTAGTTCTTGGTATGAGCTTTCGTGTGCATGCACACTTCTTCAGATACCTTCTTCGTATCTGAAGAAGTGTGCATGCACACGAAAGCTCATACCAAGAACTAACTTAGTTGGTCTTTAAGGTGCTACTGGAAGGAAAAAAATTTTTTTTGTTTTAATCCTTAATAGGCTTCCTCATATCTGGCATGCTGGAACAGAATCTTACGTTTTGTTATGCTGAGTGCACAATAGTGCTTCAATGAGTTTGGAACACAAATAGTACTTTCCAGTATTCCTCTTACCTTCATAGACATTTTCTGCTTCCCAAACTAACAGTGATTTGTGGAAAACACTGAAACCACATGAGAAGTAGTTGACAATGGTCTACTGGAAATTTGTGTCTAAATACTAATTTCAAAGCTATGGGAGTATAGAGGTCTATTTTTCTGTATCAGCCAAACCAATTGAGTCTCAAATTCCCTTAATTGTTTGAAATATATTTGCACAGTGATGTAAATATATCCCACAATGCATGGTATATAAATTAAGGCACATGGTGGAGTTTATGTGCCCAATTTGTATTGTATGCCTTATTTAACAAGAACAGAAACTGCATTTTTGGATGCCATCACAGTTTTCTCAATGTGGGCTGAGCAGAGGTGTGCAAAGTTTTGTCTTTCTTATTTACTTATTACAGGGGTGGATAATCAGGCTGTAAATGTGGTAAATCAGAGGTTGCTAAGCTGTGGCCTTCCAGATGTTAGACTACAACTCTCACCATCCATAAACATTGGCCATGCTGGCTGGGACTGATCTGAGGTGGAGTCCAACAACATCAGGAGGGCCACAGCTTAGCCATCTCCAATTTTACCACATTTGCAGCCTGATTATCCATCCCCCATGGAGTTCAAGGTAAGTTGAAGTATTTGGAGTGAAAGCCCCCCCCACCCCCAAACAAGGAATGGCAAAAGTTTTGTATGCAGCTTCACATGGAAGGGAAATATAGTGGTACCTTGGCTCTCAAACTTAATTCGTTCTGGAATTCCGTTCCAAAACCAAAGCGTTCCAAAACCAAAATGGATTAATCCGTTCCAGACTTTTAAAAACAACCCCTAAAACAGCAACTTAACATGAATTTTGCTATCTAACGAGACCATTGATCCATAAAATGAAAGCGATAAACAATGTACTGCAGTCACACAATCAATCAATCAGTAGCTGAACTGGGTTCCACACAGTCACAAAAACAAAAAAAAGAGCCGTAGAAACGCAAAATAAATAGCAAAAACAGACAGCGTAACACGCAAAACAGAAGCATGGCACTCAGATCAGAAGCATAGCACTCAAAACGGAGCACGTTCAGCTTCTGAAAAAAGTTTGCAAACCGGAACACTTACTCCTGGGTTTGCAGTGTTTGGGTTCCAAGTTGTTTGAGTACCAAGGCGTTTGAGAACCAAGGTACCACTGTGCATGTGTGAGAGAAGTTCCATACTTCAGTGTAACATTTCCATGTCAGTTTTGTTTGTGATGCCATAGGCATGTCTGAGCAGTTCCATAATTGTGGTGCCCTTACTGCTATGTGACATCAGTTTTGCTATCAAGCTGCCCACATCAGCAAAGGGGTGTGTCAAAATACAGTTTCAGGTCTTAGACCATTGGAGAATAGAGAATAAAAAATCCAGATAATAAGAAATCGGCCACCCCTTCTGCAGGTGATTTGTGGATTTAAAAAAAATTACTTGCACATTCATTGCACATAGACTATGACCTCTTTCCTCTTAATTGATGATGTGCTTATGTATATAGGAAGAATGGCACCTTCTCGGTCTAAAGCAGAACGCAAAACATCCAGAGAACAGAAAGCTGAGCATGGCAGCCAGGTAATAACAGCACATGTTTCTCGAAAAAAGAAAAAGCATGTTGACGAATCAAAGAACCAGGACAGAAGACTGAAGAAAAGAAAGAGCAATGAGAGAACTAATTCTGAAGATTCATCCTCTAATGAGGATGGGGTTCCTGTTGTCTCCGTGCAGGGCCCAGCAAAGGGCAAGGGAGAGGTGAGAAGGCTGAAGGAAGGAAGGAAGAGTAGCTTCAAGAAAGAAGGAAAAGAGAAGAGAAGTTCCAAGGTCAGAGAATGTCATTCTGATAGAAGACATGAGCAGTTAATGTGCAAGGGAGAGAAGAATGAAAGAAGGGTTGTGAGGCAAGATGATCAGATTTCAGGACAGTGGCACAATGCCAGCGCGAAAAGCGCTGAATCAAAGGACGCTGAAGACAATGAGAAACACAACTTGAAAAGGAAACGTAAGAAGCAACCAAGCAAGAGAAAGAATATCGCTGATACTGAGTCCCTCACCATAGAAAATGAACAAGGTTCCCCTTGGAAGAAGCAAGAGTCATACCAGAGAAGTCATACTGAAAGCAAGGAACAGTGTAAGAGGAAGCCTCGCTATAAGGCTAGTGGTAAGACTGCCAGAGAAAAAAGTGGAGGGCACAAGAAGACACATACTGGAAAGTCAGCTAGAATACTTTCCAAAGCAAATCCTGTGGATTCAGAAGGTTCATCATCATCATCATCTTCAAACTCCCAAGATAAATACAGTTTGAACCAAAGAATGGGAGATAAAGAGACTGGAAAGGACAAGTTCAAAGTCAGAGAGCGTAGACAGAACTCTTTGGAAGATGAAGATGAAGAGCTCTGTTCTAAGAAAGTGTTACCCGCTATTGGGGAAGATCAACCTGCAGGCAAAACTAGTGACTGTCAAGAACTTCAGGAAACAGCCAGTGAAAGTGAAGGAAAGTCAGAGATCATAGCAGCAAGACAAGAGGCTGAGAATGAAGAGAGTCACTCTGAGATAGATGAGAAAATAAAAGGGAGTGATAAAAGTTATGTGGCAAGAAAAGTTACAGCAAGTGATAATGATGAGCAAAGTGGTAACTCAGACAATTGCAGTAGTAGCCCTACAGAGGAAGAGAGCAATGATGGGGAGCATGAAAATCTTTCGGAAAAGGGGAGTGGCAAAGAAGCCTCCGACTATGAGCAGAGTATACCTGTAAGTGAAGAGGAGGAAAGTGAGACGAGCAGCTTTGCAAAAAGAAAAAGTAGAAACAAGAAAAGATCAAAACTCCTCAAGTTTGGCTCAAACAAAAATCCTCAAGAGAACCACCAGACGGAAGAGAACTTGAGTGTCAGTGACAAAACAACCACCTCCTCACTACAACTAATAAAGCACAAAAGTGAATATTGTGGTAAGACTGATCCATCCAAACAAGGCATGCATTTAGAAGAGCAAACAAGCCGAGATGCAAGTTCAAGAGTAGATGCAGTGGCCTTGCTCGAAAAGAGATATAGCCATCTGACTTCACAATCCCAAATTCTGCTAAGCCTAAAAAGCAGGCATAAGGATGCTAAAGCCAAACTATTGACAAGTGGCAGCAAGCTTTGTCCTAAGGCAGCAGAAATTGGCTCTGATTTGAAGAAAGCTGGAAGCATTCATCCAAAAAAGAGTACCAAAAAAAATGACAAAATGGTTTCTAGAGCCAAGGAGATTAAAGAATCAAGTCTCTCTACTGCTTCAAGCTCAAACATTAATACTAGAAAGCTTTCTGTTGAGAAGAAAAAGAAAATTGGAAAAGTAACTGGAAATGTCAAAATGGCTTCAAATCTGGTCCTGGAGACAAGAGAGGAAGAGGAGCTAGTGGAGGAACAAACCGTTGAAGATGCTGCCGGAAAAGGCACAATCTCTTCTAAGCAAACGAGATCCAAATCTCTACAAACCCTTTCAGCGTTTAAGAAAGTGACCCATTGGCTTAGCCATAAGCCTCCCAAGAAAGCAAGCTTGAAAGAGCGCTTCTTACGCATAGCACGTGCAGTTGGCCTCTCAGGATGGCTCTTCAAGAAGTTTGGCAAGAAGAAGAGGAGCAACAAATCATTTGGATTCAGGAGAAGAATGGCCATTCGGGTTGTTGGCACTGTTGGGCTGGCCAAGAGATGTGGCAGGCCTTTCCATGACTCAGCAGGGGAGCAAATGAAGAAACACTTGTGTAAAAAAGGGTCTTCCTGTTCCTTGTTAGAATGTGATCAAACCGGAGATGAAGATACAGTTGTGAACAAAGAACTGGAAGAAGGGGCAAGGTCTTCAAGGAATTTCCCCTGTAATGAAGACAACTTAAAACCTTTGCTGATGAATCTCAGTGGACAAACCGAGGAAGAGAAAAGCAGTATCACGGATGCCAAGTTTGCTATTGTGTTCCCCAGGGTTCATCAGTTGGTGAAGTCCAAAAACGCTTCTCTTGAAATTGACTGTAGTGGACCACAGCTGCAGTCATGTGATCAACCAAGCAGGAAAACAATAATATCTGTCCAGCCAGATGCTAAATTGCAACATGAATATTCTAAGCCAAATGGCCAAAGGAATAGTCAAGTGCTTCCTTGCAGTCCTCAAGCTGATGTATCTATACCAGGTATGTAAAATCAAGCTAATCCTAAAGTAAGGTAAAGGGACCTCTGACTGTTGGGTCCAGTCATGGACGACTCTGGGGTTGCGGCGCTCATCTTGCTTTATTGGCCGAGGGAGCCGGCATACAGCTTCCGGGTCAGGTGGCCAGCATGACTAAGCCGCTTCTGGCAAACCAGAGCAGCGCACGGAAACGCCGTTTAGCTTCCCGCCAGAGTGGTACCTATTTATCTACTTGCACTTTAATATGCTTTCGAACTGCTAGGTTGGCAAGAGCAGGGACCGAGCAACAGGAGCTCACCCCATCATGGGGATTCAAACTGCTGACCTTCTGATTGGCAAGCCCTAGGCTCTGTGGTTTAGACCACAGCACCAAAAAAGCTATTAAGTTGCTTATGCCAAATAATAAAGACTCTTAAGAAAAGGAAAAAGGCAGGTCTTTAATTATGCTCCATTTCCCCCCAAATATAGTCCTCCATGTACCTTCCTCTCAGCTTTCCTGCAGTGCCTCTTTCCAGTCAATGGCCATGTCTATTCTATAACTTCAGTTTGTAAGCCAGGAAATCCACCATTAGCTCTCCCTTACTCAGCCTTACTCTATATATCCCCCCCTTCTCTCATTTCATAAAACCAGACAATGAAAAAAGGGGGAGAAATCCTTTGGGCATTTGTAATAATGATTTTGAATGTTCTTCTGTTTTTTCTTTTAACTCTAGCTGAGGTAAGAGCTGTTACCACACTACCTCAGGATACAAACATTGCTCTTTGCCATGCTGCCATTTTGAAATCCCATCCAGTAGGCTTTTTCTGTTGAGCTGAAATTCTTGAGGGGGAATGGTGGGTCAAAACAGTGTTTTGGTTTTCATTAGTATACATTAGTGAAGTTTTTAATATTTGAAGTTTTATTCTGTTTTTAGTGTTCTGTTGGGAGCTGCCCAGAGTGGCTGGGGAAACCCAGCCGGATGGGCGGGGTATAAATAATAAAGTTATTAAAGTTATTATTATTACTGTGATGTTCCTCTAATGATGTGCCTTTGATCCAAGAGGAAAGCAAGATCGGGTTCCTTGGATAAGAGTGAAGCGTTCATTTGCAAACTTCAAACTTGGATACCTTCAAATACAACTAGAAACAGTTGATGTAACATATAACCTGCTCTCTTTTCTTCTAAGTTGAAGGAAGGGTGTTACAAGACTCTGTACCTTCCAACTTGGGGGAAGATGACAAGGCAGACCTCACCCAGAGGAGCACGCCAGAAACAGTGGATCAAGTGCACTGGACTCAGCACCAGCCTTTTACATGTGACCCTACCGCTTGGCTGAATTCTGAAACGCTGCTCCCACGGTTCACCATTGAGAACTTAAGCAAGTGGACTTTATATAAAGAGCAGGATCTGGCCAAGTCTCCTAGGTCAAAAAAAGCATTGCAGGGAAGGTGGGAGGCAGAAGATGTCACTGAAGATGTTCTTGAGATGGACATGATGCAAAAGCAGGTTGGTGCATTCTGTGCTAGAGGTCATCGTGTGGGATGTGGCTGAATTGATGTTATGTATCTCTTTGAAATGCCATTGTCATATACCTTCCAGATGTACAGAGATGAGGATTGCTACATGGAATTTGAAAAAGTGGAGGACCTTTCCAGGTTGGAGTAAGTATGGTACAAGGCGTTTTTCTGATAGTAGTGTATGAGGAAACCCAGGATCATCAGGGTCCAATCCAGGATTCAGAGTGTAGTTATGTATTGATTTACTTCCGACATCAGTAGTAAACATTTCTTCAAATTAACTGCTGGATTTTGTTTTGGGGGGTAGAAAAATAGGTATGCTATCAAATCAAAATCCTCAAATATAATATTTCTTCCCCCCACCCAGGGAAGTCAGCGAAAGCTCTGTGCTGCTGTGCCTGAAAAAGAGATTCCATCGCAACTTTATTTATGTATGGATATTACTTTCTTAATCTCTGTAATTGATTGTCATAAGGAGTAAGTGCATGTGTGTAAGAATGCTGAGAATGGGAGACACTGATTTCCCACATGGGGAAGAATCCACAATGGAACCCCTTGTGACTGAATAACAGTGCCATTTTCTTAGTGTAGAACACGGGTTGGGAACATTTTTCAGCCAGAGAGCCACGTCTTTATCTCTCCCTCTGCTGGTGGGCCAACCTAGGCAGGTGGGCAGAGCTGGCTACCTGTCTCTCACCTGACATCATAGTAAGACCAGGGAATGCTTCCCGTTGAAGCCCTAATGGTTGCAAACCAAACCATGGGGCTTTCAAACAACCCTTCATAATTGCAAGAAGAGCTGGCAGGCAGGTGGGAGTGAGCCTCGCTTGATAAAGGAAGAACTATGAGCCGTTTGATGTTGAGTGTGTGGCACGTGGATGAAAATGGCCTCATGAGCCAGTTGGGGAGGCCTAGAGGGCCATGTTAGGTCTGCAGGCTGGAGATTCTCCACCCCTGGTCTTTACAAGAGTTAAGAGAGGGGACTTGGGTTTGAAATTCCTGCCCTGCTTTTGAGGATAAGTAAAGCCAAGGCAATGCTGTGCTTCTTCCTAGACGTACATTGGGCATATCTTGATCTGCATCAATCCTTTCAAGCCACTCAGCCTTTTTTCAGAAGACGTGGTGATCCAGTACCAGAATGGCCTGCTCTCCAGAAATGCACCGTATGTCTGCATTGTGTTTTCTCCTTGCCTTATTCTGATAATCTCATTCATGCTGCATACAAAATCCTGGCTTTCATTTGCAATCTTGGGCTCATTTCACTTGGCCAAAGTGATGTTGTTGGTTTTTAAAAGATATTTCATAGACACTCCACAAATACTCTAATTTGTAAATACTTTGCAAAAGCGTAGATTACTGAAAATAAGGTGTTTGGGTGCTGACCTTTGCACCTGAGCAGCTTCTCTAGCCAGCTGTGGCTTTTTCTCCTATGCCCTAATGATCCTATGAAGTGTAGTCTCTCCTATTCCTTAATTCAATCAGGGGAAAGAAAGTGGAATTGATTGTTTTCACAACACTGTGTGCTTGCCTTGCAGGGTTGCAGTTTACACAGAAATAAAACAAAAGACAAAAAGATTCCCAACACCCAATATATTTAGTAGGTTACTGTAAACTAGGTTGACTTTGAGATAGTAATGGTCAGCCTCATTTTCAAAGAGTATACAGTTGTTTGTTTGTGTTGGTAAAATCATAAACTAGAGGGTGTCCAGAGATCCACAGCAAAAAGCAGCCTCTATTCAATAGCCCTGTGTGGTAGACAAGCTTTAAGATTGTAGTCCTTGAATTGAAATAATTTCCATTAGGAGTAAAAAGAGTCTTTAAGAACTTGATTAACTTTTAGATGCAACTCTCTTATTTATCCCTTCACAACAACATTGCTGTAAGGCAGACAGGTTTTAAAATTGTAATGGCCAGACTCATATTAAATCGACAGGGCCTGACTTATATATTTCCCATTGGGGAGATTTTTTTAAAAAATAATGAAACAGTTCTTCACAATAACCCTCTATGGTAGGCAACTTTTAAGTAATCTCTGGTTTCAAACCAAAAATAGAAAAAATTATGGTTTCTTATTGCTTATGGAAAGTAATATGTAAGTGTGCTGCTGATTTAATCTGAGGCTGGCTATTACAGTCTTAAAGGTCTGCCATGCAGGGTTGGTGTTAGTGAAGGGTTGCAGCTAAGAACTAGAAAAATCCACCTGTTCAGATGCCAGTGTAATGCTTTGATCTGAGACTGGCTTAAACCATAGAACAACAACAACAAAATCTGTATGAGACTCATTTTGCTATTAATATTCTGATCACTCCAGTTTTAAATACCTTCTTATCTCACATGGCTGTATTATGCCAAAGTGCTCAGCTTTGGGGTTTGCTGCCAACCAAAGTACTTTATTACAATAGCTTGTGGAGGACTAAGTATAATGTGGGGAAGTTTTTAAGCCTCCTGGCGTGCATTCCACTAAATCTAATTCTTATCGCCAGGATACTCAAGCCAGTGTGGTGTAGTGGTTAAGAGCAGTGGACTCATAATCTGGTGAACTGGGTTCACGTCTCCGCTCCTCCACATGCAGCTGCTGGGTGACCTTGGGCCAGTCACACTTCTCTGAAGTCTCTCAGCCCCACTCACCTCACAGAGTGTTTGTTGTGGGGGAGGAGGGGAAAGGAGAATGTTAGCCGCTTTGAGACTCCTTAGGGAGTCTCAAATAAATAATAGGGATAAAGCAGGATATCAAATCCAAACTCCTCCTCCTCCTCCTCCTTCGTCGTCATCTTCTTCTCCCAACCTCTCTCCCAATTTCATTCTTTAACTAAAACTTTCCATGGCTCAAGCACTCTCAACCCTAGACTTAATGGCTCTGAGCCACAGCATCTGCACAGTTTGGTTCTGTTAGGTTACAGGTGGGCAAGCTGTGGCCCTTGGTATAATTTTTGACAGTTCTCGGATACAACAATCCAGAGAAAGTTAGGCACAATTAAGTTCTACAGAAACCCAGCATTTATTGGAATAAGCTGCTCTGGTTTCTTTCCCCCCCGAAGGAGTGTGAGGTATGAAATGTTAATAAACATGGTCCAATTTCAACATCTGCAACCCAATGTGGCCACTTCTGCCTCAGGAATTTCCTGTCCTCCCTTACCTTACCGCTCTGCCAACTCTGCTGCCTAAATATTTCAATGTGTTTGTACAAAAAGTAGCTGTTGATAAGGTGTTGTGTCAATCTCTGTACAAATAAGCCTGAACTAATTTTGATGCAACTGGAATTTAGTAATAACTAAAAACTGGCTGAGTAATAACATGGGTTTTCCTCTTTCTCTCTCTCTCTCTCTCTCTCTCCCCCCCCCCCTCCATTTCTTTTGGTCCCCTTGCAGACATATATTTGCCATCGCAGAAATGGCATATGCCTTCTCTCAGAGCTCAGAGAAAGAGCAGTGCATTGTCCTCAGGTAAGAGAGAGATAAAGGCAACTTTCCTAAGATTGTCTGAGATTTATTCTCCATCTCCCTATTGCTTCTTCCGCACTGATGCAAAAGGGGCCCAAGTGTCATTAGGGGCACTATTCAGGCCATGTTTGTTGGGTGCTTTCCTGGAAGTAAGCAATTGAATTCAGTGGAACTTACTTCTGAGTAGAAATATTGTGGTGTTGAGATTTCTCTTCAGGATTCTGCTGCTTCTGCAGCTAATCTGCAGCCATGTAATACAGAGGGCCAATAGACAAGCCACCTGCTTGACTAGCACAGGCTTCCTCAACCTCAGCCCTCCAGATGTTGTTGGCCTACAACTCCCATGATCCCTAGCTAGCAGGACTAGTGGTCAGGGATGATGGGAATTGTAGTCTCAAAACATCTGGAGGGCCGAGGCTGAGGAAGCCTGATCTAGCACATTCTTTCATTGGGACAGGAGGGGAGGAATTAGTGCTTTGGATATGACTTGCCAGCATTTGGTGTGTTTAGGAGCATCATACCAATCTTCCAAATATGCATCTCATGTTGGGACAGTATGTGGGAACCTTGGTGCGTGGTGGTGGTGGTGGGAATCTGCCATAGTTGGTTTTCAGCATGGCTTTATTTTATGGACTACTTGCCCCTTATGATCAAACCTATTGATTTGGGTGGCCATTAACACCATTGAGGTTTCTCTTGAGCTTCCAGCAGTCTTTTCAGACTGGTTATATTGCCATAAAAGTTGTGTTTTGTTTTTTCCCCCTTTTTGGCTAACAAATTATCTTCTTCTTTGTTGCTGTTTATAATAAGCAATGGACAATGAGATCTTAATTGGGTTTTTTTTTTTCAAGAAAGAAAAGGAAAAAAACCCACCAGTTCAACTGTTGATAAACTGCACTGGTGGAGAATGTGATCCAGCAACTTAAATAACAGTGATGATCTTTGCATTACACCTCCCTCCTTTTTAATGTTTTCCAGTGGACACAGTGGCTCGGGAAAGACTGAAACTGCCAAAGCGATCATCCTCTATTTGTCCAGGCTATACCAAAGGCAAGAAAGCCATGGGATAAAGCAAGTATGTGTACTATTATTTAACATTTCTTTAGTGACAATAAGATGTTCAGAAGTTAGATTGTCATTGAGCACAATTAGTGCATGTTGCAGCCCGAATACTAAATGCTTGGTCTGAAAATAAATCTTAGTGAAATCTTCCATACAAATACATTAAAAAAGGTAATGAATTAATTAGAATTTTATATCCGCTTACCCTGGGAATAACCACCATTGAGCTCAATGGGACCCATAAGATTGTACTAAAAGTAATGTAATGTTATTGATTGATAAAAAAAATAAGACAGCATCTTTAATATTAATATTGTCCTTGTCCTTACAGCCATCTGATGTGTTACCCATCTTGGAAAGTTTTGGAAATGCAAAGACCATCTTAAATGACAACTCTAGCCGCTTTGGAAAGTTCTTGCATGTCCACCTAAGACAGTGAGTTAAAAATAAATAAATTAATATTTCTGTTTGAAACAGAAAAAGCATAGATAGTGGGGGATGCAAAATCAACAGTAAGGTAATAACTTTATTACCAACAATGTATTTTTTAAAAACTTACTGAACGTGTAAAGCTAGTGGATGTGTTAATGGAGGATATAGCCTTATCAGTGATTCCTGTTGGCTCATGTTCACATGCTTGGGATGGATTCCAAGGGATTCCAGTCAGCTTCTCTTTGCTGTTTGAGGAATGATTGTCTGCTCTTAAGAACCGTACGGACGTACCAAGGAGTCTTGAGCACAGCCTGCCTCTGTCACATGGGAGGCTGTTCTCGGAATCGTTTCCAATGAGAGACTGGTTCTCTTGGGCTCCACCCAGAGCAAGGGCAAGGAGACAGGTTCCCTTCCAGCAGCAGGAGGAATGGAGCTGAAATGGCAAAACTGTTGGCCCTCCAGACGATGCTGGACTCTGGTTCCCATCATCCCTGACCTTTGGATGTTCTGGCTGGGGTTGATGGGAGTTGGAATACAACAACAACAGTAGGGCCAGATGTTCACCATTTCTGACTTATTGTAAATCCGTTAAGAAATAGTGTGCAAATCAGCTCTGGTCTACAAGCTGGTGCCTCTTGGGAGATGACAGTACTTCTTAATTTATTATGTAAAAGAGACTGGTGCAGTAACAACAGATTCATCTTTAGTTTTTCTCACATAAAATCTACCACGTGCCTTCATTTGTATGTCATGCTTTCATTGACCAGGTCTCACTCTGCATTTCAAACAATTAGAGGGATTTGAGAGTCAGCTGATTTGGTTGCTATAGAATAGGGAGTTGTAAACTCCCACAGCTTTGAAATTCCAAGTATTCAGACGCCAGTTGTCAGTATTCCCCAGCATTTATTTGAATCAAAAGACCTCCCTCAGATACTTTTCCATGAGATTTCAGTGTTTTCCACAAATCACCAATAGTTTGGGGAGCAGGAGCCTGTGTTTTAAGAATGCTACTAAACCTCTGAATGCCTTATTTCTTCAATGGCGAGTGTTCAAAAAATTGCCTTGCATTATTGAACAAAACCTCCCATTCCATAAAGTCTATAGTCAGGGCAGAAAATAAAACGACTCGTCTTACAGAAATCTCTTCCTCATAGCGGATTTATGGTGGGAACGTCCATCTCTCAGTACCTTTTGGAGAAGTCCAGAGTTGTTTTTCAGGTAAGGACAAAAGTGTTCTCGCATGTCAGATGGCCAGTAAATTACCTGTGTGCATGAGACACACTATTCTATATTAAGTAATCCCGCTTCCATGTGTGACCTGCAAACCCACATAGGGAAGAGTTTTTTGGGTAAAAGGGAATGGGATGGGGGACAGGATTTGTAGAGACCTGAGTTTGTGCTAGTTGTTTGTAGATGCTTTTGATATTTCTCCTTTACCCTGGCCTTTGATACCTTGAGATGTAAATTTTTAGGACCCACCCTATTCTTGTGATTGCAATTGTATTTTAAATGGCTGTGATCCACTCTGGGATGGTAAT
Organism: Podarcis filfolensis; assembly: GCF_964270895.1. Taxonomy (NCBI): domain Eukaryota; kingdom Metazoa; phylum Chordata; class Lepidosauria; order Squamata; family Lacertidae; genus Podarcis; species Podarcis filfolensis. The sequence continues at coordinate 89,990,466 of NC_139605.1, read as the reverse complement.
GGTGATGATTATGATACCACCTACACATGATGTGGGAAGTCACATCCTCCTGAGCAAAAGCTGCACCTCCATGTGGGAAGGTAACTAGTCTACAGAATCACCTTGCAAATTCTGAAGCTTGAACATGGCAAACTAAGAGATTTGGGGGGGGGGGTCCATAAACATGGATCAGTGAAGTTAAACATCAGTCAGTAGTATCCTACAATCACCGTGTCCACCATCTGTACAGTTCATTTTAAAATCTCAGAAAACTGCTGGCAGTCAGCAACCTTTTTTTCTCCCAAGTAGTATACAGTCATACCTTGGGTTAAATATGCTTCAGGTTGAGCGTTTTCAGGTTACGCTCTGCGGCGACCCAGAAGTAACAGAACACGTTACTTCCGGGTTTCGCCACATGCGCAGACGCTCAAAATGATGTCATGCGCAGAAGCGGCAAAACGTGACACATGCAGACATGCAGTCGCGTGTTACATTCTACTCAGGATGCGAACAGGGCTCCGGAACAGATCCCGTTCGCATCCAGAGGTACCACTGTATTCCTGTTAAAGAGAACGATGCTGATCCACACTATACACTTATAGCACATCCATGACCTCCCCTAAAGCAGGCATAGGCAAACACGGCCCTCTGGATGTTTTGGGACTACAACTCCCATGATCCCTAGCCAACAGGACCAGTGGTCAGGGATGATGGGAATTGTAGTCCCAAAACATCTGGAGGGCTGAGTTTGCCTAAGCCTGCCCTAAAGAATCCTGAGAACTGTAGTTTGTTAAGGTGGCTGTAGTAATAATAATAATAATAATTTATTTATTTATTTATACCCTGCCCATCTGACTGGGTTTCCCCAGCCACTCTGGGTGGCTCCCAACAGAATGTTAAAAAAACACAATAAAATATCAAACATTAAAAAAACTTCCCTAAACAGGGTTGCCTTCTCAAAGTCAGATAGTTGTTTATTTCCTTGACATCTGATAGGAGGGCGTTCCGCAGGGTGGGCGCCACTACTGAGAAAGCCCTCTGCTTGGTTCCCTGTCTAGGGATTGGTCCTCCAAGAAGGGAAAGCTGCTGTTCCCAGGACTCTTCAGGGCTGAGCTCCATGCTTTAAATGTGTGTTGGATGTGCTTTAAATGTATGGGTTGGGATTCAACTTGAGTCCTGATAACTAGCGCAATGGGGCTTCCACCCCTCCCCTTGTGCTCCCCCCGATATTGACTCATTGGAGTCAGAAGACCCTCCAAAAAATGTGCAGGGTGGAGGAGGAGGAGGATTGTTCTGTCTGGCAAGTGAAAAAGCCTGAGATGACAGAACAGCTGCTACAGCAGAATGTTAAATTCCTCCCATGGTGTGGATCTGCGAGGGCTACCTCCTCTTTGTTTTTTAGGGCCGATGTGAAAGGAGCTTTCATGTGTTTTATGAGCTGCTGTGTGGTCTTCCAGTAGGACAAAAAGAGGAACTTTACCTGCAAGAGGCAGAGACTTACTTTTATCTAAACCAGGCAAGTAAATAGATGGTTTTAGAGACTCATCTGAACCACAGCAGTGCTTGTCTTGCTTTACAGAAATAGCTTGACTCTGATGTATTTTTCCCACTCCCCAATTCTGCAGGGCTAACCCTTTTATAAGGATTTAAAAGGTTTTATAGGGGGTGAAATTACTGGACTCGAAAAAGAAATCTGAACTAAAATATCTCATGGGCAGGCTGACCCATTCATATTGATGCAATTTCATTTAACCTGCCTCTTTCTGAGTGCTTGCGGAAGTAATAGCGTGTTCTTGTTGTTGTTGTCAAAAATTTCCATACCGCCCTTCATCTGAGGATCACAGGGCAGCTGAAACAAAATGCATACAAAAGTAACAAACCAAAGCAACTCCCCCAATAATTTCACTCTATACCTACATAATCCTTGCTGTGGAATGGCATCCAAAAGAAGGCAGTTTTTAGCACTTTCAGCACTTTAATAGACCAGAAGAGGAAGGATGTGGAATAGTTGTACAGTGGTGCCTCGCAAGACGAAAAGAATCCGTTCCGCGAGTCTCTTCGTCTTGTGGTTTTTTCGTCTTGCAAAGCAAGCCCATTAGCGGATTAGCGGATTAGCGCTATTAGCGGCTTAGCGGGCTTAGCGGATCAGCTGATAAGCGGCTTAGCGGATCAGCTGTTAAGCGGCTTAGCGGATCAGCTGATAAGCGGCTTAGCGATCAGCTGATTAGCGGCTTAGCGGATCAGCTGATAAGCGGCTTAGCGGCTTGGGAAAAAGGGGTGAAAAAGGAAAAAAACCCCGCAGGAACTCGCAAGACATTTTCGTCTTGCGACGCAAGCCCATAGGAAATTCGTTTTGCGAAGCACCTCCAAAACGGAAAAGCCTTTCGTCTAGCGGGTTTTCCGTCTTGCAAGGCATTCGTCTTGCAGGGCACCACTCTATACCCAGTCTACAATATGCCACTTATACACCCAGTAGGTCACTGCAGTCTGTGGGAGAACCTCTTCCTCATGTTCCAAAGAGCTCAGAAGCTCCAAAGTACCGTAACTTGAAGCAGGGCTTTAGGGTGGCTGCTCCCGCTCTTGCACTTTCTGGAAACAACTGAAGACGTTGTTCCAACATTCCTTCCCAGGTGGATGAATTGGTCTCTGCCATTGGTGCCTTACTTGTGTGGAAGGCGATTAAATGTGAGGTGCTCATTAAGTAAAGGTAAAAGGGACCCCTGACCATTAGGTCCAGTCGTGGCCAACTCTGGGGTTGCGGCACTCATACCTGTACCGAGGGAGCCGGCGTACAGCTTCCGGGTCATGTGGCCAGCATGACTAAGCCGCTTCTGGCGAACCAGAGCAGCGCACGGAAAAGCCGTTAACCTTCCCGCCAGAGAGGTACCTATTTATCTACTTGCACTTTGACGTGCTTTCGAACTGCTAGGTTGGCAGGAGCAGGGACCAAGCAATGGGAGCTCACCCCGCCACGGGGATTCGAACCGATGACCTTCTGATCAGCAAGTCCTAGGCTCTGTGGTTTAACCCACAGCGCCACGCGCGTCCCTGAGGTGCTCATTACATGAGAACAAATTCTGCTGCTTGGGCTAGAGTTAAGTGGACTTGGAAACCCTTCAATGGGTGTAGTTCACATTGTAGAATACCGTATTTTTCGCCCCATAGGACGCACCAAGTTTTTTGGGGGGGAAATAAAGAAAAAAAAATTTATTTCCCCCCCAGGCGCTTGTGGGGCCGGCAGCGGGGAGAAGCGCTCTTCTCCCCGCCGCCCGCCTTCAAACCAGGTCCGGGGACAGCGGGAAGACGCGCTGCGCCTCCCCGCTGTCCCCAGAGCTTGCGGGGCTGGCGGCAGGGAGAAGCACGCGTCTCCCCGCCGTCAGCCTCCAAACCGCATCGGGAGACAGCGGGATGGCGGCGTTCCGTCTCCCCGCTGTCCCCCGACCTTGTGGGGTTGGCGCTGGGGCTCTCCTGAAGCCTGGAGAGCGAGAGGGGTCGGTGCGTACCGACCCCTCTCGCTCTCCAGGCTTCAGCGAAAGCCTGCATTCGCCCCATAGGACGCACACACATTTCCCCTTCATTTTTGGAGGGGAAAAAGTGCGTCCTATAGGGCGAAAAATACGGTATGTTGGCAACCCAGGTCTAACCTCGCATGTACTTTGAAAATAGCCCCTCAGTCACAAAAATCCAGAGTTTATGGGCTTCCTACCAGGAAGCGTAAGTATTCCCAGGGCAAGTTCATTCCTAACTATGCAAACTTGTGTTGACTCTCAAGGGCCGAGTGTGTGAGCTTCCAGGAAAGCGGGATGATCACGATTTTCTGGTCTTAATTAAGGCTCTCCAGACGATAGGTCTCTCCAGTGACCAGCTGAACTCCATCTGGGCAGTGCTCTCTGGCATACTGCAGTTGGGAAACATCTGTTTTACATCCTGTGAGGTATGTTGCATCTTTGCAAAATCAAGGTGTTATTAGCAATACCACCTGAGCCCAGTAGAAATGGCCCTGGGACATTTTCCCCCCCATTTAGGGTGCCTCTGAACAGTCAGTATTTTGTGTGTGGCAGCAGGGGGATTCTAGAGCTAACCAAAACCTTAGGGTTGCACAGTTAAAAGTGCATTAAATAGCTCTAGTGCAACAAATCCAAAAAACAGACTTTTTGCAGTTAGGAAACTAACGAGGAAAAGTACTGAAAAGTGTGGGATTAAATAATTGTTAACCACAGGAAGATACATAATGCCTGCAGATCAAGACAGATGCTTATTGTCATCTAAACACCCCACAGAGAAACTGGAATAAATGCTCAAAAAAGACCCAATGTGTTCTAATCTCCAGTTAGGCATTTGCAAGAGAAGATGATGATTTAGGTAACCTAATCCAAAACTAAGGAAGATCTTAAGAGTTTTAGGAATACTGACACCCTGTGAAATGATTACATTGCACAGTGCGGTCTGTGTTCTTGGATGTCTTAAGGATTGAAATTTTGGTGTAAATAATGTCCTCATTTCATATCTTCCTCTCTCTTTGTATATACGACCATCTAGAAAGAATCCTCTGAGTTTGCACTCATCCCCAGTGAAACGGAAATCCAGATTGTTGCCAGTTTGCTGCATATTTCAGCAGATCTTCTTCAAAGGGCCATCACCCACCGAGTCACTGTGAGCATCTCTTTCTCTTGCTGGCACGTCTTGCTTCTTCTCATCATGCTTTTCACAGAGGAGGATTTTGTGTTTAAGTCATATGGATTGTGTTGTGTTGCCTTGTTAAGAGTGGGAACAAGATACAAGAACCTATCTGCCTGCCTTCCCTTTGGTTTATCTGCAGTGGGATCAGAAAAGAATGTCTACTGGTAGCTGGCTCCACTGTGCCATCTATTGCACATTCGTAGGACTGTCCTATCTTGCAAGCACTCTTTTTTTTTATATGTCGATATAAATGTCTTTAGGAAAACAAATAAACTCCTTGATTTTCCTAGCTGGAGCATAATCAAACAGTCAAATTGTGATTTCGGTTTGGTTCAGGTTTAAGCCTTCACTCGCATTAAGCAAGTTTAATTTGGTTCTAGCCAATAAAGCAAAATAATGTGAAAAGCACTTGCTAGATTTGATGGTGCGTTAGACTTGAGTAAATACAGTATTTTCAAAACAAGGTGAAAGGGAATGCATGTTTTTTATCTTGGTGCAGATTATATCAGTTTATGTGTACAAACAAGAATGCCTACAGATGAAAAGAATGAACAAAGATGCAGAGTCATATTAGAGCTTTTGTATTCCAAAGACTCCTGAGCAGAAATCTTTATTATACAAAGTGATTGAAATTGCCCAAAAGCTCCTATTTTGAGAAATTAAAATGCCATCAGTCTCTATATCTAACATTTCTCTCTCCTCAGGAAACATGTTATGACCGGATATTCACTCCATTGTCAGTAGAAAGTGCTATAGATGCCAGGTAACCTTCATTGCTTTTATCTGTCTGGTGCCTGTCTGCTAGCTTTTCATCCAAATAACAATATTTTCTGTTTTTTTCTTTAAAAATAAAATTGCTCTCTCTCCACTTCTTCAGGGATGCAATCGCCAAAGTTTTGTATTCCCTGCTCTTTGAGTGGCTGCTGATGAAAATCAATGAGTGGCTGGCCCCGTTGGAAATGGACAGCACTGTTGGCATTGTTGACATATATGGCTTTGAGGTCATTTCCTGTGTTTACTTTACAGTGTCTTTGAGGGCCGCTTTGTGTTTTTGCCCTGTGCTAGTGTATGCATGAATGCTGGCGACAAGTCTTCTTGAAGTTGCTTGCGGGAAATACGTTGGCAGGTGCTTTTCCATGCAGTCTCCCTTGATATTTGCTATGTAGGATCAGTTGGCATGTAGGCATTGGAGTCGTCTGCAAAGCAGCCACATGAAATTGGGAATGTTGGCAGTTTTCTGTATTGAAGTTCTGGGCATAGCTGTCAACTTCCCCCCCTTTTAAGGGAAATTCCCTTATTCCGAATAGGATTCCTTGCAAGAAAAGGGAAAAGTTGACAGCTATGGGTCTGGGACACAGCGGGCAGCACTTCCAGAGATCTGGTTATGATTAGTTTAATGAGCACTCATGAAGGCTTGTCTCTGGCCACTATGTGGCATACCCTCCCCACAAGCATTTAGGTCAGAGCAGTTTTGCTTCTCCCTCTCCACACCTCTATGGTTCTAAAATAGTACTGACAAATGGTTCCTTTTGCTACAAATGCACGTATGATATATATCTCTTTCTCTCTATACTGTCTTCTCGCTTTGTAAAATTTGGAAAATTCAAATGCCCACCAGAAAGAACAGTGCAGTGGAGAGGAGGTGCATATGGACTGTCTCTTAAATCCATAAACTTGTAGTATTTCCAGGGAAAAACTACTGTAACGGCCAGCAGGTTGCAGACAAGAGTCCTACCAAGTCTCAGCCATTAAAATTGGTTAGCGCTATATGCTGAGACCATGAGGGTCTGTTGCCATTTTCTTCTTCTTCTTCATGCAAGGTGTCACCTGCCACTTTCCTTGTGGACTTTGTGTACCGGAAGCAAAAGAGGTCTGGGTCTTTCTTTGTATCCACAGGATCTTGGGGTGAACAGCCTGGAACAGCTGTGCATTAACTTTGCCAATGAACACCTCCGGCACTTCTTCAGCAGAATAGTCATCACCCAAGAGGAGGTAAAATATAAAGCTAGGCACATGTAGGTAGGTGCACAACTTGTCCTGGAGCAAAAGAGGGAACCATTACATTGCACAGAGGCAGCTTTGTGTTATTTGCGCTTCAGCTTTGAAAAGGCAAGTTGATAAAGAAAAAATTCACAATACATTTGCAGGTCTGGATCCTTCTTTCATGATTCATTGTGGCTGGTTGGGGCCAATTCATGCATAGATCTTGTCTTTTAGTTTGTGAAGAAAGGCACAGAGATTTGATATGTATACAGCTGGCTCCAACCAGCATCATTGAATCATGAAAACAGAGTCCTCCTTATCAACCTGTCTTCTCATAGCTTCCTACCTCTCATGCAAAGGGTGTGTTTTTGTATGTATTGTTGGGAAAAGATACCCGAACCATAGATTAAGAAATAGTTTACAGCACAGCTTTCTAAACTTTTAATGTTGGTGACACACTTTTTAGAAATGCATCACTTTGTGACAAATTCAGTTTTACTAGCAAACCAGAGGCTAAACTAACCCCTTTCCAGCTCCAGGAGGAGTGTGGGGAGCGTTCATGTGACACACACACTGCAGCCGACACACTAATGTGTTGCTGCACAGAGTTTGATAAAGCTCTGGTTTACAGAATGACACATTTGATATTATGGATGCAGGCTTCATTTGAATTATCTTTGACCACTAGGAGGAGTATGCAGAAGAAGACCTCATCTGGAGTCCTGTGTCCAAGATACCCAGCGAGTCCTGCCTGGATCTGATAGCTGCAAAGCCCCATGGGATTATGTGCATCCTGGACGATCAGACTTTACTATCACAGGTCAGGAGTTCATTAGATATCCTTTTCATATTTGCATGTCGGGTCCGGGGGTATTTTTGTGACGGATGGTTCGTAGAGAGGGAGCAAACTTGATGGGAGATATGAATGGAGTGGTTTCAACAAATATGGACAAGGCACAAAGACAGGTAATAACAAAAGATGGAAGACTACCAAAGACTTTTTTTGAAATGACTGACAATATGGACTTGATTGACATTTGGAGAACAAAACACCCATTAGAAAGAGAGGGAACCTTCTTTTCTGAAGCCAAAATGACATGGACAAGGATTGACCAAATCTGGGTGACTAGCAGTATGGCTCCGAATATAAAAAAAGTAGAAATCTGCCCAAAAACTTTCTCCGACCATAATGCTGTAAAGATGGTGATGAGGCAAACAACAACTGGTTCCTTCAGATGGAGAATGAATGACACCTTATTTAGAGACGAGGAGATCTGTAAGAAGGCCCAAAAAACCTTGAAAGACTATTTTGAAATCAACTTAAGGTCTGAAGTAGAAAAAAGAATAGTATGGGACGCAAGCAAAGCCGTGATGAGAGGGTTTTTGACTCAGCAAAATACTTTAAAGAAGAGAAAGCAAAATGAGAAAAAGGAGAGAATTTTGGAAAAGATAAAAGAAGGGGAAAAACAATTAAGATCGAAGCCAAAATCCCAAGAGATTCTAAGAGAAATCAAATTTCATCAAACACAATATATGGAACTGATGAATCAAGAATTAGAGTGGAGAATTAAACAAATGAGACAAAAGACTTTTGAATCTGCTGATAAATGTGGCAAGTTACTGGCTTGGCAAATAAAGAAGAGACAAAAACTCAACACGGTAACAAATATAGAAGTGGAAGGAAAAAACATAAGCAACCCAGCGGAAATTAGGAACTGTTTTCAGAACTACTTTAGACAACTTTACACACAAGGGCCGCAAAAAGAAATGGACATACAACAGTTCCTCGAGGAAAATGGGCTGAAAAAGGTTTCGCATGAAAGTAAGATAATATTGAACCAGGAGATATCAGCACAAGAAATAGAAGATGCCATTCAAGGCATGACGCTGGGCAAATCCCCTGGACCGGATGGACTGACTTCCAAATACTACAAAGTTTTGAAGGAAGGATTGATACAACCTTTGAAGGAAGTCTGCAATGAGATCATGGAGGGGAAAAGGGCACCCGATACGTGGAGAGAGGCTTACATTACACTTATACCAAAGACAGAGACTGAAAAGACCCAACTTAAAAACTACCGACCCATCTCGTTATTGAATGTGGATTACAAAATCTTTGCTGATATTTTGGCAAAAAGACTGAAGAGAGTTTTGATGGAGGAGATTCACGGGGACCAAGCGGGCTTTCTCCCAAAAAGGCACTTGTCGAACAATGTAAGGAATATAATTGACATTTTGGAAAAGCTGGAAGTGAACATAAACACTAAAGCTGTTTTGATATTTGTGGATGCCGAGAAAGCCTTTGACAACATTTCTTGGAGTTTTATGTTGAAGAACCTCCGGGGGATGGGGGTAGGCCAAGGGTTTGAAAATGGTATAGGTGCAATATACTCTGAACAGAAAGCCAAACTAATTGTAAATAATGTGGTTACAGAAGAGTTCAAGATTGAAAAAGGGACACGTCAGGGGTGCCCTATCTCCCCATTACTTTTTATATCGGTCCTGGAGGTTTTGCTTAATATGATTAGGAGGGACCAGTTGGTTAAAGGGATTCAGGTCGGAGCTAAACAATATAAACTGAGAGCATTTGCAGATGACTTAGTACTTACATTGCAAGAGCCAGAAGCTAGCACGAAAAGAGTTTTGGAAATAATTCAAGAGTTTGGTCAAATGGCAGGATTTAAATTGAATAAGTCTAAGACAAAGGTTTTGGAGAAAAATTTGACACAGATAGAAAAGGAAAGGTTCCAGAATGAGACAGGGTTGACTGTGGTTAAAAAAGTGAAATATTTGGGTATAAATATGACAGCTAAAAATGTGAATTTGTTTAAAGATAATTATGAAAAAACTTGGAGAGAAGTGAAAAAAGATTTGGAGATTTGGTCCAACTTGAAGCTTTCCTTGTTAGGCCGTATTGCAGTTATAAAGATGAATGTATTGCCAAGAATGTTGTTTTTGTTCCAAGCATTGCAAATAATTGATAAAATGGATTGTTTCAAGAGGTGGCAAAAAGACATATCTAAATTTGTCTGGCAGGGCAAAAAGCCCAGAATTAAATTTAAGATACTAACGGATTCAAAGGAAAGAGGGGGGTTTGCCCTGCCAGACTTTAAACTTTACTATGAAGCGGCAGCTTTCTGCTGGCTGAAAGAATGGCTACTTCTTGAAAACACAGACATTTTGGATTTGGAAGGTTTTAATAACATTTTTGGGTGGCATGCATATTTGTGGTATGACAAGGTTAAAGCACATAAAAGTTTTAAAAATCATATTGTCAGAAAAGCACTACTAAATGTCTGGGACAGATATAAAGACTTGCTGGAAAATAAAACTCCAAGGTGGCTGTCGCCAATGGAAGCTAAGGCAGTTAAAAAGTTAAATATGGAGTCCAAGTGGCCAAGATACTGGGAAATTTTGGAAAAGGAAGGGGACAAATTGAGATTGCAGAGTTTTGAGAAATTAAAAGGGAAGGTGAGAGATTGGTTCCACTACCATCAAATTAATGAAGCGTTTAAACTGGACAGTAAAATTGGCTTCCAGGTGGAAAAATCAAAATTGGAGACAGAACTGTTAGAACCCAGTACTAAGAATTTGTCCAAAATGTACAATTTGCTGCTGAAATGGAATACACAAGATGAAACGGTTAAATCGGTCATGATTAAATGGGCTCAGGACATTGGTCATAATATTTTGTTTGCTGACTGGGAAAAGTTGTGGACCACCGGGATAAAATTTACGGCATGCAATGCCTTAAGAGAAAACATTATGAAAATGATATATAGGTGGTACCTAACCCCAGTCAAGCTTGCAAAGATTTACCATGTGCCTGACAATAAATGTTGGAAATGTAAAGAAACTGAAGGTACATTTTTTCATCTTTGGTGGACCTGCCCGAAGATTAAGGCATTCTGGGAAATGATCTATAATGAACTTAAAAAGGTATTTAAATATACTTTCCCCAAGAAACCAGAGGCCTTTCTCTTAGGTATTGTCGGCCAAGGGGTGTTAAAGACGGATATAACTTTCTTTATGTATGCTACAACAGCAGCTAGAATACTCATTGCGAAGTACTGGAAGACGCAAGAACTACCCACACTGGAAGAATGGCAGATGAAGGTGATAGACTATATGGGCTTGGCAGAAATGACGAGCAGAATCCGAAACCAGGGAAGAGAAGCAGCGCAAGAAGAATGGAAAAAATTCAAGGACTATTTAAAGAAATATTACAAAGTTAATGAAAGTTAGAATGATGTTGGACTGGAAAGTAAATGGTTACTATTAGTAATGGTTAAGACAAGGAAAATAAGGAAGAATAGTCTAAATTTAAATTAAAATAAGGGAAGATTTGCTGAACAATCGATAAGAATTTGGAATACAGAAAGGGGAAGCATGAGGAAGTCGGGGAAGATAGGATATGAAATTAGGATATGAAATGATACATGTTTTTTGTTTTGTTTTTGTTTTTGTATGTTTATGTTTGTTGTATGGTGTTTATATGGAAAAATAAAAATATCTTAAAAAAAAAAAAAAAAAAACGTAGAGAGGGAGCAAAATGGGTGCTCTCAAAGAGGGTCCATGAGTGCCTCTTCCTCAGAATGTTATTTTTCTTACATTGTATGTTGTTGAAGTGTTACAAGAGGTAGGTTATACCTAGATCTGGTGAGCAATACGTGCGCGCGCACACACACATGCACACACAGAGAGAAAGTTTGACAAGAGTTGTTAATCAGATTTGCTGCGTGTACGTGGGTGACACATCAGCGCCTGTAAAGGTAAAGGTAAGGGACCCCTGACAGTTAAGTCCAGTTGCAGATGACTCTGGGGTTGCGGCGTTCATCTTGCTTTACAGGCCGAGGAAGCCGGCGTTTGTCTGCAGACAGTTTTTGTGGGTCATGTAGCCAGCATGACTAAGCCGCTTCTGGCAAAAACACAACACTGAAACCAGAGCAGCGCACGGAAACGCCGTTTACCTTCCCGCCAGAGCGGTACCTATTTATCTACTTGCACTTTTTGGTGTGCTTTCAAACTGCTAGGTTGACAGGAGCAGGGACCGAGCAATGGGAGCTCACCCCGTCACGGGGATTCGAACTTCCAGCCTTCAGTTGGCAAGCCCAAGAGGCTCAGTGGTTTAGACCACAGTGCCACCTGCGTCCACAAAGCAAATACACAAAGTATGTACAACAGACACTCATCTCTAAACACCAGCAGATGCGCGTCAGGGAGCCCTGATTGGGTTGGCCTGGTCTCTACCATGTTTGCATGTTATGGGCATTCAACACAGGCATATGCTGTTCCAAATATGTGTTTGCAAGCATGTGTGCCTAGGGGGTGACTATCTTGCTTTTGCCAAATTTAATACACGACATTCTCAAAAGCCAACTGCTCTTCTGGCAGAAACCTTAATAATTCAAACAGAGTGTGTGTTGGTGCAGTTGTCTAGTCATTTGGCCTATTTTGAAGGCATTTTCCAATTCTCTTGAGATGACCATCTGCCAAAAAAAAAAAAAAAGTTGGAAGTTGGCAGGCATGATAAAATAGAACAGCTGTGGACATTATTTAATAAATATTTGCTTTCTAGATTTCTGACTGCTCAGCTGGTATTCATTTGTTGCAGGAGATTCAGACATCTTTCCTCCAAAGGAAGCTTCTGTTCTGAGGACACTTGATTTCCACATACACACTGCCTGGTGTTAGATCCAGGTTTTGGAGAGTTGCCTTGGGCAAGTCACCCTCCCTCCTGTGAGTCTGCTTCCTCACTGCTGCAAGTCCAGAGGGCTTCTTCCAGTAGGCCCCCTTCCTGTGGTGTGGGCCTTTGGCAGATGCCTGGCCATGCTGACCCTTGGCACCACCCTGCTGAGCAAGCAGTGCACTCCCTTTCTCCAGAATTAGCACGAACGTCTCCCTTTCCTGTAGAGAGAATAAAGAAGTGGCAAACAGGATTAGACTGTCTTTTTACTTTGCAGCAGTCCAGTACAGTGGTACCTTGAATTACAGATGCTTCAGGTTACAGACGCTTCAGGCTACAGACTCCGCTAACCCAGATATAGTACCTCCAGTTAAGAACTTTACCTCAGGTTGAGAACAGAAATCGTGCTCCGGCGGCAGCGGGAGGCCCCTTTAGCTAAAGTGGTACCTCAGGTTAAGAACAGTTTCAGGTTAAGAACGGACCTCTGGAACAAATTATGTTCTTAACCCTAGGTACCACTGTACTTGGTACCAGACGGGGGAACTAATATAAGTTTAGCACTAAGAATCCCTTAAATACAAGATTGTACTTGTATCATATAGCAGTGGTTCCCAAACCTTTTTCTTGCCACTGACCACTTGAAAATCGCTGAAGATTTTGGTGGGCCATGCGATATTTCCCCCCCCCCCCGCCAAATGTAATGCTCAGTGCTGGATGTTGATATGATGTTTATTGTATTTTATTGCTTCTTTTATTTCTTATATTGTATTACCACTTGGTTTCCATAGAATTCGAATTCTAAGTGTTTTTCACAGGCACCCTGTGAGCCACCTGGTCCGTGGACCACAGTGGGAACCCCATGTCCTATTGAAATGGCATGATAACAAGCAAATTTAGTAGCACGTGGAGGTATTTTTAATGTTTAGGGATCCAAACCCACAGATAAACCAATTTGCTTGTTATTTGCTTGTTTGTTTTTATTTATAAAAGCATTTCTCTACCCCAGTTTATACACTGCAATATCAAGGTGGTTTGCAGCAATAAAACATCATTAAAAAAGCAATCATTACAATCACTGGCCAGTCAAAACAGCTTCAAACAGCAGCATAGACCTGTCAGCATAAAAAAAGTCTTGAAAAAATGCCTAAAAGTCAAAAGCGAGGATACCTGCCAAATCTCGGCTGGTAGGCAATTCCACACCATGGGGTTGGTGACACAATGGCTGCATATGCACTATACATTTAAAGTATATGCCTGCTCTGTGAGGGCTACATTGCATTGCCCAGCATTCTTTTTTTTGGGGGGGGATGTTCTTCCAAATGTGCTTGAAAGGTATAGCATGCACACAGCCGAAATGCCCAACTTCTAGTTGTTATTTTGCTGTGTGTGAGAGTTTTCTTTCCTATCCAGGCCACAGACCACACCTTCTTGCAGAAGTGCCATTACCATCATGCCAACAGCTCTTGGTACGTCAAGCCGAAGCTGCCTTTGCCTGTCTTCACTGTGCAGCATTATGCAGGACCAGTTACCTACCAGGTATATAGGAGCCTGCTCCCCTCCCAACATCCCCTGCTTCCCCTATTTAACCTGCGCTTGTTTGCCTAGCTCAAGCAGCACAAAGCAACTTTTGCTCACCCAAGCAAGTAGGACAGGCACAGGCAAACTCCGGCCCTCCAGATGTTTGGGACTACAATTCCTATCCCTGACCACTGGTCCTGTTAGCTAGGGATGATGGGAATTGTAGTCCCAAACATCTGGAGGGCCAGAGTTTGCCTATGACTGAAGTAGGACATGTCAGTTTGCCACAACTTCATCTGGTGAGGTTCTGGACGGCAGCGTACACAAGTGCCACTTTACTGCTAGTAATCCAAAAGAAGAGCCCTGGTTGTATCTGTCTCTTCACTCTGGATTGGTCACCCAACAGGGGTGTCCAAAGAGCTCACAGTTTTGCAACCCCAAATTTAATAGTCTTAAAGTGCCTTCTAAACATGCATACAAGTGGTACCTCGGGTTACAAACCCTTCAGGTTACAGACTCCACTAACCCAGAAATAGTACCTCGGGTTAAGAACTTTGCTTCAGGATGAGAACAGAAATCGCGTGGCAGCAGCAGGAGGCCACATTAGCTAAAGTGGTGTCTCAGGTTAAGAACAGTTTCAGGTTAAGAACGGACCTCCAGAACGAATTAAGTTCTTAACCCGAGGTACCACTGTACTGCTCTTTCAATTTGTCCTCTTCCAATCTGTTATCTAGAGTAGAATTCTAAGTAGCACTAAATGGGGTATGCATACACCGAATGAGGTCCCCTCGCTCAATAAGACTCCCCCTGTCTTATTTCCCTAAATCTGATCTTGGTTTTTCTCCAACCCTCCAGAACAGATTTACGGGACAATGGAGGGGGAGGTCCCATTGTGAGAGTAGTTCTTGTTTCAGGTATGCAACAACTTACTTGAACGCTGTCCATTGTATTGAATGGTTCTTTAGAAAAATAAGGGCTAGACAATTTTTTTTGGGGGGGGGAATAGAACTGAAATTATGACTTGATTATTATTACTTGATTTGGGTTGGGCAAAATTGTTTATTTAACTGGATAGTGGTCCTCCAGCTTTGCAGGCAGCTATCCTGGTTTCTAATCTGCAAAAACAAGTCAAGAGTTGGGGTTGAAGAACTTCCTCACAAAAGGCTGGAAATCAGGATTGCAAGTAAACTAAGAACTATGCTGACAGGAGATTCACAGTGCACTCCTGAACATGTCTACTTAGAAGTCCCATTGATGGACTTCAGGGGAGTTTATTCCTAGGTAAGTGGGAAAGTTGGTATTGGATTGCAGCCTCAGAAGCTCTGTTAACGTAGTTTTTAAAAACAAATGAGAGTGATGTGGAATTTGGCTTTACAGGTCCACAAATTTCTGAATAAAAACCACGATCTGTTACGCACAGAGGTCCTGGAGATATTTTCCCACAGCCACCACAAGGTACAATCAAATAGTTTGGGTTAATTATTATGCTTCACTGCAGACTATTCCTATGATCTCACAGTCAAGAGACGTAGAGCTCTGTCTGATACTAATTTCTTTGTGCTGCGGTACTGGTAGACATCAAGAGACACTTAATTGTATACCAGTTTCCTGGTGGATAGAAAAATCACTCCTGAGGTGTATATGCTTTCACATGACACTCCCTTGTTCCAAGCAAGCTTTGTTTTGTTTGTTTGTTTGTTTCAGAGAGGAGTTGGTTTATTTTTAGATTTATTTTATAACTGGTGCAAACATCTGCGTCTATGGTTTCATCTTTTGCATAAGCAGCACTGGTTGATCAAACTTTTATATATAAAGAACACAGTGGTACCTCGGGTTACAGATGCTTCAGGTTACAGACTCCGCTAACCCAGAAATAGTACCTCGGGTTAAGAACTTTGCTTCAGGATGAGAACAGAAATAGCGTGGCAGCAGCAGGAGGCCCCACTGGCTAAAGTGGTATCTTAGATTAAGAACAGTTTCAGGTTAAGAACAGACCTCTGGAACGAATGAAGTTCTTAACCAGAGGTTCCACTGTACTGTGTAATTGTAGAACCTTATGTAAAGGACATATGTTCTAAGAGGCTATAATAAAAGTTTTATTTTATTTGTTGATCTATTGGATTGTTTGAAAACTGCTCTTTGCTTTTTTCATTGGCGGAGTATGGAGGGAGCTGATCCTTCTCCATGCTAACGTTTCAACTAAATGTTCTAAGTTTATTCTGAAACTTTGATTTCTTTTGTCCACCTCTCTGAAGCTGGTGTCCCACCTTTTTGAGAAAGTGAAGGAACAGCAGATGAACCAGAGAGAACCGGGAAGTGGAACTAGAGTCCAAGGGCCGACGCATCAAGCTTCTACGTTAGTGTCTAGATTCCAGCACTCCTTGCAAGATCTCACAGCTAAACTAGACAGGTGAGGGAATGTGGTGGTGCTACCACCAATTTGTGTTGCCACCTCACGGCACGGAGCATGAGCCTGTGGGAAGGCGAGGTCAAAGAGTGAGCTGCTGATCACCCATTCAGTGAGCTGTGGTGCTGAAGATGGAGATTAGTTTGGAGCCACATCTCATGCTGTTTTAAAATGGACGCACTTTACTTCTTTTCTCTCTATCCTACAGGAGCCACATTTTCTTTGTTCGGTGCATCAAGCCTAATTCCAAAAAGGTAAGACTTGGTCTTTGCAGGGCTAGGCTGTACCTGAGGCTGTCTTTGAGATGCTACCAAAACAATGCCCCAGCTGAGTTATGCAAATCAATGGAAAGTTCTTCCATACACATGCTCAAGGATAGCTCAGTCAGTAGAGCATGGGACTCTTAATCTCACGGTCACGGGTTCAAGCCTCACGTTCGGCGAAAGATTCCTGCATTGCCGGGAGTTGAGCTAGATGACCCTCGTGGTCCTTTCCACCTCTACAGTTCTATGATTCTGTGAAAACATGCTCTAACCCAGGTGTTGGGGACCTCTGGATCTCCAGGTGTTGCTGAACTACAGCGTCCATCAACTTTTGCCATTGGCAGTTCCATGGATGCTTGTCCAATTAACAGAAAGTCTGCTCCTGAGCACAGTAACGTTTTGGCAGCCCACCCCACGTATTCTGATGGCTAGAAACAAGCTAGAAACTTGCTGTAAAAACAAAGGACACTTTAGATGTCCATCTAGTTCCTCTGCTAGAAACAGTGTCAAATTACGTATACAGTGGTACCTCTGGATGCGAACAGGATCCGTTCCAGAGCCACGCTCACATCCTGAAGCAAACGCAGCGTGCGCGGGTCGCGATTCGCCTCTTCTGTGCATGTGCGTGACGTCATTTTGAGCGTCTGCGCATGCGCGAGCAGCGAAACTTCTGGGTTACTTCCGGGTCGCCACGGAGCGCAACCCGAAAACGCTCAACCTGAAGCAACTTTAACCCAAGGTATCACTGTATTTGGAAGCTAGATGAGAAACTGTTTTGCTCATTGCAGGTCTTGTACCAATATTCCCTCTCATGCATTCAAAATCTCAGCCACCCAGTAAATAGTAATCATGTGGACTATAACACCTAAGAAGGGCTGGTGTCTTACTCTACATAGGCTGCCCTGACACAAGCCATTTGGGTAGCCATGGATTTGCATTATCCATCCCTTTAATGCAAGGGTGTCCGTATGATGTCTTCCTCACCCCAGTGTTGTCCTTTATCTACCCCCCCCCCCCACTTTAAATGTGCTTTTCCTTTAAAATCTTTGGAAAGCCGGAATTGGGAAAAGACCTCCAATTAAAGAGGGGAAATGTCCAGGGCAGCGCAGGAATATCCACATGTTGTTCGGATGTGGACAAGCCCAGGGATCACAGATGTACCGGGGGGGAGCCGACAAGGTACTGGTTCCTTCCAGTGGCCTTTCTGTGTCTTGTCCTTGTTCCCTTCTTTATTTGGCTAATTGAGACCATTCTCTTTAAACTTCAGGTGCCAAACATATTTGATACTGAATACGTGGCTTCTCAGCTAAGGCATTCTGGGATTTTGGAGGCCATATGCATCAGGAGAGAAGGTTATCCCATCCGCATTCCATTCCGCCATTTCCTAATCAGGTGAGCCTGTTACCTCCTATTTTAACACATAGGGCCCCTCCTCCTATTTTAACACAACGTTGTAAAAGAAAGGCACACCAATAACATAATAACAATTTAAGATGCAATAACGATAGTAAATCAAGCACGCCAAACCAAACAGTTGGAGCAATAAAACACAGCGGCTCTCGCAGCCAACTTCAAAAGTTTTAGAACACTAATTGGAAGAGACTTCCAGGGTCAAAATCGGGTGTTATTCCAGACTATAGGAGCCATACTCAGAAGATACAGCAGTTGATCCTACATTTGGACATTCTCTGCAGACTCTTCATCTGACATTAGGGAGTTGGAGGGGTGGGAAAGAGGGAGGTTTGTGAACTTTGTGGTAAGGAAAAATGCACTGGAAAGCATAGAACCACCATGCAAACAAATCAGAACAAATGCTCCATAGACAGGTTGTCCCTGGCTCCTGAAGTGCTGGGATTTGCTTCCTTTCTCTGTAACACCCTGTGCTGAAGGAGTTTTAGCAGATGGTTCTGTCTCCTTTCTGCTCATCAGGTATGGAGTCCTGGCCGGCCGAGGGCAGAACTCCTTGCAGGAGAGAGATGGCTGCGCCGCAGTGCTTTCACAGGTGGTGGGAGATCTCTCGGAGCTCTATCAGATTGGAGTCACCAAGGTGGTGTGCCTTAGCACTTCTCTTCCCCGCAACTTATGAAAGACCGTGTGCATGCTGTTGGTTTCATGGGGGGGGGTGCATTCTCTTGGTAACCTCATGACTCTTATCACTGCCATGTGCTCTGTACAGGGCTACCCTTGCCCTGGTGCAAAATGCTGCGGATAGACAGTTGATGGAGACAACAACTATCGTCAGCATGTAACTCCAGCGCTCGAAAGCTTTCACTGGCTAGTCATATGCTACCAGGCCAGTTTCAGGGTTCTTATATTGATTTACAAGGTCCTTAACAACTTGGGTCCAGGGCATCTCAAGGACTGCCTAATTCCTTATATGGCCAAGTGGGGATTTGAAGGTCCTGGTCTAATACCTGGCCACTATACTACAAAGGCTCTTGATTCCAAAGGGGCAACTGGATTAGAGACTTGGGGAATCTCCAGGCTTAGGGGACCAATTTTGGCCCTCCAAGACTCTCTATCAGGCCATACCCTTCACTGACCCAAATGTTTTTGCCTGTAATGTGTCCTTACACTCTGATAGCGACTCTTACTTATCTGAATGGAGGTTAGAGGGTGTGTGTTGGAACTAACTGTACAGAGATAAAATGAACATTTGTTGCTCTACCCACTTTCATCACTGGCATGTGGTCCTTTCGAGGTTGCCCAAAAGGAATGCTGCCCTTAGGCTGGAAAAGGTGGTTAGCCTAAATGGGCTCTTTTAGTTGCTAACTGGTAAAATAAATATTTTGGTATAAATCAAATATATACACTGAGCCTCAGCAACTCTTCATGCTCGACTGGAGAAAGAAAGTAAATATGAAATAAACACTCACTAGATGCATTTATTTGCATAGTCTTTGACAAATTGGTCATTGAAGACTTGGGTGTAGGTAATAATTAGGGCTGTTCACTTGCAAATAGCAATGTTCTTTATTGCCTCCTTTCCCCGCCCAGGTGTTCTTGAAGGAAAAAGCGAGGCAGATGCTAGAGAGAAGATGGAATCAAAAGCTGAGCTGGGCGATTGTTACCCTTCAACGCAATCTCAGAGGCCTCATCAACCGTAGGCGGTTCCAGGTCTTCAAGGAGAAGGCCTTGGTCATCCAGGCTCATTTCCGGGGTTACCTGGCAAGGTCAGAAAGTGCAAAGGCTGTAGTGCTGTTGGAAGGCTTGAAGGCCACAGAACTGAACTGCTTTTAGCATTAAATGAAAGGCCAAACTCCATTCAGCCCTGGTGCAATCATGTGTACTGATTTCAGTGGGACTGGCTAGAAAGCTCCCCACGACCACCACATTCTCACAGTTGTCTCTTGTTTCCTGACTTCCCCTTTTCTTTGTAACCTCCAGGAAACGGTACCAAAGATTGAAGAAGACCCTGATGCGGTTTGGGGTGGCCATGCTCGTCTCTAGACCACTGACTCATAAGAGGAGGCAATACCAGGTAATAGGGTTACTGACAATTGGCAATGCAATAGGTAATATACTTTTCTGCTACAAGGTTTTATTTGAGGGATTGTGTGTGACATGGGTTAAAGCTATGGTTTTCCCAGTAGTAATGTATGGAAGTGAGAGCTGGACCATAAAGAAGGCTGATCACCAAATAATTGATGCTTTTGAATTATGGTGCTGGAGGAGACTCTTGAGAGTCCCATGGACTGCAAGAAGATCAAACCTATCGGTCCTGAGTGCTCACTGGAAGGACAGATCCTGAAGCTGAGGCTCCAGTACTTTGGCCACCTCATGAGAAGAGAAGACTCCCTGGAAAAGACCCTGATGTTGGGAAAGATGGAGGACACAAGGAGAAGGGGACGACAGAGGACGAGATGGTTGGACAGTGTTCTCGAAGCTACCAGCATGAGTTTGACCAAACTGCGGGAGGCAGTGGAAGACAGAAGTGCCTGGCGTGCTCTGGTCCATGGGGTCACGAAGAGTCGGACACGACTAAACGACTAAACAACAACAACAGTGTGACTTGGGATTTCTCGGCACATACGTTTTAGACAAGGTCCCAATAACAGAAAGCAAGGCAAGTTAGCAAGTTAATGCTTGCAACAGTGAATGATAGTGGAGATGGTCGTACTTTGAAGTTGTCTGGAGGTCCAGCAGAAGATATAGAAAAGAGAAGCAGTTTCTCTGTGTGGGCTATCCACATGCTGTTCACACACTTCAGGGCATTCTGTTATTGGAAGTATGTCACGGGACAGAGAGGGAACGCCCTTAGGGCAAGGGAAGGGGGAGTATCAGAGCAAGGAGAATCAGAAAGGAAATACAGGGCTCTCTGATGCTGCAAAGCCCTGTCACCAACCAGGAAGTTCAGGAACAGAAGGGGAAGCGGTGCCTTCCCACGCCTGCTATGTTGGAGAAGGAACCGAAGGAAGCCACTCCCCGAATCTGACTCGTCCGATTCAGATGCATGATTAGGAACTGTAGCCGTTTGCACATATGTTAATAAAGAACTGTAAATATCTCTCTGAGTGAGCAGAGGGTGTTTATTGCGAAGAGCAGACATCACCTTGACAAAGTAGGACTGGTGGAAGAGGGGGGGAAACAGAGGTGCTGAAACTCACCATGAACACCTCCCTTGTTCTGCTATAATGACAATGGTGTCCACCTGAGAGGTACCAGAACTGAGTTGCAGTGAGTTCTGGCTGAAAAAATGCCCTGATTGTAACCATTATATACACAGGGCAGAATGATGTGGTCGATTTGAGTGGTAGAAATCTGGGCTTTAAGAGTTATATGGAGTCATTTATTTACTTTTTGAAACTCTATGCATGTAGAAAGTTGTGCATCAGATTGGAATGTTGAATGAAGACCTCTTCCTGATATGCTAAGATCAAGAACAGGCATAGGCAAACTTGGCCCTCCAGATACTTTGGGACTACAGTTCCCATCATCCCTGACCACTGTTACTGTTAGCTAGGGATGATGGGAGTTGTAGTCCCAAATCATCTGGAGGGCCAAGTTTGCCTATGCCTGATCAAGAAGCTTTTTTAATTGAGGAAGCAACTAGCTAAGGGCAGGAAATGAAAAACAATCCAAGGTGGCATTTTTGGCGGGGACGGTAGATTGGAGTAAGAGTCTCTGTAATGTATTTCCAAAAACTTGCCTAGGGAGTAGCCCAGTTTGGACCTGTGTCACCCACATCTGGCTACTGGAATTATCAGGTGGTCTCAATCTTTGTGTGAGGTTAGTCCAGAATAATGTGTGCCCAACTCCCAGAACGGCTGTGAGCACTAATCATGTGTGTATCTTTTGAGAAACACCCTGAACACTCGTCTGCTGTGCTCTGACAACTTCATTTATATCTCTAAAATATTGGTTACCAGTGCTAGGGTGTTACTGGTGTTACTATACTAGAAAATTTCAGCGTTTTCACCAGCAGTCTTGACTCTGGAGAAGATGAAACTTGGAAAAGAAACCGAGGCTAGCGCTCATTGTCATTGGTTTTTTTATCATGTATATTCTGGCTAAAAAGCAACCCCCCACCCCTGGGCTTTTAATTTGGGGAGCACCTTCTAACGATAGTTTTGTTCTGGGCACCGGCAAATGAGGACTGCTTTTCAGTCCAGGGGCAGTCATGGTAACCCTGTGGGTAGCCTCATTCTATTGGTGGGTAAGGATGAATGCAGGCAAAAGTGGGTGGAGCAACAGATGTGACCATCACTTTCGTATAGCCAGCTGCATTCTGTTCAGAGGTTTCTATGCATACACTAGGGCCGCTTGTGGACGCTAACTGGTTCGCAGCACAAAAAATGTTTCTGGAATCATTCGTGTTCATCCTAAACATGCTGAATCTGGATCCTGCCATCCATAGGGACGGGTATGGTTATTGGATACATGTTTGAAAAACCTTCCCTTTGATTAGGTTATTTGGAACCTTTTGCTTGCTGTACATGCCCCAGGTGAACAGAGAAGGAAGTGGCCCATGTGAATGTGGTATATGCCTACCCACAATGTCACTGAGCGGGTGTGGATACACCTCCCCACCAGAGCTGCCTACATCTGTTGCAAGGGAGCAGGTGGCACTGAGCTTCTTGGTCTTGCTGATCAGAAAGTCGGTAGTTCGAATCCCCACAACAGGGTGAGCTCCCATTGCTCTGTCCCAGCTCCTCCCAACCTAGCAGTTTGAAATCACATCAGTGCAGGTAGATAAATAGGTACCCCTGTGACAGGAAGGTAAATGACATTTCTGTGCGCTCTGGTTTCTCTCACGGTGTTCTCTTGCACCAGAAGCGGTTTAGTCCTGCTGGCCACATGACCTGGAAAGCTGTCTGTGGACAAACGCCGGTTCTCTCAGCCTGAAAAGCGAGATGAGTACCGCACCCCATAGTTGCCTTTGACCTGTCTTAACTGTCCAGTTGTCCTTTACCTTTACATCTTTTGTAAAATGGACTCACTGCGAGGTAATGCAGTGTGGATCTGCAATGAGCTTTAGTCTTTGGAATGAAGCCACTTTCTCGTTTTTAGGGAAGAAAAATATGAAATAGGCGTAGATTGTGTGAGGACTACATAGAAAATACAAGTACAGTCATACCTTGGTTGTTGAATGGAATCTAATCCGGAAGTCCGTTCAACTTCCAGAAATGTTTGCTGACCAAGGCGTGGCTTCTGATTGGCTGCAGGAGCTTCCTGCACTCAATCG
The DNA here is from genome assembly GCF_964270895.1 of Podarcis filfolensis. NCBI lineage: Eukaryota > Metazoa > Chordata > Lepidosauria > Squamata > Lacertidae > Podarcis > Podarcis filfolensis. The sequence continues at coordinate 89,967,265 of NC_139605.1, read as the reverse complement.
GAAGCCGCAGAAGCTGCGTCGGACATTCAGCTTCCAAAAACCATTCACAAACCAGAACACTTACTTCCGGGTTTGCGGCATTCAGGAGCCAAAACAGACGAGTACCAAGGCATTCGACAACCAGGGTACAACTGTACTCTTTATCCATTGATTCTAAAATAGAATGCTAAGTGTCTACAGCCACCACACTTTCTTTATCTTAGAAAGTAAGAGGCATTATCACACTCCAGGCAAGTGTGTTCAAGAAGGGCACAGACGAGGGCCAGTGAAGATTGTGGTCTGGGAAGGGGCTTGGGAGAGTCTTAAGGGCTTTATAAAAAGGTCTGAAGACCATATTCAGCGTCTCAGCCTGAGGTTCCCCACCCCTGGTTGTAAATGAGACTTGTCAGGTGTCTTACATGCAAAGCACAGGCAGCCTTGATCTCCAGGAACTACGAAGAACCCTGGCTTATTCAAATGTGACGCAATTAATATGTGGGAAGGTACAAGGTCAACATGAGAAACTCTGACACACCTTTCCACCTGTTCTCCGGGACTCCCAGATAAGCAGAGAACATCCTGGTGTACCATCCAATGCTTCTGGCTAAATTGCTTTTTGACTCGCCCTGAGAAAAGAAAGCTCAGAGGGCCAAAAGCCATGGCAAGGATTGTCTCTGAAAGTACCAGGAAAATGGCCACCAGGTGTGTGGTGATAAGTCCTGGGAGGCTCTGTGATATGCATGCACTTCAAGTCTTCCTAGTCTGCTGTTCTGCCTGAGTTGAGCATGTGCTGTGCACCTGTCCTTCCCAGCCTGAATAGCTCCTGGCTCTTCTATCCCAGGAAGCCACCACAAAGCTGCGCTTTGGCTTCATCATTCCTGCCCTCAGTGTTTACTTTATGAATACACTCAGCACTTAGGAAAGAAAACGCAGCAGTGTAAGGTCTCAAAGTTCACTGTTAAGACTTGCAGAACCTCCCTCTCCTTGTCATTCCCCACTGGGAGGACTTTAGCCCTCTTCAGCCTTAACCTGGGCTGCGCCCCCTTGTAGCTCCTTTTGGCTGCTCAGTGGCAACAGCCACACAGCTGCGCTCAGTGGGGAGGAAGAGAAAGGATACTACATAGATCACGGAAGAGCAGGCAAGTGCCATTGTACAGGGCTCAGCAAATGTTTCGTTTACATATGGGAAAGACAAAGCCAGATAGGAGATTATGATTCTGCCACTCTATATGTCCTTCTGGGGAGAAATAAACACTCAGCTGTGAACCTTCATGGGCTGGTTTAAAATTGCATTCTCCAGCAGCTGGAAGGACCAGGGGGAGAGGTGATTAAATTTTCCAAGCACAGTACTGTATACGTTTGCTGGGAGCAGTCATATAGGACATTTGTAATGTTAAATGCTAATGTAGCTTAGAGTTATTTAACTGGGACTAAATAGCATTGGGTAGAGAATTGCATTACCCTCTCCCATTCCATGCTGTTAAAACTTCCTGAAGCACCTGATTTTAGCCACAGTTGGAGACAGGATACTGGATTTGATGAACCATGGGTACGGGGCCCACCTGAAAATAAAGTTGTATGTGACCTGCCAAGGACATTGCTATAAAGTCATTGATTCATATTCTGGTTAAACATCTGTGGATAATTGTATTGTAGGCATAAAGGAGTTACCGTATTTTGCCATGCATAAGACAATGTTTTTTGCTTTAAAAATTGGGGGTCGTCTTATACATGGATGGTGAATGCACAGGGGTTAAAGAAAACACTACTTACATCCCCATGGCTACTGTGAACAAGCTGCAAGTTTTTGAGTGTTTTTTGAGGGAGGGACAGTGGCTTGGGCGATCTCTCAAAAAACACTCAAAAACTTTGGCCGATCTTGTTTCCTGGTGGGGCATGCTACCCCAGGTTGCTATGCCAGTGCCAGTGCTTTGAATATTTAATAAAATATCAAAGTTGTTCTGTTTGATGTTTAAAATATTGATTTATTAATTCTGGGTTCAAAAAAATAGGGGTCGTCTTATACCTGGGGGTGTCTTATACACGGGAAAATACGGTATCTGCTGCCCTGACATTACAACAGTGATGATGTGGTGTGTGCAGGGTTACCGATTGTAGGGTTTAACAGGGTTATAAGAAAGGTCTGTGAAACAAACCAGAAAGGAGGGGAAAGTGAAAGAGTCTTAAAGAGCTCAGCCTGCCTTGGTTTTCAGTCGTACCTTCAGAGATGGGAGTTGCTATACCTTAGAGTGAGGGTACCCAGTGTGATGCCCGCCCTCCGATATTCTGAGCTACAACTCCCATTATCCCTGATTGTTCACCATGCTGGCTTGGGCTAAAAACATCTGGAGGACGCCACATTGGCTGCTCCTCTACAGTAGGGAGATTTGCATCATCTAGATTGACAAGAGAATTCAAATCCCCTTATCATAAGGAGAACATAAAAAGGGCCTGTTGGATCGAGCCAGTTGTGGTGCATCTAGTGCAGTACCCTGTTCTCACAGTGGCCAACCAGATGCCTATGGAAAGACCCAAAAAGAAGGGACATGAGAGATGAGTGCCACAACTCTCTCCTCATCTCTGATTCCCATCAGCTTGTATTCAGGAGCATACTTTTCTCTGGGCAGTTTTGTCACACCATGCATAAGCTTACCGCTCTGTATCATGTCTCCTCTTACCTTTTCGTTTAAACTAAAAAGGCCAACCTTTCCTCACAGAGGAGTTGTGCCATCCCTTTGATGATTTTCCTGAACCTTCTCCAGCTGTATAATACCCGTTTTCAGGTGACTGGAACCGTACACAGTACCCCAAGTGTGGTTGCAGCATACGCTGTCATAATATCAATACGATCTGTGGCAATTTTATTTTAAATTCGTCCCTAATTATCATTAGCATGGAATTTACCTTGCCTCACATGGGTTCATCTTCATCAAACTATCAGGCACGACCCCCCAGGTCGTATTCCTGGTCAATCATCTCCACTTCATTTTTTAATAATAATAATAATAATAATAATAATAATAATAATAATAATAATACAGTGGTACCTCTGGTTACATATGCTTCAGGTTACATACTCTTCAGGTTACAGACTCTGCTAACCCAGAAATAGTACCTAGGGTTAAGAACTTTACCTCAGGATGAGAACAGAAATCGTGCTCCGGCGGCGTGGCAGCAGCGGGAGGCCCCATTAGCTAAAGTGGTACCTCAGGTTAAGAACAGTTTCAGGTTAAGAACGGACCTCCGGAACTAATTAAGTACTTAACTCGAGGTACCACTATAATAATAATAATAATTTATTTATTTATTATTCATATTTTTTAACATGTCTTTTATTAGGTTATTACTACAACACATACACACCACACTTTAAAAATATATATAAAAAATCAAGTCCACTTCAGACCCCTTTTACCCTTGTTTTCATTGAATTGCATTTGCTGTTTTGCATCCCCTTCGTTCAGTTCAGAGAGGTTCTTTTGGAGCTCTTCGCCACCCCGAACAATTGAGTATCATTCGCAAACTTGACTACCTCATTGCTCACCCCAAACCCTTATATCATTTATAAACAATCTAAAAAGCACAGCTCCTAGTAGCAGTCCTTGGGTAATGCTGAAATTTCTTTTGCGCAAAGGATAGTCTGTCAGTGAACACACCTTGCAAGCATGCATGATTTTTTTTTTTATCCTGTCCTGATTACAGAGGAACGAGTCACTGGGCAAAGGTGCTGAGGAACGCAGGTGTCTGGAAAATGGTATGTCAATTAAATACAGGGTATAATCTGGCAAAGCCTGATAACATTTGTGAAACCAAAGCTTTGTTTTAGAGTTTTATGCTGACACCCCCGGTTTGCATGGGGAATAACTACCATTCACTTCAATGGGAGATGTTATCCCCTGTGTAAATCTCCAGTATGGAGGCCTCAGTCCAGATTGAGACCATAGTGGGGTGGGGGGTGGGCAAAGGTCTGGACTGGGCAGCTGGACTGGCAGGGATGCTGTCACAGCAGAAGTCCAGGGTCCCTCTCGCCAGAAAGAACAGGAGGGGTCTGACAAATGCAGCAGGTTTCACTTACACATTTTAAAGTGAAGTAATTGCCATCTGGGACGCGGGTGGCACTGTGGGTTAAACCACAGAGCCTAGGACCTGCCGATCAGAAGGTGGTGGTTCGAATCCCCGCAACGGGGTGAGCTCCCGTTGCTCGGTCCCTGCTCCTGCCAACCTAGCAGTTCGAAAGCACCTCAAAGTGCAAGTAGATAAATAGGTACCGCTCCAGTGGGAAGGTAAACGGCGTTTCCGTGCGCTTCTCTGGTTCACCAGAAGCGGCTTAGTCATGCTGGCCACATGACCCGGAAGCTGCATGCCGGCTCCCTCGGCCAATAAAGCGAGATGACCGCCGCAACCCAGAGTCGGTCATGACTGGACCTAATAGTCGTTACCTTTTTACTAATTGCCATCTAAAGAGGGTCCTCACATCAGGCCGCTAAGTACGAAATCTAAAATTATCTGACTCCAACACTGCAGGCTGACAGTGTGTGTTTTTAAAATGCCATGCTCTTAAGGACACAGTTACAGAGTTGACATATTGTCTAGTTGAACCCTTGGTGTCTACTGTGTCAGAGACAGCGTTGGCAGCAAATTGCCTTGTTCTGTGTCGACTTTCTTGAAATTGGTGCCTGCAGTTATAAGATGGATCATGCAGTTACAGTGCTGATACACCAGTGCCAAAACATATAGGTGCTTAAGGTGCTGCCAGGACTCTTTGTGCTTAGTCTGTCCCTACAAAAGATCTGTCTGTCTCTCTGGAATACTGGCACAGCTGTGTGTGTGCAGATTTAGCAAGCACAAAGCAGAGTTCTTTGATGTCCATGCATGCCCAGCTTCTGGCAACGCCCTAATACTCTGAACATTAGGGCAGATACAAATTGAAAATTCTGGTATTTCTCTCACAGTTGTTTTAATAGGGCCCTGCCACAAAAGGCAACATGGTAAAGCAACCTTCTCCAGGTGGCAGCAGAACTCAGGAAGGGAGAATAGAGGCAGAGATTGGGGTCTGAATGCTGCAAGAAGCCTTCCTAAAACGCTGACCCTATTGTGGGGGGAGGGTGCTATTTGGGCTCCACTTTAGGCAGCAAAACCTCTTGGCGTTGTCAAGCTCTGGTATTGCCAGGTGACTTTAATCATTGATCTTTCCACTCTGTGATGATTGGTTTAGTGTGATTGTTAATCATTGGTTTAAAGTGATTCACATGATGTCACTCAAGATAGCACTTGTGTTAAGGCAATTATCACGTTTTGTTGGTGCCCATTACATAATGCCTGTGGCAGATGAGATGCAGCTTCTGCCACTATGCATGTGCCTGTTTGTTTTAAAGGTTAGCATTTTAGTAGATATGCTTTTTACATTGTTTTAATCCCATGGATAGCTTAATAGCTAAAATATATGAAAGCTTATTGTTTAAAAATTATGTGTGTGCTTTGTCTGTATTCATTTTATTTTTTGTGAGCCCCCTTGAGCCCTGGTTTCAGAGAAAAGGTGGAGTGTAAACAAGCAAATAATCAAGAGTCACTGAGAGTGATTCCACTTGGCAGGTTTTTGAGCATGGGTAGGCAAACTAAGGCCCGGGGGCCGGATTCGGCCCAATTGCCTTCTAAATCCAGCCCATGGATGGTCCGGGAATCAGCGTGTTTTTACATGAGTAGAATGTGTGCTTTTATTTAAAATGCATCTCTGGGTTATTTGTGGGGCATAGGAATTTGTTCTTTCTTTTTTCCAAAAAATCAAATAGTATGGAATTTGTTTGCAACTTTGTTAACAGCATGTATTAACATCATAGACGTACATCGGTCTTTGCTGCCCCTTTCCTTTCTCCCTAATCTGACCTGTGAATACCTTTTGTAACGCCTCTGGTATTTTATGCAAGTGTAAGGAATAGGAAGGTGGACCAGGGGTGATTGCAAGGACACACAGAAGCAGGCTGGGAACTGCAATGAGAGGGTTAATTGAAATCTGGGTGGAAGGTATGGTTATGCTAGAGACTTCTGGGAGGTGGTCTTTGGGAAAAAATATATCTCTGCAGTAATGGGGCAATTGATACCCTATTAGCATTGGCCCTGTGTTGGTTAAGCTGTCAGAATAGCTCACTGGGTGAGTAATTAGATGAGCTGCAAAAAAAAAGAATAAATTTGGCAGGCTTAGATGCCTTTCTTGACCTATGTAAACAGGAACAGGAACTTAAAGCAGCTTTCAGAAACTCAGGTTGATTTGTGGAGAGCGTTACTATGAGATGAAAAGTAATTAATTCTTCTGAATGTCTTTTAACTGAGCAGGAATAATGCACAGCTGTGTTTGTATTCTATGCTTTTATTTTAGTTGGTCAAATAACAAGTTTGTACTCCCAAGTGTTGTTTCTGATGTTGCTTTCTTGTGTTAAATATTTTTTTTTTAAAAAAAAGCTGAGGCACAGCAGGTGGCCAGCACACACACACCCCTTATACCGCTTCTGAGAGGATAGTTTGCTTTGAACACTAAACTCCTTTGAGGCTAGACTGAAACAGCCACAAAATGTGCTACTGAAGAAATCAAAACTGTTCTTGCAACAACAGCAAAAAGCACTCATTTGTTCTCCAGAAGGCCTTCCTGTGACAATTTATTAAAAGATAATTAAAATATTGGTTTTTCCATTAAAATCTTAGCTTTACATTGTAAATAAGATGTCAGACTTACTGGCACTGAATGTTGTAATGGGCAATAGTTGGGGAGATGTGTGAAATGTGTGCAGACGTAAAGGTGCCATCTGTGTACAACCTTGTACATTCTTGAATTTGATTAGATGCTGTAGCGATTGTAGGTTTGTTCCAGTAAGCTTCCCAAACTTCATCTTCAAATTCTGTATTCAAATCAGTTTCCCAAACGTATTTTGAGGCCTGACATATCGCCTCAATCTATATCTAGCAAGACTGAGTGGATAGCAGAGACTATGTGTTTGTTAAGCCCCTTTCATTGATGAGGCATCACTGTCCAGGGATTATTATTTTTTGCAAATGTAGTTGCCACTCGGATCACGATGGGTCATCTCACTGTATTTCTTTACCATACAACTCTGCATCCCACATCACTAATCAGTCGTTAACTGCATGGGAAGCGGGTGGTGTTTGAAAATCACATGTTTTGATTTTGTCACATAAGCATTCCGGCAGGTACAGTCCTCTGTACATAGAACATGGTATGTCTTTTCCTGCTTTCCTTTTCCTTAAGGGTGAATTCATACACCAATGCATAAGTATTAAATATGGAAGTTTTTATCAAGTGGAAACATCCATCTTCTGCTTTTAATAACAACGTTTTGAGTGTGCTCAGAGAGGCACTCTGTTGTTCCATTCAAACTGCATGACTTTTGTACCTCGCTCTGGATTCTAGATCTTGGAGTTCTTGGGGGGGGGGGGGAAGCAGCTCATTCAAGTCTACCCACCCACTTACCCTAGTTTATTAAGTTGTTTATGGAAGGGATAGATTGCTGTTGTATTCTTTTGAGTTTTTTTCTTTTAAATAACAAAACACTAATTTTTAAAAGAGGGGGAAAGTTATTCAATCAATCAATCAATCAATCAATAAACCACCCCTTTGATTCGTTTCCTCTGTAGGATGTTCGACGGCTGGAAATCCCTGCTGAGCTTGCTGCATTACTCCGTTTGGCTGAAGGTGAGCAGAGAGCCTTTGACTCCTAATTTTATTTTTATTTTTTGCTAAAGTCCATACACTTCACACGTGTTATGCTTTAGAGTAGAGCTGAAATAAATTCCCCCTCCAAAAAAAAAGTCTTGTAAATTTACATAGGGGGTCCTTACATAATGTCCTGCTGCTTGTGGGCTTCCTAGTGGCATCTGGTTGGTTACTCTTGGAACAGAATGCTGGCCTGGATAGGTCTTTGGTCTGATCTAAGCAGGGCTCTTTGTATAAATATTGTTTCAGCAGTTCGGTTGCTTAAGTGATCACTAGCCTGTAATGTTCGATTTCAATATTAGATACAGTGGCACCTCGGGTTACAAACGCTTCAGGTTACAGATTCCACTAACCCAGAAATAGTACCTAGGGTTAAGAACTTTACCTCAGGATGAGAACAGAAATTTTGCGGCGGCAGCTGGAGGCCCCATTAGTTAAAGTGGTACCTCAGGTTAAGAACAGTTTCAGTTTAAGAACAGACCTCCAGAACGAATTAAGTTATTAGCCTGAGGTACCACTGTATTGACAGACAGTGCTTGCCAATTTGTGATAGCTAATACATGCAGTGGTCTTCCAAGCTTTGGGGAGATACTTTTTCCATTGATTTGTTTGCCAAAGGACTTGAGTGTCTGCCATAGAACCACTACTTGTCACAAAGGATTCTGGGCATAAACACTGCTGGGCCTCACCATGAACCTTTGTGAACTGAGAATGTGCTAGTCTAGAACCCACCAAGCATTTGCTTCTGGTTAGCTGGTTGGCCACTGCTAGAACAGGATGCTGGACCGGATGGGCCATTGACCTGATGACCAGGCACTTCTTAGGTTCTTCTCCCCCCCCCCCACCCATTGTAGCTACAGTTGTGGTTATTGCTTTCGCTTAGTGTTTGTTTGGACACCCAAAAAATCCCTGTTGATCTCAGTAGCCGCATAAAAAAAGCAAGAGTGTGCCTCACCAACTGAGCTAACATTATTAGTGTTTTCCTGTCTTGCAGGTCACCACCATGCCCAAATTAATCAGGTCACAGAAGTCTCCCCTCCGGAAGTTAAAGCAAAGGCTGATCTCTCTCTGCCACCTGACATCAATAGCTTTCCATTCTCTGCATTTATAAGGTCGCATTTTCAGGTAGGAGGTTGTCTCGGAAAGTTGGAGTTCACTAGAAAAGCCAGCGGCCATCATTGTCTCTTCCACTCACTTCATAAAATGTTAAGAGTTGGAAGGGACTTGAAATGCCATCTGGTCCAATCCTAGGTGCAGAATGCAACTACAACATCCCTGACCCATGGCTGTCTAGCCTCTTCTTAAATGCCTTAAGCAAAGGAAAGCCTGCCATATTTCAAGGCAGTCTTAATTCATTGTCAAACAGATCTCAGTTCTGTTTATTTCCCTGTAGTAAAAGTCCATCTATTTGATGGTCATCATCTGAGTGTTTTGCGGGAAGAAAGGCTCTAGATAAGTCTTTCCCAGACACTGGGTCTCTTTTGGACTAAAGGTAAAGGGACCCCTGACCATTAAGTCCAGTCGCGGACGACTCTGGAGTTGCGTTGCTCATCTTGCTTTTTTGGCTGAGGGAACTGGCATATAGCTTCTGGGTCATGTGGCCAGCATGACTAAGCTGCTTCTGGCGAACCAGAGCAGCGCACGGAAATGCTGTTTACCTTCCCGCCGGAGCAGTACCTATTTATCTACTTGCACTTCGTGCTTTCGAACTGCTAGATTGGCAGGAGCAGGGACCAAGCAACGGGAGCTCACCCCGCCACGGGGATTTGAGCCGCCAACCTTCTGATCAGCAAGCCCTAGGCTCTGTGGTTTAACCCACAGCACCGCTTAACCCACAGATAATCCACAGTTTTTGGACTACACCTCCCTTTATCCCTAGCTAGCAAGACCAGTGGTCAGGAATGATGAGAATTGTAGTCCAAAAGCAGCTGGAGACCCAGTGTTTGGGAAACACTGATCTAGTTTTTTCCTTCTTGCACCTGTAGCCCCCCAGTCCACTGGGCTTCTTCACCCTTCCTCTTTACTTTGGCTGTCAACTCCGCTGCTGTCACATGGGAGAAATGATTGGGGGAAACAAAAGACCCTTTGCTTTGCCCTACCTGAACAGTGGTGGCTCTGAGAGCAATGCACATCACAGTGTCTTCACTTTGCCTAACATTAGTAATGCTGCTTATGAACTCAGCGCTTCTGTTCCTCGTCCATTGTAGGAAGTGGGTTTCCCTGCCCTTGGGCAGCCCCTGCAACAGCCTTTGACCAGACTGGATGGTGAGCAGAGGCAAAGTGCTCTGCAGCTCAACAAAGTGGTAAGGGGGAAAAAAATGAGCAAGCAGTTAAGCAGCTAGGCCTCGCTGGAGATAGGAGATGGTCCCGTCCCCCCACTCAAAGTTAAAGGAGCTTTGAAGGAGGGAATCACAGCCCATGGTGTGTACAGCTATACTGATTTTCCTCTGGGGAGCAAGCTTTGCAAAGTGTTAGTATGGTTCCAGAAGCCTGCAAAATCTCTTTGACCTAGACACAAAGATGACCTGTTGCATGCTTGGCTGGGGGTGGGGTGGGGGGTTGTGTTTCTACACTGTGGTGCTTCCAGTCAGGGGCTTAATTGCCAACGGGTTGTTATGCTATCACAAAGGAGTAGTTGGCAGCTTCTTCAGATGGGGGACTGAGAGATGCCAAGGGAACTCCTCCACAACTCAGAGAGCTTCCTTTGCGTTTGTGGACTTACTGAGGAATCCAGAACAGGCAAATGCTGAGCAACTGAGAAAAGAGGGGGGAGAAAAGGATTGTGGTGCCCAAGATGGGTGCAGGTACCTGAGGCCCAGACACCTTTGTTCTCCATTCAGCAGAAGCTCTGGGAGATTAAATGGCGACACAGGCTTGGGTATCACTTTTTCTGGAGGTGGGGCTGGGAAACTTGCTTTCTTTTTTTGGCCTGTCAAGGCTTCCATTCTCTTAGGGGTTCCATTTGGTTAGGGGGTCACATGCCAGATATGGACTGGGCCAGAGCCACCCCACAGTCTTTGGCTGAATACTATACACATTCTGAGTCTCTTTTGCCCCTCAAAGCATTCTGTCGTTTACTAAGGGTTGCTAGGAATTGTACCTCTGTGTGAGGAGTAGACTACAGTGGCCAAAATACATTGCAAGGTGGGGTGGGTGTGAGGAATGAGCTTTTCATGCGTTGTAAAGGTTCAGTGCTTATGCAGTCTTTGTCTAATCACCCCACATTCATTCTCTGTCCTCCTCTCTCTTTCTCTATCACACACATGACAGAGAGAGAAGGGAGAAGCCAAGTCTAATAGTGAAGCATTTTTGCTGTAAATGCAAGGTGGCAGAATGGGTGCTCCTAGACAGGCGCACTCTTTCCTTCCCGCATACACGAAGCACCCCATACTGGGAGCGGCCAGGAGAAGTGTTTGGGGCCTCCCCCTGCTCTGCTTCCTCCTTGCACTTCCACCTGCAGGATGTTGCTATTGAGAGGCAACAAACAAGAAGCTGCAAAGTGAGGGTTGCGGCGCTACTCCTTTCCCAGACCCTGTGAAGGGGAGAAGAATGTAGACTTGGCACTTAGAGCATCTCTCCTTGGGTGGTGGCAGGGAGGGGAAAGGGAGGTGGCAAATTATTAGCCACACGTCTGGAGAAGGGTGTCTTGCTCCCACGGGCGTTGTGGCTTTGTTGATGGACCTTCGCCCCCTCTCACACAAAGATACACAGCCTAACCCCTCCCCATTAACCCCACTAGGGCCACCTGTGCACTCCTCTTCTCCCCCACCCCAGGCCACACCGTTGTCATGCGCAACAGGGGAGTTGACAGCATTGGCTTCACAACAAAAGGATGTAAGCAGCTGCTTGCCAGCCTTCCCTTTTTCTCACTCTGTGTGCAGAGTCACCGGTGTAAAGGAGTGGGGAAGCAGAGAGGGTGAGATGTCCCCCGAAACTCAGAGGAAAAGAACGAGCCTGTTTCTCCCTCTGCCCTCCAGTCTCTCTGGCCGCCTCCTGCACACTCTCACCTCTCTCCTGTTTTCACAGTATTCTATGTCTTCCCTCTCAAATCCTCTTGTTGGGGAGACCGCAGGGCAATTAATGTGTTACTTGATGTCTGTTAGCATGCAGTGGCTCAGGACTTGCAACTCTTATGTTCGGAATCGTTCAGAAGCCATTGTGCTGGGAAGCGGGAAGTGACCACAACTGATCCACTGGCCGCATGTTTTGCAAATCAGTTCTGGTAATTGACTCTAGAGAGAGGATGCACGCTGCCTTCCAGTTAGTCCTTAACTGGCCACCAGTTTCCATTCTTATTTATAGGTTCTTAGAACTTGAAGGAACTGAGCAGTAGGTGGATCATATTTGTGACTTTGCTGTGATCATGAAGAGAAGCTATTCTTAGGGAGGAGGCTGAGGGAGGACCAGGGCTATGGAGATAAGAATAAGTTTGACTCATACAATGTGTATGTACTACTAAACCCCTTCACACATTGCTACTTATTTAACGATTCTCGAAGGAAGGCGGTTTTCTTTTTAACTAATCGTCTGTGGGAAGATAGTGGCTTTTAAGTAACTCTTTTTAACAGGGTTTTGTTGTAATAAGAAAAAAAGAAAGCCGCCATTTAATCCAGCTTGCACATTGTGTGTATCTGCACCATACATTTAAAGCACATGACTTCCCCCCAAGAATCCTGGGAAATGTAGTTTCTCCTTTCAAAGCTATAATTCCTCTTAACAAACCACAGCTCCCAGGGATCTTTGGGTTGAAATAAATGTGTTTTAAATAGGCATGGAATGAGTTCTAAATGTGTGGTGTGGAATGAGAAAGAATGAGGGCAGACTCAAGGTCCGAGCAACTGAACAAGAATTCCTCCACTCTTAGCCTTGGACATATTGAAGGGCTTTCCTGCATGATGGGCAAAACCGTTCCCCAGCATGTAGCTCAACAGTAGTGGAGCACGTGAAGGCTGAGTGCAATCCAGATCTTGTGTATTTTTTGCCCCTGAAAAGCACGGAGAGAAACTAGTTTCGTTCCAAAAACAAATGCTCATTGCCTATTGATTCTACCCTACAATGTGTCCATTTGAAAACAGTTGTAGGTGGTCCTGGAAACTGGAGGTGCGTCCACATTGTGTCATTGTGGGTTGGGGTATCCTAAGATCACAATCGCCACTCCCTCCGCCATTCACCTGGGGCATGTGCAGGGGTGATAACCTAATCAAGGGGAGAGTTTCCAAATGCAGATCAAGTAACCCCACCCCCTTGTTTAGGGCTGAATCTAGACTCAATCTAGATTGAAAGCAGCATGTTGAAGATGAAGATGAATGACTCAATTTTTTTTTAAAAAAAACCCACTACATTTTTGTGTGTGCAGCAAAAGCGAAGTAATCTGCTTCGGGCACAGTTCTGCTGCAAGTGCCAACTGCCTCTGTTCCTACCTGCCACGGAAAAGCAATGGTTCTCCAAGAGAGTGATCAAGGTGGGGGCTTGATCTTGTCGCTTGAGGTCTGCTGCCTGACTCGATCACACCTTTACCGGTTCCCTTACAGATCCTGCGGTTCATCAATGACAAGGACCTGGAGGACTGGCAAGAAAAGCTCCTGGGGAACTATATAGCAAGTCGAGGGCTAGCCAGCCTCTCCCTGCGTAATGAGCTGTTGAGCCAGGTGGCCAGCCAGGTGTGGAAGAACCCAGACCTGGAGCAAGGCCAACGAGGTTGTGTGTTGATGGCTGCCCTCTTGAGCACTTTTGCCCCTTCTCCAGCTCTGGAGAAGCCCCTGCTGAAGTAAGAAAAAGGCTCCGCTCTCCACTTTTTTAAAACACCACTCATAAAATGGAGCCGTTTACGGAAGGATTCTGCTTTTTTGGCTTACAGGTTTGTGTCTGACCATGGTCTGGATGGATATAACGGCGTTTGCCAGCGTAAACTCCTGATGTCAATGAAGCAGATGGAAAGCGACCCAGAAGTGTCCCGTAGCTTTCCTCCCACCCAGCTGGAGTGGACTGCCAATCAGAGGAAAGGCAAGATGGTGTTGGATGTTTACACCTACAAAGGTAACAGCGAATACTTAGCATACTCATAAGGGCAGACCTTGGTAATATGCCGCCCTGTGCAAGACCATTGGAAGACCTCAACCACAGCCCTCGTGGCACCAACTTAAGCCAGACTCTAGGAAGGATGTGCAAGGCCCTCTACCTCTTTCCCAAAGCCCAGTAAGCGCTTGGCCAGCTTTAGGAGGGAGGCAGGAGGACTCTAGGACCCTTTCAGAGCCCTACACCTCCTTCCCGAAGCAGGGCAAGCGCTTACCAGGTTTTGAGAAGGCACCCTTCTTGGCTATGTGCTTGATGTGACTGCACCACTCACACTGCCCTAAATCTGCCTGTGATACCCATCAGAATTGTTGGGAACAAATAGTATTTCCGGACCGGGCCCTCCTTGATGTTGCAGTTTGCAGTTGTAAGGCTTTTATTTTAGCATTTTGTCTTTCGCTTTTTTCCTCCCTGGCTTAGAGGAGAGGCTTTCAGCCGAAGTGGAGTCCTGGACAACAGGAGAGCAATATGCAGGCTGGATCCTGAGTTCAAGGTACACGCAGAAGCAAAAGGAGTAGGTTTTGATCTGACAGTTTCTGTTGTCAGAGCAATTGATCTTTGAGGTCAGCAAAGGCTCAGGCTGTTATCAGCGTGTTCTGCAGCAGCAGGAGAAGGGTAAATAATTATGTAAGGACCAACCCCAGGCCGTGTTATTACTTCCGCATCCCAGGCTGTTGGAGTTTGTCTTTAGTCATAAAAATGAATGTTTGAGCTCCCACCTTCCCTTTTTTATTTTTTTAACTGGAAATCCATTTCATGCTTTGGAGAAGTTAGACTGTCTTTGGAGAGAAGAGTGGTATTCATGGGCCTCAGTTCAGCTCTTTTTCCTCAAAGAGCAGTGGCCTCCCCCCAACCTAATGTGCCCCCCCAAGTGTTTTGGACTACAGTGGTACCTTGGGTTAAGAACTTAATTCATTTTGGAGGTCCGTTCTTAACCTGAAACTGTTCTTAACCTGAAGCACCACTTTAGCTAATGGGGCCTCCCGCTGCCGCTGTGCCGCCGGAGCACGGTTTCTGTTCTCATCCTGAAGCAAAGTTCTTAACCTGAGATACTATTTCTGGGTTAGCAGAGTCTATAACCTGAAGCGTCTGTAACCCGAGGTACCACTGTACAATTCTTGATCAGCCCCAGCCAGCATGGGCAAAACCAGAAGCCTTTTGTTTTTCCCTCTCTGCCTCGCACCCAGGGCCGTCTTAAGCATATCTGGCGCCATGGTGCAAAGATCCCTCTGGCGCCCCCCCCACTTTCCCAGAGTTGTCAAACCTTTCCCCAAGCCTCTGCAGGGATCGCTCTCCTCCCACTGAGGCTTGGGAGGCAAGCTGCATACCCACCAGCCATATGGTTGGCAGGGTGCAGCTGGTGGGCATGCAGGGAAGGGGAGGCCGCTGGCAAAGCCGCACAGCTCCCCCCCATGCCCCTGAGAGGCTGGCGCCATGGCACAACGCGCCACTAAGCCCAGTGGGAATAACGGCTCTGCTCTCGCCTTCTTTCTCACCCCTGTCTTCTGGCACCCTGCACTTCCTCTCTGTGTCGTAATGTCCCCTCCCTCTGCTGATTTCAGGGGCCTGGATACAGTACCTCGCGGCTGGTCTGTGTCCATGTTCACAGGCAAGGCGTGGCAGGATTTGCCTGGTTGTGACTTTGTGCTGGATCTCATTGGAGAAATAGAGGAAGGCAACTGGCCCTCTGAATCCTCCCCTGACTACCCTATAACCCCAGAGTGGGATGAGAGCTATTCCTATCAGAGCTCTTCAGATAGGTGAGTGACCTCCTTCCTTGCCACTTGTCCCCAGCTACAGCCTCCATCGTATTCCCATAAACCTCTGCTTCTGTGACCTTACTGGCTTTCTCCCCTGGCAGGATGCCCTTGGACATCCCCCCTGCTCCAGGCATTCGGGCACCTTCCGTCCCCCCACCCCCCCTGCCTCCAGACTTGGACAACATCGCTCATTCAGGTGAGTCCCAATCTCAGGGCAGTGATGGTCCTAAATTCAAAGGCGGCTGGACAGCACCAAGGAGTGTGTGAACCTGAGTGTCTGGTTTCCAGGCTTTGAAGCAATGTGGGCTTTGTGTGTGTTCAGTGTGTGCGCGGGAGACTTAAAGAGAAAATGTTGAGGCTGTAGAATTAGCATAGGTAAAGGTAAAGGGACCCCTGACCATTAGGTCCAGTCGTGGCCGACTCTGGGGTTGTGGTGCTCATCTCGCTTTATTGGCCAAGGGAGCCGGCGTGCAGCTTCCAGGTCATGTGGCCAGCATGACTATGCCGCTTCTGGCAAACCAGAGCAGCGCATGGAAATGCCGTTTACCTTCCCGCCAGAGCGGTACCTATTTATCTACTTGCACTTGACATGCTTTCAAACTGCTAGGTGGGCAGGAGCAGGGACCAAGCAAAGGGAGCTCACCCCGTCGCGGGGATTCGAACCGCTGACCTTCTGATCAGCAAGTCCTAGGCCCTGTGGTTTAATGCACAGCGCCACCCACATCCGTAGAATTAGCATGGGGAAGCACAAATGGTGCTAAGAGAGTAGGGAGGAGCTTGGCCTGATTTGTTTCCATCTCCCAACAGAGTCGAGCTACATAGGTAGCTCCAGATCCGCTGGAGGGCTGGATCACTATGTGGACGGTCTCTTCATGCCTCTGCTGCATCATGGGGCCAGGAGTCAGACACCAGTAAGTCTGCTCATTTCTCATCTGTTCAATTGTTTGCTGCTCCTTTTCTCGTGCACTGTCCTTCCAACAAGTCTGCCTTTCCGTTTCCCGTTTCGTTTGTTAGCATTTAGATCTGTAGTGACCATTCATGTAATTCATAGTGAATTACGACCCTGTCCTATGTTCAGTTGTCTGAACTCAAAGACCAAATGAGGCGGATAAGCTGTGTACTAAATGTTCGGCTGTTTCTTGCTTCTCTGCAGGATATGGAGAGTGAAGGGAATCTGACTGGACGCATGAAAGGAGGTGGGAAAATTGGACCCACTCACCATGGAGCCTTCTCAGGTGCGACCCAAGCAGGAAAGATCCAGCATTTGTACATGATGGGGAAGGGAGTTCAGGGTTTGGTCCTTTGGGGATGATGGCCACCAGCGGCTGTTCTTTTAGCAAGCATTAAGCTCTATGTGATCTAAGATGTGTGTGGAATTATGTTTATATACCTGGCACACACTTCATGCTGTTGGGTGTGAATAATGAGATTCTATACATGCACACTTTGGACATGTATAAGCCCTAGGAAATTCTGTCAGGCCTACAGAATCAGGCAGGGACCTGCTTCCACAACATGCAATGGTTGCCATACCCAGAATGCCCAGCGGCACCCTCACTATATGGCCAACTACGCCAAGGTTATCTCAGTGCAAGTCCTAGGAGATATAATTTTTAAAGGATTTTGCCTTGAATGTCATTTCCCCCAAAATAATAAGCATTTCTATGAGTCCTCCATTTTCTCCATTCCATCATATTTCTACGTGTGGTGAAATAATTGCCTTCCCTGGAGCCAAATAGTAGTAGGCTCCTACTTTGTGGTGGTGGTTGCTGACTAAAGATGAGGGAGAAATTTGGTTCCGTTCCTGTTTTAATGCGAACCTGCTTAATTCACACTTCCTGAAACAATATGAAATGACTTCCTGAAACCAAAATCTGCACTTTTCTGACTTTTGTAATGTTGTTCTCCAAACGGAACAGTGTTCAGAAATGTGTTTATTAGGGGTAAGTGTGCATTGCGTAAAAATGCACATATAAGTTAAAGTAACATACAAAAATGTATCATTTTAGGGGATATTACATGCAAAGAGGTGCCTAGGAGGAGGAGAGGTGCACACTAAAATGCTGACTTTTCATGATGACTTTAAAAAAAAACCAACCTGCTATGAAAATGTGATTGAAAAAAATGAGAAACCAGAAGAAGGGTGTTGCATTTTGGGCAGGAATTTAAAATTCCTCTTTGCCGCTCTCTTCCAGCCTTCCTAGCCTTCTCTAGTTATTCAAGGGGTTTGTATGTCTCTTGTGGTGGTTTGTGTGCATTGCGTGCTGTTGTTGTCCTTGGTGATGTCTGGTTGCTTGTTCTGACTTGGGAAGATACTTAGCCGGGTACCACAAGGATGGAGCCAGCAGCCTCTAGGTTTGCTCCAAAGGTATGGAGTGTGTGTGAAGATTAGTAGTTAATGGAAACCGGGGTGGGGGTGGGGGTGGGGATTTGCCCGGTGCATGTGAGCAGGACCATCAGTAAGTCTGGCTGTTCAACTTGGTGATAACTTTCACACGAGACACAGCAAGCCAGTCTTTCCTTCTTCCATTAGGCTATTCGGGAATGATGAGCATGCCATCTTACCAACCTATGCCCGTCATGGGCGGAATGATGCCAGCCAACATGCCGATGATGCCAGCGCTTGGTGGAATGGGAACAATGCCAGGTAAAAATAATACAGAAAATGTGGCAAGGGTTGGAACAGGTTGAAATGCAGGAGATTTTGAGGTGGGGCAGTGGGGAAGGCTGCCATTCATCCTTTGCACAATAGATCCCTGTGTCTCTTTTCTTACTATCCAACTGGCTTGCTAAAAGAAGGCTGAGAAGAAAATGTGTAAGTTTAAAAACAAGTCTTCTTGCTTCAATATGTTACAAACAACATAAAAGCATGTGGAATGTACTCTACAGCTGTACTTCTGCTTCAGTCATGCTTTAACAACTATTTTACAAGCTTTTTTGGATTCACTGAATATAGTAAACATAGTATTGGAAAGAGGAGAGTTAGTATGGAATTGTGTTGAATTTTGCCGTCCTGTCCCCTGATAATATTATCCCCATCTGGGAGGAAAAGCCTCTGGTTGCTGTGCATTCAACAGGAAGTAACCACTTACTATGTGGATCTCGGATGTTAGCTAGATGAGCCTTCAAAGACGTCTCTTTCTCTCATTCAGCTATGGCTATGCCTCAGCCTCAGCCCATTATGCCATCAGTGGATCCAAACCAGATAGCTGCACAGCAACAAGCCTTCATCAACCAGCAGGCCATGCTCATGGTAAGTGAAAGGGTTAAGAACAATGGGCGATGAGCAAGTGAGTACAAGGAGCTTTGGAAACATAACTATGCTGTTGCCTTTTGCCATGAATCATGTCTCACTTGCCAGTCGCCTGCTAAAATGTTTATTATGCACCACAAGTGTCCGGTTGTTAGGTTTTTAATTCTTCTTTCAAATGTTGTTTTTGTGTTCCTAACTGTTTTTAATTATTTTATGTATAAATCGCCTTGGGATGGCGGTTTAGAAGTCAGTTAATGAATTAACTGTAATAACAAACAAACATATAAGTGGTCTCAGTAGCTTCATCCCTTCTCTTTCCTCCAATATATATCTACTAGTCTCAAAATCCCCCGGGTTAAAAGCCTGAAACTGCCATGTTGATCAGGCCAAAGCTCCTGAAAAATTGGATTTCATGTTTCAGGCTCAGCAGATGACCCTTCAAGCCATGACAATCTCCCAGCAGCAGCAGCAAAAGGAGCAACAGCGCCAGCAAAAAGACAGATCTCCTGAGCTTTCAAGGCCAAGACAAACATCACCACAGAGGAGGTCACCTGAATTTTCAAGGCGAAGTCGAGCATCAGAACAGGAGCGATTGCCTGAATCTTCAAGGCCGAGGCGAGTGTCACCACGGGAACGGTCACCAGACTCTTCAAGGCCAAGGTCTCCTCCTCCACATCTGCCAGCTCTAGCTGCTAAACCCAAGAGCCTCAAAAGCACCACCAAGCAAGATGCATCAGTGCCTGATCTACAAGAATCTCCATCTCCGCCACCAGCACCGGTACTGGGTGTCCAGCAAGTATTCCTCTGTAGAAATGCCCGCACGACTTCTGCATCATAGCATGGTTTCTGCAAAACCAAACCTTAAAGCATTGGTCTTCTAGATGTTGCTGATTTGCAACTCCCATCATCCCCAGCAAACAAGGCTAGTTGCCTGGCATGATGGGAGTTGTATACAGCAACATCTGGGAGTTGTAGTTCAGCAACAAAGGTTCCCCACACCTGAATCTAAAGAGAGAAAGAGCTGAACTCTGGCCATGCTGCTTTACGATTTTATGCTCCTGTTGCTCGGTCCTTGCTCCTGCCAACCTAGCAGTTCGAAAGCACGTCAATGTGCAAGTAGATAAATAGGTACTGCTCTGGCGGGAAGGTAAACGGCGTTTCCGTGCACTGCTCTGGTTCACCAGAAGTGGCTTAGTCATGCTGGCCACATGACCCGGAAGATGTACCTTGGCCAATAAAGCGAGATGAGCGCCACAGCCCCAGAGTCGGCCTCGACTGGACCTAATGGTCAGGGGTCCCTTTACCTTTAGTATTCGCTTGTTAGAACTCAGATCTGATTCTCACAAACAGCAGATAACATTCTAAACCTGTGTCCAAGTGGGGGCTCACATGACTGAATGCTACTCAATACAAAAAGAGGTTCCCTCTATATAGAAAAGATGCAAAGGTGAAAGCCAGAATTCTTTCCCTGACATCTAGTTTTGTTGGGGTTTTCCTTTAAAAAAACCTTAATGGGGGAGCATTTAGTCATGTGAGCTCCCACCTGCAGCTTGCAGCGTTAAAGCCCAGGCACGGGTTTATTTTAAACTAGCTTTGAGTTGGGCATGACTGAACTGCCACAAAATGCTATATATGGGGTGGGGAGATGGCTCCTCGTTTTTTCAGACATCCCTGACTAGGATCAGTCAGTGAGGCCTAACTGAGGAACATACTGGGTTATGTGTTCTAGATCCCCCTCCTCCACGGAAACGAGTCCTCAGACATCAGAGAGGACCCCATCTCTCGAGAGTCATTCCAGAAGAAAGTTGAGTTCTTCCAGAAAATGGGTGAGCCACTTCATGCTGTTGCCCTGGGCTTCATCCCAGACGGGGCATCATTCCATTTTTACACATCAGTATATTTTCATGCTCCACACTAATACAAATTACTATAATTATTAACTGCTTTGTGGTACTAATTCATTCCTGAGGGAAGTGCCAGTGTTTTGTAAGAACACGAGTGCATTCCTGGGGAATAAACATTCTTTTGAGTTCTGCCAAGGAAAAAATAAGTATCTCTAGGTGAATGGGAGGCAAGATGAGGAACCTCTATTGACAGGTCAGTCTTGTGCTTCCATGGCTCAACTGTTTGGGTTGAGGATGAAAATGCCCCCACCCCCCGGTAAATCCTACTAGGAACATTTCTTCACCACCATCTTTAGCAGCCTTCCTCAACCTTGTGCCCTGTAGATATTGTCCCATCTGCCCCAGCCAGCATGGCCAGAAGTCAGGGATAATGGGAACTATAGTCCAAAACACTTGCAAACACCAGGTTAAGGAAGGTTGATCTATATCCGTGTGTACTTTACTAAACTCTCACCTAAGGTATGACACGTTTTATGTCCCTTCTGCTGTGCTTGTGGCACACTATCACTGAAAATAAAGAAATACAGTGGTACCTCGGGTTACAGACGCTTCAGGTTACAGACTCTGCTAACCCAGAAATAGTACCTCGGGTTAAGTACTTTGCTTCAGGATGAGAACAGAAATCCTGCTCTGGCGGCGCGGCAGCACCAGTAGGCCCCATTGGCTAAAGTGGTACCTCAGGTTAAGAACAGTTTCAGGTTAAGAACGGACCTCCAGAACGAATTAAGTTCTTAACCCGAGGTACCACTGTCCAGTTGTACCTTGGTTTTGGAACAGCTTAGTTTCCGAACGTTTTGGCTCCAGAACGCCGCAAACCCAGAAGTGAGTGTTCCGGTTTGCCAACGTTCTTTTGGAACCCAAATGTCTGACCTTCTGCAGCTTCCGATTGGTGGCACAAGCTTCCTGCAGCCAATCAGAAGCCGTGCTTTGGTTTCCGAACCTTTTGGAAGTCGAACGGACTTCCAGAATGGATTCCATTCCGACTTCCAAGGTCCGACTGTAAAAAACATTAAAGGAGGATGCACAGTCAGTTTAGGGAGGAGGGGTGTTTTGGGGAACATCCTAAGGGCCAGGCAGAGAAGCCAGGAGGGGCTCATTGAGCCCCCAGGCCTGATGTTGGCTGATCTGCTAATATGGGGCTGATTTACAAGTTCCTTCCAACCAACAGTGGTTTGTATTTGGTATTCTAACTGGACTGATGCTGCCAGTCCAGGTTTAAGAAATTGTTGGTGCTTGATTGCCCCTGCTTCTCCACACAGGGCAGCAGAAAAGTCACGTGAAGAAAGCACCTCCTTCTCCAAAGAGGTGGACACCTCCAAATAAGCCATCATCAGAAGACCAAGAGACTAGCCCACAACCAAATTCAGGTAAGTTCTGGTCATGAATATAGTCTTCACAGAGCCTTTTCATTCCTTGCTGGCTGCCTCACTTGCCCATTCTAGCTTCAGTAATGGAGATGGATTGCAGCTAAATAAGGAAGTAGCAAAATACTTATGCACGAGATTGGGAAGGCGCTACGTAGAAAGAGCTAGCCAGGGGTAGAGAAGTGTGTAAGGTAGAAACAAGGCAAAATCTTTTTGCTTATTTAGAAAACAAGCGCGCACACCTTTTCTCTTAATCCTCTGCTGCAGGTTCGCCACACTCTACACAGACAGAAAATGACCAACATTCTCAACCAACCCAGGAGATACGGAGGATCATCAAAACTCACAAGGCTCAGCCTGTCCCACCACCAAAACCCATCATCCCACTCAGGTGAGGAATGGACCTGAGCCTGGTCACGGAATTAGAACTCCTTTTAGATATTTGTGCCTGCAGAAGCTTCCTTGGTTGCCCCCGTGCCAATCAGAGAACATCTAAAGGTTTGGTGGGTTGCCACAATGTTGGGCTTGTCCACATGTCACATTAAAGCCATAGCTAATGCCAACCATTGTTAACATTATCCTTAGTTTATGAAGTTTGGTTAAAGAGGAAGAGTATGATCAGATTGACCTTGGTTTGTTATGCCGCAGCTGAGTTTATCTGAGTTAATCTCAGTGCCACCCAGTGGTGTGCGGTGAATTTTTTTGTAGGAGAACAATTAGTTTGTTTGTTTTTATAAATATTTATTAGATTTTCCAATTTTATATAAACACAAAAAAAGAAAAAGAAAAATATTAAAAACAAGTCAATTTCCATAACAATTTTTCAATAACACGTTTCTTTGACTTCCTCGTACCTCCCCTTCTTGTTTTCTAGTTCAACTTGTTGATCCAGCAAATCCTAATCTCTTAACATTCCTTTTAAAATAACACCTTATTTTCCACTCAACTTTTTTAAATTTAGTGACTTAAACAATTTTAATCCCTATTATCTTTATCATAACAGCTAGAGACCACAAAAATTGAATCCAACATCTTTTCAGAGTTCATTAATTTTGTAGTATTTCTGTAAATAGTCCTTAAATTTCTTCCAATCTTCTTCTGCTGACTCTTCTCCCTGGTCGCGGATTCTGCCGGTCATTTCTGCCAGTCTCAT
The DNA here is from genome assembly GCF_964270895.1 of Podarcis filfolensis. NCBI lineage: Eukaryota > Metazoa > Chordata > Lepidosauria > Squamata > Lacertidae > Podarcis > Podarcis filfolensis. Next base: position 89,944,057 of record NC_139605.1, on the reverse strand, counting down.
ACAGTGTAGGAGAACAATTAGGGCATGGGTAGGCAAACTAAGGCCAGGGGCCAGATCCAGCCCAATCGCCTTCTAAATCCAGCCCGCGGACGGTCCGGGAATCAGTGTGCTTTTACGTGAGTAGAATGCGTCCTTTTATTTAAAATGCGTCTCTGGGTTATTTATGGGGCATAGGAATTTGTTCATTATTTCCCCCCCAAAATATAGTCTGGCCCCCCACAAGGTCTGAGGACTGGCCCCCTGCTGAAAAAGTTTGCTGACCCCTGAGTTAGGGCCAGAGGAGCCAGCTTGCAAGGGCGATGGGGGAGGGGATGTTGTGTGTGTGAGCATCATGCCCCCCTCCCTGTCGTCGCATTGCACCTCCCTCCCTAAGCCAGGCAGAAGCTTCCCAGGCTTTGGAAGGAGGCACCAGGCATTAATACCATAATTTACCATGAACATTTAGGAGACTAGCCTAATCCCTCAAGTACACTGACCACACACCATTGGTGCACCTCCTCCGTGACTCCAACTTGTTATCAGAGGCCTTTGTGGCACCCTTTCCCTGGCAATGCCTCACTGTGCCAGTGGCATCACTAGCCTGCTTGCTATTATTGGCTGGTTAGACAGACGCAGTGGGCCCAGCGAGGCCAATGCGGTTAGCTGCTTCACAAACCGTGAACTTCCCAAGGGGCTGGATGTTGCCTGTGCACGAACCATCTTGGGCAGAAGTCTCTAGCTGTTTTTTGGCCAACATGGGAGGAATGGCAGAGTTGTCCAATTGCATTTGTAAGAGACTGTCCGAAGAAGGGTCTCTGAGGACAGGCATTTTGTTGACTTTTACTGTTGGCCCATACAACTAACTCACCAGAGCTGGTTTTAAGTTTTTCTTTTCCTATTTGACTTACAGAAACGTCTCTAAACCTTTCGTGAAGAAGAATGACCCCAAGGAGGAAGCTCTGGCAAAGCTGGGGATTGTGGGACACTCACAGGTGAGTAATAGCTTGTCACTTCCAGATGGTTTCTGTTGTGACACACCTAGAAAAACCAATGTGGTGAGTGGCCAAAGTCCTGTTGGGATTCTCCAATTAGCTGTCACGGTGGCAATAAAAACGAGACAAATCTATATAAGTCACTACATGCTCCTTAGAGAGAAAAAGTGGGATACAAGTAGGACAAATAAAAAACAAAAAATATATATACCAAGTGTGACTGGATATCAGAAGGCTCCAGGCTTTTATCGATACAGACTTGCTGTACTACCATCACCCCTCTGTCCTCACCTCTGCTTTTGGAGCATGTCCCGTGAGAGCCATCTGGTTGAAGCTTATTTGGGTTTTAGAAAGATGCTTGAGATTGAAATGAGGAAAGTGTCGCAATTTTCGTTAAGAACCATTCACCACTAACTCTGATCCCGATGTCCTTGGAAGGCAAACCGTTGTTGCTTTACAATGCAATAAGCTCACTTTTGGGGTAAGTTCCCTGCCACACCCAAGTCACCTGGAGTCTTGTTACTGATATGGTTACGTTAACCCTCCAGTCAGGCCTGCTGGAGTGGGTTATCCAGAGAAGTAGCGACACTGATGCCTCTTGTCTCCTGTAGTTTACGAGATTACTGCCAGAAAGCTTTGCTAAGTGGGTTAAATTAAGCAGTTCGTTTGCTCTTCAGCCTTCCATGTTGCTACTCTAGGACTGCAGGTGTGACCTGTGGCCATGTTTAAAACGCTTCTCCTCCGCCTTGCTTTTTCTTTACGCAAACAGCTGTCCTCTGCATCACCAGAGGGGAGTCCCCAAGCATCTCCTCCTCCACTGCCACCACCTGGCAAGTTGTCCAGCTCCATCAAAGAAAAGCAGCTGCCCCTCATTAACCTATTTGCTCGGCCGCCACCAACCTCCCCTCCTAACCCGGAGGTTCCTCCTCCCCCCCTGCAACCTCCACCAGCCCTTCCTTCGGACTACGCTTCAGAAGAAACTGGCATGAGAGGTATGTGGAGGAGCTTAGACTCTGCAGCCTTGACTTTGCGATTAGTGAGTTGATCTTCTCATCCCCTGTGCCTGCTGATTATCTGTGGCTCATCTTTAGGGTGCAGAGCTATGTGCTCGCTATCCATTCAAAGCACATTTCCTGTCCTCAAAGAATCCCGGGCACTGTGATTTATTATTAAGCATTGCTGCAAATAGTAACTCCGTGAAGGTTAAACTGCAGTTTTCTGGTGGAAAGGATGTGATTCAAATGTGTTTTAAATGTATGTACAGTGGTACCTCAGATTACAAATGCCTCGGGTTACAAACACTTTGGGTTACAGACTCCACTAACCCAGAAGTAGTACCTCGGGTTAAGAACTTTACCTCAGGATGAGAATAGAAATCGCGCGGTGGCAGTGGGAGGCTCCATTAGCTAAAGTGGTACCTCAGGTTAAGAACGGACTTCCGGAATGAATTACGTTCGTAACCAGAGGTACCACTGTAGTGTGTATGCACCTTGGGGCAGCCTTCCCTGGGTCTGATGGGAGTTGTAGTCAAAGCATCTGCAGGGCCACATGTTGGGGAAGACTGTGGTATGGGCCACAATTCAAAGTGCTGGTCATTATCGATAAGGGGCCTGTTAGAAATAATGTCTTCTTCCACTTGCCTCTGCCAAAGCCCTTCTTTTCATCGCAAAGACCACCATTTTTATTATTGTGTGTATCATTATTCTTTATAAAACCCTTAATAAAAAATATTATCTGAGGCCATTGTTTGAGTCTCTCTTCAGGTGGAGACCAAGGAGAGTTTTCTCAGTGCCCAACATATGAATCGTCTTCCCCTGAGAAGCTGACATGACGTCTACCTTGTTATCTATTTGACATCAGGCAGTGGTTCCAGCTTGGACTGTTAGCTGGTCTTAAATGTCTTCTTCAGGATATTGCTGACTTTGCTTACTCTGTGGCTTTAGCTTCTGTGTATTGTTCTTTTATTCAGTTATTTGTGTTCGTTTTTATTATTTTAAATCGTACACAGCCTGGGGAGCCTTGTAATGTAGGGCAGTTTAGAAATTCACCCAACCAGCAAAAACACTTCCCTTTTAGTAAGTTGTTGTTTTAGAAAGCTTTTTACCTACCTTATGGATACGGTAGGCTATAAATCTGAACAATTCAACAAATCTACAACAATCTTTACTGAAACCCCTAAAAGGGGCGTTAGATGAATGATGCTTTCTTATTTTGGGGAGAACATGACGGTGGATAGTGAATATCTTGGCAGTACCACAATATATTGATTTGTAAGCCCCTTTGAGGGCTGCTTTGGTGAAAAAGTGACATATAAATGGTGAAACAACCATAATAATAATAATAATAATAATAATAATAAAATCCCTTCTTCTGACATCCCTTTTGTTACACTTAGACTCAGCTCTGACAGTGGTGGAAGACGGCGGGATCAGAACCCAGCTCTTAGGACACTCTGCTAGTGTTACTTTCTCCTATGCCAACCCTACTTGGAAGCTCTTCCTACGCAAAGAGGTATGTCAAGGTCCATTGCATCCCAGCGCTGTTTTCTGGAAGTGGGAGAACTGGTTAATCCGACTTTGCCGTGTACATCTGCGATGGGAGCATCTCACAAGAGCTGGGAATCCTGGTCATGTGACCTGTCACGGACACTGCTCTGCTTTGTCCTGCTTTTCAAATTGAGCTTGAACCATCTCAGTGTGTTCCCTCGTTCTAGGAAGCGCAACGAAACAAGTGTTGTGGTAAAGACATGCGATGGCACAGCCTCATGGTCTCTCCCGCCGTGATAAATTCTGCAGGTTTGGAGTAGGAACACTCCTGGGAATGGTAAAGGAGGAAAATAAATTCTGAATAGGTGTGATGAGCACAAGGCCCAGGGCAGATACAAATCAACACACTATAATAGGGATTGATTTGGACTCTCTATGTCATGTTTGCATGCCTTGCCCTGAGGAAGACAGGAGATGAAGAGCAAGAATGGGACTCCTCACTCTCCCTACGCCAAGTGTGTTGGGTGGGTGAGTTGTGTAAAGAATTGGCTGTTCTTCTTCTTTGAACTTCAGTCAAAACTGTGTCCTTAAAAAATTAACTCACACCAGTGCACTGGATCACTGGTTGGCTTGGATGGAGAGAGAAATGGTTACATGTTTTGAAGACAGCTTTGTGTTTGTTTCCCAACAGGTTTTTTACCCCAAGGAAAACTTCAGTCATCCTTATTGCTTAAATTTGTTATGTGACCAGGTGAGCAGCATCGGGGGCAGGGTGTGTGTGAACTCACTTTCCTTCTTCTTGGTCCATTAGCATCTGCACATTTCTTTCTTTCCCCTTTTTCCTCTCCTTGGGTTTTTGTGCCTTCTTAAATCCATGCACCTGCTTTCTGCTTTGAGCTTTGAGCTTCAAAGCTCTTGGACTGACATTTCCAGTAAGACGTATGTGAGTCTAATCAAAGTCAATCTTCTTTGCTCCCTCTCAGATCATGACAGACACTTATTCGGAGTCATGCATTCGGATCTCCAAAGAGGAGAAGCGTAAGATGAAAGACCTGTTGGGTAAGCAGCCCCCTCTCCAACCACTCGACCCTAACCCACGCCCCATATATCTTGGGGACATACAGTTTCTTCCTGGAATTAAAAAGGCTTCTTGGATGCATCTGTCACAGGCTGTGCATTAGGGGTGTGTGGACTGTCATGTGCATATCCTGTCTTATAGCACACTTTGTGCTGCCTCGGTATTTTATTAACTTATCAAACAACCACCTAAGATTCCTCTTCATTCCACAAGTGTGATTCAACAGATGTTAGAGTTGCCTCTACATTCCTGCAGATATAGTATTATTACCTGTCCTTCACCCTAAAATCCCAGGGTGAGTTACAACCATTTAATGCAACATTTAAATAGTAAAAAAAAAAGTTTTTACTGATTTTCACGGATAACAGAGGTACATATAACGTCTTTGTCTTCAGTTACATTAGGTGAGACATTGCTATCATAGGCATTGTGGGGTTTGGTGGCGGGGGGTGGGGAGAGGTGAGAGAAAGAAGTGGGGTGGTGATTTTGCTATCAGAATATCAGATTCCTGCTTCTAGAATTTTGCTTTCCTTGCTTGAAACGTTTGGGGTTTGGTGCTGCTTAACTAAGGGGGCTGACTAAATGTACGAGCCCATTTCTCCAGCAGAGTTAGCACAGCTTAACTCTGTTAAGACTACTAATGACAAATTTAAGCCATTTCCTGTCTCTGCTGATGAAACGTTTTCCTTTCTGCATCCTTGCCAGTGGAGTTCCAGGTGGGCATGGATGCCAGCTCCATTCTAGATGATGGGATAAAGAAGAGGATTGTGGTAGCTGCTCGTGATAACTGGGCCAACTATTTCTCTCGCCTTTTCCCAGTTAAGGTAAGTCAGGCTAGCTGTTGCTTGAGGGACCTGGGACCTTGTCTCCTGTAGTGGGGCAGGGTGCGGGGGAGAGACTCTCTTGGGTTTTGCTTGCGAGTTGGGTGGGTGATTCGTTTATGTCCCTCACCCTATTATTAGCTACTACTCAACATTGGTGTTGACTCTGCCTAGGTCACTACTTGGAATGTTTTAAACAGTTAAACTAACAACAACAACAACAAAATTTTTTATTTATACCCTGCCCTCCCCAGCCAAAGTCGGGCTCAGGGCAGCTAACATCAGATATATAACATTAGTATAAAATCAAACAGTAATTAAATTACCTCCTGAAAACAGGTCAAAATCAAATTAAAGTCTAATTAGATGGCTTTCCGCAGGGTTAGGGTTGGGAACAGTAAGTGCTCATCAGCCCAACTGTGAAGCCACAAGCTTCAAGTTAAAGCTCATCCCATCCGTTACCTGATTGTATGGTGTCTTAGGCAAGCCATGATCCCCTCAGTGTCCTATCTTCAAGCAGTTGGGGGCAAGGGTTGGAGATGGAGTAAGAAAATAGTACCTCACAGGGCTAATGTAATAAGGAAATACAGTGGTACCTCAGGTTACGTACTTAATTCGTTCCGGAGGACTGTTCTTAACCTGAAACCGTTCTTAACCTGAAGCACCACTTTAGCTAATGGGGCCTCCTGCTGCCGCTGTGCCGCCGGAGCACGATTTCTGTTCTCATCCTGAAGCAAAGTTCTTAGCCCGAGGTACTATTTCTGGGTTAGTGGAGTCTGTAACCTGAAGCGTATGCAACCGGAGGTACCACTGTAATTTATGTGACTATCTCAGAATGCTTGAAATGCTCTGCATATATACAAGGTGGTACTATTCAAGCAGGTCTAACACATCCTCAAAGCCAAACCAAATGCATTCAGAATAATCCAGTGTGTGTGTGTGAAACTTGTTGTACCTGAACAACTTAATGCTGCAGTTGGGAGGTTGCATATTTGAAAGCTGGCCAATGTGCGTATTGAGAGGGGGAGACTCCCTGCACTTAGGAAATGAGCTCATTGGCGAGGAGATACTGTCGTGTTGCCCTTTCCCTGGTGAATAAGTTCTCCAGCCCAGTTTAATCAACAGCTAGTTGAGTGGCAATAACTTTTCTGTTCAGCATTTCATGCTGCTCTGCTTCCTTATCGAGGAACATAGAAAGCTGCCTTAATGGTTGCTCAATAATAATAATAATAATAATAATAAATTTTATTTATATCCCGCCCTCCCCAGCCGAAGCTGGGCTCAGGGCGGCTAACAACAATCAAAATAATCCAACATTCTAAAAACATTCATTATAAAATTAATTAAAATCAAATTAAAATCAAATTTATGGCAACCATTAAGCAAAATTCTGTGCAGATTGCCAGAGGAGGGGGTCAGGCTGCGCCCTGACCAAAGGCCTGGTGGAACAGCTCTGTCTTGCAGGCCCTGCGGAAAGATGTCAGGTCCCGCAGGGCCCTAGTCTCTTGTGACAGAGCGTTCCACCAGATCGGAGCCGCGGCCGAGAAAGCGCTGGCTCTAGTTGAGCTATATATATATCTGCCGAGCCCAGTGTACTGATTAGTGGCAGATCTCCAGGGTCTCAAGCAGAGAAGGGCCTTTTCCAGCACCCACTTCCAGTATTCTTTTCTTACACGTGAACTGCCGTGGGTTGAACATGAGGCCATCTGCTTGCACTCCACCACTGGAATCACCAAGGCCAGCAGCTGTTAGGTGTGGAGTGTTAAGCATGATAAGTTGTCTGGGCCATACCTCCACCCACCGCAGCATGCCAATGCTATTCACACAAAGTGACGTGACCTGGTTTAAATGAGACATAGGACACCTGGAACACACCACACAGTTATATTTTCCTTATACGCCTCCCCCTATGTTTAAATGAGGTTTCCCCCCTTCACAGTGCTCTGTTTCATTATGCTTAAGCATAATGGCTTCTCTCTCTATCCCTCCATCTCGCTTGGTCTGGCCCCCAATGGACACATCTCAGAGTTGGTTGCCCTGCAGGATTTTCTGACGCTTCTTGCTACCTCTGCACTAAATGTGCCCCTTAGGCCACCGCAAGACATTCTGTCAGTCTTCTCCTCCTCCTCTTTATTAAAGGGAGAAAACGGGAGTGATGTTCAGATTCTGGGCGTTTCTCACCGGGGTCTCAGGCTGCTGAAGAGAGCAAAAGCAGCCAGCTTCAATGCTGAGCAGCTGAAAACCCTTTGCAGCTACAGGTAAGAGGCAATAAAATCCAGCTTTAAGGAGATGGTGGTGGGTTCTGGGTTCATGAGGTTGCTGAGAAGCTGCAAGAAGTTGACCCAAACCTGATCACTTTGTGGACAAATGCATAATCTAGATCTAAGAAGTTGGCTGCATGTTGGAACGTATCCAAAATTATTAAAATTTGTATACTGCCCTATACCTGTAGATCTCAGGGCGGTTCACAAAATGGCACAGCTCTGTAGGAAAATCTCTTTGGGGAGAGTTTGATGACATTCAGGTTCCCAGTAGGATTCAGAACATATGTTGCTCTTTATGGCTATAGCAAAACATCTCTCCCCTTCATTTGGTATGCCCACTTCCCTGTGCTCAGGGCCTGTATTGTGTACGTTAACTCCCATGCAGCACCTGAGATCTTTGGTATAGTTATATCTTCTGATTCTCTCTCACAAGATCAACTGATTTCCCCCCCTCCATGGCATTTATGTACCAGTCTTAACAATATTTATCTCGGGACAGTTTACAATGCATATTAATAAAGCAAAAACAAGAATAAGAGATGCAGCAAAACAATTAAAATCAGTAATCGAATACATTTAGTGTGTAAATTGAAAATATGAAACATGGCTTGGTTCAGTTGCTTGATTCATCTGGAGATATTAACTCTGCAAACACACCGATCGTGGCACACTGTAGTCTGGTTGGATGAATGGGTTTGTGTGGGAATCATGGAGGGATGATCTAAGCAAGGGAATGGGGCAGGATGGCCTTTCCCTCTTCTTTCCCTGTTCTTTGCATCTTCTCTCCTTGCCCATGTCTTGGCACCTTTTCTGCTTGCTATTATATGTGCACCAACCTCGGGTTTCTTTCGAGAGGCATCAAGGCTAGGAAGGTCCCAGGGGACTTAGCGAGGTGCAGCCACTGAACTTAGCCAGGTATAAAGGCCAGCTAATATTCTCTGGGTTTTTTCAGTTATTCAGATGTGCTGTCCTTAGAGCTGATGGACCGCAACACCCTTCAGTTCTCTCTGAAGGATGAGCAGCTCATCCTTCACTCTCGAAAGGCTCGGCAGATTAAGACCATGGTGGAGCTCTTCCTGCTTGAACTGAAAAAGGTGAGAGAAAGCGCCTTCAAAACACCTTTACTCTTTGCTAAAGAAAAGTACAGGACTCACTGCCACCACCTCCAGAATAACCACAACTCCTTAATTGTGCTATTCCTTCCTCTCTCCTCCCCACCAAAAGGACTCCAACTATGTCATAGCTTTGCGCAGCTATGTAACAGATGACAAGAGCCTCTTGAGCTTCAAGAAAGGCGACTTCATCCAACTACTGCGCATGGAGGGATTGGAGCCAGGTGAGAGGGTCTGGCCGTGAAAGACCACATTATTGTTCAAAGGTTCCTTCCACATTTCCAGGTCCTTAGCAACTTGCATGCCTGCTACAGACATAGCAGCATAGTACTTGGTCGGTTAAAACATCCCAATACAAATGATTTGAGCAGGGAGTGTACTGCACTTAACCAGCTGCTCAATCTTGCTCTTAAGGATCAAGCTCCAAGGCATCCTGGCCTTCCCATTTGCAGCCAGAGTGAGCTGTGCACAGCATGGATTGGCTAATCCCTGTGATACCATCTCCATTCTGCTTCAGAGAAGTTTTTCATAAAATTATCGTAGGTTTGGTTGTTTTCAAAAGGAGGTTAGAAGCCAGCACTCACTTGGATGACTCTGCAGTGCTGTGCTTAAAAAAACCTAAAACTTCCAAAAAAAGGCAGACAGTCCCCTAATTTTTTCCCCTGAAAGCGCCAGACAGTGGAGGTGGTGGGTGGAGAAAACAAGACAACTGATGAATCCAGAGTATTAATTGTAAAAAACAGAAGAAAGGAAAAGGAAGCCAGAATTGTCCTGCTGATACAAAATTCAATTACTGGGTGCTTTTATTTTATTTTTTGTTCATCTGTGTGCATCCATTCATAACAATATATTAAACATATGTGTGAAGTGCAGGGTTTCATAAGAAAATACAGGCTCGGAAGCAACTTAGCTAGAAGCTGGGTAGAGAAAGGGAAACTTCATAAGCAGCCCCGTCCGCAAATGTCCAGATGTGAATTTCAGCCTCTTTTCCCCACAGGCTGGCAGTTTGGCTCCGTCAGAGGTCGCTCTGGCCTTTTCCCTTCCAGCATGGTGCAGCCGGTGGCAGCTCCCACTTACCACAGTTTCCATCCAAACCGTACAAACCGGCAGGAAGCCGGCAGGAAGAGCCTAAGGAGAGAAACACAGCTGGAGAGAAACATTAGCAAGGAGGTGAGGCAGGCTGTGAGGAGGAGGAGGAGGCGGCGGCGGCGGCGGCGGCGGCAAATGATTCTACAGTTCCTCTCATGGGTGGGGGGAAATGCTCTGACAGGGAGTAGGGCCTGTGGATTTGAGAGGTCTGTGAGGAAATACAGAACTCCAAAAGAGTTCTGCAGTGGGAGAGAAAGGTTGTTTGGGCATATATTTTTTTTGCTATTGGAAGCATATGTAGACTACTGTTAATTATAATTATTTGCTTATAAAAATATTTATTTATGATTGGCTTAGTTATAAAATAGGGACACGGGTGGTGCTGTGGGTAAAACCTCAGCGCCTAGGACTTGCCGATCGCATGGTCAGCGGTTCGAATCCCCGCAGCAGGGTGAGCTCCTGTCGTTCGGTCCCAGCTCCTGCCCACCTAGCAGTTCGAAAGCACCCTTAAGTGCAAGTAGATAAATAGGTACTGCTTTATAGCGGGAAGGTAAACGGCGTTTCCGTGTGTTGCGCTGGTGCTGATTTTTTTTTTTAAAAAAACCACATGGCCCAATGGTCACAGAAAATCATAAAAATGCAAAAAAACCCACACAAGCTCCCAGATTCTTGCAAACCTCTCCCCAACTGTTCCCCCAGCCACCCACCACACAGAAATTCAAACCAGAATTTTTTTTTAAAAAAACCACATGGCCCAATGGTCACAGAAAATCATAAAAATGCAGAAAAAAACCACACAAGCTCCCAGATTCTTGCAAACCTCTCCCCAACACCAAGTCCTTGAATTCCAAACACCCCAATCCAAAATCCAAAAAACCCCAAAAAAGTTTTAAAAGTTTAACTTACCAAATGGATGCAAAAGAAGTTTTGGAAAAGCTTCAAAAATCACCAAAGTCCTCAAAAACCTCAACAAAGGCTACCAGACCGCGTGCTATGTGTTGCTCCTCGAAGTTCAAGTCGCAACTGCACCTCTTCAAGCAATGCACGCTGGGTATTAACGGTTTTACAAAAAAGGAAACAAACTTGCAAGACGTTTTCGTCTTGCGAAGCAAGCCCATAGGGAAATTCGTCTAGCGAAGCACATCGAAAAACGAAAAACTCTTTCATCTAGCGAGCTTTTCGTCTTACGAGGCATTCGTCTTGCGGGGCACCACTGTGTTTTTCATCTTTGTTGGGAGCCGCCCAGAGTGGCTGGGTTTCCCCAGCCACTCTGGGCGGCTTACAAATAATAAATTATTATTATTATTATTATTATGAAGGTTTTCTCTTCCTGCCCCATCAGAACTTGACCTCCAGCCTGGAGTCAGAAGTCAATAGTACAACAGCCAGCACTCCTCCTTGCAACTATACCATGGCGGAGTTTGCCGCAACACACTTCCAGGAAGCCCAGTCCGCGTGAGTAATATGCACCAGAGGTCCTTAATTATTGTGGGTGCTTCTAGATTGGTATTTGTTATGGGATGGTTGCTCCTCATGTATGCGGCTTTTTCACACATGGTTGGCATCGAAACACTAGCCAGTACTCCCAATCCCATTTAATTTAATTTTATTTTTTAAAAAGATGGGATTAAAATATTTTAAACGAATAACACTCTGCTGACCTCCCCTCTCTCTATTTCCTTTATACAAGAGGTAGGGAACCTTCTTTCCTGCAAAGGACCTTTGACCAATGGGAAAAGTCAACTGGAGGTCGCAGCCAATAGCAGGCAGAGCTAAAGGCAATGGTGGGTGGGCTCCCAGCTGAAAGTGGGTGGGAAGAGGGCCAAAATTGAGTAGAATTTGCAGCAAGACTGCAAGATGCGGTAGCTTTGCTCTTTCTTTCAAACTGCCACTCCGTCTCTGAGGGCTGCCTGACATTAGGCTGCAGACCACAGGCTCCTTACCCCTCCAGCTTTACGCCATATTTTTTGTCCCACCTCCACATAAGAAGTTGTATGCAAAAGGGTTCCCAAGGAGGGCATGTCCTTTGGCAAGGTCTTTGCCCCCACCCACCCCAAATTTCTTTGGGCGCAGATATTCTTCCTCTCCCCTCCTGCCAACCTTCTCTGTACCCACTTATTTTAGGTTACTAATATTTCAGAATATGTAGGCGTGTGGAATGGTTTGAGTTTGCAGTATAGTAAGCACATAACGGCAAACTCAAACCATTCCACTTGTATAGTAAGCACATAACTGGGACGCGGGTGGCGCTGTGGGTTAAACCACAGAGCCTAGGACTTGCCGATCAGAAGGTTGGCAGTTCGAATCCCCGCGACGGGGTGAGCTCCCGTTGCTCAGTCCCTGCTCCTGCCAACCTAGCAGTTCGAAAGCACGTCAAAGTGCAAGTAGATAAATAGGTACCGCTCTGGCAGGAAGGTAAATGGCGTTTCCGTGCGCTTGCTCTGGTTCGTCAGAAACAGCTTAGTCATGCTGGCCACATGACCCAGAAGCCATCTGAAGACAAGCGCCAGCTCCCTCGGCCTGTAAAGTGAGATGAGCGCCGCAACCCCAGAGTCATCCGCGACTGGACCTAATGGTCAGGGCTCCCTTTACCTTTAAGCACATAACTTACGCAGGGGTTACACTCCAGGGATTGCTCCTAAAGCCAAAATCATAGATTTGTAGAGGTTTTTTGCCCACAACCCTGAGATTAAGAGTCTCCTGCTCCTATACCTGCGGGTGTAGGCTGGTATACACATAATAAAATAATAATGATGCTCTGCTGACTGAGCTCTACTAGGAGCAATTGTGTATAGTCAAAACACATTGGGTGCAATTGCCAAAGTCTTCCCCCCTAGACTTCTGCCTCCTTTAAAAAATAAAATAAAATAAAAGTTTTCCAAGCACGTAAAGCTGAATTCACACATTAAACACGCATAAGTTGTGTGCTTACTGTATTGCCCTAGGGCCTTTGAAACAAGAAATGTACTGTTTCTAGTGATAGCACACACACACACACACAAGTGGAAAAAGCATTGATGAGAGTAGGAGACTCACTGGAAAAAAGAAATTTCAAAGGTAAGAATACTTCTAGAACCTTCTTTTTCACGCAGATAACCCGAAGAAAGCTGAGCCTGCTCCTCTCCCTCTATATCACTACATGCTTTTTAAACCAACTTCATATCAAATTGGCAGCCGAACACTCACTTGTGTCTCTGGAGATATCCATGGAACAGCTACCCTATCAGCAATGAATATTATAACAGCCATAAATATATCTTCTGAACACCCCTTCTGTAAGAGAGCCACTCTTACATTTGTGTTTGGGAGCTGGGCTACTTGGACAAGAGTTTGGAAGATAATGACTGCATTGCCCATTTGAGAATTCATTTGCTACGCTGTCAAAATGAACACAAAGAAGCTCCCATATGATGCTTTTCAGCTGATGGTATATAACCTCTCAACTCCTGTGAATACTTCCAAACTCTAACAAACACTTTTGGAAAGAATGTGGACAAATGGGCACCTACCTACACCTTTGGTGGGAATGCCCTCCTTCAATACAATGATTTTGGAATGTCTGCCAGAACAGTTGCTCTCCAAGCCATGTGGGTCCTCCAAAGCGATGCTAATGAATTGTTGTGAACACAGTCATTCTGGCTGTTTGGATAAAGACTTCCATAAACAACTACATGACAACAAAATGATGACTAGTGAGGAAGTGGAACCATGTCAGCAATAGGGTCGCCATCCATCCAGATTTCCCCGGACATATCCAGAATACTGCAGTCGGCAGCAGTGTCCATGCAGAAATCGGGAAGAAAAAATCTGGGGAAATCCAGACTTATGGCAGCGTATGCTGTTTTTGCCTGTTTCCCCACAAAAATAGCTTGAAACCCCTAGTCAGCAACCTTCCCAGAAAAGTATATTGATAAGATATGGAAAATACTGGCTACATGCTAAATTATCCATCTATTACTTCAGGTAGCAAGGAATCTCACTCAAAAGAAAAGTGCTATGACCCCATGGTTTCGTTTACGTTTCCTTTGCTGAGTCCTTACTAGGCCGTGAGCACATTCACTATAAATGCTAATGTGTATATTTAATTTGATGCATTCCTTAGAATTTAGCATTCCACATCTTACTAGAATTCTCAACAAAATCCCAGGAATCGTGCAAATTCCTTACTATTCCGTTTCTATTTCTTCGCTCCATTTTGTTTACTGAAATCCCTCTTGATGTGCTATAATGATGTGCTGAATTTTTTTTGTGAGTTTAGTAAACCTAAATAAAATACGGTTTAAATTATTTTTCTTGGAATATAATCAAATTTTACAGATAGCATTTGATTTGCCTTTTGTATATTTCCACACTCATGTCAATAAAATCATGTTTTAAAATTCTTCTAACTTTTCTAACTTGCCTTCATTTGTGTTACTATGATGAGGTGGTACCAAGATCTAAAGGAGTTGTGCTAAGATAGCATTACATTTTCTGATGACAAAATTTCCCTGGGTGGGACCTGTCTGACATTTTCTTTCATACCACTTCAAAGGAAAGTATGGGCATCATGGGATATTAAGAGGGGAGAAGTTCATCCACATGACTTGACATGTACCTCAAGTGTTGGGCAGACCAAGAGGAAAGGATTTGGAGTTACTTTGGAAATCCCCACTTCCAGGGCTGATGTTAATTAATTGATATGCATCTAAGTTATGCAACATCTACCCTCTTCCTAGAAAGGGCTCTCTTTTCTCTTCATGCCATCCGTTTATTATTGTAGACTGGGGAACTGTGAAGTTTCCACCACAGCAAACAAAAAAAAACCAAAAAACCTTCAACTCACTTTTGTTGTTTTTTATCGTTGTTTCCCAGACTGCTGGTAGTCCATGGACTGCAGCTTATGAATCACTGCTGGAAACAGATAAAGCTGCTTTATACCATTTCAGGTTCCGTCCTTCTAACAAAAGACTGTCAGTGCCTAGAGCAGGGAACCTCGGGCCTTGTGAGGAGGCAAGTGAGTGGCCCTCCAGGACCAATTCTCAAGGCTCTCCCTGGGCCATACGCCTCTGCTTCACATCCCAAGTGTCTTTGCCTGGCTGAAATGTGTCATTGAACTCAGAAAAATTGGATGAAGGATTCAGAGGGCTCTGTGTGTGTGTGTGTGTGTGTGTGTGTGTGTGTGTGTGTGTGTGTGTGTAGAACCTAGCCTGCTGTAAAATGGTAAAATCTCCATTCATTGCTCCACCCACTTTTGCCTTCGGTCTCATCCACTAATGCCATGTGTTGTGGCCCTTGGAAAGTTGCCCAAAAGGGAATGTGGCCCTCAGGCTGAAAAGGGTTCCTCACTTCTATATTCACCTGTTCCAGATCTCCAGGGTCACCTGATACCAAATAAATCTAGGAGATGCCAGGGATAGATCCTGCAACCCAGGTTTGCATGTGCTTTGCCACTGAGCTACGACTGCAAAGCAGCTGGAGAGTAGGGCATATGTCAGACCAGATTCTTGAATGTTTTTTTCTCCTGGGTAATACCCTAATCTTCTGTCTCTGCTAGGCTGGGATGGAAGGGGATGAGTGCTGAACAGAAGGACCCAGCTCTCATGGTTCAGCATACTAAGGTAAATCAGAGGGAGAAGGGAGTCATCTCTGGGTAGTTCCTTTATCACTTGGAATGTGGATAGTTGAAAGATGCCTGACAGACGGGCAGCTTGCCTTTTGGAAGTCAGTGCTGAAGTATCTGATGGTGCTTGTTAGATGGGTCACCAGGCAGAGGGCCTTCTCGGTAGTGGCGCTGGCCCTGTGGAAGCCCTCCCATCAGGGAAACACACAACTCTCTGACTTTTAGAAGACATCTGAAGGCAGCCCTGTTTAGGGAAGTTTTTTGTGTTTGATGTTTTATCGTGTTTTTAACATTCTGTTGGGAGCCACACAGAGTGGCTTGGGAAACCCAGCCAGATTGGCGGGATAGAAATAATAAATTATTAAGGGTGTGCACACTTCTACTAGACCCACTTGAACTTTGCACTGAGGGTATCAGCTGCCTTCTTGGGCTTTGCCTCTTCTTGACTGCTTGTATTCTGACCTCACAGGAACCAATCAAAGAATCACTCCTGTTCTACTCTGATGGCAAGATGAATGACCTGGCTACGAAAAATTTTCTGAGTAAGTGGTTTTTCCTTGTGCTTGGTAATGGGGGAGGTGGCAGTGGCTGTGTTTCCAGAGCTCTGGGATAGGTCTCATTTATGCGGTTCTGGCACCAGGGGAATGGCCTGAGAGCATTTCTGCTTCTCCCCTAATGGGAGAAACCATTATCCAGACATTTGACTTTCCCCTTGGTTTGTCAATATTGGCAGAAACGGAGGCTACAATTTTCTTAATTTCACTATTCCCAGTGCCTTTGTTTTCCTTTTCCAGTTCTGAAGTAGGAGCAGAGATTAATGCTAGCTCCTGTTTTGCAGCTCTGATGAGATTCATGGGAGACCAGCCAGGCCTCAAGAGCAAAGATGAGGTTGATTATGTCTATGAAATCCTCCAGGTTTGTGGCTCTTTTTATGATGGGCTTGCGTGGGTGATGGCGACCAGAATGGGCTAATGTTTGGGGAAAGGAAGATCACAATGTCTCCTAAGCGCTCAACTCCTATAAGGATGGGAAGTAAATAATCTATCGATAATGAGATTTTTATCCTGCCTTTCTGCTTCAAACAGGGAGACCCCTACATCATTAATTAAAAAAAAGCAACCCTCAGAGATAAAGCAATTTAAAATACACAATATGGGAAGCCGAAACAGAACAGCATCAGGGAGCAAAGTAAAAAGTAAATAAAATAAGCTAATCAGGAAAGTGCCATTGCATTCAAGTCCTGCTTGTGGGCTTCACGTAGGCATTTGGTTGAGCACTGAGAGAACAGGATGCTGGAATAGATGGGCCATTGGCCTGATCCAGCAAGCGATTTTTAATTCTTATGTCTGGCCAAATACCTGCTGATGAAAGGGAAGGAAAAGCTGGAAGATACCAAATGCAGGTGAGTGTTGGAGGGACCTTTTAGATCAGGGGTCAGCAAACTTTTTCAGCCGTGGGCCGGTCCACTGTCCCTCAGATCTTGTGGGGGCCCACACTAGATTTTGAAAAAAATAATGAACAAATTCCTATGCCCCACAAATAACCCAGAGCTGCATTTTAAATAAAAGGACACATTCTACTCATGTAAAAACACACTGATTCCCAGACCGTCCGCGGGTCAGATTTAGAAGGCAATTGGGCCGGATTCGGCCCCCAGGCCTTAGTTTGCCTACCCATGTTTTAGATGCAACGTGCTTATTGAGCCAAATTATTTTCAAATATTCTGGTTTAGGAGTTGCTATCTTAAGTACAACACAATCAAATCTTTAGACTCTAAACCGCTGCAAAATTATTCTGGTCATCGTCATCTTAGACCAGTCAAGCTAGAGGCATCTCCTGGGACAGTGAGTTCCACATCCTTTGCACTGCATCAGAGAAGGCCCTTTCCTCCCATGTTCCTACCAACCACAACTTCATGGGACCCACAGAACAGCCTCCTTCACTGACCTCAGTGGATGGGCAGGATTGTCTGGGAGGAGTTGGGTAATATTACCAACCCACTGATGGCAGCCTTGGGGGAAGAGGTGCCAAGTAGGGGTCAGCTTGAGAAAGACAGGCCCTCATTATGCTCCCTTAACCATCACCCCTCTCTGTTGACCCCTGCATTGCCCAATCCCATGCAAGATGATAAGTCAGGAAGCAGTACGGAGGTCTTTCTATTCTATGTAAATTAAGGAGGTTCCAAAATGTATCTGCTTTTCCTCTTATGCTTCCCTGCCTTGTACAGCTGTGCAAAGAGAAGGAGAATCTGTGTGACGAGGTTTACTGCCAGGTCATCAAGCAGATCACGCGGAACCCCAGTCAGTAAGTACCTCGGCATGTGTGTCTGTGGGCGGTGGGAGCTCTGAAATTGAAGGAATAGGGGAACATGGGTGGGGATAATTGGGGTGTCAGTGTGAAGTGTTAAGTAAGGGAGCCTCTTGTTAGAATAGAGGAGATGTAGGTGTCATTTTGAGTGAAAATTTCATCATTAGAAAATCAAGATCTTTTGGTGGGTGGGTGGGAGCGAATCCTAATGATGCAATTTTTTACATTGATTTAACTGGCTGTTGGCTCCAATCTATTTAATTTTTTTGCCAAATTGGAGTGGTGGAAGAAAAGCAGAGATCTGAGTAATGGATTACTGATGAGCCGCAGCGCTGAGGCTCTGGGCATGAACCGGGTGTTGGATTTTAAAGGAGTTGTTTATGTATATTGGAATCCTCACCATGCCTTTCTTCAAAGAACCTCAAGTTGGGGTCCTTGGGCGTCCCCCCCCCCACTTTATCCTTACAACAGTCATGTGTAGTTAGTCAGTATGAGATATAGGGACTGGCCCATGGTCTAAGCACCATAGCCTAGCTTCTACAGCACATTAGCTTCAAAAAGTAATAGTAATGAAAATGTTCTAAACCAGAAGTGCAGGGAGTCCTTTCCAAATATTATCTGGCTTCTATACCTGTAGCAATACACTTGCACAACTCCAGCTCTCATCAGCCTAAGTCAGGCATGTCCAAAGTCTATTTCGGGGGCCTAAAATGGCCCGCCGGTTGGTTTAATCCAGCCCTTCACTTCATCAAATGTGGCTCTCTTTGAAAAAAGTTTGGACATCACTGGCCTAAGTCAACATGACCAGCAACATCTGAAGAGCCCCCTTTTCATGGAAAATTGTTGGTTTTCTCTGTAACCCTCTTTGGGCTTTTATTGAAAACAAGATCACAAATACTGAGGATTCCACAAATTCAGCACTAGCCTGCCAGGTTCCCAGGCGTTGTGACCGCCCATTCAGCTGCACTACAGAAATGTCAGGGTTATGTAGCTCTCGTTTATGGCGTGTTATAAAACAGGACTGATCCCATTCCTGTGAAGGGAGGAGTCAATGAGAGAGCAGTCTAGCCTCAGATATCAAGTTGGGACTATGGTATATCCTCCCATCCCTCTGCTGTCTTCCTCGCTGTCAATCATGGACTGTATGTTCATCTGCTGAGGACTGTAGCTGTGGGCTTGAATAAAGGGAATTGTAATGTTGTAGTCAGGGCTTAAACATATTTATTTATGAAACTGCAAACTGCCCTCCATTTGTAGACCTCAGGGTGGTTCACAAGTTAAAAAGACAAAATACACACTCAAAACAAAACAATAACCTCCCCATGTGTTGATACAGTGGCTTTTGTGCCTTCCATCTGCCTGCCTCACTGCTGTGAGGCTGTAATTGCCCCTTAGGATCTTTGTATTGAATCATAGCCTTTGAAAGTCATGGACTTTAAAGTGAACTCTGTGCTGTAAACACCTGCGACTTCTTTGGAGCAGCTGCAGGGCTCATCTACTTCAGGCTCTTTGCTCTTCCTCAGGGAAGATGCGTTTCTTATGAACTGAGCAGGTACATGGAGTACCTTAAAGGTAAAGGGACCCCTGACCATTAGGTCCAGTCGTGACCGACTCTGGGGTTGCGGCACTCATCTCGCTTTATTGGCCAAGGGAGCCGGCGTACAGCTTCCAGGTCATGTGGCCAGCATGACTAAGCCGCTTCTGGCGAACCAGAGCATCACACGGAAACGCTGTTTACCTTCCCGCCGGAGCGGTACCTATTTATCTACTTGCACTTTGACGTGCTTTCGAACTGCTAGGTTGGCAGGAGCTGGGACCGAGCAACGGGAGCTCACCCCATCACAGGGATTCGAACCGCTGACCTTCTGATCGGCAAGTTCTAGGCTCTGTGGTTTAACCCACAGTGCCACCCACGTCCCTGGAGTACCTTAGACACACATAATCCCCCCCTCACTCCTTGGAGCTTCTCATCTCCCCATCTTTCCCTTCCAACTTTTCTCTCCCCCTCAGTCTTCCTTTCTTCCTGGATCCCTTTCAGCCAACCAGAAGTTGTTTTTTGTCTAATCCTGCTCTGTGCTCTGCCCAAGGGAACTATCCCCCATGTTTTTCTCTGTCCTGCAGAGAGAGCTGTCTCCGTGGCTGGAGGCTCCTGGGCCTCTTGACTGGCTACTTCCTCCCTTCCAGCATTTTGATGCCATATGCCACCAAGTATTTGCAGCAGGCCAGCTCTGACCCCAGTTCCAGCACAGGTATCGTCTGCCTCCCACCTTTTTGGCCATATTTGCTGGCTTCATTCAGCACCAAGGGTGGTGGTCCTGGGAGGGATTTTGCTGACTTGAACTGAGGTCACACCACATCACCTGCAGGATTCCATAATTCCATACACATGGCTGTTGTTTACACAATGTCTCCTCAAGTTATGATAGCCAGGAGCTCCAAACTCTGCTTCAGTAAATTATATGAGCAGTAGGCCCTAGCCCTTGAGGCTCAGCTGGTAGGGATATGAACACAAGAATAGTCTGTTGGATCAGGACAATGGACCGTCTAGTGCTCATAGTGGCCAACCAGATGCCTGTGGAAACCAGGGAGCAGAATATGAGCACAAGAACTTTCTCCCCTCCCGTGGTTTCCAGCAACTGGTATCCGGAAGTATTATTAAATCCAACTGGAGGCATAGCATAGCTGCCATGATAGCCCTCTCCTCCATGAATGTGTCTAATCCTCTTTTAAAGCCATCATCCTCAGGGTACTACCTTCCAAACTGAAAATTGGGCGGGTAAGGGCTAGAGTAGGAGGCCATAACAACCATAATGGACTTGGAGCTGACCATCTCAAGAGGTATGGAAAGAATCCATTGGCCTTCTTTGGTCTGTGATAAGTTAATGAGGTTGGCTGTGGAAGAAGTAACTCAAAGCTTGATTGAATTTAGCTGAGGGGTTTGGTGGGATCTTCCCAGTGCTGGGCACAGTATCACTGACTGCCTCACTCCCGTGTGGTTCTTTGGACTTCCCTTCATTGTCACAAGGCAAGAGATATCCCGAAGGGTTGTTGGGGCTCCAGTTTTCACACCAAATCAGGGGCTAAATTCAGAATCCCAACTGAGCAGAGTTCTCTAGCTTGTAGTACTCGTAAAACAACACTCGTAAGACTCATGAGGTGACAAGCTCAGCCCTTTGCCCTTTCTCAATCACAGAAATAGCCAGGATTTGCCAGAGCAACCTGAGGAAAATGGTCATGTACGGAGGCCGTCGACACTTGCCGTTCCGTGTGGAGACTGTAGCGCTTCTGGTAACTGAGTGAAATATGGTTGCAGGAGGTCGGGTGTTGAAGGGGGTATTCTACCATTTGGGTTGCTAAGGCAAGTCCCTGAGACAGCAAATATTTGTGGCTAGGAGGTATGTGCCAGTACAGGAATTGTGGAGTGGACTTTCCTTGATGCAGGGCTGTGCCTGGACATTTTGCTGCCTGGGGCAATGGACAAAATAGTACATACAGGCACACATTACACTTAAGAGGCAAACGGGGCCGAACAGTTGAATCTTACTTCCATACTGGCAATGGAACAGCATTCCCCACTACACCTGAGGGAAGCAGGACAGTTTAAGGACAGGCTGTGTGGCACTTTCAGCATGGTGCCCCTTGCTGTGTGAGGCAGTCGCCTCACTCTGGTTAATGAGAGGGCTGGCCCTTGCTTTTTGTGCTGCATGAACGGGAACTCTGTTGATATATATGGGAAGGAGACAATATTCAGCAAGTGAGGAGTCGATTGTATACTGACTGAGATTGTTCGTGAGGCGTTACTAGCGTCTGACTGGGAGGTTGTGAGCCTACATGTGTGCTTATAAAGGGGAACTGAGTTTCCTTTGTGGGTGGGATTTGTGGGGAGAGGTGTTAGCGATAGCAATGGATGTTCTGAGGAACAGACAGAATTTCTTGGGATGATGGATGTGGTTGAATCAGGATTTGAGAGAGATAAGACCTGCCAATAGGAAATGCCAAGGGAATCTTCCCCATCCAGCTATGCTGCTCTCCCGGAAATCACAATGCCTTTGATCCATGATGCTGAAAACCCAGAGCATGCTTAAGTAATGCAAATATATTCATTCATTCAAGCTATGTTCTTAAAGATATGGAAACCCCAAAGGTCACAATCAGGTCGGGTTTTTAAGCCCTATTCATTTCACTGTGAGAGGCAAGCAGATGCTGGAATCTTTAATGGAAACCAGTGGGGCTTCAAAGTGATTACATTTGCCTGGATCCTGCTGTTGGGGAAGGGGACAAAGATGTCTGTACTGGATTCTCTCAAACCCTGAGTCCTTTCCCGTTGGTAGAAGGGACGTGGCTCACGTCATATATCGGTCAACCTACCTGGAGGTCTGAGATACAACACGAAAATCAAGACATTCACAGTGAGTACCTCTTTGGCGTGTTCATTAGAGTGTTACGGGGTGGGGGGCTGGCCATGTCCATTTTTGGGTGGATGAGACTGACTTTTGATATATGTATTTTGATTTTCATCTCCTCTTACCGAGATGACTCAGAGTAGGTGACCCCATCTTTTAAAATGCTATTTAGACACAGAGATCAAGAGAGCCAGTTCTGCACCTTCTGCCATTGAAACAGCCTCTTTCTATTGCAGGGGCCTGTGGTCAGTCTCATCACCCATCTGAGCCAGGGCTCTTACGCTTGTGCTATTATTTTCTCTTATTTCCAGGGGTGGGGTGGGGGCATAGTTCAGTGTTAGAGCAGCTGCATTGCGCACAGAAAGTCCCAGTCTCCAGATTCATTCCCTGTCACCTCCATTTAAAAAAGATTAAGGTAAAGGGACCCCCGACCATTAGGTCCAGTCGTGGCTGACTCTGGGGTTGCGGCGCTCATCTCGCTTTATTGGCCGAGGGAGCCGGTGTACAGCTTCCGGGTCATGTGGCCAGCCAGAGGGGTACCTATTTGTCTACTTGCACTTTGACATGCTTTTGTTTTTTTTTTTTTTAAATAATTTTTATTACGTTTCTTTTCATAATTTTGACAATTCAATACAATACAGAAAAACCCAAATACAAGAAACAATTTTTGATTTTTTTAACAAAAAAGAAAACCATTGGACTTCCCCACACCTTCCAGATCTGCGTTCTTTGTAGTAGCAATATCAGCAATTTGTTACCTTATTTCAAACCTTGTTGGAACTTTCCATTATTATGTACCCATATTCAGTATATTGTATCTTAACTTTGTTACCTTTTAAAATAAACATAAAATGTTTGATTCACATTGACTTCTTTTCTCATTTGTCATTAATTTTACCATTTGCTTAATCATATTTGCTAAAGCGTAACCTTTCCAAAAACATGCACTGTCTTAAAGTTCATACAGCTTATAGTATTTTTGCAAATAGTCTTTAAATTTTTTCCAATCCGCCTCGACTGATTCTTCATCCAAATCTCGGATTCTGCCGGTCATTTCAGCTAGTTCCATATAGTCCATCAACTGCGTCTGCCATTCCTCCAACGTGGGTAAATCTTGTGTCTTCCAATTCTTTGCGATGAGTATTCTTGCTGCTGTGGTAGCATACATAAACAAAGTTCTATCTTTCTTTGACACTTTCTGGTCTACCATGCCCAGCAAGAAGGCCTCTGGTTTCTTGGGAAAGGTATACTTAAATACCTTTTTCAGTTCATTGTAAATCATTTCCCAGAAGGCCTTCACTTTTGGGCAGGTCCACCAGAGATGAAAAAATGTCCCTTCTGCCTCCTTACATTTCCAACATTTGTTATCAGACAGGTGATATATCTTAGCTAGCTTGACTGGGGTCATGTACCACCGGTATAACATTTTCATAATATTTTCTTTCAGGGCACTACATGCCGTGAATTTTATCCCGTTGTTCCATAACCTTTCCCAGTCTTCAAACATAATGTTATGTCCGACATCCTGTGCCCATTTTATCATGGCAGATTTAACTGTCTCATCCTGTGTATTCCACTTAAGCAGCAAGTTGTACATTCTCGATAGTACCTTAGTTTTTGGTTCTAACAATTCTGTCTCCAATTTCGATTTTTCCACTTGGAAACCAGCTTTTTTATCCAATTTAAAAACCTCTTGAATTTGAGCATAGTGTAACCAATCTCGCACCTTATTTTTTAGTTTATCCTTACTCTGCAGTTTCCAGTTGTCTCCAATTTTTTCGATTATTTCCCAATATTTCGGCCAATAGGCCTCCATATTGGGTCTTTTTCGAGCCTTGGCCTCCACTGGTGATAGCCACCTCGGGGTTTTACTCTCTAATAAGTCCTTATATTTCATCCAGACTGCAAAAATTGATTTTCTGACAATATGATTTTTGAACAGTTTATGAACCTTAACCTTGTCGTACCATAGATATGCATGCCAACCAAAAGCATTATCAAACCCTTCCAGATCCAGGACATCAGTGTTTTCTAACAAAAACCAATCTTTCAACCAGCAGAAGGCTGCAGATTCATAATATAACCTCAAGTCCGGCAGGGCAAACCCTCCTCTTTCTTTCGAGTCAGTTAGTATTTTAAACTTTATTCGAGGCTTTTTGCCCTGCCAGACAAACCCAGATATATCCTTCTGCCATTTTCCAAAACATTCCACTCTGTCCACGATCTGTAGGGTCTGAAACAAAAATAACATTTTCGGCAATACATTCATCTTTATAGCTGCTATTCGACCCAACAAGGAAAGTTTCAATCTTGACCAAATTTCTAAGTCCTTCTTAATTTCCGACCAACATTTTTCATAATTGTCTTTAAATAAGTTCAAATTTTTGGAAGACAAATAGATCCCTAGGTATTTCACCTTTTTAACCACATTTAATTCTGTTTCTCTCTGAAACCCCTCTGTTTCTGTAGATGTCAAGTTTTTGGCCAAAACCTTAGTCTTTTGTTTGTTCAACTTAAATCCTGCAACCCGACCAAACTCATGAATAAGTTCTAAAACTCTTTTTGTACTGGGTTCTGGCTCCTGTAATGTCAAAACTAAGTCATCTGCAAAAGCTTTCAGTTTATATTGTTTCACTCCGACCTCTATCCCTTGTACCAACCGGTCCTCCCTAATCATGTTCAATAGCACCTCCAGGACTGAAATGAATAAAAGAGGGGATAGAGGGCACCCTTGTCGTGTCCCTTTTTCAATTTTAAATTCCTCCGTCACCACATTGTTCACTATTAATTTAGCTTTCTGTTCTGAATAGATTGCTTCTATTCCATTTTCAAACCCCCGTCCCACTCCCATCCCTTCCAAATTTTTCTTCATAAACTTCCAAGATATATTATCAAATGCTTTCTCCGCATCAATGAAGATTAAAACCGCCCTTGTGTTCCTATTGGTTTGCAATAGTTCCAAAATGTCAATGATGTTTCTGGTATTTCCATATAAATGTCTACCAGGAAGAAAGCCAGCTTGGTCCTTGTGAATTACTTCATTTAAGACCTTTTTAAGTCTGCTTGCTAAAATGTCTGCAAATATTTTGTAATCCACATTCAGGAGTGAGATGGGACGGTAGTTCTTAAGCTGGGTCTTTTCAGATTCTAGCTTGGGTATCAATGTGATGAATGCTTCTTTCCACGTTTCCGGTGCCCTCTTCCCCTCCATGATCTGGTTGCATACCTCCATCAAAGGCTGTGTCAAGTAGTCCTTCAAAGTCTTGTAGTATTTGGAGGTAAGCCCATCCGGGCCTGGAGATTTGCCAAGTTGCATATTCTGAATGGCACCTTCAATTTCCTGTTGAGTTATTTTACAATTCAAGATTGATCTTTTATCTTGGGTTATTTTTGGTAGTCCATTTATCCTTAAAAATTGATCTATCTCCAACTCTTTCTGAGGCCCTTGTGCATAAAGTTCTTTGAAGTATCTGTGGAAGCACTTCCTGATTTCTTCTGGTTTCTGAACCATTCTTCCTTCAATCTCTAGATTTGTCACTGTATTTAACTTTTGTCTTTTTTTCAGCTGCCAAGCTAGCAGCTTTCCACATTTGTTTGCTGATTCAAACGATCTTTGCTTCATCTGTTTGATTTTCCATTCGATCTCTTGATTTATCAGTTTAGAGTATTGTGCTTGATGGAATTTGATTTCTCTCAGCACTTCCTTTGACTTGGGATTGGTTCTCAGTTTCTTCTCATCTTGATATATTTTCTCCAATATTTTATCCTTCTTTCCATTCCAGAGCTTTTTCTTGATTGTATTTTGTTGTATCAGAAACCCTCTCATAACGGCTTTACTTGCGTCCCAGATCATTCTTTTTTCAACTGTAGTGTTCAGGTTGATTTCAAAATAGTCCTTTAACGTTTTTTGGGCCTTTTTCACAATCTCTTGATCTCTTAATAAGGTGTCATTCATTCTCCATCTGAAGGAACCGGTTTGGGTAAGTCTAAGTTCTAGTTTCAAAGCATTGTGGTCGGAGCATGTTTTTGGGCAGATTTCCACCTTTCTAGTCTTGGGTGCCAGCCCTCTAGATGTCCAGATTTGGTCGATCCTTGTCCATGACAGGTGGGCCTCAGAGAAGAAAGTTCCTTCTTTACCTAGGGGGTCTTTTGTCCTCCATATATCAATCAGATCCAAATTGTCAATCAGTTCAAAGAAAGTTTTAGGCAGTCTGCCATCTGATGTTAAGTTTTGATTTTGAGACTTATCCATATGTGTAGATACCACTCCATTCATGTCTCCCATCATTATGATGTTGTTGTAGTCCATATAGTCCAGCATGGTCTCATGCAGCTTCTTAAAAAATTCTGATTTCCCGTCATTTGGCGCATATATTCCTAATATCAAAATTTTTTCTCCTTGTGTCTGGATTTCAATCGCCAAGATTCTTCCTTGCTCATCTTTAAATACAAATTTTGGTGCCAGGCTCTCCTTGGCATATATCACCACGCCTCTTTTCTTAACCTTGTCTGATGAAATAAATTCTTGGCCTAGTCTTTTGTTAACTAAGACTTTTCTGTGAAGCCTGGTCACATGGGTTTCTTGTAAACAAATAATGTCCAATTGTTCTTTCTTCAATATGTGAAATATTTTCCTTCTTTTTTCCGGAGAATTTCCGCCATTTATATTCCAACTAAGTAGCTGCAGAGACATCCTGTACTGTTTTGTTACACCTAGAGTGGTGTATCTTCTGGTCCCGAGGGTGTAGGGCCTGCTCCGCCTCCAGGCGGAATCCCAACTTGTGATAGAGGACAAAGTGCTGCTGCTTCTTTTTGGAGATCTTCACCGTGATCGTGCAGGAACTTTTGTAAATCCTCTGGTGTTTTTATCTTTACCTTCTTCTGCTTGTAAGTAAATGATAACCCTTGTGGAAACTCCCACCTATAACGAATTGTGTTGATTCTCAGCAGTCTTGCCAGTTCTGAATAAGTGGTTCTCAAGTCCAATAACTGTTTTGGGATGTCTCGGTAAATTTCCACCCTTTTATCTTGTATCACCAATGTATTTGCGAAATGTAGGCCTAATATTTTGTCTCTCTCTTCCCTTGATCTCAAAATTATCAAACAATCTCTGGGTCTGTCCTTCCTTACCAATCTTCCCAGCCGAAAAGCTGACACTATTTTAAAGTCAGTTTCTTCCTTAATGCCCCAGAATTTTGAAAATTCTGTTGTCAAAAATCCAATTAAATCTTCTTGTTCAATTTCTGGGATTGCTCTTAATCTGAGGTTATTCTCACGATTTTTCAATTCCACCATCGAGAGGTAGGCTTGTTGTTCACCAATTTGTTTATGCAAAGGTTTAACTTCACCTCTAACTTCCTCGACCTCTTTTCTAGCTGCCGTTGCAATTTGAACAGCTTCCCCAGCCAAATTACGGTTTTCTTGTGTAGCTCCTTGCAATTTTTCAATTGCTTGTGTATGCTGGGAAACCTGATCTGTCAATTTCTGGATCGAAGATGTAGCTTGGTCAATTTTTGATGATTGGTTGTCAACCTTTTGATTTAAAGCTGCCAACTGCTCCAAGATTTGTTTCAGAACTCCCTCAGATGCTCCTGCTGCCATATCTTCCTCTGCTGGAATTTTAGACTTTTCGGCTTCTGCCTTTTGTACGCCCAGCACAGCTGGAACTGATGATCTGCGTCCCTGAGTCAAAGTTGTTTGTACAAGCTGTGCCTGCTTTTTTTCCTTTTCCTTCTCCTTAGCTTCCTTGGCTTTGGCTGCTCTTGTCTTTCCTGTACCACTCATCAGTCAATGTTCAAGGTCAAATTGTTATTGTCCCATGGGAAAGACAGATCCAATTTAAAAACAATCCAGTGAGAGAGAGTAAACATAAAAAGCTGTTCCCAGGCCTTATATTCCCAAAATCCTCTAGGGGGAGTACCACCAAAGTTTCAAAAAGAAGAAGGCAACTTTTCCGCCATTAAAGTCCCCTGTATGTTAAAAAACAGAAATGCAATAGTCCCAAATGGTAATAAACAAGTCCTGCAGAGTACTTTAAACTTTTAACAAAGTTTCAAAAAGGTGCCTACAATTTGTATCCAGTCCAGCTTGTTAAAGCTCAAAAGCTCAAGGGTATCCATACGTCTGTAAAAGTTTGTAACAATTTGTAACAGTTCCGCAGTTAAACAGTTTCCCCTCCAGCAGCCCGACGATTTGGAATTTAGCTTTGAATGATCTTACTGGGGAGGATCGCTCCAATTTTCCTTTTAAAAAATTGCTCACAAATAAGTCTATCTTTTCTCGTTAACAGTCACTTCTGAAAGTGCATGAAAGTCCCTCTTTAAAACATCCCTTTTCAGCCGCTTTTCGCTTCTCTGATCCCTTGCTTTGATCTTGTAAGCAGCTCCGGGAGGCGGACTTCCTTTTTAACGTCTCCCGGTTACAGCCAAAATTTTTTTTCAAGAATTTACTGCCGAATTTAACGTCCTTACTCACGGGTTTGTTGTTTCAGTCGAATCTTTAAAGGAAGAAAGGTCGGCGCTCATCTGCAACAGCTGCGCGGCTTCACTCCCGCAGAAAGAGCGATGAACTCACAGCACCGCTACCCCTCTTTCACTCCGGAGCCCCTTACGGGGTTCCTTTCGCGATTTCGGGGTCGCTCCAGGTGCCCGCCGAGTCCCACGGCCACGAGCTCACTCTGCTCGTGGTTTTTCTTGATGGGTCGTCGCTGTGCCGCAGCGAAACGACCCTTTCCTGCGGAGCCCCTCTTCAGACTAGAAGAGGACCGCCATTACAGTTTCGCGCCGCCTCCGGAAGTCCCACTTTGACATGCTTTTGAACTGCTAGGTTGGCAGGAGCTTGGACCGAGCAACGGGAGCTCACCCTGTCACGGGGATTCGAACCGCTGACCTAGGCTGTGCTTTAACTCACAGCACCACCCGCGTCCCTTTAAAAAAGATTAGGTAGCTGGAAATGTGGATGACCTCTGCCTGGAGAGCCACTGCCAGTTATGGAAGATACGTCCTGGGCTAGTTGGAGAAGTAGTCTGTCTTGGTCAAAGGCAGCTTCCTGTATTCTTCGTCTCATGAACTCAGTGACTTCCAA
Source organism: Podarcis filfolensis (assembly GCF_964270895.1). Lineage (NCBI taxonomy): Eukaryota > Metazoa > Chordata > Lepidosauria > Squamata > Lacertidae > Podarcis > Podarcis filfolensis. The sequence goes on along the minus strand of NC_139605.1, from coordinate 89,914,841 downwards.
GGGAATCATAAGGGCTTGCGTCTGTACACTGTAATTTAGCCATTTCCCTTCCCAGGGAAATGGAGTTGTGGGCTGGACACGAGCCCGCTCCGTGCGCAGGGGTGTGGCTAGCCCCTCATAGGGAGTCCCCTCTGTGTCACGCCCCCAGGCCAACCAATCCGGGCAGCCGGGGGGGGGTATGGCGTGCTTTAGGAGTTGGTTGCAGGTGTGAGGGTATTGGCAGTGAGCCGTTTGGCTCGGGTGGCGGTTAGGCATTGGTGTATTAGATTGGAGGGGAGGGAAGGTAGAGGCCATCACCTACGCCTCCTATTTCAAGGGTATTCCATTAAAGGAATTGGGGGGGGCATGATCCTGTCCGAAGCCCAGGTGGAGGCTATGGCTATGGCACGACCTGTATCGGTAACCCCGGGGGAGCTTGAGTTGGTTTGCATCAGCAGGGCTCTCCTTACCGGTGGTTAACCCTTCTGAGACTTCCTTCAGGTGGTTAGGAGTCAGGTATAGTCGGTTCGGTGCCAATGCCTAAGCCAAAACCACTCACATTCTGTAACCAATAAAGTTGTGGCCTTTTTAAGCCCATTAACCTAAAATACTGGTGTCAAATGTCTTTATTCCGGCAAAGGGGAGGGTTTGGGGCCTTGCCACACAACCCCCATTCTTTCCAGCAGTTCCCCATGTCCTCCCAGAGGATGCTTGCAAAGTATCTCTGAATTTGGAAGGAGGGTGCTGCCAGAGGTGAGAGAGTGTATATCGTATGCATAGAGCTCACCATGCATCAGTTTGCCACTGGGGCCTGTGATGAGCAGGCTGAGCATCTCCCTCTTTTCTCCCTTCTTTCCCACTGATGTGAATCCAAGAGGAGCCATATCTTTCAGAAGCTGGCCTGATTTGCAGCTCACCTGTCCCTTCCCAAACTTACTGTTTTCTGATTGTGGCTGAACGCATCACAATGGAATTAAAACTACAGTGGTACCTCGGGTTACATATGCTTCAGGTTACAGACTCTTCAGGTTACAGACTCTGCTAACCCAGAAATAGTACCTCAGGTTAAGAACTTTGCTTCAGGATGAGAACAGAAATCGTGCTCCGGTGGCGCTGCAGCAGCAGGAGGCCCCATTAGCTAAAGTGGTGCTTCAGGTTAAGAACAGTTTCAGGTTGAGAACAGACCTCCGGAACAAATTAAGTACTTAACCCAAGGTACCACTGTACTGTACTATAAAATCTCACTAGCCCCCCTCCCTCCCACCACTAAATGAGAGGGGCTGGAACTTATGCCAGTTCATGTCTTTCGCTTGTGTTTGGAAGCCCTTCCTGGTGCTTCCAAATGGCTAGGATGCTACTTTTAGACTGCCAGTAGCAGGGTAAGGGCTAAAAGTATTCCTTTCCCTTTTTGGTTGTAGGTTGCTGCAGATGTCATGAAAGAAATCACTGAGCAGATGGGGGTCACTGAGCCAGAAGAGATTCAGGAATTTGCCATCCTGGCCAACAAAGATAATGGTAAGGTGCCCCCATAGCAGTGGCGAATGGTCAGCTGCAGGATACTTTCTTATATGATGAAATGTGCTAAAGATGACTGCCCAACAGCAGGAGCAGGGTAGATGAGTAAATGGCAACCGAATCAAGACAAGATGGGAATATTTCCGTGGGTACCCTTCATTTTTGGAGGGGAAAAAGTGCGTCCTATTGGGCGAAAAATATGGTAGTTTGTTGACTAGCATGATCTGGGTGGACTCGCATCCCTGCTAAGACCAGCAAGTGCCCACCAGCCCAGGAATGCCAGTATGCAAAGAGGCAGTGTGAATCACTTCTCAGACTGCATACCTGGCCCAAGGTAAGGGGTGGCCAGCTGAGGCTGTATTGATGGAGGGCTTCCAAAATCCTTCATATCATCATATGAAGGATTTTGGAAGCCCTCCATCAATACACTAAATGAGTGTGAATTTAGATCTTTTATTTTCATCTTAAAAACAACAACACCAAAACCTTCAAGGTTCTAATGGAGACAGATGGAGACATAGGTGCAGATTGTGTGAATGAGATGTAGTAGCCATTGTTGACCAGTCTGTTTCACATGAAATCGCCTTGTGCAGAAATGTGCAACATGGTACTGTTAGGGCTAAATCCTGGGGAATAAGGTGCCTTTGATTTGATGGGGGAGAGGATGACTTGAAGCGCCACATCCTGCTCTCTTTGCTTTACTTCGAAGTGGGGGTGATGTTCAGGTGAGCAGGGTTGTGTCTCTTGTTTTGCCATGCAGGAAAGTTTGTACGTCCCTTGCGCCAGACTGAGTACATCCATGATTATTTGCTTGAGGGAAGTTCGGTAGAGCTGGAGTTCTGCAGGATCACCTGGAGGACACCCTTGCACTTTGAGAATGACATGTATATTAACCTTCACTTCAACCAGGTAAGCTTAAGGAGAGGCTCCTTTCTTCCTTCTGTGCGTTATAAATTACAGTTGTAAATCTTTTAGTGGTAACGTTATCTTTTTTTTGTAAACCGCTTTGAGTTTTTTCTGCAATCTGTAAAATTTATGTAAAATTCTGTAAATTTTATAAATAAAAACATAGTTACAGGATTTCAATGGCAAACAAAGCCGCATGTCTGCCCAAAATTTTTTGAGGGCACAAGCACTGCTGAAATCAGAACTGCAGATGACCGTTCCAATGCCATTATGAGCAGAAATCACAATGAATGCACAATAAAAATGATGTCTGAAGGAACCCTTTGCAAAAGGCTGGGGATTCTGCTGAAGATGCCACACACATTGCCTGTGAGCGTATGGTGACATCTTGTTCCCATTAGGCTAAATTTGCTGTGACCTACCTTGATGTTTGGGACACTTTCAGGGCATCAGCTGCCAGAATTTGCTGAATATCTAGAGATATGTAGCCATTAATAGGACTGTGTTGTTCAACCAGCAAAATGCTTCCCTGCTGGTTCCTGCTCAAGGGATTGTAGGCAAAGAGTGAAGTACAATGCAATGCTCTCCTTGTTAGGAGCATCTTACTCTCGTGTAGGAACCTGGTAGAGACACTTGCCCGACTGGCATGTTCTCTCCCTCCTGGTTGGTCGTTCGGGAGCTTCAAAAGCTTTCTTCTGCCTGAACATCACAGTGACTGATACCAAAAGGCATTAGCACGCTTAGGGATCCGCAGAGTATTCGCAGTTTGCGTAACAGACCTCAGTAGCACAGCATTTTGGCTAATCTAAGTTTATTTACATATAATACACTCAGAGCATTCTGACTTGGCTCCATCCTCTTTCTCATCAGACAGCAGAGAGAGAGAAAACAAAGGACAATAGTCCCACTTTACAGAACACAGTAACACAAACATCCTGTCTCCATCACTTCCCACACTGTGGACTGAAAACATACACCGTCATGTGATAGACAACAATCCCGTGACTGCAGACACGGGGAATGAATCTCCAACACTCTTGTGGGTTGTTCCTAGGTGCTGCAGAATTATATGAAAGGGAAGCTGCTGCTGCCACACACCAGGGAGCTAGAGAAGCTGGTGTGTGCCTTGTCTCTGCTCCAGCACTGGGCCAAGGGAGCTGGATCAGTCCCTTCCATGTAAGTCTCCTGTTCGTAGCCTTGGGTGGTTTGTGTAGGCCAGAACCTGATGCTTGGCAGAGACATTTCCCTACGTGTGTCAAGAAGACTCAGGGAGGGTGAAGATGTATTCACAAAGTCCAACCATCCTTGATATAGGCAAGACGAGGGCCCTGGCCTGATCCTCATTATTCACTTCCCCCTCCCCCCAGCAGTTCTTCTTGTCTTCCTCAGAGCATGTGCATACTATCACGCTCCTAGTCCACACGCTCAGAAGAGCTACCTGACTCCTCGCTGCCATTTGGGGGGTTTAGCCAATTTTGTTTAGAGACAGAGCAGGTAAAATGTCTCTCATACTTGTTTGCTAATGGTAACTGTTCCAAGAAAGTGGTAACAGGGCCAGTCTGCCCATTAGCCTCAGGCGGCTGGCTGGGGACAGCTAGAACCCAGATGCCTGAGGAATGTGCTGTTTGCCACCTCCTGTGCTTGTAGCTTGTGGCCATTGCCTGGGAAGAGTGGATCCACTATTGCCGCCTGATCCTCTCTAGCCTCCTTTGCCCCCACCCTTCCAGTTGCCTCAGGCGGCGGAGGCAGGAAGGACAGTGGTGGCAGAGGGACACCATTCTCCGTTTTGCCATAAGTGGCGAAATATCTTGGGCCGGCCCTGGTGATAAGGGGACAAGGTTCTGTCACTCACTATAGGTTGTGGATGATTCTGTACTCTTACCCACTTTTGCATGCTAAATTTCAGCCCCATTATGGTTTACTTCAGGGTTGGTGAACAAGTGGCCTTCCAGATATTAAAGCACCAGATCCCATCGGTCCCAGTCAGTATGGCCAGAGCTGAGGGGTGATAGGAATTTTAGACTAGCAATATCTGGATGGCTGCAGGTTCACCATTCTTGATTTACATGGTCCATATACCTTGGGGGTGAGAGAAATGATGCAAGAGGTCCCGCTTACTAGTTTATTTCCTCTCACATCCTCTAATTAATCTACTGAACGTTAAATGAAGGCACCATTCATACAATCTGAGTACAGAGGTACATTGGTTCTCGAACATAATCCGTTCCAGAAGTCAGTTCGACTCCCGAAACAGTTTAAAAACCAAGGCGCAGCTTCCAATTGGCTGCAGGAACTTCCTGCACTCAAGCAGAAGCCGCATTGGATGTTCAGCTTCCAGAAAACGTTTGAAAACTGGAACACTTCCGGGTTTTCGCTGTTCGGGAGCTGATTTCTTCAACAACTAAGCTGTTCGAGAACCAAGGTAAGCATATTTCTTACTTGGGCCCTGTGGCAGCAGAGTTCTTTCTACTAAACCCAGCCTGAGGGGAGGAGGAAGTAGTAGTATTCTTGAATTGTTGTTCAAATATTTCTTTCCATGGAGCACAGCTATGCGTCCTAACCATACCTTTATTTTCTGATCACCTAAATAGAGAGGAACTAGTAAGTTACATCCCTGATGATGTTGCACGCCTCATCAACCCAGTGATTGTTCAAAATTCTGTCACCTATCAGCTGAAAACCACGAACCAACTTGAGCGACAGGAGGCAAAAATCAGTTTCATTGGTAAGTTCAAGTGGGCAATACGGTTGGAGCTGGTATGATCTTATTCTGTAATCCCAAACTTTCTGCCAGTTTCCTGTTGCCACATGGTATTCCCCCCAAATATCATGGCATGGAATCCAGGAGCATACTGACATGTTTATTTTGCATTCTCCAAAGAACTCAAGGCAATTTACATGGGGTTATCTTATAATAATAATAATAATTTATTATTTATACCCTGCCCATCTGGCTGGGCCTCCCCAGCCACTCTGGGCGGCTTCCATAGAAACCAAAAATACAGTAAAATATCACACGTTAAAAACTTCCCTGAACAGGGCTGCCTTAAGATGTCTTCTGAATGGCAGGTAGTTGTTTATCGCTTTGACTCTGTCCCCCGACCTTGTGGGGCTGGCGCTGGGGCTCTCCTGAAGCCTGGAGAGCGAGAGGGGTCGGTGGGCACCGACCCCTCTCGCTCTCCAGGCTTCAGTGAAAGCCTGCATTCGCCCCATAGGACGCACACACATTTCCCCTTCATTTTTGGAGGGGAAAAAGTGTGTCCTATAGGGCGAAAAATACGGTACCCTTGTGCAATGGTATTTTCGTCCTGTACCCTCCCCCGAAGAGATGGGGTGGGGTGGGAGCTAAATCCTATGCTAACAGAACAAGGGACTTGTGTTCTATATTGGATATAAGCCACTGTGTGTGACTGTAGAACTGTACTGCATTATCAATAATGTGACAAATCACTGCTTCTGTAGTTTTTGGATATGCCAGGGTAGTTGTGCCCTCTGGCTGTGGCAGCCTTGGGAATACCAGGCACGGCACAATAGTCTTGCCTTTTAGCCATATTCTTTTCAGGAGATGGGGCAACCCCACTGCTACTAGAAATAGTCGGCAGCAGCAACACAGTGGTTTGGCTTGGCCTGTGGGGTTTGACATCATGACCGCTTCCTTCTCTTGTCCCAGAGCACGTGATCCAGCTGCCGCTTTTTGGCTACAACGTTTACACTGTGGAGAAGATCAGTACACTTGGGATCCCCACGCCTTGCTTTGTAGGAGTGAATGAGGAACAGATCGTTGTAGTGAATGGGAAGACCCAGGTATGGCTTTAGTAGAAATCCCTGGAGTATTAGCAGCTTATTTTAGAGTAAGTAGCAAGTGCAGGGTGCCTAATCCAGATCAGGACCATGCTGGGGGCTTTAATCCTCACCCCCCCCGCCCCCATCTGCTATCCTTACCTAGTTCAGGGAGGCATTAATGCATTAAGAGGAAAACTCACATTGGTTTCAACTATAAATCACAAGTGTGGTGGACCAACATGGGTTGGGGCCTCAAAATAAGGGAGCATAGCCCTTTGCTTCCTGGGTCTGCACACAAAAAAAGAAAATTCATACAGTTGTATCTAGTTTAACTTTTCTGAAATGTTCATCTGTTTCATAAACTTAACAGTAAGAACCCTTTATGTATCTCATAACGTGGGCTCTGGTCCATGAAAGCTTCTTTAACTGCTTCAGCTTTCAAGATGTCACAATAATCCTTGTTTTTAAACAAATCAGTGAGTTTCCATGTGATTGGGCTGAATATAGTAATCAGCATGTAAATGTCATAGCTACCCACAGTGAGCGTTACCCAAGTGTGCTTTGGCAGGCTTCGTACAGAATCTGAATTAACCTTATTATTTTAATAGTACTTACAATAATTTCAATAAAGAATAATTGTGGAGAATGATGGAACAGAGTAATTTCCACAAAATTTTCAAGTTGTTCTTTTTTTTTACTATTCCTGCAGCTGCATTATGGAATATCATGAAATGGGTGTATAGAGTGATTTACATTTTGAGAAAACAATGTCCCTGAAAAGGCAGTTTCAGGGGGAGGGAGACTCTGCTATGAATATTTGCTCAGTTCAGAGGACTGCTGTTGAATTAGGACTCCTAAAAGGCAATTTGAAACATGCATTAAATTCTGCAAAAGCTCGTGTGGACAAAATAACAGTAATTAACTTCTCATATGATTGGCTACTTATGAGAACAGGACGCTGCCATGAGATGAGTCACTGACCTGATCCAGAAGGTGTTCTTAATAGTCATGCGGTGCTTTTGATCCTCCACTGCAATATACCTGTCCTAACGGCAGTTTCCCTCCCTTCACCCAGAACCTTCACAGCCTCATTCCACTGGCGACGATACAGAGGATGCGGACTTTGCGCCCCATGAATGAATCTGGGCTTCCTGGCCTGGAAATTAACTACGGCTCAGCAGCAGATCCCAAAACGATTTGGTTTGAATTGAAGCAGGTAATATCCCTGGTCGTCGCCTCTTAAGTTAAAAGATCCAGATGTAATTTTTAGCTTTGCACATTTTGGGCCGTAACCAAATTTACAAAAACAGACACAGCACAGTTGGGAAATCCGAATCTTACTAGGGTTTAGCAGTATTCTACGGCCTTAAATTAGTCTTATTTCTGGTTTGTGGCATTCCCCTAGTGCAATACACCATAATAGAAGCCTGCTCTTTCTACAACCAGTCATTCAGGGCTCTTGGCAGAACTTATTTCTAGAGGTTAAAATCAAGTGAATTTCTAGCTACCCCAAGGCACTGACTGGTATGCTACAAAGAGGTATGTTCTGCTGCTAGAAGGCAGCAACTCATGGGATTAAAGGCAGGAAGCCTGTTCTGCAGCATCCCCTTTCATGCTGTATGCTTGGGGATAGGGTACATCTCTGGCCTGCAGGAAAAGAGCATAGTGAGGAGTCCTTTATCTGGAACTAAACCCACTGTTCCTGCATGTGGTTCCCTGGAGGTGCTACTGCCAACCTGTGTAGCTGAACCACAGGACAGCGTTGCTTTTGAAGCAGGAGAAAGACCGCCATATGGGAAAACAAGTTAACTACAAGGCTTTTGACTACTGGAATTTTTTTTTGTTTTTTTAAAAAATACTGGCACAAGGAACCCCAAGCTCTAGTAAACGAAGGCTCCATCTGGGTCTCATTTAAATTATTTTTTTAGTTGGTGTGGGCTTCCTTTTGGAAAGTAGAGGTGCAAGCACAAAATGAAACGATTTCTCAAAATGAGGGGCAAGGAAGTAGAGATGGCAGATGAGGGACTTTTGTTTCATTGAAGTTTCTATCTTGACAGGCTAAAGCATTGTACCACACGACTGCCATCATCCTAGAAGAAACCGAATCTGAGGCTTAGTGAGTGGCAGAAATGTCTTTTTTTTGAACTCTGAAATCATAAAGCTTCATGCAAATTCTGTTCATCGCAAGCATTTGAAGTAAGCACTGTTAACTTGGTTCTTGCTCTGCCTCCTAAGCCCAACCTCACTGCAGATTTTCCTTCTTTATTCAGATGCGTGTTTTTTTAAAAAAAACACACGTTTAGGCTTTCAGTTACTAGAGAGCAAAACTGGCTTAACAGTTCTAGACATGCTTCTTATTACATGTAATGAAGTTCAAGGAAGGACATGGGTATTCACAGTTTGTTTTGCTCAAAGCAGATCCAGGTTTACCCAAAGCATTGCTGACTTTCACCGTTACTGGCGCTGACAAATTTACACTACCTAGATGTTCAGGTATTATTAAAGCACTGGCATTCTACCTTTACTGTCCTCAATGGCTGTCATGACTCTCCTTGATGCTTGTTTAATTGTGGTTCATATATGTGCTCTGAGCAGCATCAGTACAAATATTCCTTATGCAAACTGGAGGGGGAGGGGCTTGATCAGCTGTGGGAGGGGGCCAGGAAGCTCGCCTCTCAGCTGATCAACCCCCCCTACCACTCTTTCTTACGAGAGCCAGAGCAGTATGGGGCTGGGTGATGTTATCTCGGCTGCTTCTTCCTCTCCCAAGGTGGGCAGGAAGATCCTTCCTTTGTATATGAGCTACTGCCCTGGCCCCTGTGTGTGATTTCCAGTGGTAAAAATAATGAGATTAAGCAGTGTAAGCTCTTTAACATTCATTTTATTAGCAGCTCACTATGAACCTTTTAAAGTAACAAACCCCTAGCTCCCAAGTGCAAGCTATTAAGAAGGGGGTCCCTCTGCCAGGCCCACCTTTGTCTAGGGAGTTTCCACTAAAGGAAAAGGTTAATGCTTCTCTAAGGCACAGAAGAAGAAAATACAATTGTAAAAAACCATAATCCCAGCAGGGAATCTACAGTCTATGCCGAACTTGAACTATACATAAATAAAGCAGCATCTTCCTGCTAAACCCCTGGGCAATTTTGTCACAGTAGTCTGATAAGATGACAGGAGAGGCACAATGCAGCAATATGGCTTTAAGTGAATACTTGCACAGCCCTCATACCAAAGACTCTGCTGTGCAGACTCACCTCTGCCCAGTCAACTGTGATATTTGGAAGGCTGGTTCTTTTAACATCCTGATGGACAATACAAAGTGGCTAATACAAATGGCTACATCTCATATAATAACCTGTAAAGTATTTTGCATATACACCTGAAAAACATAGTTCTGCACATGCAACAGTCATGTTTTCTGCAGGTGCAAATGTCCAGGACTCCTTACCGTGCATCAAACACACCTGTCATCACAGAGCTTGTGAAGCAGCCCTAATGTGAACCTACCTGGAATCACATGTCAGTAATAAGCTATTTGCAAAGGTCTCTGCTTTCTTTAGACTTATTCCATATGCACAAAGAAAAATGCAATTATACATTGCAACGGCAACAACTTTCCTGAAATACGTATTAGGCCTTTTCATCAGAAGGAGGTGCTCCTGGATACAACTGTCTACTGCAAACAAAAAACAGAATATAAACACTAGTAACCACCAAATAGAATTTGGCGGGGAGGGAAGGGTTGCCCCATGGCCTCTATTTATTCCTGAGGTTTCACAAAATATAAAACTCTTCAACTTATGTAGGCAAGGACATGCCCTCAAGCCTTGAAGAAGACTGTTCTCTCCTGAAAAATAAAATTGTATTAGTGTCTGACTATATGTTACATGCATTTGTATGTAACACAACTCTGATGGCCATGGGGAGCATAGAAGTTGGCAAACATGTCTTTCACAATCTCATGTGAGAGTGGAGTCATTTGGGATAACAGAGCTGGCAGGAACTGGCACCAATAACATCCCCTGCCCTGCTGGTGTTACAAAATCACCAGCTTCCCATAGCAGCTTCTCTCTGTTTAAAGAGGTAGCTTTCTGGATTTTATTATACTGCAGATTGATTTCATGCAACCTTTAGTTAGGCCCTAAATTTACTTTCTGACAGAGAGAATTGTCCCTGGCAGCACTTCTCATTCTTATTGCAATATGCACAATTTAAAAAATAATAATTCTAGTGCAAGGAGACACTTTTCAGCACAAACAACACAAATCAAAAGGGACCTGGGCAAAGCAGCTCTGCCAGACTCCCTTCCACTGTATCAAAACAAGAAAGCCTTCTTCAAAGCAAATGTATTCCATGACAACTCTGAGTGATGTTGCTGCTGTTAATTAAAAAAACATAGTAACGGACTGGGGGTTGAGGCGGGAAATCTTGGGTAGCAGCAAGATTCCTAGTCAGAGAAAGAATCAATTACAGTCTCGTGGTATGTCTAAAACAAGCAAAGTTGACTGTATCACAGGGCAGCCTTGTAACTTAAAATTGGTGACTTCATCTGCACAACAGACTTTACCTAGCTAGGATAACATCTCAGAGGCCTTTCCCCCAGGCCAGTGCTTAACTGGGTCCACCACCACCCCACTCCCATAGCTACGATGATTCCTTTAAGTGCTTGGGGTCCAGCAGCCACAGGAAGCAGACAAAACCAGTGCCTTTCAGGTGTCATGTTTCCAAGCTGGTTAGCTCCTGCCAGTCTGTCTCATTTTCACACTTGTCACGGGTTTTGAAAAATTCCTTGATCAGTCTCTGTGCTTCTTCTTTTACTACAAACAGAAAGTAACACACAATACACTGATGCCCAACCTCGTTCACCACTGTTAACTACAGTATAATTTAACTTGGTCTCCAAGCCATCTATGAAGCAAAGAATCTGCATGAACCTCCCTTCCCAATACACACAAGCAAAATTAGGTTAGTTTGATACTACATCTCTCTCATGCACATTTGCACAAATGCTCTGAACCATGAAAATATCCCAGTGGCAAATGCTGTTTAAAGAATAGGGGACTCGGGGAGAATGAAATGCCAGCAGTACGGATCTACCACCGAAACACCCAGGAGATGCTAAGGAATGAAAACTACGTGCTGACAACACCAGTCTCATAACATTCCGCATACACCTTCCAATTCCTATACCTTAGATACACCACTTGCATATTTCAAATATTTTCTTTCATTACACATATTATATTATTTACCCTACCCCCAACCCACCATACACAGCTGGCTGCCTGATTATTTTGTACTGGTGTTAGATCCAGGATCTACTGGTACAAGGCACTAGACATTCCTCCCCAGCCATCACCTGATAACTCACCTGTCTTACGGAGAGGACTCTTGTCTGCAGCCAGTAAGTGAGAGAGGTGCCGGGCAAACCCTTTAAACAAATCCTGCCAATTAGGGATGAAGAAACAGAATGAGCATAACAGGGTTCTCACCCTCACTGACATATGATTGCTTTTGTGTACTCTCTGGGACGTCTTGGTACTCCTATAACGTTTCCCATATTATAACGACTAGGTGCCGAGACCAACATGGTAGCACCTAGCATCTTCCAGTTGTGCAGCACCCAGGACATGTATCTGACCTAATGAACTAATCACTTAGAAATTAAAAAAAACCCAATGCCTTGTATAAGTTAAACTTGTTGATCTGCAAGAAGTTCCTAAGGAACAAAGTCACAATGTAAGTATTTAAGCTCTCATTACCACCACACACGATTTAAAAACAAACACAGAATAAGAGTACAGTGGTACCTCAGGTTAAGTACTTAATTCGTTCCAGAGGTCTGTTCTTAACCTGAAACTGTTCTTAACCTGAAGCACCACTTTAGCTAATGGGGTCTGCCCCTTCGCCGCCGGAGCACGATTTCTGTTCTCATCCTGAAGCAAAGTTCTCAACCCAAGGTACTATTTCTGGATTAGTGGAGTCTGTAACCTGAAGTGTATGTAACCTGAAGCGTATGTAACCCGAGGTACCATTGTACTGTTGTCCCACCAGTATTTTTTTCTGATATTGTCCATCTAGCTCACTGAACATTGGGCTATGGGAAAGGGTAATATACCCTGCTCTTTCCAGACATGGTTTACCCTCACCCTACAAGGGACCCAAGACACTGGCCAATACAGTGAAAATGGTCTCTCCATGCTGCCAGTTAGATAGGACAGAAAACACTACTTCTAGGCACCCCTTCAAGAGTAGGAAAAAGCAACATGGCTCATAACCAACCTTGGAAGCAAATTTGCCACCTTTGTAGAAAGGGGTCAAGTATTTTACAACAATGTCTGCCGTTTCCTTAAGTGACAATGCCTTTGTAGTTGGCTGGATAATTCTGGTTGTTCCTTCTTTATCAACCTGTGACAAATTGGGATCAAACGTGACTTTCTTTTTCATCAGCCCATCAGCTTTCCCCTCTGATTGCAATGTGATGGAAGATTTGGTCATCATCCGTAGCCTCTTTCCAGAAGGGCTTCCCAGATCCTTGAGAGAGAGCAAGAGAGGAACAAATGCTCATGAAAGGAATGTTGTGAGAAACAGGGAACGCATAGCCTCTGCCAGCAATCTACCAGAGTTTCCTAATTTCTATTTCTTTGTGCCTTCCTAATGTCAAGGGACGGGGTAAAGATCCTTTCCAAACACTTTAAACCTTCAAGAAACAGAGTGTGGCTAGCTCACTTAAGAAAGTAAATGTCCCTCTTCAGGTATTTGTGTATAATTGATCTTGCTATGCCTATTCATTACCAGTGGCCCACATAGTTGTGGCCACACCCTTGCTGATTGAATCTTTTTTCCCCTTTGTGCTCTGTGTATAAATAGGCTTCTGCATAGTCTTTTGATCTCATTAAAAAAACAAAAAACCTTTCATCTCTTAATACTTGGAATGTAGGTGACCACTTCCTTCATCTAATGCCTCCAGCTCACAAAATCTGATGCCACAATATATTTGTTAGTCTTTAAGTTGACACAACATTCTTTACAACAAAGTAAATCAGTTTCTTTTACAACAAACAAACATGTCTGGCCTCCTGGAATTTGCCCCACACATGCCAAATGGGGACCACTCTTCCTGCTACCCCAGTAATATTAACCATGCATGCATATTCCAATGGCCACACCTTAGTCCCATCCTAAGGTCTGAGTGAGCTTTCCCACCATAAGTTCCTGCAAAGCATGCTTCGCCTGTATCTCAGGGATGCTTTTGTGTGTGCTCCTAAGCAAGAGAGAGAAGGGGATTTAATAATAGCAATGAAGTATCACCTCAGCTGACCCTGGTCTCTTTCCATTATGGTTTCGACAACTGTTTGTCATTTCATCTTCAATGAAAGGCTTAACTCTGTGGGGGGATAGGAACAATCAGATACTTTGTTCAAGGATGGTATATTTATGGTATTCAAAGGAAGCAGTAAAAACAACAGTCTTGACATGTGGTTTTAAACAGGTGAGCTACGGAAATAAAAAAATAGAGTTGGGGCCCTGATTTTTAAAACTGACAAATTCTATTAGCAGCTCCTGCAACAGACACAGATGCCATCCACAAAACATCTGTAACCACCTTAATTTTAAAAGCACAGCCTAATAAATATTTGAAAGATATTTTAAAGACTGATTCAGCTGAGAATCCTGTGAATTTAAGCAATCCAAGCATACTTATCATCCATTTGCTGATTAGAAAGATTTTACTCAAATAGCATTATTATTATTGTGCAAATTAGTTACAGATAGTTAACACCCATGGAATGCCCGACTCAGGCCTGCTTCTGCAACTCCAAACTCAGTTCTAATCATCCTCCTGATTTACAGCCCAGACACCTTTGCTTCTGTTCTAAAAGCCTTTGCCAACTGTCCAGATCTGAGGTATGTCAATTCAACGGCTGCCTTCAGCCTGAGTCTTAAATACAATTGTGAAGGAACAGCTTATGAATAATCACTTTTCTTCTAACCTTCTACCAATTGGGAATTGGGTGGGTATCAGTTGGGAGGCTGCGGAAGAGCAACAACAAGGAAATATACCCCTCACCTCGGTTTTCCAAAGGTTGATCCTGAACATGAGGATTCTGTTCCTGAGCTAGGAATTCTAACAGTCAGACTTTCTCCTGCTTTTTCTGATTCTTCCTCTTCTACATGGGGTGTGCTAGCTTGTTCTTCTTTGGAGACCATTGCAGTTTCCTGAGATTCTGCTTTCTCGTCACATGTTCTTTGGGAAGGAAACTGAGGTAGTTCATCATGGTAGCAGTTGTTCTCTTCTGCCAAATCAAGCTCTGATGCCAAGGACCCTGCTTTGGGGATGGAGAAGAATTTCGATATTTTCTGGGAGTCTTTCCTAGCTGCTTCTGCCAACAGCAGCTGTTTCTTACTGGGTTTGCCCTTCTTGGTGGGACTAACTCTCAAGCAGGCTATAGCATCAGAGGTGCTTTGCTGCCCCTTTTTCTCAGGAACCTCCTCGGCACTTTGGCAAACTTCTTCAGCCACTTTTGCCTGTCTCTCAAGTGTGCCATTAATGTCCATAGGCTCAGGGTCACAGTGGTGGCTTCCCTTCTGGTTAACGTCCTCCTTCAAAGGCTTAACTCCATCATCTCCCTTGGCAGCCAGAACTTCTGAAGCGGACTGGAATACATCAGATGACTTCCGAAATCCAATCCCCACCCTCTTGGGTTTGAACTACATTAGAAAGAAATGAGATGAGAGGTAGCTAGAGGGCTAGTTTTTGCCTATCTGCCTTCTGTCTTGGAAATCAAATCCTAGTCCAGGCAAACTGTAGATGTGCCTTAAGCTCAAAGACCACCTCACACCTTAATGTTTTCCATAGAGAAAAAATTAAAAGCAATGGGACAGGAAAAAGAAGACTGCTGGAAGCCCCCATAAAAAGAAATTATGAAAATGGAAACCTCATAGACACCAGGACACAGGTTGCTGCTGCAAAATCACTTTAATATATATATATATATATAGAGAGAGAGAGAGAGAGAGAAAATGCTATTTAAGGTTCTAATAGTGCCTATTTGCACTTACCGTATTCACCTTGGACGCGGGGATGAAGCCATCATCAGCTGTTGCCACTGGTTCAGTCTTCAACTTGGAACTGCCATTGACTCCAAGGGCGGAATACAGCTCCCCATCTTTGGAAGCTTTGTTAATTTCGGTTACCTTTATGGAACAAGAAAGGGGAAAGTTGTCTTGATAAGCTCTCTTACGCACAGCATTTTTTGCAACACAAAGCAAGCACAGGGTTCACAAATTCTGCTCTTCTTGTCCAAACTAATTAATGCGGAATTCACACCACTCTTAATTCTCTCAGTGACCAGTAATGCCTTAATACAGCATAGGGTCCATTCTTGTGACATTCAAGCTTGGATGAACTTCAATTATGGTTGCTATTGTTCATTTACTGGTACTTCAGCTACTTGGTCGAGCCAGGATTATAATATGTCAGAATTTTTAGGGTTCTACCCTTGTTTGAATTTTGGAAATTTAAAGTTTATGATTTTTCTATTTCCTTCTGAGGAATCTGAGTAGTTCAGTGAAACAAGGTTTGTAGCCGGCATACCGTTAAGGCTTTGTTCTATTTTAGGTTTTTCTAATTTTTTCCCTTAAGCTTTTTGATTTTTATTATTTAGTTGATTTCCACAAGATTTCTAGTTGATTACTTCTTGTTTCAGGGATTTTCACGGTATTTTATTTGTTTAGTGCAATTTCCCAGAGAGGAGCTGGCAGCCGCTTTGTTCCTTCCTGGTCCTTTTTGCTGCTGCACTAAGCTAAGCCGAAGTTTGAGTTAGCGTTTGACCCAAACTGGGGCTCTAGTTAAGCTCTCTCTGCACTAAGCATGAGCTGCAGCCAAAGTTTATTGACTCACAGGAGGTGGAGGGAATGGAAGAGCCAGGCTGCCAGAACCAGATCTTCACTCTGGTGCTAAGTTGACTGATTGTTTACCGTATTTTTCCATGTATAACATGCCTCCGTGTATAACACGCCCCCTATTTTGGGGGACTCAAAATTAAGAAAATGGGGGGAGATTGCCCCCATGTATAAGACTACCCCCCTTTTTAGCATTATTTTTTAGTAAAAACCCCCCTAGCCTTATACATGGAAAAGTATGGTGATTTCTATGCTGCTTAATTTATTTTTAAATATCTCTAAGCAGTGTACAAAAAAACTGCTCCAGATGTTAGCTGAGCACTGCCAAGACAAGACAGAAGTGATTGTATATTAGGCAGTTGGAGCAATGCACTTTTCTGTAATGCTTAAAGCCACTCAAAGTATGGATTTATACATCTGGAAGGTCAAGACAATAACTCAAGTGGTTTAGAATTACCACCTCAGTGACCATCAGTGGAAAGCAGGCCATGAATTAGAGCCCATTTGTATTTCTCGACAAGCAACACAGAATTACATGAAGCCTGCAGAACTGTATAGCTTCAAAACCCACTGCTCATTAGAAAAACAAACAAAATGCTTTCAGAATGATGTCAAAACTATTGGCATATTCTCCAAACTACGCATCTGAGCTTTGCTTGAGTTGAGTTCTAGCCTGCAGAAATTAAGGGTCTGCCCAAACACCCTCTTCTAAGACAGCAATGAGAAAAGATGGAGTAAGCAGTGTTTTCTCCATAGTACACACACAGAAAATACCTAGCCACTTTCTCTAGCAGAGTCGCATATTTGAGAAACCAACACATCAGGGAGATCAAATGAAGCCCCTTAAAACTACCAACTATTTCTTACCTTCTTTAAAACAGTCGCCTTGTACAGGTTTGCCATTTTACTGGCCTGGAAAGCTTCATACTCCATTTCCACAGCATGTACTAGAACATCTGAGCTGAAACACAAGACAGTTTGATCAATTGCAATGGGACATATTTCTCCAATAACAGAGGAAATTCTCCAACACCTGTCAGGTCCGTTACTATGGAAGAAAGGCTGGAACACTAACAATTAAAATCTCAGTGCAGAAATATTGGTAGAAACTTATGGTTAATGTGGTGTTTGTGTGTGCAGTTGGGAGGCAGGGCAAAAGACAGGTCTAAGAGCATATTTCCCCCCTCTGGATTATTTTTACTGTATTATGAAGGTATTTCTACAGTTATCAATGAAGTATCACAACCTCCTCTGTGGTTTCAAAATAATACGTATGTGCAGTATATTACTACCCTCTAGCGGGAACTAAAGAAAATTGCAAGCTTCATAGGAAAACAGCGTTGTAGCTGTTAAGATTCATTTTTGCACCACCTCAACCTATTCAGAAAATATTGCAAGAAATGATTTAAAAAATGTTATTTTGGCTTTAGCACACAATATTGCCTTCCTTAAAGGTGAAGGTAAAGGGAACCCTGACCATTAGGTCCAGTTGTGACCGACTCTGGGGTTGCGGCACTCATCTCGCTTTATTGGCCGAGGGAGCCAGCATACAGCTTCCAGGTCATGTGGCCAGCATGACTAAGCCACTTCTGACGAACACCATTTACCTTGCCGCCAGAGTGGTACCTATTTATCTCCTTGCACTTTGACGTGCTTTCGAACTGCTAGGTTGGCAAGAGCAGGGACCAAGCAACAGGAGCTCACCCTGTCACGGGGATTCGAACCGCAGACCTTCTGATCAGCAAGTCCTAGGCTCTGTGGTTTAACCCACAGCGCCACCCACATCCCTATTGTCTTCCTTAGGAGTATACAATTTTGGATTCTAATTAAAAGTATGACATTTAACTTGAAGTGCTCAACTTTCTTTAAGTTTTGATCTACAAGTTTCAAGCAGTTTCCCCACAAACCTGAAGTTATTTATAGCCCCCCTTCCAAAAACAAAAAAACCAAAACCTTTCGCAGTGCAACTTTGGAACATATACAGGGTGAGTCCTTTAAAAGAGGCCCCGTGGATACAGAGTACACATGTTCCACGGGGCCTCTTTTAAAAGACTCACCCTGTAGAAACACATTAATAGAACACAACTAATAAAATGATAGAAAATTGTTCTTTTAAAAACTACCTTAGAACAACAGACACCTGTTTCTCATGCTCCCAAAAGCAGTGAGAGGGAATGAGATGTTAAAACGTTGGAACCTGCAGCATAATATTACTGGTGGCTGAGAAAGTATTTCAAACCACTGCACTGCATTTTGCAAATGGCTGTGACATATAAAATTAGGTTAAGGTATATAAGTTGATCCAGCACTGGTGCAGTGCCTGCATGTGCAGGAGCTCTCTTTTCCTTGCTTCCCATCACTACCACTGCATGTGCACAAGTATGCACATGGAAAGCGCATGAGCCACTGCAGAGAATGGGAGGCTTGCACAGCTCATGAAGGGAGGGCTGGATGGGATATATGTGCACATGAGCCCCTAGTGCCATGCACCGGCTTGCATAAATTCCCTGGCTTGCATAAATGCCCACTGCTTGCCCTACGGAGATCTATGGGGCTCCTCCCAGACTAGATAATAACTTCCTACCCATCTCTTGTTAGAGATGCTTCCCGGTTGTTGCTCAGTGCTTCTTTCAGCATGTTCAGACAGTGTTCTCTAGCCTAAAATTGAAGGATAAGAGATGAGAGCCAATTTCAGATTGCAGAAGGAAAGTGAAGCATCATCTATTCTAACCAGCAGTTCTGGGACAGTACAAATAATGTAAAGTATACTCAGTATCATTTTTTTGTATTGTAATTTTTTGCTGTGAATCTCCCTGAGATCTTCAGAGGTAGGGAGGTATACAAATTTAATAAATAATAATAATCAAACCTTTCACGACTGTGGACATGAGTAATCTTTTCCCAGCTGCTCTATAATATCTGCTGTTGTCTCTGCATCCTCTCCAATTTATTTGCCCTACTAAAACCTGCCAACTGAAACCGGACAATATACCCCAGTTACATTCCTATGCTACAATCTAATATAAATCAAGGTGCCATCCTTCTCTTAAGGCATTCCACCACACCACACTTTTATGCCTTCATCCCATTTTCATCAGTGCTACTTTCTTGCTAGTTATTTCTCACGCCCATGTCGTAATCCAGGTGGGGAGGGGAAAGGAGCTTGGTGTAAGTAATCACAGCCCCTTCTTACCTTCACTGTGATTTTAGCTATTTTTCTGCTGGCTGCATCCTTCAAGGGACAATCAGCATCTACAATGAGACAGATACACAAACATTTTCTGACATGTTGCCTTACCTCTTGCAGTAGATGAGTGGGTACAAGAAGGATATAGCCATTTAAAATAATAAATTAGACAAGTATCCATTGTGGTGATAGTATTTTTTAGAAGCTTAGGGTTTTTTTTACATGCTTTAATACAGTGGTACCTCGGGTTACATACGCTTCAGGTTACAGACTCCACTAACCCAGAAATAGTACCTCAGGTTAAGAACTTTACCTCAGGATGAGAACAGAAATCATGTTCCAGTGGCGCGGCGGCAGCAGGAGGCCCCATTAGCTAAAGTGGTGCTTCAGGTTAAGAACAGTTTCAGGTTAAGAACGGACCTCCAGAACGAATTAAGTTCTTAACCCGAGGTACCACTGTATCTCCAAAATCCTAGATAGCAGATTTTCTCAAGTATTGTTCAAGGACAGGTTCTAGCCTTGCCATCATTTAGAGATGGAACCAGCCTTTTATGTGTTTTTCTATTGTAAACTCTATCAAGGAGTCAGAGAAGGTTTAATTTATCCCTTTATAAGATTCCTGGTCAATCAGACACCCTTGTGAGAATCTTCTTGGAGGGAGGTCTAAATAAACCCACTACTGAGCAGGTGGCACTGTATTTGATTGGTGATGGGTCAGCCAGGGTATTTGAGTGTCCTCTAGTTTGTCCTTTGTTTCCCATGCTGATCTAGGGTTGACATTTTGTAAAAGTCGGATGTGAGGGCGATCTGGCTGCGACATCTGTCACCCCATCGATTGCCAGGGTTGATTCAGCTGATCTGGCTGGCTAGGCGAGTGTCTCCTTCACTGCTCCATGTGCATCAATGGAAGACGACAACCATCTCATACAGAAAGAGTGTACCATTCTTTGGTCAAGGGTAAACAATAGCTGAACTCCTCTGCCAGAAACTCCAAACAAGCTCAAGGTCTTTTTTTGTTAAAATCAGTTAGGCGGAGTAGGCCTTTGGCTTGCCAGGTTTTTACTTGGATGCTCTGGGATGCATAGTGGAATAGTGGTTGTTGGGTCAGGGGAATTATAGTGGAGATGAGGTTGGGGACAGTTTCCCTACTTTTTCCTTCTATCCTTTAGCATGGACTTTGTGAACCTGTTTAGTGTTCTGGGGATTTTCCTTAGTTTGTTTTGAAGGAATGGATACGCTGTAGTGGGAGTCTTTCTGATTGTATCTATTTCCAATACTATTATTAATAAATATGAGACTCCATCTTGAACTTCGTGAAAACGACCCAGTGACTGAGGAATTTGATATCCAACACTGGCCTCCACTTCTTGTGGCCTTTTTTTTTTTTTTTTTGGAACCACAAAGAAGATTGAATAAAGTCCTTGAAATGTCTCCCAGAGTTTTTTGCTTCCCTGTCTCTGTCACGTGAAGAGGGTCATAACCCAACCCATCTCATTGCAACCCATTTGGTTCATCAGCAACCGGCTGAAATATGTAAATTAACTGTAGCTATTGGGTTTGATACACCCATAATTTTCATGTGAAATGGAAAACAGAAGTAAGAAATTGATTTGGGCAGATAGCAATCTCTCCAACTATTTTTGCTACAGTCAAGTTTAAGCCCAATTTTTCTGGCAATAAGCTCATCATTGTGGGCCACACTTAACTTTGGGTCAAGCATTAACTCCTGAGCTCTTTAGCTTCATATACAGATAGTGCTATACTGTATAAATAGTAATTTTAGTCATTGTAAAATCCCCAGAAAGAACCATAAATGTTTTGTCTGAAGCATCTGATCTATGAAGTAATACAGAAATTTACCTGGAGGGACAAAGTTGTCTTTTTCAGGTTCCTGGCCCTGAAAGAAATGTAAAAGAGAAAATTCAATGACATAAACCAGGAAAAACGTATCTAAAAGTATAGGCTGGAACACAAGACTAGATTTAGAATCTGAGGGGTTTTTTTACACAAAAGACCTTCCACATTTACACAACAATTTTTAGTCTGAGCCAAAGCTTGCTAAGGCTTTGTTAAACGGCACGAGTCAATAATAAATTGGAACAATCTAAGTAAGCACTGGAAACATTATAAAAGGAATGGGGGACTTTCACCACATACAGTGGGAATGCCATTTCTAAAAAAATATTAAGAGCTCAATAACAGAAATTACAATGATATCCCAATGGATCTGGAATTTTGTTTTTTCACTGAATTATATGGAAAGTACAGTAAAAAATAAACATAATAAATTTAGTCTTATACACGCTGAAAGCAGCACGAATATTATAAACTAGTACATAACGACTGCTAACAATAAAAGAATGGATTAATAAAACCTGGGTATTTGCCTTAATGGCAAAATTAACCTGATTTAAAAGAAAAAAGACAGTGGGAAGGTAATTTTAAGAAGTGGAATACATTTACTGAATATTGTAGGAGAAACACAAAACCTCCCCATTCAGCAGGTGGTTTCACACTGTTCTGAGATGTAAGATTAGATGTATAGTAATGGCTTATTTTATGACATTTCTCATAGTTGTAGACTGAATAAATAAAATTGCTACCTTATTTTAACAACTGGACTAATCAAAAGGGAATAAAGCAAAAAATATGTGGGGCAGCATGAGAGGATGGGTGTGTAAGTCTGTATGTGTATGTGTGCACATATATTGATTGCATGGATGGGCTGCACACATATACTGTATGCACCTTGCATTTTTAAGACATAAAAGCAGAAACAAAATGATCCATGGGATAAAACATTGGGTCATTTTCTTCCATGCTGGTTTGAGCAAATAATCAGAGTTGCCTCTATTAATTGCCTCATCTCTATGTTTTCTTCTACAATAAAGTGCAACTTTACATTTTATTGTATTTAAGAATGTCATTTTATAATTTGCAGCTGCAATAATAATAATAATAATAATAATTTTTTATTTATACCCCGCCCTCCCCAGCCAAGGCCGGGCTCAGAGCGGCTTACAAGCAATAATAAAAACAAGATGAATGATTACAACTTAAAAACAAAAATAAAAAACAACATTAAAATAATGGAACATTAAAATATTAAAATGTAGCCTCATCGCAGGAGGAGAAGGAAAAGAAAAAAGAAAGAGAGGGAGGGAGGGAGGGAATCAAATTGGCTCCAAGCCAAAGGCCAGGCGGAACAACTCTGTCATATAACAATGCATAACAAGGAATGCTTGGCGTTTAAAAATAGCATTAGAGTTACTAGTTAAGTCTTAGAAGGCTCCTTCAAAGGATTAGGAAGTAATTTAGCCCAGGAGTTCTCTTTTTCTGTGTGAAAATTAGACACCAAGAAAAGCCATCCACTTTCCATCCCAAAGTCCCTAAGCTGCACAGATGGGGTTTGGTTTCAAGACCGAATGGGACTGCATTCTAGTCACATAGGAAGAGTGGTGAATTCAACCAAGAAAATGCTTGGAGACAGAAAGAAAGCACACACAGAGATATGCACAAAAAGGCCACTTTAAGAGCTCTCCTCATTAAGCACCCTGTGGTAATGCATCATAAAAATTGAAAGAAAAATGTACTATTCTCTAACTAACAAAGAAATGTCAGAGCAAGGTAAGTTCTTTAATGTGTGAATGATTTCTCACATATTAACATAAGAACACAATAAAGACCTCATGGCTTGCATCAGTAACACTTAGGCTGCAATCCTATACAGTGGTACCTCTGGTTACGTACTTAATTCATTCCGGAGGTCCGTTCTTAACCTGAAACTGTTCTTAACCTGAGATACCACTTTAGCTAATGGGGCCTCCTGCTGCCACCGCGCCGTCGGAGCACGATTTCTTTTCTCATCCTGAAGCAAAGTTCTTAACCCGAGGTACTATTTCTGGGTGAGCGGAGTCTGTAACCTGAAGCGTCTGTAACCTGAAGCGTATGTAACCTGAGGTACCACTGTACCCTCTTACCTGTGAATAAGTCACGCTGAACTCAGTGAGGCTTACTTCTGAGTAAACACATATAGGATTGCGCTGTTACCTACTCTTTTCCCACCCGTCAAGATAGAACCCGTCTCCTGCGAGGAAGTTACCAACTTACCTTGCGAAGACTCATCTGCCTCTTATAAAAGTTGTTCCATTCCCTTTTCTGATGGTCCTCATTCGTTTCAGCCACACTCCCGCTGTCTTCATCATATCTGAACAATAACCCGGAAACAGTTGGAAACTGAACAGGAAGGTTACCCAGAATTACTTCAAACATTAAACTGGCATCAAGGAAATTCGATCTAGCAAATACATCACAATATCCCAGAGGATTGTGGGCCTGAGTCCCAGTCAGATTTCATTCCAGGGTGAGACTGTCACATTTCCAGGTTTCCTCTCAAATAAATCAATCCAGAACCGATCATTTCCTCATAACCGACAGGACTTCTATGTTCCTCTTGCCATGTGTTTTATTGGTTGAATTCAGAGAAGATTGAGTTGAACTCACTTGGGCAACAAGGTCTTCCCAGCTCCCCACTACTGTCCCCTGTGCCCCCCAGAATTTGCTCCTGGAGGCCAGAAGACCCTCTCTGGTCTGGCATGAGAAGGGACAGAAGAGCTACAATGGGGCAGGGAAATCGGAGGAATTTGACAGGGCACAAGTGTTTTTCTACTCATGAAAACCCTCTCTAGACTGAAGCTGGTTCATTTATAAATTGTTAGCATCAGAAACGTATGTGTTAAATAAGAAGTCACTTTTAAAGTTCCGAAGCTTTTAACTACTTAAAAGTGATCACTTTCTTTTAAAGACCACCCTGCATAAAAAGAATACATTTACAGATGAGTTTATGCAAGATATGCAAGTCAAGTAGAGCAGAAAATTAAATCATAAAAGGTGAAATATAAGGCTGGTTTATCTTTGTTTCATAAGAAGTACAGATGTTAACCACATGCAATGATCAGGGGATAACAAAAGATAAAAAATATAGTGCAAACTATTTCATTTAACCGGGAAGTAAAAGGAAAATGGCAACTTAACATTTGGTTTTAATCTTTCTGCTGTGTACCAGAACAAAACGCAGGTCACGAAACAGAACAAAGGCCAACCTAGCCAAAATTAAGCACTTTCAGATCTTGTTGTTCGCAATGGGAGAGTGGTGCTAAACATACACTTAACTTTCCCATTGAAATCAGTGAGTCATTTGCTTACGGTCACTAGTCAAATTCTTCTGAAAAAACCCCAGTCATGCTGCTGTGAGCACTTTCTGGAGGATAATCAGAGGCAACAGGGCAAGAGATGAATGTCTGGGGCACTTGGAAGCTAAAGAGGACAGTGACCTGCTTCTTACAGCATGGGCAATCTTTCTCTTTCTCTTCCCGGGGTGCCCCCATCCCTCCTTTAAGAGGGATTAGAAAGCACAACATTTTGCCAGAAGCTACTGCTCTCTGTTGTATCAATACAGAACAGGGAGGAACAGCTGAAAACACCAAGGTCTAATTTCACACTTTTACTGACTCAAGCAGTCTCACTGAAAATCTCCCTGACTATGATGAGATGAGAGCTGGGCTTTGATAAGCGAGACAAGTCTGAGGCTTCCCCCATACCTAGTGCTAAAGAACAGAATGGATGAACCCTGCTTCCTTCCAGCCCTAATATTCAGCCGAAGCCTTGGATGTGTTCTGGCTCTGTGCTTGCCAGGAGAGGCACGAGTGATTTGGCTTGCTCTTCCATCAAGCCCATAGGAAGAGGAAGGCTCTGTTGTCGCACCTCCCCTCTCCCTGCTGCCAATCCTTCAGCCATCAACTGCTTTTTGACCTCCTTCTCTAACTTCATTGCTGGAGAAAGAGGAGATTTCCTCCTGGCTCCGTTTGGAGAGAAAACATGAGGTCAGATACAAGACCTTGCCACTTGAGGGTGAGACTGCAACAACAAATTGTTGGCTGGCCAGTAAGAACAACAATATTTGTTAACCCCCGGCTGCATCACGACATAAAGGCATTTATGCCACATTTTTAACCAGTGTTTTCTTTTTAACCTATTTTCTGTTGGTTCTACTAAATCCAGCTATCAACTCCCAGGCTCAGTTACACTTCAAGGAGTTATCTATTCCTCTGGCTGATTCATGAAGTCACAGTGGCTGCTGAGGTCATGGCATTTGGCTTAGTTTGTATGCAGCGGGGAGGGATTCGGGACTTCAAGTATGAGGAAACTACTAGTCCCAAAACAACTGAAGCCGCCATAGGGGAGAAAAGAGGATAAATCATTATTATTGTCAACAGAACTCACTTCTACTGGAGTCAGAAGCAAACCCATACCTGCTGAAGCCACCCATGCCTCTTCTGCCTCCTTCGTACAGGTCTGGGTCAAAGGCATTCCAAGAGGAAGCAGAGGGTCCAATGCAGGTTCTATTCCAGCCGCTGCCGGTGTGTTCAAGTGCCTCTACGTGCTTTTTCACTGCTGCTGGATTCTTACAGTAATCACAGCACTTATTGCACTGGGGGACGGCATCTCCAAAATAGTTGGCTATAGCGGCATGACGACAACTAAGAGGCAAAGACAGAATAATATTTCGAGGGAAAGGGGCAGCAAAGAGACTTTGCTCTAAATCAGGCATAGGCAAACTCCGGCCAAGACACATCATATGGGGACTTCCGGAGAGGAAAAATGGCGGGTGCCACGGCAGCGGGCAGCTCCTGAAGCCAGCCAGAGCCAACTGCACTACCAAGCTGGCTCCAGGCTGCTGAGGCTGCCGCGGCCACATTTCCCGGGGACATTCCGGGGATGGAATTTGTCTGGGGACAGATTTGCAAATCCGGGGACTGTCCCCGGAAACCAGGGACGTCTGGTAACCCTAGCCTAGAGAGGTGTTATAATGGTGATCAAATTAAAAATAACCTCACAATCAAGGCACACTGCCACAATGGGAATAATTCAGAAAGCAAAGTTTCTAGGTTACCTGAATCTGGATTTGCTGGTTTTTAATTTTAGAATATTCAAGCACATGGCTTGGTGGCCACAAATGGTTTCTTGACAGTCTCTCCTACTCGCTTTTAAACAGAAGGTATGTTAGCAGTTATGACGCTCCAAAATGCCAGCAATATTTAAAAGCGCTACAAAGAAAACTTTGTTTCAGGGCTGCTTTATACTGCCTTCCACACAACCAGTTGCAAACATAGTCAAAGACAGGTACACACTCAAGCAGAAAAATATTGTGGTTCACACTTCATGATCTTCATGTGAGGGCATCAAACAAGTGACTGAAAATGCATTGAACTCCTTGCAGTATGAAGCAGCTCTTACGTTGCTTGGGCAATAGTATTCCTCTGGGAAAGGGTTTTATCAAACAAAGTTGAACCAGAATCTAGGCAAAAATTTCTGCATGCACAACAGAATTTCCCTCCCTCTCTTTGCATGCTCCCAAGGCTCCCAAATATGCTCTGGAGAGTTGGGAGACCCATCAAAACATGGGGGGAGGAGGGAAAGTTGTGCAAGCAGAAGTTCTTGCATGAACAGGATGACTTGGTTGGATACAATCCAAAATATTTGGGGCCCAGCTCATCAAAGAGCTGCTTCAAAATGCTCCTTCTTGCCACCACAGCTTCCAATAGTGCCCATTTATGTATATCCTAATCTATAGCATAGTGAAGACACATCACTAATAAAGAAAAGCAATTGGCCAAGCATTCCACTCTTGCTGGAATCTTCATTGTAGAATGAAAATGCACAATATTGATGGGAAAACATTCACCAAGGTCCATTTGCATTCTTTTTTCATATCTGAAGGAAAAAACCCCAAGCTATAAATGACCCCATGTATGTATGTTTTTGAATAGGCTATAACTAAATGGAAGTCCAAATGCTCCCAGCAGTTTAAAAACTAATATTCCCCCCCATTTGAACACAAGCTTGGGTGGAGGGTGGGAGCAACACTGAATCCCAGTGAAGTTTAGAATCCCAGCAAAGCACTTTTGTGGTATTTAAAATCAGCATGTAAAATGTTTCCTACCATCCTGGCAAAGGTGTCAAACAGAACTTTCCTGGAACTGGCAGCTTTTGAGACACCACCAGGCAAAACTAAGAACTCACTGTGCTAAAACGGGAAGGGATGGTACCCTGGCTCAGGTAGAGAGAGACCTGAGGCAGTGTCAGCCGCTGCATGGAGAAACAGAGCGGGGAAGCGAGAGAGATGCGACAAAGCTATCTTTATAACCCTTGCAAAATGGCACTGACTCACGTCGACTCTTGAGCCTAAAGAAAGCACTCTTTTCACAACCTCTGAAAGGCTATCGTGTGTAATTCCCCCCCATGCCCCTCCAAAATCTTGCTAACTCTATCCAGCTGGAAATGCCAAGGGTCTTTGGCAAGTCAATCCTTTGTTTTTCAGAACACGAGAAAGGCAAAATATAATTCCGTCATGCTAGGAGGATAATTTCTGTGTTTCAGTTTAACAGGAACACACACAAAAAATGAATACTCATTCTTCCATTCCCCCCAACACTGCTTGCAGAAGAACAGCTCCTCCAAAAACCCATACTGTAGTGGCAAAAAAACCTACTGGCGAGTCAAAGGATATTTAATGTTTCTAACTGGTGTTGAGGGCTGATACGGAAGGGGGGGGCATGTCTTCTTCACCTTCTTCTTCGCTACAATATATCAATTTATTTCCAATTGTCAATGTCAAAAGGGACTAAAATCTATAAAATTCATAGAAAAGCAACGTGCCAATTTGCTCAATTTCTCTAGGACTCCATCACACCTCCCCTGTCCTCCATAATCCCTCAAGCAAGGTGTCAAGACCCTAATCCTGTCAAATCACTCTGCCAAGCCTTTCCTCCAGGAAATGCCAGTACATGGACCATTGTCTTCTCATCAGGATGTGCTTATCTGCGCATATCTCCAGCTCTGCATATTCCCCCCTCCCTCCTCCATATGTTTATCCTGTGTAACCCAACCTCTTCTTAATGTTACAGATAGGTAGCCGTGTTGGTCTGCCATAGCCAAAACAAAAAATTTTTTTTCCTTCCAGTAGCACCTTAAAGACCAACTAAGTTAGTTCTTGGTATGAGCTTTCGTGTGCATGCACACTTCTTCAGATACTTCTTCTTAATGTATTCATGATGTAATCTGTGTAACCCAACCTCTCTTTAATGTATTCATGATGTCACTGGGATGTATTTTGCACTGTATTCTGGGACATGGAGGGAAGTTTCAAAAGTTTATGTCACCCCTTTCTCGCTGTTCAATCTCGCCTTGAACCTGTTGCGCAATAAACTTGGATCTTCTGCAGCTTGCTCCTGTTTCCGGCTGAGCTCATTTTTCCTCCGCAGGGACCCGCGGACTTAGTCCGACGAGCTGGGTGGCAGAGCAGCCTCGCACCCAGATTTTTACCGTAACAGAGCGAAGGGTATATCTTAAGCTTACAGACTCCTTAATGAAAAGATCTCTGACAGAAATGATAGGAAAATGTTGGTCTGCCAGGATTACTGTCTGGTCACTTGGCTAGATTGCACCATTGTTCTGACTTAGCATATGGGGAAATCCAGAGCTTTTGCTCATGACATAAAGGGGAACAATCTCCCTCTAAAGTGGGATATTCATACAGAGACTTAAATAGAAGAAGACAGGGCAGGAGAGGGTAGGCACTCTGCACCTGCAGAAAAATAGCAGAAGGTTACACTCCCAAATTTCCTTCATGGAGACTGAACATGCAGGTTTCCTTCATAACATCAAATATCACCTGCAGCAGAGACAAGCACATAGGGCTTAACCAACATAATCCCTTTGGAAGTGCTTAAGTGAAACTCAAGTCAACAGACCAGGAAAACTCTGGGGAGCATGTCAGGATTTCATCCCCTCCCAAGCACCTTCAAGCAGCTGTCTCAGCTTCCATGGAGTCTTCCTGCCCCTGGTTCTTTCAGGGGCAAGCAAAGCTGTACGTAGCTTCTGGCATATTGAGTTGTATCCAGCGAAGTCTTCCCTTAGCACAAGGACTTTCGTCTGCACAACACAACTCTCTCTTCTCTTCCTCCCCCTGCACAATCTGTTCTGGGGTTTCTTTCCCAAACCCCATGGAGCAGATTTGGGGTGAGGGGGTGAGGAAGTCTTCTTGCACAGGCAAAAGTTCTTGCACTAACAGGACAACTTTGTTGGGCGCAACCCAATGTCTCTTAGCCCAGCTCCTCCTTCTCTAACCCTAACCTTCATTCAGAACAAATGTGTTAGCTCAGTTGGTTAGAGTATGGTGCTGATAATGCCACGGTTGCATATTTGATCTCCGTCCAGGACACCTGCATATTCCTGCATTGCAGAGGGTTGGACTAGATGATCCTCAGGGTCCCTTCCAACTCTATGATTATATGATATGATTCTATGATTATTTAATTAGGTGTTCCCAGAGGCCATCAGATACCCACTCCTGCTTAAAGCAGCCTTTGAGGTGATAAGATATAACCTGTTTACAGAAAAGCCAACCAACAGTCACTGTCCACAAATTCAATTTAAGACTATTTAGAACACTGACTTTAATGGGAATAAGACGTACTGAAAAATCCAAAGTTATTTTGTCTTTTTGAGGAGACCCGCTGAGAAAAGCGTAGGAGTTCAAATGTTTCCACATATTTTAAGTCCAAGAGCCGCTGCGAGTTCTCTCATTCCTTATCATTGGCTTCTTTACAGAATAGCTGTAGATTTTTTACTGGGAGCTAATAAAGAATTTAGTAGCCTGCAGAAAAGCAAATCACTTTAATATACAGGCAGATAAAGGGAAGGGAGCTCCCGCAACACTCACCCAGGCTGCGTGGAAAGAGGTCTAATAAAAATAGAGAAGAAACTTTATGCACAATCAAGAGTTACACAATGAGCTTGTAACAAGTGTTGGTTTCGGGAGCTCTGCACTGGGGAGTTTGCGCTAGCTGCAAGTCTCCATCTGTGATCCTCCCCTTAGTGCACATGTAATATGAAACTTCACATCTCCAGGACGACCAACAACAAAAAAAAAGAGGGAGAGGGTGAAAGAAAGCGCAGACACAGAGCAGCTGGCTGTCAGCAGCAGGGAAAAGAGGAGTTGAGGGAGGAAAGAGATAGGAAGCAGAGAGGGTGAAAAAATGTGGGGGGGAGGAGAGCTGACATGAAATGACAACAGAAAGAAAAACACGAAGGACAAAGGGACGGCTGGTTCTGCAACACTACTTGGGTAAGGCTGACTTTTACCTCTTCTCCTACTCGCTACAGCATATTGGTACAGGACAATTGGTTTGTTCAACTTAAGCCTGTGCCAAGATTTCATAGTAAACGTTGCAACGTGGGATGTCAGAGGAAAGTGCGTGAGGAGGACGGGTCGGGTGGGAGAACATGAGGCAGGGAGACAGAACGGTTTGTAAGCAGAGTTTCTGAAGTTGCGCTGCATTAAGGAGAATGTCAACAGATTAAGTTCTTCCATGTTCACTGGGATTCTGCTCCCCTCTGAATCGGGCACAAACACAGTTAGAAACAACAACCTGAAAAGTAAAATTCTAGCAATTTTTTTTAAACTTGTGCAAATATGACAGCCAGTTGCAGAATTAATTCCATACAATTTTTAAATGCATACAATCCTAGTTGGTTTGGAATGTGTGTGTTCACTTTAAACAAAATTCCAACAGCTAAATTGCAGATTAGCTATGGGACGATTTAGGCTATCTTCCCAGGAACCGAACATCATCCCAACACCAGGCCTGGCATTTTCTGACTGTCAGCTACATCCTGAAGGAATTCTACTGAAGATGCCAAATTATGTGACATTCACTCAATTTTGTAGCACATTTACCCCAGACAGTTAAAGCCTTTCCTTGAGCAACAGAGCTCTACTGCTGCTGCTGCACACAAATAAGAGTTTGTCTCAAGATTCTGGACTTTGTGCCAATTAGGAACCATTCAACATTTGTATGCTGGCAATTGGCTCTCCAGCAGAGTTAGAAAGCAACAGCTGCAGAAATAAGGCTCAGGTTTTAATGGAGTATGTTATCAAAGAATTCTGTGTTGATCATATGTATTTTTATTTTTAACCAATTACTAGCAGTGCTGCAGTCATTGGTTTTGGTCCAGAGTACTATTTTAACAGAACATGACGTTCTTCCAAGCACAGCATGCTCTAACCATTAGGAAATGCTGGCCAGAGTAGAGCACTAAAGCTTTCATTGAAATCGGTTTATTATAAGCAGAAATGAGCCATTTAATGGAGACAGAAAATGAGGAACAAACCAGGTGCCCACTCTGTGCCTTTTCTCTATGCTGATAACACTACCAAGCCATATCATCAAGAGCTTGTTCACATGAACCTCTTCTAAAGTAAAATATATTAACATCAGTTATGCAGGACAGTCTTTATGCAAGAGGCTTAATGGAAACAAACCACATGTTAAGTATTGCAAAACTAGGAAACCAGTGGGGGAGCTTTTCATTCTGTAACATACATTAATGTCACCAAACTCCACCCAAGTAGATTCAAAAGAAGACTCCAGTGTGAAGCTGCTGAGCTGGAATTGGCACATTTTACACTGTGACATTTGGTCTGAGCAAGCCCTGGGAACGGATAGCTTACTACAAAAAACAGTTGTCCCTCCCTGATTTTTTTTTACTTTTCAGAACTCAACTTGTTATACCCGTTCACTAGCAGCAGCCTGTATTTGGGAGTGGGGGACACTCACACCGACTGGCTTCACTTAATGTAATAAAAATTATAATAAGAGAAGTGCTCTTGCTTTCTTTGTTCAGGGATATTCACATAGACTTTACGGATACCTATTGGGCCATGGCCCCTGTGTGCTTATACTGCACAATGCTTTCGTTACTCTTCAAAGTGACATAAGACTCTTCATTGTTTTTGCTGCAACTAACTCTGACTTATTACAAAGGCTCAACAAGGAGATCTTGCTAAGCAGCTTTAGGCAGGGATAGTGAGAAGATGAGAGGGATCCTGTTCCAAAACAGAGGTTCCTGGTTGTTGTTGTTTTATTTAAAAACAACAACCCCAAAGCATTTGTTAATAGGACACATGAACCCAACCAATACCTTGTGCTACTCTGTCTCTAGCAAGTACACACTCACCCATTGAAGATTAACTCTTAGTTTACTTGCCATATACAGAAAGGTAGCCGTGTTGGTCTGCCATAGTCAAAACAAAAAAAATTTTTTCTTTCCAGTAGCACCTTAAAGACCAACTAAGTTAGTTCTTGGTATGAGCTTTCGTGTGCATGCACACTTCGTCAGATACACACTTGCCATACTGAGCTTTCATTGAGGAATACCGTATTTTTCCGTGTATAAGACGTCCCATGTATAAGACGCCCCCTACTTTCGGGGACCCCAAATCTATAAAGTGGGCATATGAACTATCTGTGCATAAGATGCCCCCAGATTTTTAACCTTATTTTAAAGTAAAGAAACCTAGTCTTATACATGGAAAAGTACAGTATGTTGCAATGAAAAGTAATCCACAGCTATGGCAAGGGACTAAAGTGGTGCCCCGCAAGACGAATGCCTCGCAAAACGAAAAACGCGCAAGACGAAAGGGTTTTTCGGTTTTTGCATCGCTTCGCAAGACGATTTTCCCCATGGGCTTGCTTTGCAAGACGAAACGTCTTGCGAGTTCTTGCGAGTTTGTTTCCTTTTTCTTAAAGCCGCTAAGCCGTTAATAGCCGCTAAGCCGCTAATAGCCGTGCTTCGCAAGACGAAAAAACCGCAAGACGAAGAGACTCGCGGAACGGATTAATTTCGTCTTGCGAGGCACCACTGTAGATCTATTAAATCTGAAGCCCACTTTTGAGAAGTGCTTTAAAGCAATTTTCAAGTCTACCTAACTATGTGTGTATGTGTGCGTGCACACACACACATATGCACCCCCACCCATAAAAGAATACCAACCTAATAAGTGCTTCAACAGTGATAAAACCAAAAGCCTATAGCCCATCATTTACCTCCAAAAGGTCAGCTGTAAAAAGGGTACTCCCTTAAGAGGAAGCTCCAGAAAGTTAGGTGCTACAACCAATAAATTCAGGATTTAGGCAATGTACTTGCACACACCAGAGAGAAAGCCAGTTTTATTGCCACCTATCAAGGCTTTCTACTACCAAAATATCTTTCCTCACTTGTTACCAAAGAGAAAACTCAGGGAGTTCCCCCCCTTTTTTTATTTGCACACAAAGCCAATTCAGCCTAATTACTTCCATAATGGTTCTGCAGCCATTTTTGGATTGGTACCCCAGTAGTCTATTGTTTTTTGCCTGCAAACTCCTGAAAAGCAGAAACGGCCCTGAGCCAATTTTGCTTAGAAAATAGATTTCTTTCTACCACTCCCCACTTTATGCAATGTGCCTTCACAGAAAACTGCAAATTCGCTTTGGATCTTGCTAACTTGCAAGAGCTTGCATATTCCGACAAACTGGTTGTGTAAAGAAATTAGAATATTTATATGGAAGGCTGCAATAACTGAACACACCACCCTTCTTCCTGGCAGAAACCTGAATTCCAAAGTTCCTCTTATAACACAACTTCTACCCCTTTTTGAGAGATCAGCAGCTTCTGTTATTGGAAGATGGAAGAAAAAGTTAAATAAAAAGGCAAAAAAGCAAGCAGAGGAGTACAGGAGAAAAACAGACCAATGTTTTCTGGAAAAAGAAAAAAAATGCTGAAGGGTTTGGCAGGAGCCTTATGCTGCAGCTATGGGGAAACATGCAATTTGAAACACATGTCTAGGAATAAGAAGGCAGAGCCCTGGCTTGTGTTACCAGCTGTCATACGCTAAAGAGGCCTCTCAGTCTCCATAAAGCACAACTGCCCAAGAACGTTTGCCAGAGACTCTACACAGTATACAGCAAATTTGTGTACTAGCCACTCACATCAGGAAACACTGACTATGTGGTATTCTGGAGAAACTGTAACACACAGCTCCAAGTCAAAATTTTGTTTTTAACTTGGTTCTATTTGTTTCCCCACACCGTTCTGGTGGATTTTTGTGCTATTCACAAACCACTTATTGGCAGGCAAGTTCGATTAAATGGCCTATTTCAACCTATTTGTTTGGCCTTGCATTTCTGGCTCAATTTTGCTGGCCACCATCAGTTTTTCTGTTGGGGGATAAAGTGGGAAATAATAAAGTAATACTAACTTGCTCAGACAAATTCACTAAGTAGGTGAGGTGGTACAGGTCATATTAGAAAGGCAGGTCACGTGGGAACCACTGTGTCTTTATGCAAGTTGTTAAAAAACATATCCAGTGTGCACAGAGGCTTTGATAAAGCAAGTTGTGTATTGCACCCTGAAAATGCTGTTGGAGGCCCCATGGAGGCACATTTGGAAGAACATGCAGCTAATGAGACAATCTGCACATGAATGCAACTGGAAAATTTTCCTCCAAAAACTGACTATATAAACATAGTACCAAAACATCTTGCTTCCCCAAGCATCATGTGAAAAACAATATTTTCCTTTGTTTCTGTTAGGCCTCTGTAAGACCTAAATATTAATCCTTTTTATTGTAAATAAAGTTGGAATAAACCGGTGGTTTACAGGAAGGAACATCTGCCTTTGGGGAAAAGAAATTACTGGAATTATCCAACTTGGATCGCTCCATGATCATCGTTTGAGAGGTTTGTTTCTTTGCAACGATTAATGCTAATTCCTTTCAACAGAGTCCCATTTCACAGGACACATACATGCCAGGTCACAAAACCAAAGACAAACCTTCAAAGAGATATACAGAGTGCCACACTAGCTTTAATGACTTGCAACCGTCAATGCTTGCAGAGCAAACATCTGCTTAATTTGAAGGTAAACCATGGCTCTCTGCCATGTGGATGAGGTTTGAAAGCCAAATAACCAACTATTTTCTCAAAGTACAGAGAAATGATAGACTGGTGTTCCAATTCTAAATCTGGAAGCTCTATTATGGTTTACAGATGGATGTTCTACATGTCCCATCAAAAGGTATAGTTAAAAGCGCAATAAGAAACGCTTTACAGATCTCCTATATCACAAATGCCTTTGGTCAACATTCTTTACATTTTATGGATTGGGGATCTTCTCCACAGCTTCATGGGTAAACTGTGGATATTTATATCCAGTTCACTTGGGGCCAGAATCAACATTTTGTCCAGTGAATCATAGCTGTGGTATTTTAACAGACACTGTGAACAGTGACTGAATATTAGTTGGTAGTCTTGGTACATCAGTCTGAGGATAGAAAGAGTGTTCAGCAACATAATATTCTCATTAGTGTGTTTCCAACATACTTGTTTGCCTGCAAGAAAGTCTGGTTTTGCACAGAACCGTCAAACCAACAATTACTTCCAGTATTCAACCTCCACTAAGAGACAGACACAAGTCATAAATACCATTTAGTCTCATTTGTCAAGCCTGAAAGCACAAAGCTGAATTATTAATTTTCAGAGAAGTGGTTGTGTTTGTCTGTTGCAGCAAAAACAAGAGAATCCTGTGGCACCAGGCACCTTAAAGACTAAAAACATATATATTATGACATAAGTTCTCAAAGACCAGAGTCGACTTTGTGAGATGAAATGATCTATTCATCTGATGAAATGGACTCTGGTCCATAAAGCTTTGCCATAATAAATTTGTTAGTATTTAATGTGTCTGGTGCCACAAACTGAATTTACAGTATTTGGCATGTAACTAGTCTGCTTTGTTCACTCCTTACCATAGGTGTACCAAAAAAGCAAACTATCGACTCAACTAGGTATTGATTTCCTATGGGCCTGAAAATGATGATATTCAGATGTCACACAAAAAATGGTTGATTGTGAAGGGAATAAGCCTAGTCTCCCTGCTGATGAATGGGAGCTCCTGCCTCGCCACGGGTACAGCTGAGATTAGATGTTCACTTCAGATTTCAATTAACCAGAGTTTAGCATGATGTCTGAACTCTAACCTCTGGTTCACTTTGTCAAAGCAAGCCAGTTTCATAAACCACAGTTTGAACTTTGCGTGTTTCCAACAAACCACAGTTTGTCAGGTTCAGACACAATAAGCTGATGTTAACTGCAATCTGAAGCACTGGGACCACTGGGAGGTTAGGATTGTTCCCGTCTTCATGATAACTCAGATATTCTTACTAAGTTGGAAAACAGTTACTGAATATCTCAAACATGCAATTTAAAATTCAGTGACTGGATCTCAAAACAACTTCAGGCAGGACCGTGTGGAAATGGAGGCAGAGCAGCTATGAGCCTGACTATTGATGGGCACAAACACAGCCCATCCAAAGCAGTTCAACAGCTGTCAAGTGCCAGTGGTCTCCTGCCACAGAACATATCTCCTGCAGAAAGTGATAAGAATTTCCTTCTGCAGAGCTTTTTCCTTAGAGACTGCTATGCAGTCAGGACTCAGAAGGAAGCAGTCTAACGAAGCATTTAACACCCGAGAATGCCTTTATTTAGCCATCTGCAATTCATCACCAGCTGACAGAGCTGCATACAGGAAAGGCAGGTATGCATCCACTGCTATACCTAAATGCTGACACTGCTCTGAACTGTAACAAGCTTTCACAAGAGCTCAAGTGTTATATAGCAGGGATGGGGAACATCTGGCCCTCCAGATGCTGTTGGACTCCAACTCCTATCAGCTCCAGCTAGCAAAGGCAAGGATGATGGGAGCTGTAGTCCAGCAATAACTGAAGGCCCACAGGTACCCATTCTTGTGCTATAGGATTTGGGTGGGAAGGATATTATTCAGAGGAACAGCCTGGGCAAGACCATTCTGAACAAGGAAAAGGCAGGAGCTAAACTGGAGAACTCATATGATGAACAGGCATTCTCTTAAGTCAAGGCAGATAATGCACAAGCTTTATCCCCCTCCCCGCGCACAGAGTTTTTTGTAGCTCCCAAGACACCCAATATTTACTTATACTACTCCTATGGTTCCACCACTGCGATGCCAGCATGCAGAGGTTTTCTGTGGGTCTGCAAGTGGCGCCCCTATTTGTCTCTTTAAACAATATTTTTTTTAAAAGGAAAAAAAGAAAAGAAAATGCAAACAGAACTGTGATGCCAAAAGGATTTTGTGTCCATTTGTCCTTTACACTTTTTTGGCAATGCTGCTTTTATATTTGGGTTAGCTGCTGCTGTATTAAATGATGGGATTTTTACAAGTGAAACTATTC
Source organism: Podarcis filfolensis (assembly GCF_964270895.1). Lineage (NCBI taxonomy): Eukaryota > Metazoa > Chordata > Lepidosauria > Squamata > Lacertidae > Podarcis > Podarcis filfolensis. The sequence goes on along the minus strand of NC_139605.1, from coordinate 89,877,420 downwards.
ATTTAGTCAATCTTTATGCAACCTGCTTTATGAATGCTTAGCAACACCTCCCATTACTTCTGCTTAGGAAGACACATGAAGATGAAGGCCCTATAGGATTGAGACATGTTTCTAGAACCACCCACAGGTAAAGTTCATGCAGAACATGCAGAATTCACAGCTGTTAGAATAATTATGTACTTCAAGCACAAGGCCATCCTCAGTCAGTATGTACAAAATGGTGTGTTGAATTAGTGCCCCGATAGTGGCAACTTTCACAATATTCAATAGGCGTTGCATAACAAATCCACATTAAAAAGCAGAAAACCAACAGGAATGTTTTCTGGCCACTACTTTAATCTTAAACAGCAGCAAGACAGCCATGATGTACAGAATGGTAAGATAAATCAGGCAGCTGAACATCAGTGGCTACCCTGCTGTGCTGCGTTGCCTTTTCAAGCTCTTTAATAGCTATCTTGTCCTACAGCTTTAGTCACGTTGTTTTCCTTCACTTGCAGAAGGGGAGTTCAGAAAGTCACGTGAAAGTAAAGTTGTTAAATGAAAGGATTATTGAGCTTTTAGTACAAATATCTATTTCCAACTACAGTCATACCTCTTGTTGCGTTTGCTTCACGCTGCGGCTTTTCGGGTTGCGAACGCAGCAAACCCGGAAATGTACACTTCCAGGTTTGGCCGCAAGCGCATGCGCAAAAGCATTCTATCACGCTCCGCGCTTGTGCAGATGCACCACTCTAGTTGCAGACTTTTTGGGGTGCGAACGGCACCCCAGAACGGATGATGTTTGCAACTAGAGGTACCACTGTATAAACCCACAATAATTCTTGTATTTGAGATAAGGCATCATTTACCTGCAGTCATGCAAGCAAGCCATAACTAAAACAGCTCCCAAGATTTAAACTCCCTTTCATGGGCCAAATATCTTTCCTAAGCCAGGCATCGGCACACCCATGGAAGGTTCAACTTCACACCAAACCCTGAAGGCCTAGCTCTTGCAACAGCACTACAATGAGGTTTCAAAGCCCAAACCCTGGATGTATGTTATGTGGCTGCTGACAATAAGGCCCAGAAGCTCTCAAAGTTTTAAACAGACAAGTTAATTAGCTGCTTCAACCAAGAAGAGAAAAAACCGTGTATTTCTGCACACTGTTAACATGAGGGTTGGAAACCCAAAAATCGACATTTAACTTTTTTTATTTCTTAATGCTTTGTTTACGCGCATGATAGGCTACGAAAGAATAGAAAGGGGACTGTTCACACCAAATTAAATACACATTCTTATTTAATAGCTGCAGTCTTCGAAACTCCTCCAGGAATAAACTCCAGATTAAGGCACACTGTGAAAATAATGCACAGAGGATGCCTGAGTTACGTTTAAATGGGGAAAATTTACTGTATTATCATTCTTAGATGTTAGACCATGGGTAGGCAAACTAAGGCCTGGGGGCCAGATGCAGCCCAATTGCCTTCTAAATCCGGCCCGCGGACGGTCCAGGAATCAGCGTGTTTTTACTTGAGTAGAATGTTTGCTTTGATTTAAAATGTATCTCTGGGTTATTTGTGGGGCATAGGAATTTGTTCACCCCCCCCCAATATAGTCCGCCCCTCCCCACAAGGTCTGAGGGACAGTGGACCGGCCCCCTGCTGAAAAAGTTTTCTGACCCCTGTGTTAGACCTTTTAGAACAAATGACAAAGCAGCCGGTGACCAAGCAGCTCTAGAACAAGAGAAAATGATTCTCAGTGGAATAGAACTGAGAATATGGAATGCCACAGCATTTATTTATTTATTTATTTACTTATTTACTTACACACACACACACACACACACACGTAGTCCGCCCTGTGGAAAGATGGGACATACATATTTTAAATAAATACCTGACATGGGCAAATATTTATGTGGAGGAAGAAATTATTCAGGAGGAAGAGCAAAATTATTGCTGTAACCTCTGAAATAATGAGAGTCAGAATTAGGGAAATCAATTTCTGATTGGCTTGAATGTACATTCTGTTTGGATGTGTCTCCTTCTGAACTGCTGTGCACATGACTAGAAAATCAAGGGCAGAGCCCTGCTAAACTTGTTTTGCTGGTGATCTCAATTTAGTTAGCGCCACAGAAAAGGCAGTTCCTTCTTGGTGTTCAGTTTATGAAAGTTAACAGTAGAAACTCTGACAAATTCTCTCTTTTGTTCTCCCCCCCCCCCCGTCCTGTCCCCCAGTGTTACAAAACGTGGGTTAACCCAAGCAGGATGTCTTTCAAGGAATTTCAGAATGAACTCTATGCTCTTGGTAGCAAGCTATGGCTCAAGCTCGAGGGACTACCCAAGGCTGAACCTTTGGAGATTGTGTTCTTTTTCATCATCATCTTGTTCATTGGTAAGTATGAATCATGCTTGCAACTTTCTGGGCTCATCAGATGGGTCTATTTTGTCATTCAGGAGCTATGAATATTGTATTCTTTTTTTGAGCTTTTCTTTAATCTACATGGTTTCTGACTCCTCAGCAATTGTGATGTTCAGGACAAGCTTGAAGTAAACGTTTGTAAGAATTCAGTGCAGATCTACGCTGCTAAGTTTCACCATACAATATAAATGCTGTTTATATATGTGAATATTTGTGTGGCAGAATCAGGACTGGCAGCCAGCCCCTAGGTTCTACAGCACTTAAAAGTTTCAGTCTGAACTTTATCATATGAATGGCATGGGAGCCAACATTTACAGAAATAGTTAACTCTGGGCCAATTGGTAGTGTTGCTTTGGGTTACCGTACTACAAGATTATGCAGGAGGTAGCATGTACAGTTTAGAGCTAACAGCGGAATCTCCCAGCATAGAGAGAACGAAGCCCAATTCACACATAACTTCTCATCACTTGCATTCTTAGATGAATGTATGAAGTGTGCATATCCATTGCAAAGCAGCATATCCAAAGCGGTAGGGAAGCTCTGTCTGTGACAGATGTTCAAATATGAAACAGTCATCAAGTGATTAACATGCATGTGTCCAAAGATACACCAGGTGGCATGGAGCAGTTCCTGAAACAAGTGACGGGGTAATTAACAACCACAGATACCGAAGAAAGCTGGTAGATATAAAAGCAACTGTATAATGTTTTCTTCTGTTGAATTCGAAAGAAGAAAAGCCTGCTTGTGTACTGCAACAAATCCTCCCCTTGTTGGAATTGGGAAAGAGCCAGATGAGCCTAGCCTTCTTTTAGCTAGAACTCTGGGCTAGCCTGAACTAAAGCTTTTTGACTAAACATGTTGAAGATTATTTCCTTTGCCCTTCACCTGCTGGTACTCCAGTTCTTTACATTAGAAATCAGCTGTACCTTTAAGAACAGCTACTACCACTCATATTCTGTTTGATTTGCAATGGGGTTTATAATCATTGCGCAACTCACACCATCCTTTGAGAACTGTCAGTATTATTTCTGTCTCGCTGATGTGCTAAACAGTGGCTTGTACAAGGTCTCACAAGTTCATGAGAGAGGTGTATGACTTGAATCCAGAGATTCCCAGTTCCAGCGCTCAGTGCCACTCTAGCGATGGCATGATGTAAAAGGAACAGGGAACACAACCCCACACTTTGTGCTCTTTCGCCATATAGACAAAAGCCATTAGTAGTAATAGTCATTGTTCAGCAGAGTGGGTTAATGTTCGTAAGTTTGAAAGCCATGCAAAATCCTTCCCCAACCCATTACAAGAATTTCCTTTCCCATTCTCCACTACAGCCCAAGTGTTGTTTATGTCCTTTATCCATTCTACTTCCCAGGCCTCAGAGAACCAGCTGCTTCTTCCTTTCACTCCCTCTCCCTGCCTGTATTTTCTAGGAACCCATTACCTTGACAGTGATCATGACTGCCTACTCTCCACTCCAAGCCTGGGCGCAGCTGGGAGAGCAGAAAAGCGAAGGTTACTTTTTTTTTTTTGTAGGTGCCAAAAGCAAAACAATTAAAAACAACGAGCATAGTTTGGGCTTGTTCTAGAGCTCTTGTTGTTAGCAACTCTTGTGCCCTCTAGTAATTCCAGAGGACACAAGACAAATGTAAAAGCCACAACTGTCCCTTTCTGGTGAGCCTATTCACTGTATTAGCAGGTTGGGTTGTTCTAACTCCTGGCTAGCAATTCCAGAAGCTAATATTTTCTCTCTCTCTCTCTCTCTCTCTCTCTCTCTCTCTCTCTCTCTCTGCCTTTCAGTTACGGTACTTTCGATGATGATCATAGCTTGCAGTGTTTGCTGTGCCCACTGCTGTAATGGAACACCTGTTCACAAGCCTAGGAGGATCCAAGTTCGGCCGGCAGACTGTGTATGAGAATGCATTAAGAAAAGGGTGTGGATGTACTGAGGAATGTGTGCAGACTGCTACCAGCTGACACCACAATACTCTTCTACAAGATAGTAGATGAGAGCACTAAGGAAGAGCAGCGAGAAAGAGACCTCGCCCTGCCTAGGGTTTTATGGTCACTGCCATGGTCACTGTAAGGCACTGATGAAGTGATGGAGTTCAGTATTTCTCTCTCTGCCCCTTTGCAGACAGTTTACTATCAAGACGAAGATAACTGCATCATGGCTGGCCAGTGAGTTAATGCATAAAAGTGTGCAAAAATGCCACAAGCAAGTTAGCCAGGATTAAGACTGTTTATACTTTTCCACCTGGTGGTGTTCCAGGAAGATGTTGAATACAAGCGGTTTCCACTGAACTTCGAGCCACGTGCAATGGCTCAGCAGAACAAACGACAACATAAGCAGTGTTTCCTCCTCGATGTCCAAGTGTCTGCAGCCAAGAACACAAGCACAACAATACAAACAATTTCATCCTTTCACAGAAGATGGCTCGTTGTCTGTTTGCTCTCTTTGGCAGTTTTCCTTCCTTAATGGAGGCAGTGAGGGATTGGGGGGGGGGGAGCTGGTACTGATGCTCTTCTTCACTGTCTCTGAATCTTTTAAAAACCAATCACAACACACAGGGCTTAGTTTTTGGTTCATTGTTGTGTCAATAATACAAGAGCATGTGATGTCTGATCAAGGTGATGCAACATTGCAGTTGGCATATGATTTCAGAGACTGTGAAGAAGAGCACCAGTAACAACTCCCCCCCCCATCCCTCACTGCCTCCATTAAGGAAGGAAAACTGCCAAAGAGAGCAAACAGACAACGAGCCATCTTCTGTGAAAGGATGAAAACAAAAGGATGCCGAGCCACCAAAACACTATGTCGTTTTGCTTGCCTGCCTTAAAGTGAATATTTTCCTCTTTCAAAATATATATTACATATTTGAGTGTTTTCTTTCTCATTCAAAAAGCCTGCCTTGTTTCCATGTTACAAGGCAGTTCTTTAGTATGGTGAAAGGGGAACAACATATCGTTTATATGCTTGGGGTTTATAGTTAAATGCATTCTCTTAAATATATGTGATATGAATAGTTTATTTTTGTGGCATTAATACATCTTATTTAAGGCAATTGTACTAAGAGAGTTTACAAAAAGAGGGACATTTTAGAGTATTACTTTCGAGTTATTTGTGGAAAGAACATAATAAAAAAGGTTAAATTCTTCGATCCATTCATTGGTCTCTGTAGTTTAAAGTGTGCTTGTACACAGAGCTAATAAGATACAGCGATGGCTGGTTTATTTCAGGAAATGTGTGCAGCAGCTGGGCAAGCTAAAGCACAGCCAGGAATGAGCTGCCCAGCTACAGTTTGCAACTGAAAGGAAATCCATTTCCACAAAGGCAGACCTTGTGGACATTTGGTTTACACTCCAATGAACTTCAAAAGAGTTACATGTGTATAAGGCAAAAGGAATGGAACCAACCACGTGCAAAAGGGGGAGGATTATTGCCACAATGAAATGAACTGCACAGGTGTCATTCCTAAAAGATATGTCATCTATAGCAAAGCCCCTATTCCAAAGATCAGATTAGCCCAAGTCATCAAGACCATGACCATGCACCACCAGAAGCGAACAAAGAATTATGGGAAGGATGTGACAGAATTCTGCAAGTCTTACAATGTACCGTATTTTTCACTCTATAGGACGCACTTTTTCCCCTCCAAAAATTAAGGGGAAATGTGTGTGCGTCCTATAGAGCGAATGCAGGCTGCGTGGCTAAGCCCAAAGCCAGAACAGGGAGACGGAGTACTGCACAGCGCTCTGTCTCGCTGTTCTAGCTTGGGGTTAGCTGCGCAAAGCCTCCGCAGAGCAGCGGGGTGCCTTCACCCCGCTGCCCTGCGGAGGCTACAAACGCTGTCCCTGAAGCCTCAAGCCTTTGGAGTGCAGCGGGAACTTGTGCTGCGCTCCAAAGGCTTTGGGTCAGCGAAAGGAACCCAAAGCCTTTGGAGCGTAGCGCGAGGTCCCGCTGCACTCCAAAGGCTTCAGGGATCTTTGAGGCTGGCGGTGGGGGGAAGCGCTGCTCGGGGGGCAGTGGCAAGGCTGCGTGCAGCCTTTGCGCTGTTCCCTGACCTGCTCTTTTGGGCTGGCGGTGGGGGAAAGCAGTGCTTCCCCCTGCCAGCCCCAAAGAGCAGGTCGAAAGGAACCTGAAGCCTCCGGAGCCCAGCGGGAACTCCCGCCACGCTCGAGAGGCTTCGGGTTGCCTTCATTGAAGCGTGGAGAGCGAGAGGGGTCAGTGCGCACCGACCCCTCTCGCTCTCCAGGCTTCCAAGGTAGCCGCCTGAAGCCTCCAGAGCACAGCAGTAACTCCCGCTGCGCTCCAGAGGCTTTGGGTGAATGCACCTTGAACGCACCTTGTTTTAGAGGGGGAGAACAAGGGGGGGGGGGAAATCCTCTTCTCCCCCTCCTATGGTCTGGTGCGTCCTATAGAGCGAAAAATACAGTACTCTTATTCACAACTACTCGTTAAGTTCAATTGGAGTTACCCACAGGTAAACAAGTATGAGATCCCAGCCTAAATAATGAACTTTAATGCATACCTTCATTTTTGAAAGGGTAAACATTTAATCATTACAAACCTGCAGAAGGCAATTAACTCCCTATGTTGCTCCTGCCAGTCTTTTGTGACAGATCTACCTGCTTCCACACAATTCCTGGATCAAGCTGGGACCTTTGTAACACACAGCAGGTGGGATTCAACACAGCACTAAGTGGAGAATGCGTGCACGAAACAAGTTCCACTTGAGGAACAAGACTTTCCTGACTTTCCTCCCTCCACGAGCCCCCGAAAATGTTCTGGGGGTTCCCGCCAGTAAGGATCCTGCCCAGTAAAATTAGTTAAGTATGGTCAAAGACCAGAAAGAAGAAACAGTTTTAGCCTGCATGTTCTCCCATGTGCCTTCTCCGACTAAGCAAATATTTCTGAGCTCTGGAGGTGGCTCAATCAATAATAGTACAACATGGATAAAATGAAGCCTGATTGCATAATTCAGGCTTTCAGATAAGCCTCACCCTCTCCTGGCTGTGTTAATAATTTGCTAAAGTACAAACAGATATTAGACATTACACACTTTCTCTTTGCACAATTAAGGAGGTCTTCCCAGCCGACAGGTTCTAAAAAGGCAACTACATACAGCTTAAGGTGAGCAGAGAGTTCTTCTCTATTCCTACTTTTCAAAAATTTACTAGAATCATCTATAGTGATCTGTTCGCTCTGAACAGACTGCCACAATTATTAATTAAGTTATTCTTGTGCCACAATTACTTCCGTCATTTTATGGGAAACGGTTTAAGGGTCAATATAAGGGTCCTCCAGATTACAGATGAAATTTGCACAAAGCCCATTGCTGTTTCTACTTTTATTAATCTGGCTGTACACATATATGACCTTGCTAAAGCAAACTGTTTTTATTCCAACAAGGAAGCATTATCCAAATATTTTTGCTGTGGTGCAGACAACTGGAGCGTGCCTGAGAGATTCAAACTGAGCTTGGCTTTGTGTGGGAGAAATGTTACATTCCCCCTTAATCCCTCGTTTCATGCAGCATGTAGGCAAAAAGAGAGAAAACAACAAAAACCCAGAAAGCAATGATACAAATGCAGTGAAATTTAGCTGATGTTTCATTCTTTCTGCTCTCCAATTACTCCAATCTTTCTGCACAGCAGCAAATGTGAAGCGAGGGAATAATCCACATGCCCTTTTCAATGAGAACAGAACGTAGCAGGGGAATTAAAAGTACAAGCTGCTTCCAAAGAGATGTCAGACTGCATTTAGATGTCACAACAATAGGCCTGTAAGCACTCCAATCTGAAAGGTGATTGGAGAGATCAGTCCTCTACAATTCTAAGAGGCTTTTAAGTGGGTGAGATATTTATTTCAGCCACAGTTGCTTTGGGACTTTCTATTGGAATCTCTAAGAACAAACAAACAAAAACCCATAGCATATGAAGCATTTGACACTTTGCAGGATGCAAGTCTTTTTGAATGGATGTATGTCATCAACTAAAATGCTAATACAGGCATAGGCAAACTCGGCCCTCCTGATGTTTTGGGACTACAACTCCCATCATCCCTAGCTATCAGGACCGGTGGTCAGGGATGATGGGAATTGTAGTCTCAAAACATCTGGAGGGCCGAGTTTGCCTGTGCTAATATGTGAAATTTCATGGTGAGCTCCAAAAAGAAAGGAACTGTATAGAAATTTGCAAGGAGGTAAACGGCAATTCTGTTTAGCACCACCATTTGGTCACAAGAAATTAACAATAATGACAGCCAAGTGAGGCGGGGAGAAACGTCCCTCCAGTCTGCCTTCAGTAGAAACCAATTCTGGATGTGATAGGGTAAAAGTGCAGGAACTCAAAGAAGGAGTGGAGTGCTGCTTCCTGTTGCTTCTATCCTCTATTAATTTCTTTACTTCATTTCAACATTTATTCTAGTGCCTGCTACATTATAGAGTGGGGCAGCAAGTTCTGCAGATCTGTTTACAGATAACAAGTCTGAACACAAAATGTGGAATGCAAGCCCTGAATTCACTTCTATTTCTGGTGACTTAAGATTCAAATCTTTGAAAATGTTGTTTGAGCAGACGCCTAGATTTCTCGGCATATACATACGTATTAAAGTAAACTCCCTCCACTTAAATGGAACGATGCTTTAGTCAGAATCATAGAATTGTAGAGCTGGAAGGGAACCTGAGGGTCTCTAGTCCAATCCTATGTCAGTGCCTTTTCTGTTTCAGCATCTTTTTATGTACAGAATGCAATGGAAGTTGAGGATTTCCAGTAACGGCACCCAGCTGTTAACAGCAGCAGAATCAGCAGGAACAGCTGCAAATGCAGCAAGGTGCAGAATGAGCAAACAATTGAAAACAGCCTTGCAGAAAGCATCATAATTCTATATATATTTATGGTGACTAATTCCTGTATCTGTGAATTGATGTAAAAGTCAATTATGTTTCTACAAGGTAAAGAATAGAGGGGGGTGTTTCTGTATCTCTCAGAAGACAACAGCAACAATATACAACACGTTGAAACTTGAATCTCTCCGTGCCAGGCAAAGGTCTTTTTCTTTTCCTAGACACCTTAACCTCTGGTAAGCATATTCAAAGACAGGGGAGCCCTTAATAAAACCCACCAACCCTGACTCATGGAAATTTGGCCAAGCAAGGCCCCTGCAGCCTTTTAAAAAAGAGTAGCTAAGGGGACCAGGCACCTCTACTCCCAACAGAAGTTGACACTGTCCTAGTGATGCTGCTCCTATTCCAGTGGTCTATGTATTAAATGCACATATTGTTTTAATTCTCCAGGGCCTGGCAACAATGTCCACTTCAATACAAACTGCTTCTCAAGACATTCTAAAACATCTGAAAACTCGGATTCTGTCAGATGACTGGGCTCTTGGGGGACTGGTAGTAATAGCTTCATTTGTCATGGTTATCATTGCACTTCTGTTGTTTGCTGCCATCTTTGGCTGCTGCTCAACTCCAAGGAATAAATCTGGCCCCATATAAAACAGCAAGAGCAGCCTTGCCTGTGGAATCTGAGGAATGCTGAAGTGGGACCAAGAAGGGGGAGGTATTGTTGCTTCTTGACACCCCTGTTTCACATGTACAAGTGAACATGCTACAGAGGAAATTTGGCACTGTTCAAAGGCACACGACCAGCTTCCACACGAGGCCTGACACCAGATGAAATCAGCATTAAAGAAGCATGTGCCTGAGCAGGTCTGGTTCACAACTAACTACTTCTAGCAAAGGAAGTGACAAAAAATTGTTTGAGAAATAGCTGACATGTAAGAATTTGAAAATTCAAAGAATGTTCAGTTTTCCTTGAAATTGTACATTTGTCTTCCTTCTTTTGCAACCAGTATAAGTATAGATAACCTAATCAATAGTTAAACTAAATGAGACTAAATGAGCTGTATTTTTTAAATGCATCCACATGAATCCCTTCCCCCAATTCTTATTTTATTTCCATAATCTTCCAAAGGCAGCTGGCTGATAGAGCTGAGCGAAAGGGTGGAGGAATAATGCCCATTTCATTAAAATCTTCAATATAATTATCCTCTTTTTTAAAGAGATGTTTCCAGCTGCTTCAAAAGGGTTGAAAAATCACTTTGCTTGTTAGTAATTCTTGAATGGAAAGGATGACCAGTATAGAACACATTGCTCTCTCTAAATGAGATTCATCTGTCACTAGAGAGTTTAGCACCTACCCCACCCAGGCATAGGCAAACTTGGCCCTCCAGATGTTTTTTGGGACTACAACTCCCATCATCCCTAGCTAACAGGACCAGTGGTCAGGGATGATGGGAATTGTAGTCCCAAAAATATCTGGAGGGCTGAGTTTGCCTATGCCTGACCTAACCAAATCTGATTGGCTACTTAGCATTGTAATATCAGCACATGAACCCTAAACAGCTAGAATATCTCAAGGCTGGGAGGAGTGACCCTGAAGCAACAGTAGAAAGGGAAACCAGTATCTATTATCATCCAGCACTCTCATATGAATTCAGGCAGCCACCACCGAAAACTATAAGAACTGAACTCAAGGATCGTATTATAAACTACTTGTCTTAAATAGTTTAGGGATATTTTGTTTCAACCAAAACACAATTATTTCAAAATTTTAGACCAGGGACGTCCAAATTCTCATACCACGTGAGCCACAAGAATACTCTACCATGGAACACATGGGCCGCCCCCTGCCTTGTCGCACGGGGTGGAGTGGAGTGGGGTGGGGTGGGAGTGAGGCCAAATTTTGACACCCTGCCAACCCTCACGCTGTCTTCCCAAAGCCCAGCACCTCACTTACCCAGCTTTGGGAAAGCAGCACGAGGGCTTGAGGGGGGGCATCAAATGTTGTTGAGTGCCGCTGGGTGCTTCAACACCCTGTTTTAGACCATGCATAAGTCAAAAAAGGTAACCTTACTTTAGAATGCCTGACCAATTTGTCTTCAAAATTACTCAATACATATTCTATGCTGGAATAGCTCTGTTGGTAGAGCATCAGACTTAATCTCAGAGCTATGGGTTTGAACCCCGCTAAATTCACATTACAAGATTCAGACTATGGAACCAAGAGATTACAGTTATACAGGATAAGAAAATCAAAATAAGGAACTATGGCCTTCCACCTGTCCCCTTATTCTATTTTAATAGCAAGTTAACGCAACAGCAGTCTGCATCATAAGAAAGTTGTCAAGCATTTTTATTTGCTCCTACCATATGACCATACCTGTAGTAGGGCATCTGCGTTAGATTATGGGCATATCTACATTTGCCTAGTTAGCTAAATATATATCACTCTTTTCTCTCCAAAAATAAGCCAGCGACAGCTTCAGCATGGCATTTTGTTTCAAGTACAGAGTTCTCAATTTAGTACAGGTTGCAATTTATGTAGTAGTTACTTGTCTGTAATTAGGGACCTCTGCTGGATATGTGCATATTGGGCTGTGTTGGGTCGGCTGGGGGCATGGACGACCCCCAGGCAAACGAAGGGAAAGTTTCCAGCCTGTCCCTCCCATCAGCATGCAGCTCTAGGGAGTTTCGACAGCCTTCCCTGACAATTTATAGTGACTCATGCCTTGGAGGCACTGAGCACACATCCAGAGTCCAGCAGAGATAAAACGCAGTGAGAGCTAGGCTGGGGTTGTAAGCACTAAGCTACTTTATTAAGCATAAGGCAGCACAAAAGAAAACATGTCTCCTCTCTCTGGTCTTCCTCAGAAGTCAGAAGTGAAAGCAAAAACAAATGGAAGCAGAGTACAGTAAACATCCGCTCCCACGATTCCAACAGTTGGTGCTGGAATGCATAACACAGACATGTGATGAACCAATCCTACACAATATCTGCACAGTGAGAGGAATAGAAACCCAACAGGCTGCAGTCAACTAAACAGTTTCGCTAGCAGGAACCAATGCAGTGAGACTCCCCGCCCTCCCCATATCTCTTTGGGAGGTTGGGAGAAACCCCAGAAGAGTGCACAGGGATGGGAGAGAGGAAATTGTTCCATCTGGCAAGCAGGAAAGCTTGCACTCATGGAACGACCATAATAGTACTGCAACGAATTCCATCCAAAATATCCAACTCTCTAAAGGGCTGACCATTCCATGCAAAGTTTCACAACCAATGGACCACCATACATCACAGGAGGAAGCTTCATGACTAATCAATATTCAATTAAAATTATTTCTACATCAAGCCATTAGGTTTCATATTGCCTTTCTTTTCAAAGAAGTTAAAGCTAGTGAGAGGTTCCAAAAATACAGTAATATGTAGAATAGATTTCCTACCAGACCTTTAGCAGAACTCTGGTAAAGGTAATACAACATGGGCCATTTGTGCTACCACATACACACAAACCCCCATTATGAGATCAGTCTATCATGTTCCATTTCCACGTCATAAAAAGCAAAGCCCTCAAAATTCCAATCACTAGGAAACAAATATATGTTTCTCCAATCCATCAACTATTAGGATAAACCTACCCCAGTTCTTCAGAAAAGGCCACCATAGCATCAAAATCTTTCAACATAGCTTTACTGGAGTCTTTCCATCTGGAGCCTCGCTTTTCCTGAAGAAAGGTAAAGACAAATAAGCAAAACCACTTATTTTTAGAAACACTGTGTTCAAAAGCAAGCTTTCTTTCAGAACTACGCCTCTTTCCTCTAGTTGCATTGTGACACTATAACCAACTATTTATTCAACTCTGTAGGAGTGCTAAAGGTAAAGGTAAAGGTAAAGGTACCCCTGCCCGTACGGGCCAGTCGTGTCTGACTCTAGGGTTGTGTGCCCATCTCACTTAAGAGGCCAGGGGCCAGCGCTGTCCGGAGACACTTCCGGGTCACATGGCCAGCGTGACGAAGCTGCTCTGGCGAGCCAGCACCAGCACAGCACACAGAAACGCCGTTTACCTTCCCACTATAAAACGGTACCTATTTATCTACTTGCACTTAAGGGTGCTTTTGAACTGCTAGGTGGGCAGGAGCTGGGACCAAAAGACGGGAGCTCACCCCGCCGCGGGGATTCGAACCGCCGACCATGCGATCGGCAAGCCCTAGGCACTGAGGTTTTACCCACAGCACCACCCACGTCCCGTAGGAGTGCTACACATAGGTAAAACCACCAACTTTTCAGGTGCACCTTTTGTGCACCTCAGTGCAACCAAACCTTAATATTATATTTTTCATCCTAGTGTTGCCTCCAGTACTTCTCTAATGCAGCAACAAATGACTCCATATGTAGCCCCTCTGAAGTGACAGTCGGGAAATCTAAAGGTCTCTATACGGCCACGTATTTAGTAAAATGTATATCTTGCCCTCTTAATTAGCATGTGCAAGGACCTCACAAAATTAAAATTACATACAATTACACTACATCCATGCAAGAGCATAATATATAGTTCACTGTAATCAAAGGACTATCAGCTAAGGCATGTGAACTGCATTGAACCATGTCACACAAGGCTCTCACCTGCAACGTAGCAAGTTCCTTCTTGATCAGGAAGCTGATTTGATCCCTGTCATCCCGCGAGTAATAGAGGCGACAGCTGGATGGCTTTCCATCTCTCCCAGCCCTTCCGGACTCCTGGTAATACCCAGCTATAGATTGTGCAAGATTCCAATGTGCAACAAATCTGCATGGTGTAAGACAATTAAGCTATTACTTTCAAATCCCTATCTGTTGTTTTTTTTTATAAATATTTATTAAGTTTTCCAATTTTATGCAAACACAAAAAGAAAAAGAAAAAGAAAAATATTAAAAACAAATTCAATTTCAATAACAATTTTTCAGTAACATATTTCTTTGACTTCCTCATACCTCCCCTTCTTGTTTTCTAGTTCAAATTGTTAATCCAGCAAATCCTAATCTCTTAACATTCCTTTTACTTAACACCTTATTTTCCAATCAACTTTTTTTAAAAAATTTAATGACTTATACAATTTTAATCCCAGTTATCTTTATCATAACAGCTAGAGACCACATAAGTTCAATCCAGCATCTTTTCAGAGTTCATTAATTTTGTAGTATTTCTGTAAATAGTCCTTGAATTTCTTCCAATCTTCTTCTGCCGACTCTTCTCCCTGGTCGCGGATTCTGCCGGTCATTTCTGCCAGTCCCATACAGTCAATCAACTTCATCTGCCATTCTTCCAGAGTGGGTAGATCTTGCGTCTTCCAGTGCTTTGTTATAAGTATTCTTGCTGCCGTTGTAGCATACATAAAAAAAGTTCTGTCCTTCTTTGACACCAAATGGCCGACTATGCCCAAGAGAAAAGCCTCTGGTTTTTTCAAGAAGGTATACTTAAATACCTTTTTCATTTCATTATAAATCATTTCCCAGAAAGCCTTAATCTTTGGGCACGTCCACCAAAGGTGAAAGAATGTACCTTCCACCTCCTTACATTTCCAACATTTATTATCGGGCAAATGATATATTTTTGCAAGCTTGACTGGGGTCATGTACCACCTGTATATCATTTTCATAATATTCTCTCTTAAGGCATTACATGCCGTAAATTTCATACCGGTGGTCCATAACTGTTCCCAGTCAGCAAACATAATGTTATGTCCAACATCTTGTGCCCATTTAATCATAGCTGACTTAACCGTTTCATCCTGTGTATTCCATTTCAGCAGCAAGTTATACATTTTTGACATAATCTTAGTTTTAGGTTCTAGCACTTCTGTTTCTAATTTAGATTTTTCCACCTGGAAGCCAATTTTCTTGTCCAAATTGTAAGCCTCCATTATCTGAAAATAATGGAGCCAGTCTCGCACTTTATTTTTTAGTTTCTCAAAGCTCTGCAATTTCAGTCTATCTCCTTCTTGTTCCAAAATTTCCCAATATTTCGGCCCTTTCAAATCCCTATCTGAACAAAACTAGAACTGCATACAAATCCGAGTCCAACCTAAGCATACAAAAAAAAAAAAAAAAAAGACCACTCTGTTAATTACTGCTGTTAATTACACCCTTCTGTTAAGAGGGACAGGCAAGGAAATATAGTGGTACCAGGTTCTTCCAGATGTTGAGCAAATGTATACTGAACAAACAGTATGCATCGCCCATTTGGGATGACTTCACACACCTGACATTAGCTTTGTCAACTCCCATTCCAAAACTGATAGTAGCAACAATAACTGGAACCTTCTCCTCCATCCATTCATTCTGAACCGATGTTCTATCTGCTACTTTCAGTCCTGAGAAGAAGCAAAAGACAAGAGTGAGATACCAGCAGGAAGAACCTCTGCTCTTACCGTCATCACCAAGGGGCAAACCACACCAACCTATCAGTCCCTAGTTGTCTTTGAATCCATCTACCTGCCTACTTCTCCTATCCTGTTTTGCCAGCATATGTGAGGGGAATCCAAGACCTAAAACAGAATTCTCTTTTTTTTTTTTAATAAATTTTTATTGGTTTTTCAACACGTATTATAAGACAATACAGCACAGAACAACAACAAACAAACATATAGACACGTATAATTTCTTAACCTTTTTTCCCCTTAAACCTTCTTTCAACGACTTCCCCATACCTCCCCTTTCTGCATCCCTGTTTTAAATCTTTCCAGCAACCCCTAATTTCAATTACTTATAACCTTTTCTTTAAGTCTTTTTTCTCATATCCAATTGTTTATCACTGCAATTCTATTTTGCATTACCCAAGGCATTTTAACACTCATTAATTTTACAACAGTTCTTAAGGTAAACTTTAAATTTCTTCCAATCTTCTTCCACCGTCTCTTTCCCTTGGTCACGGATTCTGCCAGTCATCTCAGCCAGTCCCATGTAGTCTATCACCTTGGTCTGCCCTAAAACAGAATTCTCATGGTCTGAGGATGGAGTCTAACTCCATAAGCTCCCAAGACTATGTGTACTCAGATCCCCAAACCTCCTTCAGACACAAAAGGGAATAAAAATGTGGTCCGTAAAGCACTGTGATTAGCAGGGAAGCAATGAGGCTTCCAGTTTGGCCTAGAAGAAGAATTAGAAGTCCTGCTTGGGTCAACAGAGCAGCACCTACAGCCTGTGACACTCTAGGACCCAGCTCCTGATGACAGGGAGCATGTGTTAGAGTATACATTCCAGTTCCTTGCATAGCTGCCTGTGATCCCAACCTAGTACTGACAAGAAGTATCATTGAAAAAGCAGTACAGAACAAGTTTAGAAGCCAAGTATGAGACATTTTCCCTAGGAACTCATGTGCAAAGTTGAGTGCAAAGGGCTTCAGGGAAAGTCAATACACCAGAAGTACTCAATTTAGCAACACTTTTGGCATTAATTCAAACACCCAGTTGCAAGCCAAATAAAAGGGGGAAAGGGAAGAAGATAGTGGACTGAGATAAGTGTTCAGAAATGGCAGAAGAAACAGGAGGACTAGGAAGGGAAGCGTGGGCAAAGAAAAGAAAGCCGGAGCAGGAGAAGTTTGGGGGAGGTCCAGGAAAGGAGGAATTACAATAAGAAAGCACATAGAGAAAAGGACCAGGAGAAAGGGAGCTGGGCTAAAGTTAACTAGGAATAGAAAGGAATGCTGGGGTATGGCAATCATTCACACATATCAGCCTCCCAGGTGCTATGGATTACAACCCCATCATATCTAACCACTGGCCATGCTGAAGAGAGGTGCAGCCCAGAACAGATGCAGGACTTTGCCACTCCCTCTGGCCCTGAATTTTGAGCAATCTGAAACCTTACCCCTGACACAATGATCTGGCAGGATAATAAGGCTCCTGTGCTTTGGAATAGACTCTATTCAGCAAGATCATATCAGTGTGGTACTGAATTTGCATTCTAAAGAACATATTAAAGAAAAACAAGTCAAGACCGGGCTTTGCAACCCACAGTATACTGACTGGACCCTGAGGCTAGAATAAAGAACTCTTTTGCATACTTAAAAAATGCTTACGAATCAAAGTAACAAAGCTTTTTCTACCTGCATGATATGCCTTGGAGTTGACTCCTCTGTAGCTAAGTTCAATAGCCACTTGTTCACATACTTCTCTCTTCCTGCAGTAGACAATTCCGCAGCCTGAGTAGCGCTACACAGGGGGAGGAAGAGTAGGCAACATAAATCAAAGTGTCATAAGGAAACCTATTCATGTTATTAAGTGCTGGTATAGATCCAAGGTATCAAGAAGAACAAAATGGGTGGTATTCACCTGCCACATCCCTGTCAGCAAAAGGATTTCCACTTGTGCAACAGGACTTTCCCTCTCTTCCACACAAACATTCTACACAAACAGAAATCCTTGTGCTGACAGAACAAGAAATTTAGTGCTGTGATGGATTCCAGCCAGTGGTAATAGCCTTTCATATGCATGCCTTATGGTCAGCATTGTACATATTTTATGCATGAATTTCGTAGAAGGGAACATGCAATCCAATGAATCCAACTCTCTTGAGAATCTCAAATTTAACTCTCCCTCCTCTCCCTTAAAAGAAGCTATTGGGAAATGCTTTAAAAATGTATGAACTACAATAAACACTAAATTCACAGAAGGGCTTCTGGTCCTTAAATTCTATGAATGACTCTGACAGATCTCTCAATCCTACCTTCGCAGTGAATGACAGCATGACAGCACTGCTTTACAAGCAAAGCCTCTGGTCCTTGGGATACCAGGCTGCCAAATTAGTGAGAGGTTCTGAAGAGATTAACAGGGTAAAAGATGGGCACTTATCCAGTGGGTGCCCTTACAATGCTTGCTGACTGGAAATGGAGGCTATGGCAGCACTGGACAGAATTGCTTCAACTCCCCTGTGCAAGGTGTCCATGAGCCCTTGCTGAGGGACATTATTAAAGAATTTGGCCTGCCAGTCCATTGGCAGAGTTTGGAGCTGGGCTGCCAGGAGAGGTGGTGGCTTTCTTCTCTGAAGCACCTCAGTGACTGCAGAGTGAGAGAGCATGCTGAGTGCTGCACATGCCCAGTGTGGTGCCCCACCCCACCCCCGTTGCCACTCCCTTTGCCGGTGAGCAGAGCACCACATACAGGAGGCTTGGAGACGTCTACTCACTACTCTTGAATCTGCTTGCTACTCTGGGCAGCTATCTCCTTCTCTTGATGGGGGATGCAAGGGGCTCAGGGAGATCGTTTGCTGCCCTGGGCAGCTGTCCCCTGTCAGCTGGAGGCTGTGCAAACTGGAGGATCATACAGCGCTGGGCACCATCACAACGCCCAATGCTCTAAAAGCATTGTAATCTCTCCCTGTCCCTGTATACGCCTAAGGACTATAAGCAACTGCCAAGCAGTAGCCCAGGAGCAACCACATTGCCCTGCTTTTCTCTAGAAGGCAGAGCCCAAAGCTGGAAGGTGCCTCCTTTCTAGACAAGACAAAGGTTGTTGTTTTTTCCTGATTGGCCTTGCCTTTTTCCCAAGTGGAGTTAACTGTTTACTGTCTGCTCTGCTGTTCGAGAATCCCCTTTCATTCATCCCCTGCCCCGATAAAATTAAGTTTTAGGAAATATATTCCAATCCACTTAAAACGAAAGCTGCCTAGAGTAAGATAGGCAGGGGAGAAAACTTTAAAAACAAAATGTTTCCTACAGATTTAACTCACCCCAGAGTCATTCTTCTGCCCAAGACACTTCAGACAGAACTGTTTCAGGTTTTCATACGGATCCGTTAAGGTATCTTTATATTGCACATCATAGAACAGGTTGGACCTGAAGCAAGGTGTTTTGAAAGTGGCAACAGGCCTCTTTAGCTTAAGCGATGCAACAATATCATCTTGGACCTGTTTAGTGGCTGTGGCCGTCAGGGCTATGCATGGAGTGTTGGGTATTTGACCGCGCAAAGAGCCAAGTCTCAGGTAGTCTGGTCGGAAGTCATGCCCCCACTGAGAAACACAGTGAGCCTCGTCAACTATTAGGTAGGAAAGGAGGTTTCGAGACACTAGAACCTTCAGGGTAGGCTGAAAGGAAGAGGAAGCTGCCATCTCTGGTGTGATGTAGAGGAGCTTTATCTGAGGCTTGTCACACATCAAGTCAGCTAAGATGGCCTTTTTCTCCTGAGCAGAAATCTTGGAGTTAAGAGAGCTGGCTTTCACTCTGAGCAAGAGCAAATGGTCCACTTGGTCCTGTGAAAGAAAAAAGAGCAAGGTGCTTAGAGGAAAGCATCCTTCGGACTTCCGGGTTGGTGCCACTGTTTAATGGCGGATTCCCTCCGAGCTCCGGAGGGAATCGGCTCCGTAGCGTCTGGGTCTGGCCGCTGCGGCGAAGCGGGGACCCTTAAAATCACAGGCGCGGATGCCTGTGAACACAGAGACTCGGCGGGCACCATTTGCGCCCCCCCAATCCGCGACGGAGCCTTTTTAAAGGCTTCGGAACGGAGGCAGGGTAAGGCGTGGTGCTGAGAGTACTCCCTCGTCTACGGAGTGAAGCCGCAAGCCATTGACAGAGAGCGCCAACTTCTTCTAAGAGTGATTGGATCCTAAAACATCAACCCGTGAGTAATACGGAGATTGGAACTTTAAAAAATTTCTTATCTTGGATTTGGAACGAGCGGGAAGGGGCTAAAAAGGAAGTCCACCCCCCCCCTTTGTAAACAACTTAAAGCAAAGGACTGGGCAGCTAAGGTCGAGAGAATCTGTTTCTTGCTTTTTTTTAACTAAAGATCCTGACCTCACGGTTTGGACATTATAAGAGGATATTCTGGAGGATAAAAAGAATTTTGGGAGCTGAAACTACACCCCCCCCTAGACCCGGGAACGTCCGATGAGAAAGCCTGTTGCATGGAAGATTTTGACAGCTGTCAAGTGAGCTGCTAGTCAGCTAGTTGTCAGCTGGAAAAAGAGAACATTGTTTCTGCTGTTTTTGCTGGTTTATTCGGGATAACTTGTTGAAAATAAGGTTGATACAAAATAACTGGACTTTTGGTTTTTGAGCTGAAAGGAAGATCAAGGAATTAAATCCCCCTAGAGGGGTAACAAGGATACTACATTACAAAAATGGCTGGAGTGTCTAAATTCCAAGCAGAATTGGACAGAGCACTGGTTCTCTTGGGAAACTTACAAGATGAGTACGATGCTTTGTCTACAGAGGTAGCGCTATTACACTGGACAGTAAACAACAGCTTGGAGTCTGATAAGGATTTGAAACAGGAAGCCTATTCAACTGAACAAATAAATGAAACCGAAAGCGTAGACACGATGGAGCAATATGTTCTTTTTGAAGAAAACGAAGGAGGAGATGGAGGTTTGCAGGAGTCAAAGGAGAGCTACAATATGAGGCCTGACATGATGATAAAAAAGGACAATAAAAACTGGATGCGGAAAGCCTGGTTTGATTGGGAATTTGGAAAATGGAGAGATCCTCTTTTGAGGAGATCTGAAGACCTGAGGATTATAAATTTGTTGAAGGTGGAAGCTGGAGCTGTGGGGACATTTGGATTTGAAAGAAATTTGAAACAAGAGTTGGAATACCCCATAGGCTTTGCTTTTGCTTTTAAGTATGGAGGACTGGCTAGAAGCAACACCGATTCTGTTGGGCCGGAGCCCCTCCGAGACCTGGGGCTTAACATCAAGGTCTATCAAAGAGACCGGCAGAAAGGAACTGAGAGAGACATAAGGGCCTCGGACCTGAGATCTCCAGGCTAAATAAATAATATAAAGACTGATGGATATTGGTTGGGGACTGGAACCGGGAGAAGGGTGGGTGGAGGTTGGGAATCCAAAGGGTACATAAGGATAATTTGCATTGCTTTGTTTGTTTTATATTTTGTTAGTGGTAAGGAAATTGGGTAAACCGTGGAAGGGAAATTTTGGTCGACCTTAGGAAAAAGGTTCAAGAATAAATTAATGAGGTATAAGTATTGATGTGTAATTTTAATAAGGTGAAATTGGGTTTTTTTTCTTTTTTTTTTTAAACTAAGTGAGAATAAGGCTGTTAAAAATAAATGGAGGAAATGGAAAAAAGAAGTAAAGTAAAATAACAGTATGTTAGAATAAATGTTTAAGTTAAGGTGAAGAAATAAGTTAAGGACTTGCTGAATTGACAATTTAAATTGGAATACAAGAAGGGGAGGTGTGAGGAGGTCTGAGAAACAAGGTTGAGGAAAATAAGTATCAGAAACTGTATGTGTTTTTTCTATTTTTTTTGTTTAGTTTCGAATATTTTGTTTATTTTTTTTTGTTTTTGTTTGTTGTGTGTTTTTTGAAAATACCAATAAATATTTAATAAAAAAAAAAAAAGAGGAAAGCATCCTTCTACCAAAATAGCTGTCATACAGATATATTCCTAATCAATCAGGCTTTACCACCAGCCCTGTAGTTTGCAAAACACATCTCCATGTTATATTTATTTTAAAGACTTAAAATATTGTTCTTTTACAGAAATTGGTTGTAATTAGGCAGCCTAACATAATCAAATGACAAGACTGTCACTCTCTAGTCTATTTCATTAGCAATGATAATTTCACAATGTCTGGCAATCAATTTGTTTCTCTTAGGTAGTGAAGTTCAAGAAACCATATTAGTTTACTTTAGAGAACAGGGAATTGTGTCAATATATTGCATTTTTAACTGCATAACAGATACATTTAAAAAAAACACAGAATAACCTTCTTCACTCAAACATCCAATACATTAAGAATATTAGGAATTATTATAAAAAGGATTATTTCTATCAGGTTATAGCACACCACTGAATTATACAATAACATAACTATGATCTATGTTTGGTCAACTAGACACCACAGATGAGGTGGATTTAGCTAATATGGTACCTATTCTATTTCAATCATCTCAGATTTTACTTTTTTGACCATAAGCAAGACACAACAGGTTCTTCAAGATTCCTTTCTTTCTTACAATAAGAGGTATTACCTGAATCAGTGAAATTAAAGGTGAAATTACAATAGTGATTCCTGTTGCCAGGACTGCTGGAAGCTGGTAGCACAGGGATTTCCCTGCGCCAGTGGGCATGCATACAAAGACATCCTTCTCCCCTGCAAAGGCAACAGTGCAGCAATCAAGGCTTTTTAAAACACAAATATGTTTATCTGCATTTCTGGGCTGGGGGCGTGGACACGAAGTGTTTTGGGGGAAGCTGATAGCATTTACAAAATATCTATATAAACACTGTGCTGGCAAGAAAATAAATTGATAGTTAACAGAAAAATAGAACACTTGTTACACAGAATCATAGACTGTAGAGTTGGAAGGGGCTCAGAGTTGGAAGGGGCTCACCTAGTCCAACACCCTGAAATGCTGGAATCTCAACTAAAGCATCCGTAACAGATGGCCATTCAACCTCTGCTTAAAAACCAGGAGAGTCCACCACCTTCTGAGAGTCCATTCCACTGTCAAACAGCTCTTGCTGCCAGAATGCTATTTCTGATGTTGAGTCAGAATCTTCTTTCTTCCAACTTGAAGCCATTGGTTCAGATCCTACCCTCCAGAAAGCCCTGCACTAGAAAAATGCAATGGGTACCCCACTTCTGTTCATAGCCAATAGACTGTGAAGGCCAAGAAAGATAGGGATGGGAAATGTCCCCTTTCTCAGATTTTCTAGGTTTCCACATCTCTTAATGGCCAAGCAGGGGCATATGCCAGCCATCAAATGACAACATAAAACCCAGCTTTGTAGTAGACTATGCCTCAATGCACAGCCATACAAATAAATATAATGAAATGGCCAAAATCTAAATGTGGAATGTCTCTTGACTGCCTTTCAGCTCCCAGCTGGAAAGCACAACACCTGTATGGTATCTCTGGCTGCTTCTACTTCTCAAGCACCAATGCCAATATCACACAGTGAATCATGCTTTAAGTTTGGGTGCAACTGTTCCAGGCTTAAAGCTTTGCTCAGCTTAAGGCAACGCACTTTCAGAAAACATACTGCAAAACATAAACACAATTAATTGACAGTAAATGTCAGTGAACAGAATGAGGCTTACTTCCCAGCAAGCACATTTAGCACCATGCTGCAAACCTAATAACCCAAAAAATACAGGAATTTCCATAACCAAAGAAGTAGATTAGGACAGTGAATTTAAGAGACTGAGAGTGCAACCCATGTTTGCTTGGAAGTATGCCTCACTGTTCAATAGAGCTTATTCCCTTGGGCAGCAGCCTTGGCCAAGCATTCACTTGTTCCCTGTAAGAGACATTTCACTGAGGAATTTATAATGGATTGTAAGTCCTATGCTCCTTTGGGAAGAAGAGGATATAAATTTAATAAAGTAGGGCTGGCTAACTTGTGGCCCCACAAGGGCTGTTGGATTTGCAGTTTCTATCAGTAACACCTGGAGGGCCACAGGTCAGCCACCCCTGCCTAAAATTTGACCAGAACACCTTCAGCTATAGGGGAAATAGATTTATACAAATTGTATAGCCTTTGTACCATATAGTGTAATTAATGCAAACTCAAAAGCAGAAATCTAATTTCTGTAAGTATCATTTGTCATCATGTTTTTACATTTAGCAGAAATGAAGGAACTGTGGTGTTTTGAATAGTATGTAAAAAAGAAAAAGGCAAAATTATTCAACCCTACTATATATTGCAAAAACAGGTGTTTGCAATTTACCTTTCACAACAGTTCTGGTTGCACTTTCCTGCAATGAAGTCTTGAAAGTGTCAAATCCAAACACTTTTTTCAGAGTTTGTTGAACTCTATCGTCTAGTCTTGAGGAAGAGCAGTTACTCATCTTATAAGGAGATACTGGAGATAATTCAAAATAGAGATAAGGAGAGGATCGTTGTGCAATTATGATCATCTGCTACAATCCATCATTTAGCCACAAGCGGCTTCTCAGGGCAGGCAGAGTGGAACAGCCATTTAGATATACCCAAACTTACTTATGTCCACACTTTCCTTTTGGCACAAACATCTACATTCAGCTATGTTCTCTAATCCAATAAAACAGAAAGAGTTCTCGAAATGCCTGCACCATCTGAAAAG
Organism: Podarcis filfolensis; assembly: GCF_964270895.1. Taxonomy (NCBI): domain Eukaryota; kingdom Metazoa; phylum Chordata; class Lepidosauria; order Squamata; family Lacertidae; genus Podarcis; species Podarcis filfolensis. Next base: position 89,853,135 of record NC_139605.1, on the reverse strand, counting down.
CCAAAGATGTAGGCGCAGCAGAAGAGGACGCTACCTGAAAGCAAAAATACCTCTCATAGCAGAACACACTGCTTCTGATTAGCTGCTGCGAGTCACTTTTGGGCTGGTTTTCTTTGCTCCTACTAATCCTACGGCTGCTTTTTAAGTTATGTTACTTCCTCTGCAGGCTGACCTCAAACCCATTTATACATCCTTTTAACCCAACTCATATGCCAGCTCTTTCAGGGGAAAGAAGCTGAAACAATTCCTAAGCACAAAGGTCAATCAGCTCCCACCCTTACTGTGTAGCCAGAACACTACGATTCTTAACAACCCTCTTGCTCCTGAATTTTACTTGAGTTGCAAGGCCTTCCCTGACCAGTTTCCGTTTCCTTCTACCCAAATAATGTCCAGCTGCCCAGAACTACCACAGATAAAGCGGGAGAGCGAAAGAGCGGGGACTACGTGGGAAGCCTCAGCCCGGCTTTCGACTTCGCGCGCACTCCAGTACCCTCCGTCTCAGAGAAGGCAGGCCCCTGGCTCCCAGCTACGCCTCTGTCAGGGCGAGTGTTTTAGTTTTACAACATCGTCCAACGACACTCCTGCGCCCTTCCGAGTCGCCGCTTACCGCCCACCCGCCACCCGCGCGCTCATGCAGTTTCCGGCAGCGGCACGGATTCGGCGCGCGGCGAGATGACGTCCGCGACGGCTTCCGTTCGGGAGGCTATAAGATCGGTTGCCGCGGCAACAGCATTTTCCCCAGCAGCCCGCGTCGTGCGTCACTCGCGCGCGCCGGAAGACAATTCGCTCGCGACGCTCAGATAGAAGAAAATGGCGGCGGCGAAGAAAAGCGTCCTCTCTTCTTTGGCCGTTTATGCTGAGGATTCCGAGCCCGAATCCGATAGTGAGGCCGGTGGAGCGGCCAGTGAGCGAGGAGCAGGGACAACGGGTGAGGCCTTGGTGGGACTATGGCGGGGCGGGGAGGGAATTAAGGAAGGAAGGGTGTTCGGGGATGTCTTTTTTTACGCCGGGGCCTCCACGGAAAGCTGGAGGGGTCTGTGGTGGGAGGATATTCCCCGCCCCGCCGCTTTTCGGTAAATCCGGCCCTGACCTAAATTATTGTTATTCGCTGCTGTATTGTGGTTGGCAGCGGATCCCAAAAGCCTGGGCCATTGGCTCTTCCCCGGCATTAGTGCTTGATATCCTTTTAAATGGAGCTGCCTGGCATTAGACATTCTACTTATAAAGCATATGTTGTGCCACTGATTTACTTCCCCACCCCCAAGCCTACCGAGGACCTTCGTCCCGCCCGCCCCCAGTGTCTGCCTTCCAGCCAGTTTTCTTTCTCAGAGGTGTTTTTCAAATGCCTGTGATTCAAAACTAGCTTCTGATGTGCAGCCACACTGGAACTTTTATATGTAAAGTGTGCTGTTAGCTTCTTAACAACAACAACTGTAATATGCAGCTGCAGTGTTTGATTTTATGAAAGCTGTGAATTGTGTGCCCAAATTTGTAATTATCAGGGCCATCACACAATTTTAAGGACACCTTGCAGTTGTTTTTGTGTGTGTGTGTGTGTGCTAATTGTTATAAGAATTCTAACGTTTCAAATATAGAATAAATGTTCATAAATGCACAAGGTAACCACATATATAAACCACATATCTAAAATAGTACAGGACAACAACCCTGAAGCCATTTTGACCCTTCCAAAAGTGCCTCAAATATTTCTCTGCAGTTGGAGGAAGTTTTCCAATTGCCAAATCCAGTTAATAAAACTACCTGTAATGTAGGGGCTTACATCTCCCAGCAAATTCAGTCTGTTGGAGACTGCCTCCTTCTATGATGCATGTATGATGTTTTTGGGGTGATCTTGGGCTAAGGGGTGTGCAGTTTCAAAATTCTGCATAGGGGCTTGCACACCTTTGTTCTAGGTCTCACCTCCATGGGGGGGGGGACTCTGTTGCAGCAGATAATGAAATATATTCTTTGCTTTCACTGGATCCTTGCCTCCATCTCTGACTGATCATGGACTTAGGGGACTCATTCCCTTGGGGAGTTGGGCAGCAAAAGCCAACCCCCCTATTTTTCTATAAAAACACATGCTATTGTTAAATCAATATCAGTCTCTTGCATATGTTTCCACTGGAATACCAAATGATCACTAACTTGATTTTTTATTTTTTCCCTTGTTTTGGATGAGGTAGAAGAAAAAGGAGGCCTGGTGTCAGAAGGCTACGGAGAGGATGACTTCAGTAAAATGGAGGGAGAGGAGGATGGTTATGATGACGATGAAGATGAAAATAGTAGACAATCGGTAGGTATATAATTATATTAATGCTGAGTCTATACAAACTTCTTTTGTGCCTTCCACTTTGCCTGGCTCCTCACCTCTTATTTCTTTCTCTTATTGCTATGTATGTGCTTATGGAGTCATAGCTTAAAATGTCAGAGAAGTAAATCTTAACACATCTGGAAGTATGACTTTTCATAGAACTGTAGAGTTGGAAGGGACAACTCGGATAATGTTGTCCAACCCCCTGCAAGGCAGGAATCCAAATAAGCTGTTAAAATGTGTGATGAAAGATGTCTTAGAAGGGTCTGTGGTAGACCTGTAGTCTAAGATATGCTGGAGAGGGTTTCCTTTACACCATATATTTTATTATGGTAGTAAATTCCATTTCCTGCACTGTGTGAGAAATGTCTAGTACACAAGAAGATGAAGTGGGGGGGGGAATCTACAATACAGTTTAAATTAAAATAGTTGCTTGATGATGTTGGCAATATTAGCATGACAGACATTTGAAATGTCTTGTCCTATACCTGGTTTGTGTGTGTCGGGTTGTAACTGTATAAATTTCATCCTGTAGCCTGTCGGAGGGAGAGGACAATTTGCTCCAGTTGTTTTGCAGTAATGGTTTCTTGCTGGGTTAAGATTGGTCTCCCAATTTTTTAGCATTGTGCTTATCATTATCTGTAAAATTGCTAGAGCAGACACTCAGATGGCATTTTGTTAGAGGTTACTGTGATGAACATTTCTCCAAACTTTTTTTCATTTTATAGTACTCGTTTCACCTTTCACAGCCTTTTCCAACAGAAGTCATGTGCATTTCTGTTTGTTTTTACCAGTTTGCAAGAAGCAAAGTACTACTGCAGTATATGTGGCTTCCTGTCTGCATACGTGTTCCTTTTGTCTGGTGACAACTTTGCATATGTATATTGTTCAGAAATAAAAATTAACAACATCCTTAGAACCAAACACATTAAAAAGTAAATATATTGAGGACAGTTTTTCAGACTATGGTCTATTTCCCTATTTTTCTGTATGGTATTCACTTTAGCTTGAATAACAGTGCCTATAATTGGTATTATTTTACCTGAGAACAAAGCATGTTTGTATTGAGTGGAATTATTATTTAATGTTCTACATAATACAGTAGCTAAGCTTTTGTTCTTGTTAAAACTTAGGTAATCCTTTTTATTGGGAATAGGATGAGGGTGAACTACCTTTTTATAGTCTTGGTTGATTTTTCTTTTGGTGTCTGTGAAATGGCAATTGTTCAGTATACAAGTCTCAGAGAACCTTCTAGGTCTACATCAGTTGTAAAAAGATGCACAAAATGGGTGTGGTAATAATTTTGGTCTCTGCTGCTGAAAGAGAATGGAAACTTTGGGACTTCATTGAATTGTTCTTTAGCAATTATCAGAACCAACAGATTGGTAATGTAACTTCAAGGCATTACTTGTATGCTGATCTTCTTAAATACTGTCTTCCCCATTCTCACATTGATTTCATCTTCACCAACAATTTGGGTTGTCCTCTTCAGAGGTGTGGATTTTGTTGGTTTAAGAGCATAAAAAGAGCCTGCTGGAATGGGCCAAAGGACCATCTTGTCCAACACAGTGGGCAACTAGATGCCTATAGGAAGCCCACTATCAGAACCTGAGTGCAACAGCACTCTCCTATCCTGAGATTCCTCTGAACTGGTATTCAGAGGCCTACTGCATCTGACACTGGAGGTAGAACATAGCCTTATCCTCCATGAATTTGTCTAATTTTCTAAAGGCATCCAAACTGGTAGCCATCACTGGGGATGTGGGAGCGAGTTCCATTGTTTAGGTATGCACTGTCTGAAAAAGTATTGTCCTGACTCTTCTAAAATTGAGCTTCATCCATGAGTGTCATGAGAGGGCAAAAAACTTCTCTGCATCTACTTTCTCCATACTATGCATCATTTTATCAACTTCTTATTCACCTTTTCTCTAGACTAAAAAGTCCCATATGTTGTAACCTTTCCTCCGTCCCCTTGGTGATGCCCCCCCTTCTGAACCTTTCTAATATCTTTTTTGAGATAACACAACCAGAACAGTACACTGGTTTCTCAGCGTGGTTGCACCATATAATGAATGGCATTTTGATATTGGCAGTTCCGTGTTCAGTCCCTTTACTAATGATTCTTAACATAGTATTCATCATCTTCTCAGCTGTCACACACTGGATTGATGTTTTTACTAAACTATCCACTACAGCCCTAATATCTTGTTCTTGGTCAGTCACTGCCAGTTCAGACTCAGTGAGCATACACTGTGTTTTGGAGGTCACAAAATCAGAGAGGTGTTAATAATTGCTAGCATGTTTAGATCTCATGTTTGTTTGCTATTTAGGAACAGTCTTTGTATAAAAGAGTGGCAGTGAATAATTTCTGCTTGACACAAATTTCTTTTCCTATCTGTGCTGGCCTTTTTGTTGTCTGTTTTTCGACAAATCAAATGTTATATGGGCATTTGGAATCTATACCGACACCTGTTTGATTAGATGTAGAGATGTCTTGTTAATGTCATATTTTATCTGAATTGATGTTTTATCAGAGGGAGGGAAAAGCATTGCAAGAACAGCTCAGCTGAATGCAGAGGTGAAGCTGGGCTATTTAATGCAAGTCCCTTGCAACACATGCAAGAACTTGCTGAGCCCACTCTTTAAAGCTTAATCCTGTAAATTCTTTGTCTTATAGGAAGATGACGATTCAGAGACTGAAAAACCTGAGGCTGATGACCTAAAGGTATTTGGAAGAGTGTTATGATGGGAATACAGTGTAAATAGCATGATTAGTTCATCATTTGCCTCTCATATTGTTGACAAGCTGGTGCAAAATCTTTTTGTGGGGTCTGTGGGAAGGAACTCTTGAAACACTTAGAAATAGCCCAGATTTTGAAAGGCTACTAAAATGACTTTATAGAACAAATTAGGTAACTCACTACATTATGAAATATTTTGCATGGGTTCTGATGGCTATTGGCTGAAAACCTAGTCCATTCAACGAACATATTGTGAATGATCAGATTGCTTTTTGCCATGTGCAAGCATATTTTTCTAAGAGTACATGTGTACTTATTTGAATCTATACAGTGTTTAATACTGCCTTGTGTTTAATAAATACTGGAGTATGTGGTGAGCCATGCTGCCCAGAAAGTTCTCGTGTTGCCACCCTCCAGACCTAATGTGGAGGAACCACATGAAGATGGGCCTCAAATGATGAATGCAGATTCCAGGATGGTTTATATGGGGGAGAGGTGGTCCTTCAGGTATTGCAGTCTTGAGCTGTTTAAGACTTTATAGGTCAAAACCAGATTGGGCCCAAAAAATAATCGTCAGCCAGTGCAGTTGGGCCAGGATTGGTGTAATATGCTCAAACTGTCTTGTCCCAGTGAGTGACACCGGGGATTTGGTCATAGCAACTGATTTTTGGCACGGGGGTGGGGAGTTGTTGTAAATAATTAAGTGCTGCAGAGTAGACTAAGAGGGTGCCACTGGCGTGTGTTTCCCCCCTTCCTCCTCTCTCCTGTATGAATTTGCTTATCTTTTCCAGTTTTTTTTTTTTTTTATAATATATTTATTGAAGTTTTCAAATAAAGCATATATTAGATAAGCACCACTTATCATTGTCCATTTAACATCTCTCAATTGTTACATGGGACTCCCCCACACCTCCCGCATACACTTACATCATTATTAAATTAATTTCAAACAAATTATCATTTAACTCATCTTAATTAATAATCTTAATTTGGTTTGACATATAATTCAGCCTTAAATCTAATTTAATGGTAGACAATTGTCTGCACTGGCATCCAATTCAGCACTCAGCCAAATTACAATATTTTTGTAAATAAATCTTAAATTTCCTCCAGTCTTCTTCCATCCTTTCTTCTCCCTGGTCTCGAATTCTGCCGGTCATCTCGGCTAATTGCATATAGTCCATCAGTTGCATCTGCCATTCTTCCACAGTGGGTAGCTCCTGAGTTTTCCAATTCTTGGCAATTAATATTCTTGCTGCTGTTGTTGCGTACAAAAAGAATGTTCTGTCCTTTTTTAACACACTCTGGCCGACAATACCCAGGAGAAAGGCCTCTGATTTCTTAGTAAAGGTGTATTTAAACACCTTTTTTAATTCATTATATATCTTCTCCCAAAAGGCCTTCACTCTAGGGCAGGTCCACCAGAGGTGAAAAAATGTTCCTTCATTTTCCTTACATTTCCAACATTTGCTATCAGACGAATGGTATATTTTAGCCAGTTTAACAGGGGTCATGTACCATCTATACATCATTTTCATCACATTTTCCTTCAACGCATTACATGCAGTGAAGTTCAGCCCAGAGGTCCACAACCTTTCCCAATCTTCAAACATAATATTATACCCAATATCCTGCGCCCATTTTATCATTGTTGATTTTACCATTTCGTCATGTGTGTTCCATTTCAGCAGCAAGTTATACATTCTTGAAAGTACCTTAGTCTTAGGTTCTAACAGTTCAGTTTCTAACTTTGACTTTTCCACTTGGAATCCTAGCTTTTTGTCATTTTTAAACACTTCTTTAATCTGAGCATAGTGTAACCAGTCTCGCACTTTGTCTCTCATCTTTTCTAAACTCTGCAATTTCCAGTTGTCACCATCCTTTTCTATTATCTCCCAATATTTTGGCCAGTTGGCCTCCATATTGGCTCTTTTCCGAGCCTTAGCCTCCAGGGGTGACAGCCACCTCGGAGTTTTATTCTCCAGTAAGTCTTTATATTTTGTCCAGACATTAAAAACTGATTTTCTGACAATATGGTTCTTGAAGGCCTTATTTATCTTAGCTTTATCATACCATAAATATGCATGCCATCCAAACGCATTATTAAAACCTTCCAAATCCAAGACATCCGTATCTTCAAGAAGTAACCAATCTTTTAACCAGCAGAAAGCTGCAGCTTCATAATACAACTTTAAATCTGGCAGGGCAAAGCCCCCTCTTTCTTTCGCATCTGTTAATATTTTAAATTTGATTCTGGGCTTTTTGCCCTGCCAGACAAATTTAGAAATATCTTTCTGCCACTTCCGGAAGCACTCTGTCTTGTCTACAATCTGCAGTGTCTGAAACAAAAATAACATTTTTGGCAATACATTCATCTTGATGGCAGCTATTCGGCCTAACAAAGAAAGTTTTAGTCTTGACCAACTATCCAAGTCTCTCTTAATCTCTGACCAACATTTTTCATAATTATCTTTAAATAAACTCAGATTTTTTGCTGTTATGTTTACCCCTAGGTATTTAACTTTTTTAACCACATTTAGTTCTGTCTCTTTCTGAAGCTGTTCCAACTCAATATCTGTCACGTTTTTCCCCAAAACTTTAGTTTTTTGCTTATTTAACTTAAATCCTGCCACTCGACCAAAGTTTTGAATCAGTTGTAGTACTCTTTTCAAACTAGACTCCGGCTCCTGTAATGTCAGAACTAGGTCATCTGCAAAAGCTTTAAGTTTATATTGTTTCGCTCCGACCTGAATCCCTTCCACCAACCGGTCCCCCCTAATCATATTCAGGAGCACTTCCAGAACCGAAATAAACAGTAATGGGGAAATCGGGCAGCCTTGTCGTGTACCTTTTTCAATTTTAAACTCTTCTGTAACCACATTGTTAACTATCAGTTTAGCCTTTTGTTCTGAATATATTGCCTCAATCCCGTTCTCAAACCCCCGTCCCACTCCCATTTCTTTTAAATTCCCCTTCATAAATTTCCAAGATATGTTGTCAAAGGCTTTCTCCGCGTCTATAAAAATTAAAACTGCTTTAGTGTTTATGTTTGTTTGTAAAAGTTCCAATATGTCTATGATGTTCCTTGTGTTAGTAAACATATGTCTGCCCGGGAGAAAGCCTGCCTGGTCTTTATGGATTATCTCACTTAAAACTTTCTTAAATCTTCGTGCCAAAACATCTGCAAATATTTTGTAATCCACATTTAAAAGGGAGATGGGACGGTAATTCTTGAGTTGTGTCTTTTCAGTTTCTGACTTTGGAATCAATGTGATAAATGCTTCTTTCCACGATTCAGGCGCCTTCTTCCCCTCCATTATTTCATTACTGACCTCCAACAAAGGTTGTATCAAATAATCCTTCAATGTCTTATAGTAGTTAGAGGTCAGTCCATCTGGCCCTGGTGATTTGCCCTGTTTCAGACTCAGGATGGCCTGTTCAATCTCTTGTCGTGTTATTTTGCCATTTAAAATTGTTCTATTTTCTTCTGACAGCTTTGCTAATCCATTTCTCTCCAAAAATTGTGTAATCTCTATTTCATCTTGTGGCCCTTGAGTATATAACTTTTTAAAATACCTCTGGAAGCACTTTCTAATCTCTCCCGGGTTCTGAATGTTCCTTCCTTCAACCTCTAAGTTTGTTACTGTATTTAATCTTTGTCTCCTTTTCAACTGCCAAGCTAGCAGTTTCCCACATTTATTTGCCGATTCAAAAGTTTTTTGTTTCATTGTTTTAATCTTCCATTCTATTTCCTGATTTATCAGCTTGGAATATTGCGCCTGATAAAGTTTAATTTCTCTCAGAATCGGTTGGGACTTCGGGTTAGATCTTAACTTCTTCTCCAACTCTTTGATACTTTCCAGAATTTTATCTTTCTTTTCATTTTGCAGTCTTTTCTTTAAGGAATTCTGTTGAATCAAGAACCCTCTCATCACAGCTTTACTTGCATCCCAGATAGTTCTTTTTTCCACCGTAGTGTTCAAATTAATCTCAAAATAGTCCTTTAAGGTTTTTTGGGCCTTCTTTACAATTCTTTGGTCTCTAAACAGGCCATCATTCATCTTCCATCTAAAGGAGCCGATTGGGATCAATGTCATATCCATTCTCAAGGCGTTATGGTCGGAGCATGTTTTGGGGCAGATTTCCACCTTCCTCACCTTAGGTGCCAGACTTCTAGTTATCCATATTTGGTCGATTCGTGTCCAAGTCAGTTGAGCTTCAGAAAAGAATGTTCCTTCTCTTCCCAGGGGGTTTCTAACTCTCCAGATGTCAACCCAGTCCATATTGTCAGTCATTTCAAAAAAGGTCTTAGGTAGTCTTCCCTCTTTAGTAATGTTCTGGTTCTGTGACTTATCCATATTTGTTGATACGACCCCGTTCATGTCCCCCATCATGATGACGTTGTTGTAATCCAGATAATCCAGCATGGTCTCGTGCAACTTCTTATAAAAATCCGATTTTCCTTCATTTGGAGCATAAATTCCTAATATCAAAATTTTTTCTCCTTGATACTGTACTTCTATTGCGAGGATTCTTCCACTTTCATCTTTAAAGAGAAATTTTGGTGAAAGGCTCTCTTTTGCATAGATCACTACACCTCTCTTTTTAACTGTATCCGATGATATAAATTCTTGACCAAGCCTTTTATTTATTAACACCTTTCTATGGAGCCTAATCACATGTGTTTCTTGTAAGCATATAATGTCCAATTGTTCCTTTTTTAAAATATGAAAAATTTTAGACCTTTTTTCGGGACTGTTACAGCCATTTATGTTCCAGCTCAAAAGCTGCAGAGACATCCTGGATAGATCTGGTTATTCTTTCTGGGGTGGTACCTTGTTCTCCGATCCTTGAGGATCCGAGGGGGCGGGCTCCCCTGGAAGTTCTGGCGCTGGCAATCCAAGTCCTTTGTGGAGGTCTTCTCCGTGTGCTCCCAAAAACTTGTCTCTATCTTCCACTGTTTTGATTTTGATCTTTCTCCCTCTGTAGGTAAAGGATAATCCTTGTGGAAACTCCCACCTGAAGATAATTGCGTTGCTTCTCAACAGTCTTGCCAATTCCGTGTAGTTAGATCTAAGGTCCAGCAACTGCTTAGGAATGTCCTTGTAGATTTCAATTCTCTTGCCCAAAATGTCTAGTGACTTTTCGTAGTGCAGGCCCAAAATCTTGTCCCTTTCCTCCTTTGATCTCAGTGTTATCAAACAATCTCTGGGCTTCTCTGTCCTTCTGACTCTGCCAAGCCTAAAAGCAGATACAATTTTAAAGTCTTTTTCCTCTAACTTCCAAAACTTGGCAAATTCCTTAGTTAGAAATTCAATAAAATTATCTTCTTCCACCTCTGGTATTGACCGTATCCTCAAGTTGGTCTCCCTGTTTCGCAGTTCTGTCATCAAAAAGTAAATCTGATGTTCTCCAACTTGTTTGCTGAGTGGTCTTACTTCTTTCTCAAGTTCTTCCAATCTTTGACTAGTATCTTCAGCCAGTTTACGATTTTCACCTACAGCCTCCTTTAATTCTCCAATAGACTGGGCATTCTGTGCAACTTGTCCAGTCAGCTTATTCAAGCTTTCTGTGTTCTGTTCAATTTTAGCTGTATGCAGATCAGCCTTCTTGTCCAGAGCCTCCAGTTTCTCCAAAATTTTCTCCAAGACAGAGCTACTTGTCCCTGAAGCCATATCTCCCAGGTGCAGCTCCTCTGTCTCACCCTCCCCTGCCTGTATTAGGGAGGCCGCCTCTATGTCTGGAGGCAAAGTGGAAGGCAAGGCCGGCACAGAAGATCTACGCTGTGAGGCTGCAGATAAAGTTAGAGTTGTTTGTTTAGTCCTTCCTCTTCTCCTTGCGCCACTCATTCCAAAGTTATCTGTAATCCAAGGTCAATCCAAGTTGTTCCCATGAGAAAGCAGAGTCCCAGATACAATAGTCAAACAGAGGCCGGGAAAGGGAAAGTAAAACAAAGTCACTGCTGTAAGTCCAAAATCCTCTAGAGGGAGCTTAATACGTCTTCAGGGAAAAGATCAAATCCAAGTTAGACTTATAAATTTAAATCCATGTCTATCGCCTCCACAATGTATTATTTTTAGCAGAGTAAAACTTAAAACAAAACAGTGTTTCTTACAGTGCCTTGACTGCAACAGTTTCAAAGTATCCAGTTCCAACTCAGAATGTTTCAAAACCTGAATTCAATGTATCCAAAGTTGCAAACTGGTGCTCATCCAGGCAGCTCCAGCACCAGAGATTCTTATTTATTTTATAATCCACTGGTGCCACAGAAGAAGGATATCAATGCACCCCGAATATGACCAGCAAAAGTCAATAGCTCAAAGTCTTTCACTCAGAAAACTGCTTTAACAGGGTGCCAGCATTTAGTTAACGCATAACTTTTTGTCTCCACTCCTCCTGCTCTTTGCTTAAAGTTCAGTATAGCGGGAGATGGGCTTCCTGCTTATCCTCACTCCGTTTTCAGCCAGATTTCAACTTTTTAAAAAAGTTTTAAAAGTTTCATAAAGTTCTCAAAAAGTTTCAGAAAGTTGACAAAAGTTTCAGAAAGTTTTCAATGTCCAAATTTACTCACGGGTTGTAGTTTCCAAAGTTCAGAAAAGTTGCAGGAAGAAAGGACAGCGCTGACCGGCAACAGCAACGCGGCTTCACTTCGCTGTTTGCGCAACGACCCACAGCGCCGCTACCCCCTCCGCGATCCGGAGCCCCTTACGGGGTCCCTTCAGCGTTTTGGGGGCTGCTTCTGGCGCCCGCCGGGTCCCGAGACCACAGGCTTCTGCCACCTGTGGTTTTCCTGAATGGGTCTCCGCTTCGCCGTAGCGGACGACCCGTTTACAGCGGAGCTCCCTTCTCCTTACTCGGAGAAGGCAGCCATTACCGGTCGCGCCGCCTCCGGAAGTCTCTTTTCCAGTTTTGCCCCAAGTGTAGCATTGCAGTATGTACTGATGCCAAGCAAAGTTCAGAGATGATTTGCAGACCCTGATACAAGCCTGCTGGTTTGTACTAACCTTGGTGAAAATATTAGAGCAAACCAAGGAAAGGAAGAGCAGGAGCAGTTTCACAGTATGCTTCCTGTCTTCTGACCATCATTTAGCAGTGTCTGTGCCATGTCAGTGTGATCAGCAGCTATCATTGTATGTTGAATTGTGCTGTGGCCAGAATCTTGGGCATTCCTTGCATTGACATGCTAAACTTTATGCTGACTAGGTAAACTATACTGATGGTACACTAATGTAATCTTTTCCACATAAACTCTTAAGTTTATTTTGTGAATTTTTTTATATAAAGCTGCTCATTTACATAATATTCTAGCATGGTGTTGTCTGCTCTGTCAGTAGTTCTCCAGAGCTTTGGGCAAGCTTCTTTCCCGCTATCCACTAATTTAAGTAAGGTAAAGGTAAAGGGACCTCGACCATTAGGTCCAGTTGTGGCCGACTCTGAGGTTGCAGCGCTCATCTCGCTTTATTGGCCAAGGGAGCCGGCGTACAGCTTCCGGGTCATGTGGGCAGTATGATTAAGCCGCTTCTGGTGAACTAGAGCAGCGCATGGAAACGCTGTTTACCTTCCCGCCGGAGCAGTACCTATTTATCTACTTGCACTTTGATGTGCTTTCAAACTGCTAGGTTGGCAGGAGCAGGGACTGAGCAATGGGACCTTCTGATCAGCAAGTCCTAGGCTCTGTGGTTTAACACACAGAGTCAAGGGACTAATTTAAGTAGGGTTTTTCATTTTTTCTGGAGGGCCACGAATGAAACCTGGGACCTTTTGCATGGCAAGCATGTGCTGCACTACATGTGCCATATAGATACTACATTGAATGTATAGAAGCATCGACATTATGCCATACTAGTGGTGTTAGAAACTCAGATATATAAGCTAGGTGCCAAATGGCTCTTTAAACCAGGGTTACAGTCACCAGTGCTGCGCTGGCTCGCCAGATGCAGCTTCGTCACGCTGGCCACGTGACCCGGAAGTGTCTCCGGACAGCGCTGGCGCCTGGCCTCTTAAGTGATATGGGCGCACAACCCTAGAGTCTGTCAAGACTGGCCCGTATGGGCAGGGGTACCTTTACCTTTACCTTTACAGTCACCAAAAGGGAATGCCTTGTTGCCATATGGGGGCCTGATGGCTCAAAAGTCTCTTTCCCCCCACCAATACAACTTTTTTGGTCCCTGAAATTCATTCTGATTGTGCAGATCAAATATAACGAATAGAATTATACAGGATGTGTTGCTAGTGTATGAAAGCAATCAAGATCCAAGGATCCCCAGGGATGCACCCCCAGGTGATGATTTCAGGTGCCATCCTGGCACCAAGGAATCTTCACTTGGTCGCAAGTGGCCAATAGCCAAGGGCAAAATGTGCCTAGCGAATATTAAATGCTGTGTACCACATTCCAAAACTACTTCATATGTACAAACAGGCCATTTAAATGGTCTTGTTTGGCCTCCTACATTCTGTGTAATGTGGTGGTGCAATACTGTTTTTCTCTTCCTGTCACTGAATCAAATACCACTTTTGATAGTTCGTGCATGTGGAGCGCTGTGCGTGCCCTTTGAGTTCCTTCTTGTCCTGTAGTTACATCATAACATTTTCTGGGCTGGTTACTTGATTATCTGTTATGCAGTACAACTTAAATCTCTTAACTGGGTTGAGAGCCCTTACTTATATTCAGAATCACGCTGTCTGTTCAATAGTACACCAGAAGGTGTCACTGTTCTTCCAGGTGGATTTATCCAAGTTAAGCTACTATAGGTTGTATTAAGCTGCTGTGTGTTCATAAAAGGCTACCACAATATTCTTTCATTTTTGGGACTTGTGCTGCTCTTGTCGATGTTGCTATAGATAATATAGTTGAAACTTGACAGAAGACTTTACAGCCACATTGCATATGTGAACAGCATGTTCCAGTAAGCTTTTCAAGCTCAGACATTGATGTCAAACAGTGATTTCCTCTTAAGCCCCCAGGGCAAGGCTAGTTAAAGTAGGCCAGAGTCTTTTTAAAAAGGAGGCTCTGGATAGAGCAGAAAGATGTCACAATTCCTTTGACAATGTTACCTTGATTCAGTAAAAAATGCAGCAGTAATAAACTACAATCACTGCATAGCATCCATCATGTCAATCTGGGGGTGTTATAGAACCATTTTCTCCCTAGATATTTCTTTAATGTAATTATTTTCAACTATGGGCAAAGAAATGGAGATAATATTTCAACTAGCACTTAGACTGAGATATGTTAAATGCAATGTAGAGAGCATGTTCTAGATAATGTTAATATAAAAGAAAATTATAAACTGCTTTATTAGTGGCATATACAGTGGTACCTCGCAAGATGAATGCCTCGCAAGACGAAAAACGCGCAAGACGAAAGAGTTTTCCGTTTTTTGAGTCGTTCCGCAAGACGAATTTCCCTATGGGCTTGCTTCGCAAGACGAAACGTCTTGAGAGTTCTTGCGAGTTTGTTTCCTTTTTCTTAAAGCCGCTAAGCCGCTAATAGCCGCTAAGCCGCTAATAGCCGTGCTTCGCAAGACGAAAAAACCGCAAGACGAAGAGACTCGCGGAACGGATTCATTTCGTCTTGTGAGGCACCACTGTACCATATTTTTCTGTGTACTAGGTTTTCCCTCTAAAAAATAATTTCCCTCTAAAAAATAATATCAAAAATTAGGGGGCATCTTATACATGTATAGTGCCAATAGTGGATTTTCTTAAATCTGAGTCCCCAAAAATAGGGGACGTCTTATACATGGGGGTGTCTTACACACGAAAAAATACGGTAATTCCATATTGGCTAAATCTGTCCAGATAAGGGTAGTAAGTGTTGGGTGTATGGCTAGTAATGGGGCTGACTTTATTCATGTATGGTGGAAATGCCCAATTATCAATCTTTCCAGGAAGAAAATTGCATATGTAATTTCTCTCATAATTCATAAGAAGAGTCCTGCTGAAGGCCCATCTGGTTTCTAAATGTTCTCACAGTGGCCAAATGCCTGTCACAAAATGCTATGATACACTCCCTGGTTCCCCTTTCCCTGTGGCCTTTCCTCCCCCAGAATAGCAGTGACAATGACCTGTGGATGAATACAAACTAAGATTCAAAGGTCAGGAAGGTAGGTAGCATTAAAAGGCAAGTTCCAGACTTATTTTACCCCCAAAAAAATCCTGCTATGTTTCCTTAGCTCTGGAAATCTTTGGTATCAAGGAAGTAAAGTTTTCCATGAGCTTGAATAGATTGTGTGCGCACTCCATAAAAGAGAGGACGCTTTTCTTCGCCGCCCCATTCTGTTCTGGAGGGTCTACCACCCGGAGCTGATTTTCAGTGGGTCCTGGGAAGTGGAATCTTCATGAGTATAAGGGCAGCAATTTGTTTCCACCTCTCCTTTTTAAAGAAATTGTCCCAGTTAGACTTCTAAAAGAATTCCAGTCACTGAATGCATTGAATATAAAAATCTGAAAAGGTAACTACAGAATATGCACCTTAAAGTGTGTCTCTTGCAGAGAACTCTCCTCAAGGATTCTGGTTCTAAGTTTGAATATAGGTAAACTACAAGAGGTAACAAGTGAGATCATTCCTTCTGCTTAAGTCATCCAGGTAATGTTCACAGAGGAATAATTAACTTTGCCCATGATTACTAATCTGACTACGCTGATATGAGCAAGTTAATACACAGTGCCCTGCCCTTTTCAAGTGAGCCTTTGACACTTGCCTGTGTGCTTTAAAACACTTAAAATCCTTTGAGGAGCTCCTTCTATTTATGCCCCTTTCCAGATTTGGTTAGAATGCTGCCATGTTAGAGTTCTAAATTTAAACAGTATTGAATTTGCAACACCAAAATACTTTTTCCTGAACATTACTTCCAGTGATACTCTAAGAAGCCATGTTGACTTCTCACTAACTTTGGTATTTGGCTTTAGCTCTGGTGGGAGTTCAGTGTAAGATGTGAAAGATCAGGTTGTTGCCATACCCTCTCTCCTCTTTACCCCCATTCCCAATGGCATGCTGCTTTTGTACAGTATAGTCATGATCTTTGACAAAAAGGCAAGTAGTTTGAACTGTCTCTTGCCCTTTGGAAAGAGCGAAGATTCTCTAGATCCTTTATTCTGTTGTCGGATCCTGTGCCAAGGACTAAAGTCTGCAAATAATGCATCATAAATTGCCACCCCTGGTCTTTAACAGGAAGAGGTATTCATTTGGTTACTTAAAATGCCAAGAGGAATGAGGGGCACAGTGTGAGTCATGCACTGTCTATTGTGAGTCAAGGTTAGAAAACCACTGATAGGCTATAGGAATCACCAACTGCCAGTCTCTGTGTCAAATTATCCTACCAGCTACCAATCCAGATGCAAGAGGGGTATAGGTGGAAATAGGAGGTGTACTAGTAGAACTTTCCAGCAGGTCATTTCTGGGAGTAGGGGTACCACTTTGGCACAACCATTTGCTTCTCAAAGTAACCCTCTTAGCAAAACCTAGTTAGTGTCTGGTCTAGAAAGTAACATATGGTTGTCCCTCATGCATCTAAGCCTAATGTAGTGGGTTTAATGGTTAATCCAGACAGGAGCAAAAAAAAGGAAACCCAGAACAAAGTCTCTGTCTCCTTCATTACTTCTTTCTGCCCAGTTATTTATACTATAAAAGTGAATGAGGGAATGAAGCTTCCTAGGACCTTTGTAGAACAGCTTTGGTTAGCTGTTTGGAAGATGAGACATGTCCATTACGTGTCTGCTTGTTCTTCCCACAGCAGGAGTGCAAGCTGCAACAAACCCCTGACTCCCTCAAGTGTTGAATACCACAGATTGTCGACATGGGTGTGGTGTGGCTTTCAAATGGGAGGGAAGGGTATTTTAGATTGTGTTAGCTGCCAGAAGAAAAAAAACCTACCCTTCCCAAATGCCCCTTGCTGAGAGACCTGATGACTTGAGCTAGATGGGCACTGTTCTTTCATTGCTATTCCGTGACTGTTGACATTCTTGCATTAAAAAACAAACCAAAAACCATTTTGTATATTAAGCATGTCAAAACCTATCTTAGGACCCAGGTTAAAAGTGAACACTGCATCTAGTCAGTTTCCGCATCTCACGTCATCAAAAAAAGTTACCTCTCTGCAGGAAATGGCTGTTCCCAGGGCAAATTGAGACTTGTCAGACCATGAGTGTGTTCATCCACATGCCACTAAACAAAAGTACCATAGAGGTGAGTGCCTCTTGTGAGAAAAGGTCTTGGGATGAATTCAGTTGCTTTTTTAATCCAAAGAGGCTCTCTAGTGCATGGGTAGGCAAACTAAGGCCCAGGGGCCAGATCCGGCCTAATCGGCTTCTAAATCCGGCCCACAGATTGTCTGGGAAACAGCATGTTTTTACATGAGTAGAATGTGTCCTTTTATTTAAAATGCATCTCTGGGTTATTTGTGGGGCATAGGAATTTGTTCATTTCCCCCCACCAAAATATAGTCTGGCCCCCCACAAGGTCTGAGGGACAGTAGACCGGTCCCCTGCTGAAAACTTTTGCTGACCCCTGCTCTAGTGCTTCCTAAGGAAAGGTGTTTTTCCCTTTCTGTTTAAGCCAGCCACTATTAGCTGTTCAAATACTGCACATTACTAGTGAGTGGGATTTCTGTTCAAGATATGGAGAGCATGCTGCATGAAGCATTAATAGCAACTAGCTGAAAATTGAGAAACCCTGGGGAACTGTAGTGTTGGCACCCTGCCTGAGCAAGACTGTAAAAACCTACAGTTCTTAATTATAAATGTTCCTAAACATACTTAACAAAATTCAATTGTAGCATACCATTTTCTGACTAAAAGCCAGAAAGTACCGTATTTTTCGCTCTATAAGACGCACATTTTCCCTTCCAAAAATTAAGGGGAAATGTGTGTGCGTCTTATGGAGCGAATGCAGGCTCCTTGGCTTCAGTCATAGCAACATGAAGCCTCCAAAGCCCAGTGGAAGTGCTCCCGCTGCGCTCTGGAGGCTTTGTGTTGCTTTCGCTGAAGCCTGGAGAGCGAGAGGGGTCGGTGCGCAGTGGGAGCTTCGGAGTGCAGTGGGAGCTCCTGCTGCGCTTCGGAGGCTTCGGGTTCTTTTCGCTGAAGGGTAGGTGCCCCTTCAGCTAAGGCGCAGCGCCCCTTCGGCTAAGCGGGAGGAGAAATGGAAGGGGCTCCGTTTCTCCTGCCGCTTCGCTGAAGGGGCGCTGCGCAGATAGGGGGAGATTTTCTTCTTCTTCTTCCCCTCTAAAACAAGCTGCGTCCTATGGTCGGGTGCATCCTATAGAGTGAAAAATATGGTATCTCATAGAATCTTGTTGGGAGGGATCTTGAGGATCATGTAGTCCAGCCCCCTGCAATACAGGAATGTGCAGCTGGTCCCTTACAGGGATCAAACCTGCAACCTTGGTATTGTTAGCACTACACTCTAACCCACTGAGGTATCCAAACAGTGGGCCAGCAAATAAACTCTTCCTTAGTCTAGATGTTGAACAAGACAAACAAATCAAGCAGGGTACAGGGAGGGGATGTTGTTGGTAATTGTATAGTAGAAACTTCATATGCAACTTACTCAGAAAATCTTAATAAAATGTTCACTGGGGGGGACAGAAACGATGAGCCACAATTTCTGTAGCTGCTTTCAGCTCTGAAGCTCAACAACTTTGGGGTAAACTTCAATCCTAAAAAAAGCTAGTAGTTGATGACAGGTGACTGGACCTGACATTCAGTGTTAGGGTATTTAAGGACTCCCGTGTGTTTAAAAACACTTCATGATTCAGTTGACTTCTGGTTTGCCAAATGTTGTTTGTTTGGGTGCCTACCGTACTAGTTCAGTGGATTTATACAGTGTTAATATAGCTTAAAGGTAAAAGGCAAAATTAAAGACATCTGCTTTCTGTTATGTTAAGATCGAAAAGATTACAATCTGAGGAGTTGACTCCTCATATATTGATGTTCCTTCCTGTTTGCAGCTGGGATAATATTTTTTTTGTTCTCGCCTCTGCAAAATAAATATAGTTGTCATGCAGGAATCTGGAAAAAGGGATTTATTTACAGAGGTATACATGAATTTCTCCCTTTACCTTTAGCAGAATCCACAATGTAACCTGCTCAGCTTCCTAATATTTCCCCCCAGAAAAAAAATAGTTTCTCATCTTAAGTTTGGCATTTGTCCTACGGGCTTGTCACGAAGCTGGCAAACAGGATACATCCATGGGAAGTGTGGTTTGTTTTGGGCCTTCTCCCAGTATTTTTCCTCCCACCCTCATTGTTGGACAGGAAAACTTCCTGCTTTTACTCTCCCACAGCTCCATGCAGACTGAAATTGGCACAATGTATTGAAGTTAATGTATGCCATATAATTTTCAATAGATGAAAATAGTTTGTCATGCAGTTCTCACCTTGCATGTTAGTTTCCTGAATCCTGGTGGATTTCTAGATTGGATTGGGGGTTCTTGCCCTTCCTCTGAAGTAATAATCTGTTATTAAATTGTATATATGTACAGCAATTTACATATACATTAAAGCCAAGAAGTCTGACAGGTTGAGAACATTAGCTACTTACAGGCCTTTGTATATGTTCCTCATCTTGTATAGATGTTGCCTTTTAATCAGTCAAGTTTTGAACATGTAGATTCTACTTTTTAACATTTTTTATTATCGCTAGCATATCTTCCTTTTTAATAGAAAATTTGCTGGATAGTCTGAAGAACATCTCCTGGTGACTTAGCAAAGAACTATGTAAACGACAAACATTGCCATTATCATATCTAGAACTCCTGTCCTGTTTCTTCTGTTTATGTGGGAAAGTGCATAAAGCTGTACAACTCCCTGTGGGCCACAATTGATAGGTTGGTGAGACCACCCACTTGTCAATCACCTATTGTCATAATTTCAGGTGATAGATATTTGTTCATGTTCTTAAAGCAGTTGCTGTAACTACTGATCCTTTGAAAATACTGGAGGATGTGGCTTTGAGTCCAAGCCTCTTTCTTCGGCCCTCTCAGCTTCATAAATATAGCTAGCTTAAAAATGAAAAAAAACTTTAGTGTTTCAGAATTGATAGTATTAATATGTTGTGATAGCTTGAATTAATAGCTTAGTTACAGATTTGGTACTGTCAGGTGCATAATAAATTCCTTTGTCTAGAATTACTGTTATGGACTACCATGCAAATTCCTGCACACATGCTCTATAACTTGAACTTGCAGGCGATATTTAACTTACTGAGAATCCGTGTACTTAAAAGTTGTGATAGCTCATGATTGCAAAGAGAAACTTAAACTGCTATCTGTGACAAGTGGCATTTTTCAGTAACTCCGATATCCTAAAGATGAGATAGTCAAGGCTGACTATGAAGAAGGAAATGATCCAGGTTGCACATAACACCAGGTCATGTTTTAGTGCAAGAGCTGGAACGAGTCCAAGCAATGCTGCAGGCCCCCACCCTCCTCTCCTCCTGTACTCCTGTAACATTTGGCTTCACTTTCCATGAATTTTGGCTTGTCCTTGACTACAAAGCAGAGTTTAGAGGTTTAAAACAAATCCAGGTTAGTTTTGAAATAAACCAGATTCATAATCTAGTTTGCCTCTTTGCTTCATATGTTGGGACAAGCCAGGAAGTGAAACAAAATAATTCAAGAGGAGAGGCAGGTGGAGGATAGGATTGGGACTTTGGTCATGATAGTTCTAAACCATGATTTAGTGTTAATGTGAACCAGACCATTATTGAGCTGCTTGTGTTTTGGGGAAGGTTTTTTGGTTGCTTTCCAGTAGCAAAACATGTAGTAGGAGCACACAACTTCAAACTTGATCCATTTGACCTAAAGCTTGCAATGAGTCACCACTACCACTAGAAATCTTGGGCAGCATGTACAACCTGTACTGTTTCTGTAAGGTCCTGTCAAAGTTCAAAGCAGCTTTTATTGATTGCTCTGGCCTTGCTGTCATGCCATATCAATTATCAGATAGGACAGAAGTGCTATGATTGACCTTGGTTTACAAAAGTGCAAAAGGTTGGCTGTTCTTACCGTCTGTCTGGGATATTTTCCTGATGATGCAAGGTAGCCAGCGGCCGAATAACCTAGCCTTTATTTGCAAACTGATTTGGTTAGAGTGGTTGACAGCACAGCTTGTTTAGAAGAAGTATACATTTAACTTGACCCGTTCTCCCATCAGACACCCACAACATTCCAGAACTCAAGGTTACGATAACAAAAGATTGTCTTGTTCTGTACTGCTCCTGAGTGAGATCCAAAGATGAT
This sequence comes from Podarcis filfolensis, assembly GCF_964270895.1. Lineage (NCBI taxonomy): Eukaryota > Metazoa > Chordata > Lepidosauria > Squamata > Lacertidae > Podarcis > Podarcis filfolensis. Next base: position 89,831,842 of record NC_139605.1, on the reverse strand, counting down.
TGATGACATCCTAACATTTGCATGACCTTTCATTATGCTGAGGGTGTTCACGTATAGCTGTGGGTTCCATTTGTGTCCCTAGGTTTGTGATACCTCTATCTCAGAGAAATTTGGAAATTTGAAAGTAGTAATTTAAAAACCTTCCTCTTCTGATATTCACTGTAGTCATTTTAATGACATTCTCAGTCCTACTCTGCACTAATACCCTCTCATATTTTGTACCTCTGAATAAAGCAGTGCTTTCCCTTTTTTGTGACAGATGAACCTTTATACTGAAAAATCTGAGCCAAGTCTGGGGAAAGTGCTGTTTAAATATTTCACATTATAATATCTGCACCTTGTGAAGTCCATAGAATCATAGACCTGTAGAGTTGGAATGGGACCACAAAGGTCATCTAGTCCAACCCTCTGCAATGCAGGAATCTTCTGTCCAATGTCTTGAACCCACAACCCTGAGATTAAGACTCTCATACTCTACCGACAGAGCTATCCCATGATTCATAGGATCATTCATCTCTGCTACTGCCACACACTCACTATGTACAATAGCATTTATTATTCCATGTATTACATAAATTTTGATAGTCTTATTTGGCACAGGGATACAGGTTTTATAAGGCTTGAAACCTAGGAGACTTAGCTGCTAGAGCCATGTGTGAAAAAGAAGGAAAAACACTCTTGCCTTGATGAAGGCACCACTTGATTCTGCTGCAAGTGCTTCTGAGTTGGATGATATATTGCAGTGGTCTAGATTTGACTGTCCACTCATTTAAGAGGGAAGCAGTGTACAGCTGTGGTCCACACATCTCAGGAAGGCTATTGTAGAACTGAAAGAGATGCAGGAAACAGCAACCAAAGTGACTAGGGTCCTGGAACAACTTCTGTGTGAAGAAAAGTTTGGAGCTTTTAAATTCATTGGGAGGGGTGAATAAGGGGGAGCATAATAGAGGTGCTCATTTGCTTAATAGTGGGAGATTCAGGAAGTAACGCTTCACACAGCATATAGCTAAACTATGGCATTTACTTCTGCAAAATTTAGCAATGGCCACCAACTTAGGTGGCATTAAAAATGGATTTGACAGATTCATGGAGCATACGGGTATCTAGCTGCTCGTTTTGATGGTTAAATACTACCTCCAGGACAAGAGACACCATGGCTCTGATTTACTGTGATTTACTTAATGTTCTAAAATGATTCCATGTAGTAATGAGAGGCATGAAAACAGCATTGAGCTAGTTCAGTCATGAAGCACTGGGCACACCTCACTCTGCAGTAAGCAGGATTCATATCCTCTGGGCAAAATGAGCACTTGATGGTTGATTACTCAGCAGGGCCTGTTTACTTCATTGTGACGAGTGCCTCCGATATACCCCAAGGCCGTGAAGTCTACAGCTGCGCACAAACCATACATTCAAAGCACATGACTTCCCCCAAAGATTCCTGGGAACTGTAGTTTAAGGGTGCTGCAAATTGTAGCCCTCTGAGGGGTGAACTACAGCTTCCAGGATTCTCATAATGTGCCATTCATTGGTGAAAGTCTTCCTTTAAAACAAGGATTTTGAAGACTTTGTAGGCACTTATGAACTATAGTTGGTCTACTGGAAAACCATATACTGGTAACTTTCCAAAATCACACACATAGATAGCTATGTATCTGTGTTTTTCTAATATTGCATAGTTCTCTGTTTGGACATTTGATACTTTCCTATAGTTTCAGTGCTTCAAATTGAAGCCAAAAGCAAGAGTGCAGGCAGGACACAAGTTTCTATTTTTCCATCAGAAATATTAACTTAAAGTGTATATGTACTAAAAATAGTTCTGTGTGTTAATGAACTAAAATCTTGCCATTAATTAATTAAAACACCTTTATTCATGTTGCAGCCCTATTTCAAAGGCAGCCTGGAGATGTCAGATGGCTCTCTGACATGCAGTCCCCCCCCCAGCTTGATCACCTCTATAAAGTTCAACATCAATATAAATCCACTTCTTCTATCATATATTCATTACCTTTACTTGGATATAAATGTCATGAAGTATAAGGCTTTCTATGCTTACTAGCTACAATGGTTATGTTTACCTCCACTCTCCTAGGCAGTATGCCTCTGAATGTCAGTTGCCACTCAACAAAAGTGCAGAGAGTGCTGTTGCGCTCAGGTTGTGCTTTTGGACTTCCCACAGGCATCTGGTTGGCTGTTGTGAGAACAGGGATGCTGAACTAGATGCACCACTGGCCTGATCCAGCAAGCTCCTCTTACATTCTGCTTTTAAATAAATCTTTTAGCGAAAGCAGTTCTAATTATTCATCAGTTCATTGTGCATAAGTTTCCACATGGCAGACTATTTTGAAGAATGCCTTTGCAGCCTTAGGAAGAAATAGCAGCCCAGTTCACTGCACCTTTGCAAAAAAAACAAAAGCTAGACGAGAGTTTTATGACCCCCCCCCTTCTTGTAGCTACATAGTGTTCTTTAGCAAAGGGGCTGTAAAAACCCCTTCACTGTTGCTAGTGATACGAAAAAAACAAAGCACGAACTTGTAATCCCCTAAGGCCGGCCTAGGGACACTATGGGCATTTAGAAATGTGTACATTGCCATCTTGGATTTGGCAGAGCAGATTTCCAAACTAGCTAACTGAACCCTGGCTTCCCAAAAAGCCATTACTTTTGCCCACCTAAAATTGAAAAGGGAACTATAGTAGCACAGTTGCATTGCTAGCCAACAAGCAGGCAGCATTTGTCTACTTGAATGAATAGGATCAGTGTTTAAGGACCTGTGGGCATTCAGGCAGAGTCTTGGCAAATTACGAAAGACTTGCTTGATGAAGAGAGGATGGAGCTCCCAATGTCTGCTTCTTTTTGTCTAAGGTTAATTTAATAGGAACTTGTGCTTCTTGATGCTTGCCCTTTCTCTTTGTTTGCCTTGCATCCCTCATCCTGACACTTCTGGCTTCTCATAATCTGCCGTGACTTAATTTCTCAGGAGTATCCTGGGTATAAAACCTTCCCTTTCAAGACCTCCTTGGTCTGCCACTCTATGCAAATGTGAAGGTGCAGTTCTTGTGGGTGTCCCTTTGACTCTGTATTAAAGGAGCTAAGTTAATTGGTCTTGAAACCGACCTTTTCCTCTTAGTACACTTCCAGATTCACTGTTTTGACTAATTAGTGTTTTATCAACAAGAATATGCACATAAAGTTGTATCCAATCAAGTTTTCCCACTGGCAGAGATACCTCTGCGGATGCAACAACACTTCTGTCCTTTCTATTTGCCCCCACAATCTAATCTAATAATTCTGTCACTATTTTGGATAGAAACGGAGGACATCCATTATTTAAATGATGGAATATTTGGGTGAGGGCAGCCACCTACTTGAGAAAATACATTGCATTAACTTTAGCCATGTTTCTGACAATATAGTGACATGAGGGCTCTAACCACAGTTGTCTTGGAGTAAAAATAGTTCTCTGGAATCATAGGTATTGATTGCTGTGAGAGGTGCAGTTGCTAGATACTGGGTTGGCACATACATAATAAGCCAGAATACTTTGAAAGTGAAATGAAACATTAGTGAAGGTGTTTCTTCCGTCCCTCAAGAGAGTAGAGGTCCAAGGCAGGCTGTCTCTGGCTCATGGACATAGCATTAAAACATGGTTTTACAGTGTGTGTGTGTGAACCAGCCCAATGTGCCTTGTTATGTGATCCAATTTGAAACTGAGTTATAGCATATTTGCAATTCAGTCGAAATATATAGTGCTCTTCTCAAAGTTTTTCAGTTGTGTCTTTGTGACACATGCATACTATAAAAGTCTTCGTATAATGTAAGTATTTAAAGCATGTTCACAGCAGTGGTGGGGAGCTTGTAACTTTTGAAATGTGCCTGGACTCTTAATTCCCATTGGTCCCTGTCAAAATGGTCAGTGGTCAGGGATGATGGGAGAACTTTGTAAATCAGTAACATCTGAAGAGCCACTGGTTCCCCACCTGTAATTTGCAGGGTAGGATTGGCTAGTACATACCTTTTAAAGGGCTTATTGTACTTACAACTTTTGCTTTTCTCTTTGTTTAGGACTTTTCAGAACTGGAGAAGAGAGATCCCCAAGAACTAGTTGGTGAGTATGAACAAGCTCTAGCATGCCTGTTCTCGTCAATGTTTCCTTGCCTTTCCTGCTCTTCTTGGTTGGCATATGATACAGTATTGGGGATATGCTGGATTTTTGGGAGGTTGCCAGAAGTTCCCATTTTGAAAAGAGCAGAAACATTTATGGAAAACTTCCATTGCAGTCATTGTTTTCCAGTCTGCTGCTGCTTAAGTTTTGGAGCAGGGGAAAGAGGGAAGGCACCATCACCCCCATGGTCAGGCCAAGGAACCTTTGCTTTGGTATGCATGTCCCTTGGAAAGTGCTGCAGCTAAAAGGGAAGGCTTCAGCTTTTGTATGCAGATCCTCTGTACTGCAATACTTTACTTAAGTGCAAAGCAGTTTCACATTCTTTGAAAATTTGTTAAAGGAGGCTCATTTCCCAAGGGGTGAAAATGTTTGTAAAAACTTCCCTGCCACTTCATTTATGCTCAGCACTCTATAGTACAGTCGTACCTTGGTTCTCGAACACCTTGGTACTCGGATGTTTTGGCTCCCGAACGCCGCAAACCCGGAAGTGAGTGTTCCGGTTTGCAAACGTTTTTTGGAAGCTGAACGTCCGACGTGGCTTCCGCAGCTTCTGATTGAGTGCAGGAAGCTCCTGGAGCCAATCGGAAGCAGCACCTTGGTTTTCAAACCGTTTTGGACTCCTGGAATGGATTAAGTTCAACAACCAAGGTACAACTGTATAGGCACATATTGAATTGGTCACATCTGTTAACATTTTATTCCCATTCATAGGAATTGCTACCTGTATAAACTGTGGTTCTGATACTAGTGGCTGCATCTTGCTTCTTTGAAGAATTTTCTGATTCAGCAACTAAATGTACCTTAGAGCAGGGACTCCCAAACTTTGATGTGCGAGATTCAGGTGTCCCATAGCATGTCAGTAAAAATGCAATTAAAAATCATATAGCTCTTAGGACAGCACATTACAATTGCTACAACTAGCAGAAAAATCATTAGGTGGTTGCCCACGACCCCCAGCAATTTTCAAGTAGTCAGGTGTCTTAGAGCATTATGTCTCAGTGTCTTAGAGTTACAGCATCACGTGGTTCATTCTTCACACTACACACGGGTCCTGCTTTACTAATGTTCACTATGTGAAAATTCACTTATCCAAATATGAGGAATTAGTACCCAAACCATGCTATACACACCAGAGATTCAGATATCTGAACAAATAACATTTTTTTACTTCTTTGTTTGCCTTTTGCTGGTTGGCTAAAGAATGGAGGGGGAGTGATAAGATTTTTCGGGGGGGGGGTTGACTTTTGGGTCAACCCCCCCCCCCCCGAATCCTTGTTCGGGAACAGATTACAAATTTTGCCATAGGAATCAATGGAAATTGTTGGTTCATTATGCAAATGCTCACTTAACAAATGATTCCCAGGGAATTCATTGTATTTGGTTAGCGGGACCTGTGCATATATGCAAAATTGTATAGCCGTTTTTCAGTGTATATGAAAATGTACGCAGTACTCTAGAGCTTGTATACAAGAGTTGCAAATGTATCAGATTAGAAAAGATCAGAATGTGCTGATCTTGTTCTGCATTCTTGAGCCCACAAACAGAAGTCAGTAACTGTAGTGGCCTTTCAAAATTGGATGACTCAGTGGCATATTGATGCCTCATATACTTCCCTACAGTTCTATTGTTAGTTGCCAGGAAATAACGAACACCCTCTCTCCCAGGCATGAAGTTATAGCTGGCCCATCCCATTTGAGACTGAAGAGGATTTAAGTAAATAAATGATGCTTCCTTTTGGGTTAGCATTGTGGGGAATGTCTCAGGGTGTTTTTGCACACTTGGCTGCAGTTCACCAGCTGGCTGTAAATGTGTAAAATAATTTAAAAGCACTATTTGTTTGTAGGGTTTATTATTCAATGCAAGATCAACTGCAGAATGTGTTATTTAATGAAGAACAAAGTTGACCATCTCTCTATACCAGTGTTTCTCAACCTTAGGTCCCCAGATGTTGTTGGACTACAACTCCCATCATCCCTGAGCTCTGGCCTTGCTAGCTAGGGGTGATGGGAGTTGTAGTTCAGCAACATCTGGGGACCCAAGGTTGACAAAGGCTGCTCTATACAGATACACTATAGAAGATTTATAACTACGTAAGTGGTGAACCTGCAGTAAAATGTGATGCGGCGCTCCTCTTCAAGATAATCATCCTTCAGTTTCCCCACTCCCAATGGTCAGCATTCCATACCCACTGAGCAGACTCAGTCCTTACTGCATTGAGGGTGGGATCAGTCCATCTCTGCTTAGAGTTTATTCTAAAAATACTTAAGCAAACCTTGGGGTTCCCCCAGCCTGCTGTTACCTCCCCTTTATGGGTGGGAGATGCTGCTTAGTCTAATGGCAACTAATTATAACCAATTAATAAAAGCATGCTAGTATCAATCTAGTTTCACTTTAATCCATTTAATACTACAATGGCACCTCGGTTTTCAAATGTCTCCATTGACGAACCTTTCAGTTTTCAATCACCGTAAATGTGGAAGTAAATGCTTCAGTTTTCGAACACTTTTCAGAAGTTGAAAATGCCACGTGGCTTCCATATTGAAGCTTCTGTATTGAGTTTTCGGTTTTCAAACGTTTCAGAACTCGAACGATCTTCTGGAATGGATTACGTTCGAAAACCGAGGTACCACTGTATTCCAGACCATGATCTAAAATAGCCCTTAGAGTGGGGTGAATTACTGGTAATAGTAGGTAAGCTTATGGCTGTCTTAATTCCAAACCTTTGGCCTGGCTAATAAAACTAGCTTTGTCCTGTTCCTCTTGTAGCCTGTTGGCAAAAGCATAAATTTTAAAGGAGTTCCTCAATATTGTTGTGGAGACTTCTTCCATTATTCTTCCCTTCAGAAATCCATTGGGATAAAAAATGTAATTGAGAAGCATAATGATAGAATTAGATGAGCTAATTCCTTCCTTATTTCTTACTACATATCTTTGTCTTGTTTTGGTATGCTGGAGGTACTAGCTAAAATTTGTAGACCTTGTTCGGATCCTTTGCAGGCTAGAATCAAGCAAGGAACTACTGCATTTTTCCTCAAGACCAGCCAGCAGCTTAAATTGCTGCAGCACCTTAGCTGGAGTCAGTCATCTCTTTGGGGATTTTCATCCATATTCATGGCATGTCAAATAGCCAACTGTGGACAGTTGTACAACCCCAGTTCTGTGTTTTGGTTTTCACAACCATGGGCTAGGGACACATATGGTGTCAAAAGCCTCCCTGCTACACATTTAGACATGTAATGGATTTGGGTAGTCAAGTGGCCACTAGGACACTTTAAATGTGATCATATGGGAACGATTCCCCATGGTGGGTAATTGTTTGTATCAACCCCAATGCAAAGCTTCTGGTCTTCACAGCATGCATGGTTTGGCTTTCAAGAGGCATTAAAGGCTGTATTTTGAGGAAGGATTTTAAAGGCACAAGCATTCCAAGAAAATGTTCGTGTTTTGTGAGGCAGCAAAGAGGAACTGTAAATCTTTTTGAATTGAGAGAAAAACCTGGCCCTGTTGATGGACAGGGAAGTAAGACAATAAAAGTTTTTGGCTGGTCGTAAGATGAAAGAACCGGAAGGTGATGTAGTACTATAGAAACCCTTGAAGTGGCCAGTAGATTACTATGAAAGGAGAAGGATGCCTGTCCGATTTGTGGGTAAAAAGCCAACTGGGCAGATCAGGTTCCTTATATATATGGCTTGTATTCTAGCAATACAATTCCAGTTGTAGTTTTAGCCCCAGCTTATTGGTATATGTTCCCTGTGGCTTCCATTGCATTAGCCAAGCCCTTAGTCAAACCATAGCTTCAAGGTATGAATAATTATTTACTTCGCAAGCCAGAGGTTGGGTGTGCCTATAATGGTGAATCATGCTGATATTCAGCTTCCTGCATTCCCCTTGCAGTACGCCTTAGGCTGGAAGCCAGCGGGCGCACACACCCAGTCAAACGGTACAACCAATGTCAGGTCACCACACCTGACTGGCACAAAAGTGGATTTGATCTTTGGGGGAAATGACAGGGTGTAGAATGCACGAAATGTCTGAAAGTGCGCTCTGGCAACATCTATTCATTTCCATTTATTGCGGAATTAAGGTGAAGGCAGCAGGTGTTATACACCCCAATGCTGTGCATTTCACACTGTTTAAATTGTGTAACAAAATTTATTCCTGAGACTACCTCCTTGATTTCAGTACATTGATAAACAATTGGTTCTTGGTTATCTTTCTGTGTCACTCAGGAGATTGTATAGGGGCTCCCTTGGGGCACTTTTTATGGCTACTTGTTAACTTTTGTTGCTGTTATCATAAGAAGCGCCTGACGCACATGTCTATCGCCGTTTCCTCTTGGGTGCAGATTGGCATGCAGAGAGAAGGTGGCACATAATCTTATAACAGAAAAGAGCGAGGCTGAGAATGGGGAGGGGGATAGTGAAAAGTGCACAAGACTGAATTCTGAAACAAACCTTCAGCCATATAAAAAGCTAAGTCTCAAGAGAATCCTTCTTGATTCCCTTACACACTGAGCTCTGGAGTAGTCAATCATAGGAGAGCGACCAATATTCAGGTGTTAAAATATTAAACTATTCGCTACCAAAGAAGCTCATTAAACAGATTAGATTTATTTAGAAAGCATGTGCAAGGATGCAATAAAATCCCAAACCAAATTATTAGAGGAAAACATATATAGATGAAACTAACAGTATTTGCTGCCTAATTGTAAATGCCATCTCTCTAGCATGCCACTTCTGGCACTGTTTGCCATTCCCTGAGCTCCTGTCAGTGTCTTCTGTAGAACAGTATTAAATCCGTTTCCTGCCTAACAAGGACCCTCAAGAAAACACAAAAGCCTAATACCTAGCTAGCTTTAAATTGCACATGAGGTTTGGGTATCTGACTTCATTAAAGTCTTTTTAAAAATCACCTTTTCCCTCAGATGTCTGGTCTCCGTTGTAATGAAACATCGGTGGTACCACCACTTGGTACTTGAGACATTCTTAATTAGAAATGAACACACCCCTCACATCACTGGCTTTGTAACCTATAACAAGTCCGTAGCTTGTTGTCAAGGGGCTCTGGAGCCAAACTGTGTTCCTCTGGGGATGTTGGCAAGATTTCTGTTCTTCACAGAAGCACATTCTCTGGAAATGCCAAAGGACATTTCTTTGTTACTTGTGACTGCTAGCGAACTTAACCCTAAATAGCATCCTAATGGAAGAGCATGGTGCTGGAGAGGAGGGCATGGGAGATGCCCAAATTGCAGAATTCTGAAGGCAGAATTATAATTTTAAACTGAGGCCCAGGTGTTTGTTTGCCTTTGATTACGGTGGATACAAACATGACAAGACACCAGTGGTAAAAAGCTAGACGCAGATGCACGGCTAAGTCTTCAGACAGTTCTGTATGCTCATGTTTGTAGAGCCGTCCTGTCTACAAAGGGTTCAGAGCAGATAAGAGTAATAGGAATATAGCAGAATATTTTGCCCCTCCATCCTTTGATGGACATAAGAGTCAGTCCTTCAGTTAATATTAACTGGAAGCAAGTAGTGTAATACAGTTGCTTGTGAACTATAATGCCTGCCTGCTACTGGGGAAATCTTTCTGCCGACACAGGCTGTTTGCGATGTAAACATTACTGCCCTAAAACTAGGAAAGTTCTAATCGTGTTATTATTATATTATTTAAAAAATGGAAAAATGCAGTGGAAAAAGGATTTCCAGGATGAATGCCCCCACTCTGCCCACTTTTTAAGTAGCAGCCTGTTTTCAAGCTCAAAGAAAAGCATTTGTTCACAAACGGCATATTGTCTGAGCTTTTCAGGCCAAGACTGAAGGCAGAGCCTGATGCCAAGGAAAGGGACAAGAGTGTGGTACACAGTGTCGCCTTGGAATAATGTCCTTTTGAAGAGCAGCCTTTTTCCTGTACTTGTAGAAACATTGTGTCTTAATTCTCTCTATCACCAACAGCCCACATGCATTTAAGAACAAAACCTGGACGCTGCTGCACGTTGGTCAGGTTATGCCCCTATTTTGGCAGTTGTGATACATTTTAAACAAGAAATGTTCAGCATTTGACCTGTATCTTGTTCCAGTTCTCTCTAAACAATTCTCTGCTGCATTCAGTTCTTTGATAAACTTCAGGCTTTCACTTACCCCTTTTAAAAACTGATTTGCCCACATAATTTTAGAACCATCATATTTTGAGATGCAGATTTTGGAAATAATTGCAATGCCAAAATTCTTGGTCATCAATGTTGGGTGAAATATTTAACTGGCAAGAGGCACTGATCACACTTCTCGATGCTCCCGGTTGTGGTTCTTAAACTGAATTGCCAGGAATTACTTGATGCATTTGTAGTTGAAAGTAGCTCTTGGAGAAGATGTCTTATTCCCAGGGCAACACTGCAGTCAATTAAAGAAAGTTTAAACAGTAATTGTCTGTGGCTAGCAATTTGCTTTAAGAATAATCAGCAGTTGTTGTGTTGCTCTTATTAGGTACTGTGCCTTGCATATGAACCAGTTGTCACCCTGATCTAAACCAATACTAATAATATAAGATAGTAAATATGAAAAACACTTTCCCAAAAAAATTAAAGCTGAACAATTGCGTTAAAGATAGAAGCATTGAGCTTCAAGTTTCCTGCATGTCTGCCAATGCACTTGCTTCTCAATCTTCAGAAACCCCTGACAAAAAGGGGATTGTTTCATTTTAAGATCAGAAGTACAGGAACTTAACATGCTTAAATCTCTTTAATGCTCTTTGCTATTCTAATGGCCTCCTTTCTATTTCTAGCTTCCTTCTCTGAGCGAGTAAGAAACATGTCTCCTGATGAGATCAAAATTCCTCCAGAACCCCCTGGCAGATGTTCCAACCACTTACAGGTCAGCTTAATTTTTCATTTTTCAAATCCTATTTCTGTAACCCATGTCATATATTGTATCTTGTTGGGGTTTTGACTGTAACTCAAAATTCCACAAAGGTTGCTGGTGTTCTTAACCACCTTTTTGTTTCAGCCAGCCTTGCAAAAAATTATTGAATTTGCATATTCTTGCTCACCGCTGAGCAAGGCCTTCCTACCTTTGCCTTCCTACCTCAAGCCCCACCCAACCCCCTGAAAATCCACTCATGAAGGTCAAGGAGCCTTCTGGAATGGGGTACAATGTGGTATGGAGAACTGAAATGGGCATGAGACTTAGTGGGAATCTGGTCCTCCTCTGCCTTTGAGCTAGGGCACTGTCAGTGGGCAGTTCCCTAAACCGGATGGATGGAAGGTTCCCTGCTCCTGATGGGATTACACTCCCTCTGAATGAGTGAATATGCAGCTTCTGGATCCATTGCTGTCACCTGAGGCTCAGGTGGCCTCAGCGATGCAGAGTGCCTTCCATCAGCTTCGGCCGGTGCAGAATTCAGCAGCCAGGTTGCTTACCGAGGCACGATAGTTTGAGCATATAACGCCAATCCTGGCCCAACTGCATTGGCTGCCAATTAGTTTCTCAGCCTAATTCAAAGTGCTGGTTATGACCTATAAAGCCTTAAATAGCTCAGGACCACAATATCTCAAGCACTGCTTCTCCCTATATGAACCAACCTGGACCCTGTGATCGTCATCCACGAGAGGTCTGGAGGTTAGCAACATGAGAACGAGCCCTTTCTGCAGTGGCTCAATGCTTGTGGAAAGCTCTCCGCAGGAAAGCCCACCTTGTGTCTTTATGCTAATACATTTAGGCGAATCCCTCATCTCCCAGGCCTTTGGCTCATTAAACTATTTATGGCCATTTAAATTGGGGGGGGGGGAGGGTTTGTGTTACTGTTTAACTATGGTATGTATTTTTGTGTTTCTAAATAGTAAAGAACCCTGTGATCCTCAGATGAAGGGCAGTATAGAAATTTAATTATTATGCCATTTAACTTCTCTTTCAACACATGTGTGTTTGCTGTGAAGCATTCTGGAATATTGCCACTGCTTTGTATTGATTCTATGACTCTTTTCTATTTAGGATAAGATACAAAAGCTGTATGAGAGGAAGATAAAAGAGGGCATGGACATGAACTATATCATTCAAAGGAAGAAAGAGTTCCGCAACCCAAGGTAAGACTGTCTGGTTGCATCTAGAGGGTTCCACAAGCTACATATAGTCCTCTTCTGTATTTGTAACCTCTTCAGTGAGAGGAGGGCCTAGTTAGATATGAACAAAGATGTGCAACGCTGAAAAATAATGTACTTTGATTGTTTATTTCAGCATCTATGAGAAGTTGATCCAGTTCTGTGCGATTGATGAACTTGGCACAAATTACCCCAAGGTGAGTGGAACAAATAACTTGGGTGGGGAGAGGGGATGTTAGATGGGATTCCTGACGTCTGTGAGAATAGGTTCCTATTCTCCAGGTTTTTTGGACAGCTGGATGAAACAGTCCATTGAATGCAAACAGTTTCCTGTCTTTAATACCTCACACCATTAGAATTGATGAGGGGGAGAGCAGGGCCATACTCACTGGTCCCATCCCTTCCCATCATCCAGCTCTGTCAGTATACGCATTTGAAGATAAACACGTGGGTTTGGAACTTTGCATGATTTAGGATCCTAGCCATGACGAAGATGCAGTAGAGGGGATGGGGCGAGTGAACACACCCCCACTCTCACATCACACAGTTCTGGCTAAATACCCTCTGCACAGAATTTAGTACGGTCTCAACATTCTACTGTTACTGAGTTACTCTTCCCCATAGTTGTGCCAAAGTACATGACCTGATGAAGGCATTTAAGGGATGAACGTTCTGTGACAGCTAATCCCCTGGCCATCATTCTCTGTCCTTTAGCACCATCTTTCTTTCCCATTTGGATTCTAGCTGTTAGGATAATGTTGTAAGGTCTATGAACTTTTATATATTGACTTTTTTTAAAAAAAGGAAATAAAACTGGAATGCAGAATTAAGAGCTTTGCCTTCCAACTTGATATACTGTATATCTTAAAATTCATATTTACATAACTTTTCTTTCTCTTCTCTTTTAGGACATGTTTGATCCTCATGGGTGGTCTGAGGACTCCTATTATGAGGCACTAGGTATTGCATCCAGCTTTTGTTTTGATACCCTCTCTAGTGTTTGTGAATGATTCTGGAGCTTTAGAGATGGTTTAATTGAACCTATTTATCTGTACAGTGCCTTTTCTTTAAGGAGCTCAAAGCACTGTATATGGGGATCTATACCATTTCCCCCCCCCCCTTTATCTGAATGGGAAGAAACTAGTTGCTTGTTGGCTGTGTCCTGGGGAGAATATTTATTGGAAAGGGCTCTACACCGAAAATATTTTTTTGGGAAGCAGACACACTTAAGAATCAATGCTATCAGTATCTTCTTAAGTGTTGTAGCCCTGTTGATCCTCCTGACGTGGGAAGCTCTAATGGGGATTCAAAATTGCTTTGCGGTGTTAAATCTATTGAGTGTGCTCACTGTTCTGTGGTTCTATTTCCAGCAAAAGCACAGAAAATTGAAATGGACAAGCTGGAAAAGGCCAAGAAGGAGCGAACTAAGGTACCAGATTATAACTTCAAAATATAGAGAAATTATTTTGATCTGTGCTCCTTCTACTGAACTTAATCCAACTGCTTAGCCACCCAATCACAAAATTTCTATTAGTCACACTGAGCAAATCAGAAATTTGCTTTTTATATGGGTTACCAGTATGAGCATGAGATATTATTTGCGATACTTCACAATTTATCTATGCATTCATCCAGAGCCACCCCATTGGTATCCATCATAAAACAGAGCAGACTTAATTAGGAGAGGCCTGAATTTGTGTACATTACCCAAATAGTTAGCAAGACATGCATACCCCTTTACATAGCAGTTTAGAGTTTCCTGGCAGCAGATATTTCTGTGGCTAACTTCTTTGTCTCAGTCATTCAGTTTGCCCCTTTTGTTTTACTTCCTGTAATAAGTGCCCAGCTCTGTGATACTGTTTTCTCCCATGATCATAGACTTGGAGACGTGTGCTCAGACTGTGGTTTCTCTGGTTGCTAGATTGTCATCTGTAATGCAGACCATATAAGTCATGCATGTAGAGACATGAATTGCAGAAGCATAAATTGTACAGTGAAGGAACGTGAGATTCTAACCTCGTTATTTGAAGTATCTTATGGGATTAGAGAAGGACTAGAATTTGTCGCTCCAAAATCGCTCCATCTGAGTCTGAAGATGGAGTTGGTTACCTTGTCTGGTGTGTGGGTGTGTACACACACACACACACAAAGCTTTTATTAACTACTAGCAGCTAGTTATATCTGTGTTTTCATTTATTGAATCTCTAACAACTTATATAGTTGTGTGTCTTCAACAGTCAACAAAGATGTCCTGCTCATAAACCCTTTTTTGCCATGTTCCTAATGCCAACGAATAGGTATCTTAAGTACAGAATATGATTTGCTTCCACTTTTCTAGATTGAGTTTGTAACAGGCACTAAGAAAGGAACAACAAGTGCTCCCTCTACAACCACCACAACAGCCAGCACTGCAGGTGGTGGTAAGTTCAACATCCTGACTTTGCATCTTAACTCTGGAACACACAAAAGCCATGGAATCTTCATCATGTGTCTCTTCCTTTTGGCATTTACTGTGAGAGAGCAAATAAACTGCAAATTATGTTTGGCACCTGAAAAGTTTGCCCCCCAAAAACTACAGGATCTGAATTTTTTTTGATGAAAGCAGAAAACTCTGATTCTGCAGCCAATACAAACTGAGTAACTTAGAACAGAATTCATGAAACTGTAAAATTAAGTATCTTATGTAATCCTATCTGCAGAAGTTGAGTATTCTTACCAGAACAAGCATGCTGATAGACACTGGTAGAAGTATTTTGGAAAAAAGGGGGGTAGATCACTGCCAGATTTTAATTCTGAAAGTAGATCACAGTCCCTCGGGAGTTGGCCACTCTTGGACTAGTAGAATCCTTCTCCCTGATGTACTAGACTCTCATTAATAGGGGGTTACTGATATGAAGAAATAATTCAGTTATATGCATTCTGCTACCAGAATTCTAAATTGGAACAGTCATAGGAGGGCTGTGCAACATGCTTTTTGGAGCATGTAAGTTGGTTCTGTCAGCATGGAATGGCTGAAAGCGTCATCATTTGAGGGTTGCTCTTCAAGGAATAGTGACAAAAAGCATCTTGTCCGATCTGGGCTGCTGAAATTAATGCTTGCTTTTTACATACACAGATGCACAGAAGAGGAAAAGCAAGTGGGATTCTGCCATTCCTGTGACAACAATAGCTCAACCCACCATTCTCACTACTACTGCAACACTGCCAGCTGTGGTAACCGTCACAACCAGTGCAAGCGGCTCCAAAACAACTGTGATCTCTGCAGTTGGCACCATAGTGAAAAAGGCAAAGCAATGACGAGTGCAGTGAAGAGACTGACTTTGATTCATGCCACAAGCACCACTTGCAGAAGTAAGAGGGGTAGGAGATACTCTCCTTCTGGTGCAAAAACGAAAGACTGTTTAAAAAATGGACAGACAAGAAGAGGAGGAGGTGGCTATGCATAATCACAACAGATATCTATGCGTGAAGAAGCTGTCTTTGTTGGAGGAGCTGCCCCTTACTGAATTGCGTGCAATGAAATGTCAGTGTGTAAATATTAGTTCACTAAATGTTGTATTATAATTGTGACTGTCTTAGGACCCTTTGAACTCTGTGAAATGAGAACTTGAGCAAGAAACTACTGAAGTCAATCAGTTGCACTGTGAACCATTCAATACTGAGTAACATCTACTTGCTCTCACTTCTCATCTCTGCCTCCAGCAATTACAGGCAGGGGTGCCTTATTCAGTTTTCCTGCAGATAATTGTAAGAGTCATAAAGAATTGATTGTATATAGGCTCAGTTTCATGCAAACCATGATAGAGATTTGTGTGGATTGCCCTTATGTCTCCCATTTAGTTTCAGTCATCTGGGGCTTGAAAGCCTGGACATTTGAAACTGCAAATCAACACTGATGTTTATGTCTAGCCGTTGGAGAACCATTGCACATAATTTGGACTCTACTGAGGAGAAGGAGCTTGTGAAACAGAAAGAAGCACCAAATAGTTTCTACAGATGTAAGCTGGTGCCAGAGCTCATTTGCCCCCTTTAAATGTCAGTGTGCATGTTAGTGACATAGGTACCAAACTGTATAGTTGCAATAATGCTGCCATTTTCACCATTCTAATGACAAAGATGCTGTTGATTTGTATAAGCTTTCTTACCTGTGTAACTGAACTTTGGAATATAAAAACATTTTTTAAAAAAAAAATTGCTGCTGGTGTTTAATCTGCCTTCCATTCTAACTGGTAGAAGAATTTGTAACACAGGTGGAGGGGAGAATGCTAGGGGTGTTGTTGCTATACTTTTAACTCATAGAGTCACATACAGTGGTACATTGGTTTAAGAACAGCTTAGTTTATGAACAACTTGAATTAAGAATGCTGCAAAACCCGGAAGTAGGTGTTTTGGTTTGTTAAGTTTGCCCTTGGAAGCAGAACATATCCCACTTCCTGTCGAGTGTGTACCATTTGTAAATTGAGTCCCCCACTGCTATGGGAAAGCTCGCCTTGGTTTAAGAATGCTTTGGTTTATGAAAGGACTTCCGGAACGGATTAAGTTAGTAAACCAAGGTACCACTGTACTCATAGTCATTTCTGTTAACATAGCTGGCTGACGTCTAAAAATTGGACATAAGAGCCCTGTTCCCACACAGTGGCCAACCAGACTTCGGGGAGGAAGTCCACAAGTGGAACATGACAGCAACAGCATTCTCCTGCTAATGATTCCCAGCAACTAATATTCAGAAGTATCAAGACTAGCAGATTTAATTTGTCTGCAACCCCCTTTTAAAACAATCCCAAGTTGATGGCCATCTATGGAAAATGACAGTGTAAAAGCTTAGGCCTAAAAGCACAAGAAAGGTGGTGCATACTGGGAACTATGTACTGCAAAGTGCTCCAAGGGGAGGCTTCAGATTGTCAGAATGCAGCCTCTCAAGTCTTCTTCTGCACTACCTTGATTCTATCCAGAGACAGTTCATGCTACTGGTTTGAATATGTGAATGGTGTAGGCCTTTATACCTCAGCTAGCCTCTCCCCCATATATGTTAACATCAACAAAATGCCTTTGAAGATTAAATCTGTGCACTGTTGGCACAGAAGCTCCTTACTAATGGGGCCGGTTATGGAATGAGTTCCCTAGGCATGTCTACCAGTATTCAAACCTACAGTCTTTCCAGAATATTCTAAACCAAAACTCTCCCTGTCCCTAGTCTTAAAAAGTGTCCCATTGATTGCAATCCTCTGCACAGTTGCCTTTGAGTAAGCCTCAGCTATGCCTAAGATTGAATAATCAGTCCTCTGCTGCTGTCAGTTCTCCGTATTAACTTAGCTGCTCCTTGACTTGGGGTGGAGTTGACTTTTTAAATTTGTTTTTTTCATACTTGGTTTTATTATATTGATTTTGTAAATTGCTTTGAGCAAAGAGAAGAAAGCTTGGCATGTTTTTTTATATTAAAAAAAATACTTACAGGTCAACATTCTTGCCTCTGTGCTTATCAAAACAGAAGTAAAAATAAAAAGCATGGAGATTTTGTAAAGGCTCAGAAGGGCATGCTCTGGATTGCTTTCCTTTCCACACCCCTCTTCTGAAAAATGATGCTGTTTGTGGGAGATCGTTCTGCTGAGCTTTATCATATATCCTCTGACAACTCCCTCACTGCCCTCAAAATGAGTCAGAACTGCTGCTGCTATTGAGTCTCCTGGAGGAGACGCTTTATAGTCAGATACAGCTGCTTTCTTGCGGCTGACTAGCTGTTCCTAGTTTTCATATTGGGGTGGTATTCAACTCTCAGTGCACCCACTGAAAGGAACATTTCTTAGATCCATATGTTAAGTCTACCTGGAATAAAACTTAGTTGAATACTACCTTTTGTTATGGTTTAACCTGCTTTTAAATCTTGGGCACAACTCTGGCTATTTTCATTGCATGCCCACAGTGAGTATGAAACTAATAGCAATTTGCTAAGATGCTGTGGCAAAGTTCCTCTCTGCCCTGCTACCCCTCCAAGTCTGTTCCAGATTATCAACTTGATGCCATGCTCTCCATGATGAAGGTAACCCTCTGGAAAGAGACCTCACCTGCTGTAAAATGTAAGAAGTGGGTCCTAAGACCCTTAATCCTGCTCCTTAAAATACAATCTGAACAAAATTGGTGAAGCAGCAAAGAGTTTATTGAATACATACGTTCTTGCAAGAGCGGGTGTCCAAAGTAGGAACACCCAAAACTGACAAAGCATAAGCTTATATTTCCTATACCCAAAGCGCAACTTCCCTTCCTTGTCTCCCCATTAGCTGGGTACTAAAAGGTTTACAGCCTATCACAACCCCCTAATTTACCTACTAACATTCCTGTCCTCGTTGACATCTCCCATTCCTCAGATTTCGACAACCACCACTTCTGTTTACTGTATTCCTTATTTGGTCTATGTTTCTATGCATTTACATACTGACGCAAGCGACAGAGGCAAACCTGACCACTAGTCCCAGTTGCAAGCATTCTAACCACAAGCTGTTTTTAGTTCCAGCATTGTGACTTATGTGAAAAAGCAACATCCTCATTCCTCACACCTGCATTTATTGTAGGCATGTTCTAAGCATAGTGAGCCATTGGGGGAGATCTATTGATCATTGAAACCACATGCTTCACAGGCAAATTGGCTCTGATTCTATCTCTGACATCTCCAGGTAGTGGGAAATTTCCTGTCTGAAACCCTGGAGAGCTGCTGCCAGTCAGAATTGACGCTACTGAGCTAGAGAGGCCAAAAGTCTTGACTTTGAGTAAGGCAGCTTTCACTGATCCTGTAAGTCAGAGCAAACTAACACCAAAGGAACTGCCTCTCCCTACTGCTGTTTACTCCTGACATGTATTGTTTTCAGCCTTCTGTAAGCTAGGGTTATATATTCAACTAATTTTTACTGAGAAGTTGAAATAAATGGTCATGGCTAACTTAGGTCCATTAGTTTCAATGGGCCTACTCTGAGTAAAAGTAAGTTGAATACAACCTTTAGTGTCTGAACCTTCTTTTCCTCTAGAAACACCCTTCCTTGGCATGCTAGAACAGCTCCCATGCGCTGCAGCTCTCAAAGCTACACAGTGGAAGCAGCAGCAACACACACCCATAGCCTCCAGGTTCACCATTTGGAGCTTGTAAGGTGGGGTTGGTAAAGTTTGTTATGTTTACCTCTGCAATAAGTCCACCTGAAGGCTCAAGGAAAAGTCTAAAGACTTTCTGTGAGGTGTGAAACTGCTAAATGGAAACCAAGTTGTCGCTCCGTCACATCAATGGCACTAATCAAACCATTCCTGTGATGTGCATTTAAAAAAGCACATTGCATTGGCTCCTCTTGCTGGTGGGGAAAAGACTGCAGTTTCCCAGCAATAAAGCCATTTTAAGTAGTGGGATAATGCAATGTCCTTGAATTTCTTTGAAAGCAGAGATCATTCCTACGTGACAAATTGGCAGAAACAGTGTTTATTATTACAAACTGATTATCTGCAAAGGTTTTTAGGATAAGTGTATCTTAGTTCTTAGGAAAAGCAATCTATACAAGTTCAAAGACATTCTCTTTATCAGGAACTCTGATTATCATTTTAGAAAAAGAAAAGCTTTGGGACAAGCCCTTGGCTCAGCTTCAGCCCACCTGTGGAACACAAGAAGAGTTCAGTATGGGGTGCCACGAAAGAGTTTCCTGAGCCACTGTTACAATTGCATACAAAAAACTGGCCTATGGGGGGAAGCAACTAGAAACACTGCCATATAAGCATGCATGCAAATTTAAAGAAATGGGCGGGGGGGGGTGCATGCATGCGTCTGACTTAAACAAAAAGTCTTGCAAGGACAGTTTTCAACTGAAGCCAGAATATTCAGTAAACAGATATTGGGACTACAGTGGTACCTCGGGTTAAGTACTTAATTCGTTCTGGAGGTCCGTTCTTAACCTGAAAATGTTCTTAACCTGAAGCACCACTTTAGCTAATGGGGCCTCCTGCTGCCGCCGCACCGCCGGAGCACAATTTCTGTTCTCATCCTGAAGCAAAGTTCTTAACCCAAGGTACTATTTCTGGGTTAGAGGAGTTTGTAACCTGAAGTGTATGTAACCTGAAGCGTATGTAACCCAAGGTACCACTGTACATGTTTTTGTTCAAACTACAGTGTTGGATAACCTCAGCCAGACTGGTGTCTGCTTATCAGCTCCTAAGTTTCCTTGGATGTAGCAACTGTAACAGCAGGAAGAACGAAAGCTTAACTTTTACCTTGCTATTGTTCTACCCCACCCTCCTCCAGACAGGGCTTCAATATTGTTCTAGAACCTGGTGAGGACGAAAGTGCCAAGCCACAGATGTTTTAGGAGGAAGAGTTATGCATCCACACATGCAAAGACCACCCCATAACGCCACTGCATGTCAGACAAATGTTACCTGCAGCTGTATTACAAATTTGACAACTAAACACCTTTCTTGAAGATTTCGCTAAATGACTCAACATATCATAACATATATCAACAGCTGTATCATTTGGCCACCTTAGATTCATGTCAGAATATCTGCAGCAAAGTTGATCCTCCTTGGGAGGAAGAAATGTGCAAAAATACTTAATACAAACAAACTACAGAACACTGTAGAACATTTGCTATTGGGATCAGAAAGGGTCTCTACAGCAAAATGTGGCCAACATCCATTCCCATTTTATTAGTGGAACTGAGGCTGCAAAGCAGCTGTTCAACCATATCTCATGTGATGCGTGAGAGCCATTATTTTACTTATCGGATATTATTTATTAAAAAATACTTTCACCCTACCTATCAATAAAATATTTTCAAGGTGACTTCAACATGTCAATAAACAGTAACTCAGATGATGATGAAGTAGCAGCTGAAAGCACTGAAAGCAAGTCTTTAAGGGTATGTGCACATCAGAGACTTAAAATACAGCAATGTTGTTTCACCACCTATGTTTCAAGCCACACTAGCTCTACACACCAGATTGCTCTACACACCCCATGGGCATTGCATGATTTCCCCCCCTGTACCTGGAACTTCCCGAGCTCCTATTCTAGGAAGCTGTAATTTGTGCATGTGAAACTGCTGTCTGAACTGTATGCACCTCAGCTTAACCACGACGTGTTTTCAAATCAGGGGAAACACAGTGAACAGGAGTATTTCTCGAGAAACTAAAAGATACAGATAGACTGTGGCTAATGTCATGTGTACTTGGCTTCAAACACCAGTGGTAGGAATGCACTGGAAGCAGACTAAATGGTAATGTGCACGTATTCTAAGGCTGTCCAGTTCTATACACACTTAAGGGGAGAAAGTTTCAGAAATAATGAATGAATGACTATGAAAATAATGTCATACCTATGCCTAAAAAAAGGCTGCTCTGGAATAAGGGGGTACGACCCTAAGAAGGACTGAGGTGCCTCTCTTCTCCTCTGCACAAGATTGCAGCCTAAGTGCCTGCTTCAGGTAAATAAAAACAAATAAACTTCAGCCCAATAACTACCTGTGATAACACATCAGGTGTAGTTTCTGTCTCTTGACTGCTGTCCCCAAAGGGCAGGGATCTTTTCCTATGCTCACATGGAATCCTGAACATTGACAATGCTTATGGAAGCCAGCAGGTCAACGGAAATTTCCAACAAAGGCGCTCCAGAAATCCACAATGTTCAGAATTACTTGATGCAAATAATGTTGGGGTTTCTGTATTCCAGCCTTGTGCACAGCTGTCTTCTAAAGTGGTGGTTCCTAAAAGGTCTACTAAACCTAGCAGTGAGATTTTGTGTCTCTTCAAGTTGGTCCTACCCTCTCCAGCATCCCTTTCTGATGTGCAATCCTTGCTATTTCTGCTGCCCTTTGACAAGACTCTTACACCAATAGACACCATTTATACCGTGGACACAGTGAGGTTCAAACTTCCCAGATCCCTTTTCTGTTGCACTGGGTGGGATCCAAACTTGTTCTGAGAGTGCAAGGATTTTACACTTGTGCAGCAGAACTTCCCACCACCCTCTCCTCATGCACACCTCACACCCTCCCCAAATCTGCACCAGAGGGCTGAAATTGGGTTGGGTGAGGGAATTCCTGCCATAGTCATTGCCTCCTCTCTCATACACTGAAAATAAATCCAGTGAAATTAAGTTAGGTGTCTTAATAAATTGATCACCTTGACACATGCATGTTAAAATAAACATTCCCTGTAGATATTCTGCCTTATTACCGTAATTGGTGCAAGCAGTTTCACTGTCACTAAATCCAGAGGAATATGTTGAGGAGGTGAAGGATTATTCATTTTGACGTGGTCAGCCATCTGGTAGCACATGTTTTGTGTTGTGTTGTGTTGTGTTGTGTTGTGTTTTTTTTAATCTATTAAAGATTTTATTGGTTACAAAAGTATGTGCATTGTCTCTCTTGGTGTTTTCTTTCCACAGAGAGATCAGTTACATTCGGTGAGAAACATTAGTGTTGTATAACAGGCTTAGGCAAACTCCGGCCCTCCAGGTGTATGGGATTGCAATTCCCATCATCCTTGACCACTGGTCCCGTTAGCTAGGGATGATGGAAATTGTAGTCCCAAACATCTAGAGGGCCGGAGTTTGCCTATGCCTGCAGTATAAGGTTGGGGAAGAAGAGAGGGGGGAAAGAAGGAGAGGGGGGTGCGGTGGTAAAATGTACATTCTTTTATTTAGTATATGTGTGGGGGTTTTGTAAGGCATGCTTTTAACGGTAAGCTCCCACCCTGATTATCAGTGCGATGGATCCTAACAACGGGTTGGCAGTGGCATCCTTCTCTATTATTTACATTTGTATTGTCTAGAGCAGGAATGAGCTGACTTCAAGCTTGTGGATCTACTTTGTGGGTTTTTTCTTGGATGGGAGAGAAATTTGTCTCAGTTTGCATTTAAAAACTTGCCTAATTCGCTTTCTTCAAAACAATATGTGAACTGAAACACAGCCATCCTTCAAAATCCACACGCCTAATTTCACAGTGCAGTTCTCTAGCCAGGTAATAATGTGTACAGAAATATGCATATACCAGGGTAATGTGCAACATGATGGCTTAGAAATAGTGGTAGACAAACATTTAGAACTAAGGAAGATTTATTTTCATTACCAGAAGTGAGTTCACTGACCTTTTACACAAAAACCAATTCCTGGTTCCCTCGTAAGTATTGTTCATTTCAGCATCTCAGTTTGGGGCGGGAGGTGGGAATTGTTCCTATTGTTAAGCCATCTGGAGTCAAAAATCTCTTGCTTATCTACTGCAAATTACCTAGAGATCTACAGGTAGATACTGATCTAGATTCTGTTCACCCTAAACCTTTGGAACTTGGAGCACAGTTTGGCATTAGAAATACATCTATGTAGCCTTCTGGTCTTGAAAAACCCATAGGGCGCACAGCTAGGAACCAGCCTACTGATGAAATAAGGGCCTAGTTTAAAAGCCTTTTAAATGCTTTCTAAATTATGAGACGCACATAGTAGCAGCTGGGAAAAAGTACAAAGCAGCCTCTCTCCTTTAATTCCCAACCATAGCTGCATCTTTGTTTACACACTGCAAATTAGCCTGGGGTGGACTTTTATTAGGGCAAATCACAGGACATAAAAAAATGACCACTTCTTGCATGATCCCCACTTAAAACACATCTCGTGGCTTAGCGCTTGGAAGAGCCAGCTCTGTACTGACCAATTGCACAAACAGGATTGTGCTTTCAAGTCACCAGTTAGCGGAATTAGGCTGATGTATAATCAGACTTGGGAAGCTGTGGGCTTTAGTCTGGGGGTACTTAATCTAGAGATGGTGGGGTCCAATTGTTCTTTCACCTATTTGAGGTACAAACAGAGGATGCCGGTCATTAAGCTTTTGTCTGGCAGCGAAGGAAATAGGGAGCTGGAGCTTGTTGATATAGCAGGAACTTTACTGACCTTTCCTCAGGGGGCTGCGCAGGGCTCAAATACCAAAACACAATGCTCTCTTGACTTCCACAGCATAGGATGTTTGGAGGGCCAAGCTCTAAAGAGACAGAAAACTGGGTTGGGGGGGGGGGGGAAGGGACTTCAAAGCAGTAATCCAGCCAATTTTCTTTCGTGTGTGTGCGCGTGGATGAAACACTGAAGGACTGGAGCGAATCGTCTTGTGGCATCATCAAGCTTATCAGATTTGTTTTCCTTCCCCTGCTATCTAACAACCCCTTTTGCAAATTTTCATTGCAGCCGTTCAGCTGGGTTGGGCTCTGTCTCACTCCTAGCCGTCAACCCCTTTTCCTGTGGGTGGGAGTATTTTTTTTCCCCCTTCGAGAAAAGAGCATGTGTTTGGGAAGAAAGGAGTGCAGGCTTGGCTGCCCGAGCTGTTCTTGCCCATACAGGTGTGCGTAACTCACAGGCATGCCAGACAGACCTGAGTCACGGACAGCCACCCCTCCTCCCCTCTGTGCGCACACCTGAGCTAAAGTAAAACTGTCTCTTCAGACTCCACTTGCCTGAGAGCTGTTCCCATTACTGCTCTGCAACTCTTCCATATGTTCTTGGTGAGAGAAAGGCAGCCAGAGGGTGCTAAAAAGCAGAAGTAAAGAGAGAGGAGAGAGAAGGTAGAAGTCAACAGCATTTGATCAGAAGGAACCAGGAGCCCTGCAAAGGTATGTCACATCCACCAGTTCCTTCTTCCTGCCTTCCTTCCTGAGGATTTCCATTTGGCATCTAAAATAAAAACAGGAGTTGGGGGAGCTGGGGGCGGGGGAAGAGCCAGGAAAAAACCACCACTTTCATTTGGAAATGGCAATGAAGCAGTGAAGTCCTCCCTCCGCACCCCGCACAACTCTTGCCTCTAGAGGAATTTCTTGGCTTGGTGTGTGGGTGCCTGCTATTTGGATTGTTGCACAGGATTTGGACTTTGAATCAGACCCAGCACTAATGAGGT
Organism: Podarcis filfolensis; assembly: GCF_964270895.1. Lineage (NCBI taxonomy): Eukaryota > Metazoa > Chordata > Lepidosauria > Squamata > Lacertidae > Podarcis > Podarcis filfolensis. The sequence goes on along the minus strand of NC_139605.1, from coordinate 89,806,690 downwards.
TTGTGAAATTAATTCATGTCTGTTCTCAGCCACTGAGCTTCCTTTATTTTTATTTTTTTGCCTATCGATTAACCAGAGAGACGTTAAATGAAGCGTAGGGCTTCCCCCCCAGGTAGGCACTAGGACACTGTGTGTTCATGTATACTTTCAAAAAGTTTGTAATGTGCTTTCTCTTCTCTTTGCGCCGCTTGAACCTGGCACAAGTTGTTGATCAGCCAGTTTGATGTTGCAGAGCCAGGCAAGTTTTTTCCTTCTTCCTGGAGATTCGTTTGTTTGAACAACAACCACACAAGAAAGCTGTACTGTATCTGTAATTCATTCACACATGCCACCAGCACTGGTATGCAACTTGTATTTTGAAATAATGGACAGTTTCTAGGCAGATGTTCAGTTTGTGGATACTATCCTAGCATGTTGATACAAATGATTGAAGAGGCTTAACCTGTTTAATGCCTACCTGCCATGCAACTATTAAATTTGTTAAAGGCATAGGAGCACTTATAGGGGTGGGCTGGGGAGATGACAGAAGCTGTGCTTTTGTAAGATGAATCATTTATTAAAGTCTGGGACGATGGACACATACTCAAGCTTCTTATCTAGATAGGAGTTTGTATTTCAGACTAAGAATGTTTAAACAGTGTTTTGATGTGATTTCTGTTTAACTGAAAATAAAACATTTGTCCTGATTGCAGATTCTGATGTAGCATGTCCAGGAAAGAAAGGCAAATGTGAGGGATGGAATAAGGAAGGGAAATGGTGTGCAAGAGGTTTTGTGAAGGACTGTCTGAATGCGAGAGACAGCTCGGAACAGAATAAGCAGGAAGCGTGATAGAACGACAAATAAGATGGAATTATATGTGATAGGAGAGTAGAGTGGATGTCAGAGAATAGGTTACAGTAGGCATCCCCAAACTTTGCCCTCCAGATGTTTTGGGACTACAACTCCCATCATCCCTAGCTAACAGGACCAGTGATCAGGGATGATGGGAATTGTAGTCTCAAAACATCTGGAGGGCCAAGTTTGGGGGTGCCTGGGTAACAGTGTAATTTAGAGGTCAGGCCATGCTTCACTGAAGCTCAGCCCCACAGACCTTTATTCAGTGTGAAGGCTCAGCAGTTACACATGCAAAGTAGCAATAAGCAGAATGCCTCTGAACATGTGCAATGAATCATAGTCAGAAGGGACCTTAGAGGTCCTCCAGTCCACTCCCTACTCAAAGCAGGATCTGCAGTGCAGGATGCATTTACAGCATCCCTGGCAATCCTCTGCCAGGACAACCCCCGACAACCCCCCCAAAAAAGGACAGCATACTACCCTATTGTGAGGCAGACAGTTCTCCTACGATTTCGCCAAGATCTGCTTCCCTGCAATTTCCACTCATTCATTTTAGTCCTGCCTTCTGGACCCACAGAGAACAAGTCTGCTCCACTAAACACCCCACAGCATTCAAAGATTAGTGAGCCTGGTATCCAGGCTGGGGATCCATTTTAAATCTCAAAAGAGGGCCGAGGAAGATCCAGCAGGGTCGAAATGATTGTTCCTGGTTAGATTTTTCTTTCTAAAGGGCAAATAGGCACCGTTTCATTTTTCCCTGAAGAAAAGGGATTTCTGCATTTGCCATGGATATCATAATGCACAAGCCCATTTAGCTTTTAACAGCAGAGTTTCAGCAAACCGGGGAATCGCTTGCCTGTGGGCAAGAATACAAGGAAAGAGAGAACTGGCCTCTCGCCTCTGTAAATGGCAACCAACACCTCCCTTTGTATGTTAAAACACATCTTTCACGTGGGGCTCTGTTCACCCCATACAACCCACACTGCAAAATGTTTTCTAGCCAACGTGTACCCTGTGACTTCATTTGTGATAGAAAGGCTAAGTCGTGAGAGTGTAATCACCTGGAAGGAAAGAAAAAGACAGCTAGCAGATGGAAAGGACATTCATGAAGTGGTGCTACAGGACTAAACAGATAGCTGAGCACTGGGTAAAGGGAACAAGGACAATGGTGTTAAGCTGAGCTAAATCCTCAGGTGTTCAGGTTTTCTGCTGTGTATATTACAAGAGGAAGAAAGAGGCTTACCTCTTAAATATCCCTCATTGTGCTGGTTGTTCCCCACTGGTTCTTCCATTTTATCAAGATTTCCTGCCATCCATTGTTGGCAATACATAGTACTGCCTGTCCATGCTTCCTCAAGCAGGCTGGTCTTTGCCAAATGTGCCGTGTGTAGCTTAACTGATGGGGTGAGGCTGAAGCACAGAATTCCCCCCTGAAAGAGATCAAACCATGGAGAGGCAGCAGGAATCTAGTGAAAAGGTTGCAACTGCTCAAAATAATAGTGTGCCTGGCAGAACCTTTTGTAGCAGACACTAAGAATGGAAACAGAAAGCAGAGATTTGCTCCAGGTTAATGAGTTTTCAAGGCCCAAACAACTTTATCATTTGCTTTAGAGACCACTGGTCTCAATTCTGGTCTATGCTATCTCCTCTTAGTGCTTCAGATGTATACAATGCTCTGGTGCCATAAAACTACTGCTATTGTAGTTCTGTTTGGGGTGGAGTATTTAGCACATGTTTGTAGAGTTCCTTGCACAGACTTCTCTCTCTGCAAGAAATTCTGAGGATGTAGCTACACCCTGCTGCCATGCAGCCTCATTCAGAAAGATGGCAGAGGGTGGTAGCAAAATATCTAGTAGCGACACTTGTTACACATACCTCTTTACTGTTGTGTACTTAAAATTATACCTTATACTTGAAGTTACAGATAGGTAGCCGTGTTGGTCTGCCATAGTCAAAACAAAAATTTTTTTTTCCTTCCAGTAGCACCTTAAAGACCAACTAAGTTAGTTCTTGGTATGAGCTTTCGTGTGCATGCACACTTCTTCAGATGTGTATCTGAAGAAGTGTGCATGCACACGAAAGCTCATACCAAGAACTAACTTAGTTGGTCTTTAAGGTGCTACTGGAAGGAAAAAAATTTTTTTGCTTATACTTGAAGATATCCTCTATCGGCCTTTCCCAATTTTTTGCATCTTTCTTTTAAGATTTTATTATGAATTATTATCAAAGTGGAAATCGTTCAGTTTGGTTCTGGGGTGTTTTATTTATTGTTCACAGCTACTTTTGTTATGTAAATCTTGTCATGTTGTAAGCAGCCTTGAGCAGGGTTTTTACTTGTGTGGAAAGGCGGAGTACAGATTAAATGATGATCTTGCCTGGTGCCCTCCAGATGTTTTGAACTAGCACTCCCATCAGCCCCAACCGGCACAAGCAATAGGGGTGATGGGAGTTGTAGTCGAACAACATTGGGAGGGGACCAAGTTGGGGGAGGCTGCTTGACATGTGGCGACAAAAGCTTCTTCTTCTTTAGCGTCTTCTTTAGTGTAACTTCAAACTACTGTATTTTACAAATATAAGCTGAGAATTGAACTTCTGCAAAACGACTCACACCAGAAATTAGAAATTAAGTTCTGGAATAATTGACTGTCCTTAAGTAGACAAGACTTCTGGTTCCCCCAATTGACTGTTCTCCCTTAGAACTGTTTAGTATAGTAAATGAAGTTCTTCTCCGTGAATGCCCAAAAACTTCTTCATGTGTTCAGATGAAGCCAACTGGACCCAGAGTTCGAGTTGGAGTCCAACAATTTCTAAAGGTTCACAGGTGCCTCACTGCTTTTTTACAAGGAGTTTGTGTAAGAGCTGAACTTCTACTAAGTCAGACAAGACATATTTGTGTGAAGGGCGACTGTGTATAGATTTGATGTGATGAATGAGAGGCCTGTTTTGTTTTTTGTTTCTGGTGGGAGGGAATAGCCAGGAACCAGCTTGTCTGCGACTCAGCCAAAAGTTGTGATATCGAGCATTTGGGCTATCTGACATGCCTTCCGTTTTGCTATCTGTATGCCTGCAGTCTCTCTTTCGCTATCTCTCAAGCTGCTCCCTTCTCCTCCTTTAAGCCAAATTCTTCTGGGAAACATTTCTTTCCTGGGTCATTATAACCCCAGTTTCCCCCACCCAGTACTTCCTCATATTGGTTAACACTTCTCTTATCCTCTGTTTCAAGCTCTGCCCTTTTTCTCACCTTTGCAACATTACTGTACTTAGATCTCATGCTTTGTCTGCAGAGGTGTTTTGTCTTATAAAACAGTACCAAATAGATGTGCAAATGTCTCATCTTCACACCTTTTGGGCTTCCACTTCCATGTCCAAAGCGGAATTGTGCATTTGGGGTGGGCATGTGTAGGCTGTGTGTCTCTTTCTGTATTCTGTACGGTGCCAGTAGAGTAGGCTATGCGAAATGGAAGGCATAAGGGTTGAAGAGAGCAGTCAAAAAACGTGAAGGCAGTTTCTGCCTCAAGGCTTAGAAACCAGCACTAATCTCAACACAGGTCCATCCCCATTGTCCTAGTTATACATTTATTCTACTGTCATCCTTCTCTCTCTCTCTCTCTCATACACACACACATTCTGTAAATACATTAAATTTTCTTCCAAAGTTGCTTGCAGAACAAATTTGGAGTTGGACAAACATTAACATTTTTGCACACACACACAAAAATAGCAGCTGGATCAAACTATAAAGGTAAACAGAGATACAGCTGGGTTGCCACCCGCTGGCCATGCTGGTGCACAAAGGCAAACAGCTCAGAAACAAGACATCATGGAAAATCCACAATGGGATCAAGCCTGACCTACCACACACTTGCATTTCCCCTGCTTCAAATAAATGGTATGTGGGAAAGGGTTAAACTCTCTCTCCAACACCCTAATTCTAGTCCAAATAAGCCCCATATCGCACAGCAGCTTATAAGCAAAGAGAAAAAGTTGGATCATGGACCTCCAATATCACATTTAGCTGGGTGCTTTGCCGCCCTCAACACGTATATTGCTTCTGCAACAATTGGCCAAGATGCTCGGATCCTTCAAAGTTCAAGTGTTGGAGATGTTCTCAAAATACACATAGACAGCCATGGGTGTAGCCAGGATTTTTTTTGGGGGGGGGCAGCCAAAGTTGTTAAGCTTTTTTAGGGTATACTAAAAAGAGGACATTACGGGGAGCAGCCTTTTTCAATGCTTTTCAATTATTTTTGTGGGGGGAGTGTGCCCCCCCTTTGACTACACCCATGTAGGCAGCCACTACTGTGTGTAGAGGGAGGTAAGCCAAATGGGCAGGCTGGTACCTTTATTGGGCCAACATCTGTTGACGTAAACATGTGCAATCTTCCATATTTCACTAAACATCTACCTCTGCATTCTACTTGAGCGAAAGCTTTGTGTAAGCCCTGAAATCTTGCATTATTCTTTCACCAACTACCAAAGGGGGTTGGGTTGTGGGGGACCTTATCTGTTTTGATGTTTACATACAGTGTATGTGCTTATAGCCTCTCCTATCACGAGGTTTCAGGATCATGGGTTGTCTGAAACGGCCAATCAGAGAGAGTTAGGAAGTTGATATTAGCATTACATCAGACTCAAGAAGAAGCATCAAGCTGCTGGACCAAACGGTTGAGAGAACTTGCATCCCGCTAGTTCTGTGCTTTGTACCTGAGCTTTCAGGGATGAAGAGGGAGGTTTGTGGGCCTTGCGAAAACAGAATTCTGGAAGGGTGTGTGCAAAAAAAAGCCACCACAGAGACAGCAAGCAGCCCACAGACAGACAGAGAGGGGAGGGGAGCAAACACAGAGTCCTTTCATATCTTCTGGGATTTGGGTATAACAAAAGAGCTGTTGTATCATTTGCTTGCGGTAGCACTGGATGATTCTTGCAGGGCACAAGAAAGAGTTCATCTTCCAGTATCACACAAGCTTAAGGGCTGCTATCAAGGGACAAAAACCTAGACACCTTCCTGAATGTACAAGTGTGGGGGTGGGGATAAGAGAAAGCGCTCACTTCTTCTCTCTCCCCCCTCCCCGCCACTTTCTCCTTTCCCCCAGTCTTTCAGCATTGTGTCAGAGGTTTCACATAAACAACAGATTGATTGTTTGTTGCATTTTTATATCGCTCTTCTTACTACACGCAGCTTAGGGTAATGTTCAGTAATGTTCAAACAACATCCAGTCTTTTGAAATGCATGCATAAAAATATGTTAGAATATCCTCCAATGAACCATAGCATGGAATCTCAGCATCACCAAATATATAGCCAGGTGCTGAACACCATTATCTCACAAAAGCTTGGGTGAACAAATAGGTCTTCAATTGATGCCTGAACTTTAAAATCAAAGAAGAGAACTGGAGTTCCAAGGGAAAGGAGTTTCACAGTAAGGGTGCCACCACAAAGAAGGCTCTGTCTTGTGTGCACAACCACTAAACTTTAGCAGGGACTTTAACATTTATGTAACTGATGATGTCACAGACTCCAGACTCCTGCAATATGAACTTGCTCGTTTTAGCCTAGCCTAGCCTATGAAGCAGCCTTTGTAGACCACACTTATCCACCTAGCTCAGTATTGTTTTACACTAACTAGAGGTGTTTTCCGGCTTTACCTGGATATGCCGGAAATTGAATTTAGGACTTTTGGTATGCAAAGTGTGTGCTCTACTAGTAAGCTATGGCCACTGCCTCCTGGATGGTGGTATTTTCTCTCTAACTACAGAATGAGTGCCGACAGGAAGGAGACTGCACTTTGGACTCTTGCAAAAGCCTTGCCCTGGTCTCCCGGAAGAAGTGAAAGTTATTAAGAAAAGCTACATGTCTAGAGTTTTATTGCTTTCTAATCTCAATTATGTTCCTTAACTCATTATGGCTCAGTTGGGTAGCGCAGGGGCTTACAGACCTTTTCATAGTGTCCTTAAAAACAAACAAACAAAAAATGTCTAAGCCAGGGGTACATCTGCAAACTGAAGTAACTGTTGTGGGTGCCACACACACAATTTAACTTACCCCTCCCCAGTTGTACCCTTCCCCACATTGCAATTGCCTCCTTCACCGCAGGAGCCTTCTATTGTAGTGGTACCTCAGGTTACATACGCTTCAGGTTACAGACTCCATTAACCCAGAAATAGTACCTCGGGTTAAGAACTTTGCTTCAGGATGAGAACAGAAATTGTGCTCCGGCGGCGCGGCAGCAGCAGGAGGCCCCATTAGCTAAAGTGGTGCTTCAGGTTAAGAAGAGTTTCAGGTTAAGAACGGACCTCCGGAACGAATTAAGTACTTAACCCGAGGTACCACTGTACTTTCATGGACAGCTTCTTTCAAGCCTAATTTCAGCAGGTGGCAGGGAAAGGGAATGGGACACTGTGGGCATTAAGGAAGGCTTCTTTGCCCCCACGAGCACCCATTGTAAATTCATGGTTTAGGCTAACTAAACAGAATTTACTCTTTCACATTCTGTCTAGAATATTAGGTGAGGAATGTCAAGTTTCTAAAGCTGCACTCCAGTGACAACCATTAAAAATTACCTAGCCTAAGCTTATACTGGTGAGGAAAAATCTAATGAACCCTTTCAAGTGGAAGCCCTCCACAAGGGCTTCCCCTTTTGCAATGGGGCTTTCTTCCTGCGCCACCGAGAACATCACATGGGGAGGGGAGGGAAATTGTTCTGTCCAGCAAGCTGATGTGCTTGTGCAAGGGGAACATGTAGCATAGCCCAGTGTTGAATTCCACCCCTTGTTAGTACCCATTTGATATTTCAAGATGTGTACATATGCTAGTGGCAAGCAATTTCTTATTCTTATGGAGTATTTAGAACAGACCCAGAGCCTGAGAGAAAACATGCCAAAGCAGAATTCAAAACATTCCTTAGATGGAATTGCTCTTCCTTATTAAACTTCTGCCTTCCTCTTTTCTTTTCTTTTTGCCCCGAGGCTGACAGGTGATTTGAACTTCCAAGTATATTGTTGGATTTGTAACTATATAGCTGAAATCATTCTTGAAATGCCCAGGGTATTTTTCCTGTTGACTGTAGACGTTCTCCTCAGCACAAGGATGCAACTTTAAATTGTGAAAACTGTGGCATATACAGTGGTACCTCGGGTTACATACGCTTCAGGTTACAGACGCTTCAGGTTGCAGACTCTGCTAACCCAGAAATAGTACCTCGGGTTAAGAACTTTGCTTCAGGAAGAGAACAGAAATCGTGCTCCAGTGGTGCGGCGGCAGCGGGAGGCCCCATTAGCTAAAGTGGTGCTTCAGGTTAAGAACAGTTTCAGGTTAAGAACGGACCTCCAGAACAAATGAAATACTTGACCTGAGGTACCACTGTACAGTACATCCAAGAGCTCTACAGCTGTTTGTGAGAAGGATGCAAGAGATTGTGGGGGGTGGGGGTGGGGGCTGGAAAATGCACCTCTTAGTTGCATAACCCAATATTGTAGGCAACTGCCCTTGAGGAGTCATGCTTTCATATGCCATATTAGGGGCTTTTCCTTTTGTTTGTTTTACTCAGAGGAGGGAGTGATATTGAAACCATCACTATGATTAAAAGTTGACAGCAGCAGAACAGTAGGAGGTGAGGGCCATACAAGAGATGTAAACACAAGGTAGCCACACAGAGAGCCATTGTCCTGAACAATTTACAGTTTAAGAATGAGAGATTGTTAACGCCACGCACTCAAGCTTCCAACGGTTCTGTTGTGCAGCAAGGCAAACATTTATTCAGTACTACTGATCGCTTACATCCCCTGAAAGCAGAATTCACACACACAAACCTTGTACGATTTGGCATTCATCCAAGGCAGTAAATAACTCATTCTCTCCTCTTAACGGTCGCTTCCTCTCTTTCCCCTGAACAATCTGGGACACCTTCATTCCTCTGCTGTTTCCAAGCACATAAATATCCATAGAGCTTCAGGAACGGCCTTAGTGATTTGCTTTGTTTTGTTTCCCAAGATTAAAAAAATAAAAGAAGCAAAGTTGCTCCCTCACACTGATTTAATCACCTTCTCCTAAACTCCATGCCAACTCCAGACTCCTGTTCCTGGTTTCCCTCCTTCTCCAGCAGTGAGGTAATGTCTCCAAGGTGACACTGGATTTGCATACTGAGTGCAGGCTTTCTGTGTTAAGTGTCCCAGAGTTGATAATATAGGTTTAGGGATAGAATAACTGTTGTGGGAAAACTGCAAGCAGGTTGTCCTACCATTAGTGAGGCAGCCACCTAAGGTTCTGAATGCCAGGGCAGGGGGAGGCGGGGAGAAGTAGCAAGGTGTCGAAGGACAGCATTGTGTGTGCCAGGTGGCCTACCCTGTGCCCCCTAAACTAGCCTGCTGTCCTCAAGATGTGGCAAAGGACGTTGTCCAGTAGACAACGAAATAAGATTCAACTTGGAATGGAGGATGGGGGCAACTTGTCCTTCACCTCAGGCAACGAAGTACCTTAGTATGCCTCACGGAGGACCTTAAGGTTCACAAATGACAATATTTTAGAGGTCCCAAGTCACAAGCTGGTTAGACTGGTCTCAACTAGGGCCAAGGCCTTTTCAGTACTGGCCCTGACTTGGTGGAACACTCTGTCACAAGAGACTAGGTCCCTGCGGGACTTGACATCTTTCCGCAGGGCCTGCAAGACAGAGCTGTTCCGCCTGGCCTTTGGTTTGGACTCAGTCTGACCCTTATGTTTCCCTCCCCTTATGGTTTTGATCTATGGGCTACTTTTAAAATGAGGCTGCATTTTAAATTGCATTTTAACCTGTATTTTAAATTGGTTTTCCCCACCCCGCTACTATGTTTTTACTGTAATTTTTACTGTTGTTAGCTGCCCTGAGCCCGACTCTGGCCAGGGAGGGTGGGGTATAAATAAAATTTAATATTTATTATTATTACCTTGGGCCAGTGCTACTGCACACAGCACAGGCTTTGGGAAGAAGGCTGGAGGACTCTAGGTCCCTGTCAGAGCCTGCATGCCTCCTTCTCAAAGTACAATGCCTCCTTTCCCGGCTTTGGGTAGGCAGTGTAAGGGCTGCAGTGAGGAGGTTGTTAAATGTTGCCAAGGGCCACCAAAAAAAGCCTTGAGGGCCGCATGCTGCCCTCGGACCACGTGGTGGACTACCATGTGCTAGGCCCTAGCAAATGGGGCAGAGTTGTGCCCAGTTGCTGTGTAATTTCTCACATTGTTGAATCAACACCTGGCCCTCTCATTAGGTAGAGTGAGGTGGTTGCCTCAGACATAAAAGGCCATAAATTGTTTTCGAAACAAAATTTAAAAAATCCTTCCAGGAGCTCTTGTGTGCATGCACACTTCTTCTGAAGTGTATCTGAAGAAGTGTGCATGCACACGAAAGCTCATACCAATAACAAACTTAGTTGGTCTCTAAGGTGCTACTGGAAGGAATTTTTTTTTTGTTTTTGTTTCGACTACGGCAGACCAACACGGCTACCTACCTGTAAACAAATTGTTTTGTGTGTCATAAAAGGCCATAAATTGTGAAGAAGAAGAAGAAGAAGAAGAAGAAGATGAAGAAGAAGAAGAAGAAGAAGAAGTTGTTATTATGACTGTTGTTTTACACTTAGAGAGAAATGCTTTAGGGATTTTCTGTTGCAGGTGCCAAACTTAGAGTCTGATGCAAATGGTCTGCAAGGGCACTATTTGTTGTTCCAACTCAGGCAGAAAAAAGTTGTAGATTGGCCTTGTTGAATCCCCAAGAACTGCAAAGTTCTCAGCTTGTTGGTAGTCAAGCTGATGGCTTTGCTGGATTATAAGTACATTTCAGTATATTTTCCCCCTATCCCAAAACAGCTATCAAGTTTATGAGATGGCGGGAAAGACATCACAAGGATATTATCTGAGAGGTGATACGAGGAGTTGATACCCGGGGCTTTGATAGGGAGAGAATGAGGCTTGGAGCCAAAACTCTGTTTACATCTGGCATTACAATCTTTTCAGTAGGAGATTTAAGACCTTCCTTGTTGTCCAGGCCTTCCATATGAAATGTTAAGTTACAACTGTGTTCTCTGTTCCTTAGTTTATTGTTTTTAGCCCGCCTTTTATTATGCTAGTTGCTATTTTAATATTTTACTTCTATGCTGTGTCAATTGTTTTCATACTTTTAAAGGCAACCCTGAAATCTTTTGATGGGAGGTTAAGAAATATTTTAGCTAATTAAATAACAGCAAGGGCTCCTCCAGGCATTGGCACAGAGCCTTTCATTTCTCAGTTATTCTTATCTTTGCTGAAGAAAGCCAAAGCTAGCCCAAGATTATCATTCAGCTACATGGAATTAATACTGTGGGTATTTTAAATCAGTTTTGAAAAACACATAACAAGACAATACAGTAAATCATTTAAAATGCATGCATAGCACAGATTTGTAGAAATAAAACATAGTCGTACCTTGGATGTTGAACGGAATCTGTTCCGGAAGTCCGTTCGACTTCCAAAACGTTTGGAAACCAAAGCGTGGCTTCTGATTGGCTGCAGGAAGTTCCTGCAGCCAATCGGAAGTCACGGAAGCCCTGTCGTATGTTTGGGTTCCAAAAGAACGTTCGCAAACCAGAACAATCACTTCCAGGTTTGCAGCATTTGGGAGCAAAAACATCCAAGTTCCAAGGCATTCGGGATCCAAGGTACGACTGTACAGCTGTTTCATACATATGTAACCCAGGCTGTGAGTGGAGCCCAGTGGCATTAGAGGCAGTTGTTTTGGGGAAATAGTAAGGCACAGGCAGTCTGACCAGTGGTCCATCTAGCTCAGTGTTGCTTATACTGACTGGCAGAAGCTCTCCAGGATTAGAGGCAGGAAGTCTCTCTCAGCTCAACCTGGAGATTCCAGGAATTGAACCTGGAACCTTCTGTATGTAAGGCAGATGCTCTACCACAGATCTATGGCCCAAATATCACCGTGTGTCCCTTAGATTTGGGATGAGCCTGGCTTCCTCCAGGCTTCACTACTGAAATGACAGATATGTGCACCAAGAAACTGAATGCTGGCTGAGCTACCTGTCTTCTTGCTCCTCATGCTTCAGGTGGGCTGCCTGCCTAGTTTATTTTTACAGTTTTGAAAGCACGACTTTTTATAGCCAATGCATTTCTCTGTTAATTCGTCTTCTTATTCACAAAAGAGGGGGACCTTTTAAAAAGTATAAAACTTCTCTGGCAATTCTCTAGTCTAGAAGGTATTTTGGTGACATCAGAGACAGAGAGCCAATTGGTGCCCTGCCCCTGCAGTCTCTGCTCCATAGTGAAAGCACCTTCCTGGAAGTGCCACTGCTAGAAATAATATTGTCTTGTGTGAAGCCTGAGGGTTTCCTGGTTTACATCTAACTCTGCTCAGTAGCAATGACAATAATGGACACATGTTGTATATTCCTAGGTTTGATCCCTGACATCACTATTTAAACCAAAAAGGGGGAGCAGAGCTGGGGGTGGGGGAGAGACCATGAGAGAGCCACTGCTAGAAAGGGCCTTGGTATATGGCAAGGCCACACATTTTCAACCCAGTGGCAATTTGATGATTTTTTTAGAGTTGCACACTGAATGAGCTCATTAGCTGTTTGGCAGCAATCTGTTATCACAAAAATCCTTGTTGGTACTGACAGGACCCAGAGAGTGGGAGAGCTTACATACATGTTGGCTTGAAAATTAAGGAGGACAGAGAAGGTATTTGAAAAAATAAAAAGTGCTGGGAACTCAGGCTCTTTTCACCAGCACCAAGTCCCCCTACAAATGAGAATACTGTAAATGATTACGCACCATGACATAATATTCGAGGGCAAATCAGTGAGAACTTATGCCTGCGTTTGAGGGGGAAGGAATTGGCTGAAAACTTTCAATCTTCCGAGAGCTCCCACACAATATCAATTGCAGTCAAAGAAAACCAAACTCAAATACCCCCAAACTACAAAACATATAGATGGTACAGTCAGGGTAGCAAGGAATGTTTCTTCATATGCATGTTATATATTATTCAGGGTTGTATCAATATTTCTCCATGTTGCAGTTGTGAATAATTTCACAACCAATAACACTTCATGCTTACGGCACTGAAACACCCACTAATTGCAATGGACAGCAAAAAAGTAGTCAGTGGGAACTGAAACACAGCACTGTGGCTGTCTATTACGCAGCTTGCTTGCGTATAATAGGTACATACATCTTGAGATTTACCATTATAATTGCAGAACAGTCTTGCTGATGTGCAAAAATTATAATTATAGTTTACCTTCTCTCTTTTTCACATCTTCCCAAGGTTTCCAGGAGAAAGGGAGTGATCCATTCAAAGTCAAGCATTTTTAGCCCCATTGATTTCAACAGCAGAAACAGCTTTAATTCTTCCATTGAAATAAATGGAGAAAAACTTGGCTAGATTGTACTCATACTGTTTTCAGGTCTCCTGCATGGGGGATAACCTATCCTCTAGAGCAGTGAGCTAACCTCTGCACACTAATAAAACAAATTAAAATAGACACAGGGCTGGAGAGAAGGGAGAGGTGTAAACCTCTTTATCCAGTCCAGAACACTAATGGGGCCGTAATCTGCCCTCTCCTTGGTCATGAGATTGATCATTCGGTAAATGTGGAGTTGGTAATAACCTTGCTCTTCAGCTGGTCTGTGTCCTGTGTGTGCATATGCACTCTATATGTTCACATGTGAGAACTGGGGGAGGGGGCAGGATGGGACATGATGCTACAAGGTGAATTAATCCTGAAGCACCTGATGGCATCCAGTGAGCTTCATGGTTGAATCTGAGGAAAAATCAGTAAGGCCAGTGTGCTTATGGTGGACTAGCCATTGGGGTGGCTCACCCTGTGTTTAGATTAGGGACCAGCAAACAGAGGCCTCAGGGGCCATATACTGCCTCTTCTAAGTATCAGTCACCTCCTACCAACCCCCCACCTCAAATTACAGTACTTTATATGTGAACAGGAAAGATGGCTGCCCTGTTAAACCTATCTTGGCTCTCAAGCAGTAGAACTAAGCTTGTTTAATTGGCAGTAGGCCATTATCAGTGGGCAAATTTATGCTCCCATTCTTGGTAATCCCATTCTTCCACAAGTGGCTGCTGCAAGGATTAGAACAAGATGCAAAGGTAACTGGAATACACATCCATTTTTTGTGCGTAAAAGTGCTCCATAACAAAGCATGCACCGCAATCACATATGAAAAAGCATCCACACAGATTTGAGTTCCTCCTGTGTTTTCTTTCTTTCTTTTTCTTTATGGGTGGTAATTTCCATTTTGGAACGTTCCACAACATATGTTGAGATTACTGAATGATCAGATAAACATTGTCAAGGCATGTGTAGAGGGGAGCTTGGGCCTTTGTGGTGCCAATGTTTTACAGCCAGCATTACCCCACAGAGTTACAAAGGGTGTGTAGACTTCCTTGGCAAAAGAGGCCTGTGAGAACGTGAGCCTTATTATTCCAGAGCCTGTTGCTGACCCAAAGCAGGGCTTCCTATGGAAGCCTGGCATTTTCCACGGCCCCACCTAACATTCTTTTGTTGGCTGGTGCCACTCTGGAAATTATTAGCACAATGGGAAATGGCTGACAGGAGGGGTTTGTTTTGAAACTTACCTTGTTTTTCTTCTCCTCTCAGTCTCTGATTAGTCCAGTAGGCCCTAAACGCAGGAAAAAGGAGGTGCTTGTTTTGGCTGTGAGTCACGTATGCAGAGAGACGCCTGCCTTAAACTAGCAGGGGTCTGACTTACTGCAGAACCACAAGTCTAATGGATAGTGTATATACAGTAATAGGAAGTCCCACAGTGTTATGCTTTGGGGTTATTTCTCTTCTTTGAGTAGGCTTGAAGAGCAAAACTATTGAGCATGTTAATGTATTAGGCTGAGTCTTTTCAGCTACTCCGATAAGTTCGCTCCTTTTTTTGAGGCACTAGTTAGCCGCGTTCATGTTTGCTTTCCTCGTCTGCTCAAGTTACAGAAGTTAATGTGCTTCGCTGAGGTGTCCTAAATGATGTCATTAAGATAAGGTTTGCATAATGTCAGGCGTGCTACATCGAGTCAAAATACATTCCTCTGCACCCCTGCAAGTTAAGGTATGCATAATAATCTTTAGTAAATTTGGCCTGTTAGACTGCTTCTTGCGAAAGAAAAAAGAATCTTCTTCTGCATCAAACATTGCAAACCTTGAGCTGCTAGATTAAGCAGACCTCCCTTTAAACACAAGCTGGAACCAGTTGATTATACCAGTGGTTTTCAACCAGTGTGCCATGGCACCCTGGGGTACCTTGAATGATGGTCAGGGGTGCCGAGGGCAACATTGGCCTCTTTTCTCCCCTCCCCCTTTTGATGTCCTCTTGCGTCTCTTTCCTGGCTACAAGGTCCTCAGGCGAATGGTGCCCCTGAGGCTGGCCGGGGTTGCTGGTTGCCAGGAGCTGAGGCGGCCTTGGAGTAAGCAAGCAAGTGGGCGAGGGAGCCCAGCCAGCTGGTCTGCCAGCCCTTGCTTTTGGGAATGGACAGACATGTCCTTGGCCCCTGTGGGCAGTCTGAGGAGGCACTTCTCTTTGTGGTAGCGATGGGATCTGGGGTGGCCGCTCAGAGATCTGGGGTGGCCGCAGCGGCTGCCCAGAGGACTCCCAAGGAGAGGGTAGAGGAGAGGAGGCTGAGGGAACTCTCCGCAAGGGAGGGTGTTCAAAAAAGGGTGAGGGGCTGCCAGCTCTGCAGGCAAGGGGTGACATAACTGGGCTCCTGAGCCCCACAGGGGTGCCACAAAAAGAACGTAGTTGGTCAAGGGAGCCGTGGACTCAAAAGGTTGAAAACCTGGATTATAATATCAGCAGCACCAGATAGCAACACACTGAGCCACCCTTTTGGGGTTGAACGTACAGGATTTGTGTGTTTTAATACCACACCCCTGCACGAATGAAACTTGTCCACAGATAAACAGCATGTCAAGGAGATGAGTTCAGCAGTGGCATTTTCCCTGACATGCGATGTTTCTGTGTGAAGAGCAGGGTGCTTTTTTTTTTTTTTTTGGTGGTACAGTTCAGGAAGGCTTTACTGTGATTCCGCTGATTGTATAATCTGACTCTTACACAGTGTCAGAAATAGAGAAGTGCTTACAGAGAAGCCAGCCAACAGAAAGGATGAATTATCAGTGTCTTTATTTTGGGTTGCTTTTGAAGCTTCTTTTAGCTCTCCTAGAGCCATGCTAGCTTCCTACAAGCCAACTTGGCTGTGCCTCTTTGGTCTAGCAGCTGTGATGGAAGTGAGCAAAGACAGATGGGGTTCTCACCAAACATGGAGCATCAGCAAAATATTTCATCAACATTCAGTACTGAGCTTAGAGTATAATGTGAGCATTCCAGGAGCGGGGGAGGTAATCTACTTTAATTACTACATAGTAAACTCTTGGTATTGGGACGCGGGTGGCGCTGTGGTTTAAACCACAGAGCCTAGGGCTTGCCAATCAGAAGGTTGGCAGTTCAAATGCCCGCGACGGGGTGAGCTCCTGTTGCTTGGTCCCTGCTCCTGCCAACCTAGCAGTTTGAAAGCACGTCAAAGTGCAAGTAGATAAATAGGTACCGCTCCGACGGGAAGGTAAGCAGCGTTTCCGTGCGCTGCTCTGGTTCGCCAGAAGCGGCTTAGTCATTCTGGCCACATGACCTGGAAGCTGTACGCCGGCTCCCTCAGCCAGTAAAGTGAGATGAGCGCCTCAACCCCAGAGTTGTCTGCGACTGGACCTAACGGGCAGGGGTCCCTTTACCTAAACTCTTGGTATTAGCATTGACTGACCACTTCTTTGCAAAACGGCTGGTGATGCTTTTCTAAAATTTGGAGTAGTTTATAAGAACAGCAAGCTAAAGCAAAAACAACAACAAAGATAAAATTAAAAACAAAAGGATTGTGTAAAATAGCAATATTAGCAGCAAAGCAACAATTGCAAAAGCAAGAATCGCAAAATCTCTTATAGGGCTGCCATATGGAATTTCCCAGCCATTTGGCTGTCAGAAACAGTGTCCGGGTGGAAATTGCTGAAAACTGCAGGAAAATACTACTTTTTAAAAAAAGTTTTGCAAAAAAAGCTCAACAACCGGATTTTCACTTTTTGAAATATGGCAACCCTATTTGTCTATGGTAGTCTTCAGGTGTTGGTGCTACATAGGCCTTCACAATCACCTTAAACCCACCCCAGCTCCTTTTTAAAGTATTATCCCCACTGCAGAAGTCTTAACCATTCCTCCATACAACTTCCATGTGGACACTCTGATATTAGCACTTTTCTTGCAAGTCTGAGATAATCACATGGATAGTATTATTCGTGTGAACCGGCCCCGTGATTCTGTAGTCTCACTGTCCCATGTGCACCATTTTGTATTGGGCCTGGAATCCACCTTTTTATTCCATTTAAAAAGAAAAGCCAGTTTCTAGCCCTTCACACCTGTGAAAAGAGGTTTGCAAGTAAGCAATGCTTTGGGGGGATTTATAGCATAATAAATTATGGAATACACACACACACACACACACATACGTAATATGTGCAGGTAAGATAATTCAAGTGCTACTTATTTGGCACACACGTATATAGTTTAGATGAAAGACAGCCTTGCAGACACCTGTGGTTGTTGACTAAAGACTCTTAAAGAGATTCCATGCTGCTTCAACCGCATATCCATGCTGACTGTCTCAGGTTATTCCCAGGTCACTTGTGTTTGTAGCAGGGAATAATGCTCTCTAGACGCCTCCAGACATACCAGTAGTATTAATCTGGCTAGTCTTTTGCATGATCAATTGTGAGAATGAGGTGAGTCAAACACAGATTTTACCACCAGAGTTCCCCCCCCACACACACACTTTGAACCCACATTGCTTGATTATTGAACACCTACAACAGTCATAGACTAAAGATGTATAAGGAACATAATGACTCCTGCTGTATCAGACCAAAGGTCAATCCACTCCAGCATCCTGTTTGCAAAAGTGGCCACCCTGATGTTTCTTGGAAGCTCACAAACAGGACATGAAGACAGCAGCTCTCTGCTGCTGTTTGTTCCCTGCATCTAAGAGGTACCCACTGAGCTGGTTTACATGTAACACTAAGCCAAACCATGACTTAACACAAATGCTTGAGCATGGAGGCTCCTGGAGAGGAGATTGCAGTTGATTGCAGCCACTTTACTCCTCCTCTGTTCCTACTGCTGCTTCCCTGCAGTGAGCTAAGCCATGGTTTGACTTGGCACATCATCCAAATCCAAGTGTGTAGTTTATCTCCTACAGACAAACCATGAGCAGCAAGGCACAGAATAAACCTTCATCTATACATAGAAACTGTCCTGTGCAAATGTTATAGAAATCTTTGTCCTATATTGCCCTCTATTTTGTCAATACATTCCTTCTTTTTCTGGTGATGCCTAAGTGACTAGCTTACGTGTAGACGGACCTATCCTCCATGAAGGTCTCTAACATTTTTGGAAGTCATTTAAGCTAGATGACTTGTTAGGCTAGTGAATTTTATGTTAAAACGTTGTTTATGTGAAGATAATTTGCCTGTAGTCAACTAAGTTTAACTTGGAGCACAACCATTAGAATAAATGAACATGACTAAGTTAGTTCCATTAATTTCAATGGGTTTACTCTGATTAAAACATAGTTGAATACAAGAGAACAGGAACACGGGAATTATTGGCTGGGACTAGGCTTGCCTGGCTCTCATGCTGGTGATTATGACACTGACTGTTGACTATTGAATTTCAGGATAAAAGAATGGACAAGGTACTACAAAGGACTTTGCTTCGACTGTTGCTGTTATCACTGCTTCATACCTTGAGCCAAGGAAACAGAAGTAAGTTCCACATATATTATAGATATCCCTTTACCACCAAACAGTGCTATTGTTTTCAAACCACTGATAGACAAATTGGCGCCATTTTGTGGGATGTGTCTTGATGCTCTGCAAGAAAGATGGTGGAAAGATCTATTATTGTCTTCCTGAGCAACACTGAGTAGGCATAGTATATCTCATTGCTTGGCAGAATAATTACAAAATATAGTGGGCTTAATAGACGGTGCAGACAGTACAGGGCAGTGGCTAAAAGTCTATTTGGCATTGTATGTAATGCATGAACCCAGCCTTCCACAACCTGACACCTTCCATAAGGTTTGGACTCCAAATCCATCATCCCCAATCAGCATGGCCAACGGTTGTAATCCAAAACATCTGAAGGGCACTAGGACAGGGAAGGCTGGTACCTATGATTTAGATCCGCAGTTGCAAAACAAAACAAGCTTATTTCTGCAGGTGAAATTGGTATCTGTATTCTCCTTGTATTGCATTTCTCACTTGAAATTTTTCTTATCTGCACCAAAGCCCTGAAAAACAGTTTTCACATTGGCCCAGTTCACATATAATACTAAGCGAAACTATGGCTAAATATGAATGAGGGAGTCTGCAAGTGCATGGAGCAAACATCTTGGCCATCTCACTCCTCTCCCATTTCTCTTGCTTCCATGGTACCTGGAGTTAAGTCATGGTTTGGCTTAGCTTTACATCTGAACCTGGGCTCATGGTTTGTCTCACTGCTAACAAACCACGAGCTGTAATTAAGATTTGTTTTTGACTAACACTGTGTGTGTCCTACAAAGGAAATGAGAAGAGAGCCAGAATGGGACTAGGACAGAGTCCCCTTCTTTCTCCATTGCTAGACCAGTCTGGTTTCCTGCATTTCTGACTTGTTGCTCTTGTCTCCTAGATAACCGTTGTGTGGCTTCCAGGGCAAAAAGCTGCACTGAGTGTATCCAAGTGAGCAAGGACTGCTCTTTTTGCAGTGATGAGGTAGGAGCTTTTTATAACTGTTGGATTGCTGTCTTGATGCATACACATCTCAAAGCTCCAAATTTCACCTGAGTTTTGGCCACAATCTCACAGCATCCAGTGCTGCATTTCTGGGCAATATCAATCCTGATTACACAGGTGATGTGTGTTGAGCCTCTACTCTTATGGTCCTGCTGACTCTAATGTACCTGCACGCCTTTGGATGGGGATGCATAACGTTTAGTTTCATCCCTCTCACTTCTAAATAGATTAAGGAGTCCGTGACATGCGCATGCTTATCATTTGATAACTACAACATCAAGTACTACCGTATTTTTCGCTCTATAGGACGCATTTTTCCCCTCCAAAAATGAAGGGGAAATGTGTGTGCGTCCTATGGAGCGAATGCAGGCTCCCTGGCTTCAGTGATAGCAACGCGAAGCCTCAGAAGCCTGCGCTCCGGAGGCTTCACGTTGCTCCCGCTGAAGCCAGGAGAGTCTGCTCTTTGAGGCTGGCGGTGGGGAAAGCAGCGCTTCCCCCATCGCCCGCCCCAGAGGATGGGGGGCAGCAGGAAGGCGCGCAACGCCTTCCCGCTACTCTCCAACCCGGCTTCGAGGCTGGCGGTGGGGAAAGCAGCGCTTCCCCCATCGCATGCCCCAGAGATTGGGGGGCAGCAGGAAGGCGCGCGACACTTTCCCGCTACTCTCCAACCCGGCTTCGAGGCTGGCGGTGGGGAAAGCAGCGCTTCCCCCATCGCCTGCCCCAGAGATTGGGGGGCAGCAGGAAGGCGCGCAACGCCTTCCCGCTACTCTCCAACCCGGGTTGGAGGCTGGCGGTGGGGAAAGCAGCGCTTCACCCATCGCCTGCCCCAGAGGATGGGGGGCAGCAGGAAGGCGCGCGACGCCTTCCCGCTACTCTCCAACCCGGGTTGGAGGCTGGCGGTGGGGAAAGCAGCGCTTCCCCCATCGCCTGCCCCAGAGATTGGGGGGCAGCAGGAAGGTGCGCGACGCCTTCCCGCTACTCTCCAACCTGGCTTCGAGGCTGGCGGTGGGGAAAGCAGTGCTTCCCCCATCGCCAGCCCCAGAGGATGGGGGGCAGCGGGGAGGCGCGCGACGCCTTCCCGCTACTCTCCAACCCTCCTGTGGGCTTTTGCGGGAGATGGGGGAATTCCCCCACCTCCCGCAAAAGCAGGCAAAAGCTGCGCGCTCTTTAAAGGGGCTCCGTGGCTTCTGCTGGCTTTTCTAGGAGGTGGGAATTCCCCCACCTCGCAGAAAAGCCTGCAAGAGCCGCGCAGCCTTTAAAGACGGCGCAGCTCTTGGGGGCTTTTCCCCAAGGAGGGAGAAGGGACTGACTGGCCGAGTCAGTCCCTTCTCCCTCCTGCGGGCTTTTGCGGGAGATGGGGGAATTCCCCCACCTCCCGCAAAAGCAGGCAAAAGCCGTGCGCTCTTTAAAGGCTGCGCGGCTCTTGCAGGCTTTTCCCCAAGGAGGGAGAAGGGACTGACTGGCCGAGTCAGTCCCTTCTCCCTCCTGCGGGCTTTTGCGGGAGATGGGGGAATTCCCCCACCTCCCGCAAAAGCTGTGCGCTCTTTAAATGGGCTGCGCGGCTTTGCTGGCTTTTCTAGGAGGTGGGGGAATTCCCCCACCTCGCAAGAAAGCCCGCAGGAGCCGCGCAGCCTTTAAAGAGCGAGTGGCTCTTGGGGGCTTTTCCCCAAGGAGGGAGAAGGGACTGACTGGCCGTTTCAGTCCCTTCTCCCTCCTTTTCAAAAAGCCCGCAGGAGTCACGCGGGGCTCCTGTGGGCTTTTGCGAGAGGTGGGGGAATTCCGCCACCTCCCGCAAAAGCAGGGAGAAGGTCTTGGAGTAGCGCACAGGCTGCGTGCAGCCTGTCCACTGCTCCCAGAGCTGCGGGGGGGGGATCATATTTTTTCCTTGATTTCCCCCCCTGAAAACTAGGTGCGCCCTATGGTCCGGTGCGTCCAATCGTGCGAAAAATACGGTAATTTGTATGTATGTATGAGCATTTGTATGTGTGTATGTTTATCTCTTGCTTGGACTACTGCAATGCACTCTACATGGGGCTACCTTTGAAGGTGACCTGGAAACTACAACTAATCCAGAATGCAGCAGCCAGACTGGTGACTGGGAGCGGCTGCCGAGACCATATAACACCTGTCTTGAAAGACCTACATTGGCTCCCAGTACGTTTCCGAGCACAATTCAAAGTGTTGGTGCTGACCTTTAAAACCCTAAACGGCCTCGGTTCAGTATATCCGAAGGAGCGTCTCCACCCCCATCGTTCTACCCGGACGCTGAGGTCCAGCACTGAGGGCCTTCTGGCTGTTCCCTTATTGTGAGAAGCCAAGTTACAGGGAATCAGGCAGAGAGCCTTCTCGGTAGTGGCGCCCTCCCTGTGGAACGCCCTCCCACCAGATGTCAAAGAGAACAACAACTACCAGACTTTTAGAAGACATCTGAAGGCAGCCCTGTTTAGGGAAGCTTTTAATGTTTGATGTTATCACAGTATTTTAATATTTTTTTGGAAGCCGCCCAGAGTGGCTGGGTATTATTATTATTATTATTATTATTATTATTATTATTATTATTATTATTATATCACTTCAGACACAATTCTCTTCAGTGGGCTAAATTCGCACATTAAGGCTGCAATCATAACCACCGTACTTCACCTGAGAGTAAGCCTTATCAGATTCAGTGGGGCTTATTTCTGAGTACACATGATTTTGGATTACAGCCTAAACTGCTAGTCCTCAAATGTTACAACTACATTGCAGGGCTAGTTCATACAATGTGTGTAAATTACTTGAGTGTAGTCTTCCCCAGTGTCCAGCATCCCCAGCCAGCAGGATCAAGGGTTAAGGTTGATGTGGATTGTATTCCAACAACATTTGAAAATCAAAGGTTGGGGAAGGCTGATTAGTGCCTCAGTGATTGGTAGCGGAATTGCCCCCCCCCATTTAAAAGCACTGTGTGAGAGAGATGATGTGAACTTTCCAGCTTTGATGTTCCAGGTTGTATTCAGGTGGTATGTTAGTGTCATATAGAGTAAGGATGGAGAGCAAGAATTGGATTTACAATCATACCTTGGATCTCAAACGCCTTGGCTCCTGAACAAATCTGCTCCCAATCGATCGAAACCTGGAAGTGAGTGTCCCGGTTTTCAAACAATTTTCGGAAGCCAAACGTCAGGCACAGCTTCCATAGCTTCCAATTGGCTGCAGGAGGCTCCTGCAGCCAATCAGAAGCCGCGTCTTTGTTTCTGAAGGGTTCCGGGAATCGAACGGACTCCTGGAATGCATTCTTTTTGAGAACCAAGGTACGACTGTACTCTCTGCACACTGTTGCAAACCTACCTCTCTTAAGTTGCAGTTACAGGTAGACGTAGGAATTTCTCATGGGACCACCACATCCTACCCTCAGTCTAACATGGAGGCAGATAGTAAGGTAAATGCTTAAAAATAGAGAATAGCATGTATTTTCTAAATGTGTGTGTCATTGTTATACATTTTCTTTTGCCCTAGAACTTCAAAGAGTCCCGCTGTGATTTCAAAGACAACCTATTAAGATACGGCTGCAGTCAGACCAGCATAGTCTTCATGGAAGGAGAGATGCTAACAAAATCGGTGAGTGGAGAGGAAGTCATGTAAAGATGGGATTTGTTGTTGTTGTTTAGTGGCTTAGTTGTGTCCGACTCTTTGTGACCCCATGAACCAGAGCACGCCAGGCACTCCTGTCTTCCACTGCCTCTTGCAGTTTGGTCAAACTCATGCTGGTAGCTTCGAGAACACTGTCCAACCATCTCGTCCTCTCTCGTCTCCTTCTCCTTGTGCCCTCCATCTTTTCCAACATCAGGGTCTTTTCCAGGGAGTCTTCTCTTCTCATGAGGTGGCCAAAGTATTGGAGCCTCAGCTTCAGGATCTGTCCTTCCAGTGAGCACTCAGGGCTGATTTCCTTAAGGATGGAGAGGTTTGATCTTCTTGCAGTCCTTGGGACTCTCAAGAGTCTCCTCCAGCACCATAATTC
The DNA here is from genome assembly GCF_964270895.1 of Podarcis filfolensis. Lineage (NCBI taxonomy): Eukaryota > Metazoa > Chordata > Lepidosauria > Squamata > Lacertidae > Podarcis > Podarcis filfolensis. The sequence continues at coordinate 89,783,016 of NC_139605.1, read as the reverse complement.
AAAAGCATCAATTCTTCGGCGATCAGCCTTCTTTATGGTCCAGCTCTCACTTCCATACATCACCACTGGGAAAACCATAGCTTTAACTATACGGACCTTTGTTGGCAAGGTGATGGGCTACAGACATAATAAAACAATTCCACACACCTGAATCACTGTCTAGAATTGACAAAAGCCAAGTTTGCTTGGACAGCCTCCCTAGCTTCTTTTTTTAAGTCAGTAGGCTTAAGGGGAGGGTTACATAATTGGTCCAGACATCTTGTGTATACATATAAATGATGTTTCTGTACACTCTGGCTTCCATCACGGTGTTCCGTTGCACCAGAAGCAGTTTAGTCGTGCTGGACACATGACCCAGAAATATGTCTGTGGACAGACGCCGGCTCCCTCGACCTGAAGCAAAATGAGTGCCGCACCTCATAGTCACCTTTGCCTGGACTTAAACATCCAGGGGTTCTTTACCTTTACCTTTTTTATATACTTATAGGGTAAAAGGTAAAGGTAAAGGGACCCCTGACCATTAGGTCCAGTTGTGGCCAACTCTGGGGTTGCGGTGCTCATCTCGCTTTACTGGCTGAGGGAGCCGGCGTACAGCTTCCGGGTCATGTGGCCAGCATGATTAAGCCACTTCTAGCGAACCAGAGCAGCACACGGAAGCATTGTAAATTTAGTTAATCTCTTATTTGTCATGAATCAGCTCTCTCCCTCTCTGATCTGCTGTTAAAACCAAAAATGCAACATGACTGCTAAATCTTATGAGGATTACTGTTGTCTCCTCCGGCAGGAATTTAAGATTGATACATCTCTGAAGAAAACACAAGTATCCCCACAGAACATAGCAATGAAGTTGAGAGCTGGCGAGGAAGCTAGCTTTGACGTGGATGTGTTTGAGCCCAGTGAATCTCCTGTGGACCTCTACATTCTCATGGACTTTTCCTATTCCATGCGTGATGACTTGGACAACCTTAAAACAATGGGCCAACAACTGGGTGAGAATTAAAAACTTATAAGCTGTGGGAAACAGCGGTTTGCAATGTCTGAGTGCACTTGGCAAAAGACAGGGCTGGCCCTACCATTAGGCTGAATGAGGCAACCATCTCAGGCAGCAGATCCTGAGGAGTGGGGCATCCTTTTCCCTTTGTTGGGGGATGAAGGTGTGCGCACGCACCATAGAACCTCTTATGAAGCTCCAAACTAGCCTGCTGCCCTCAGGTGCAATGGAAGTGTATTATGTAATCGGACTACATTGTAGGAAAGTATGTTTCAAGCTGAGGACTAAGGCTGCAATTCTAACCCCACTTACCTGGGAGCAATCCCCATCTAATTCAACAGGATTTATTTCTGAGCAGACATGGTTAGGATTGCAGCTTTAATCTAAGTGTGCCAGGACATCTTCACTTACTTGCTCCTTTCCCACTTTCTTCCTGCCAGCAAATTTTTTGACTCAGCTAACCAGTGATTATACTATTGGCTTTGGCAAGTTTGTGGATAAAGTTTCAGCCCCACAGACAGATATGAGGCCTGAGAGGTAAGTGAAGGTGGTGCACCCAGGGGATGTATTTGTGAATTAACTATTTAGGATCCATAGCTGCCTTCTTCGTTGTTTTTAGTGGGTGGGTGTGAAAGATATAAAGTGAATAAGCCTTGTAGCTTAAGCTAGCCTGTTTCTAATACCTATGACTATGCCCCTTCTCCAAACCGTGCTGTCTTACTTCATCATATCCATTCATGACTGAATCTTGTGTATGTCAGTTGACTGACTCCTGATTAATATCTGCTTTTAATATGTGTTATTTCATTTTTAAACTTCTTTTGCAAAACAGTTGTGCACCCCAAATATAAATGGGTGGATTACATTTATATCCCATCTTTCCTCCAAAACGAAGGAAAACAGTCTTTCTGCATCTGATGAAATGAACTTATGCCTAAGAACATTTTGGTCACAACTCATTTGTTAATCTTTATTTTGTTTTTATTTTTTTGCTGTTTCAGATCACAACACATGACTGTTCTTCTATAATTAATTTTATTAAACTGTATGGCAGATGACCGAGGTCTTTCCCTATAAGATACAGAGGAGGTGTTTCTGATATCAACTTGCTGGTCGTTGATTATAAAGCCTTTGCTGTTCTTTTTACATTCAGACTCCGTGAGCCTTGGACTGGTGCTGACCCACCCTTCTCCTTTAAGAATGTCATCCGCCTAACCCATGATATCAATAAATTCAGCCAAGAGTTAATGATGGAGCAAATATCAGGGAACTTGGATGCCCCAGAAGGTGGATTTGATGCCATATTACAAACGGCTGTTTGCAAGGTGAGCCAAAAGGTCGCTGAAGAAGGCATAGATAGATTAACTGAGTGTAAGATGGATATCGGCCTTCTTAGCCCCTCATCAAACTGTGAGATCAATGAGAATATTTAGGCCAAAGCTTTGCTTTAATTATCAGCACATGGTAAAGCTTGTGTCTTGCTAGAACCTGGTTGAGTTTTAGAATGGACTAGCTGTTATCAAACCATAGCTGGAGTTACAACATTACAATTTAAATAAACTCCAAAATTTGTAGTTCAGCTGGAGCTTTATTGGGACCCACAACAGTGTGGCGGGTTCTCTAGAACTTTTCATCAAGGAGGCAGTGAGAGATGAGTGAGGAAAAATGAAAAACCAAAACTTATAAAAATTAGACTGATGAAGTAGCCATGAGGTCAGCTTGTAGACTCTTTTTCCAGGATAGAGAATGCAGACTAAATAAGTCCCTCCCAAGTGTAACAGATATCAGGTTATACACCTGGGATTCTGGGTGTATTTTATGTTTAATTTTCTGGAAATGTTTTGAAGATATAATTTTAAAAATGGTTAATTATTGCTTAACAATGATAATTATTAAATAATTGTTAATAATAATTGTTATTAAATAATAATTACAATTGAATTGTTACTTTAGTGTAAATGGTGTTTTAATTATGTACTATGGTTATTGTTTTTCAACTGCTATTGTGTTGTAACCCACTTTAGGTACAAACTTGTGAGAAATGTGCTGTATGCATAAAGATGGAGATAATGGTTTGATTAGCAGCTGAAAGACATATGAAGGTTAAAAATAAATAAATACCAGAAGTGCCTTAGAATGGAAGCAGAAAACATGGTGAATTCAGGGAGCTATACCTTGTCAATAGTTAAGAGATAAGAGCTGAGGAGACAAGATAAGAGAGAAGTGACCAGACACTGTCAACATCATCACAAAAACAATGGATGAAGTTTCCAGACCTCTCAGCTAACCTTGGACTAGTCTGCAGTTGAAAGTGACACCCAGTGGCTGCAAGCTTTATTGATGTAGCTAGAGAAGGGGTTGCCACAGAAACTTCTGCCATGGTGTGAATGGCCACAGCACTCTCCTCAACCTGTTTCTGGGGAACCTGCTTCATCTCTCTGAGTAAATTAAATCCCTCCACAATGTTGAATCTACACCCTTTTGTTTTTCTCTTTGCCCACAGGACCAGATTGGCTGGCGGGAAGACAGCACTCACCTCCTGGTGTTCTCCACTGAGTCCGCCTTCCATTATGAAGCTGACGGTGCCAATGTCCTTGCAGGAATTATGAGGAGGAATGATGGATACTGCCACCTGAACAGAACAGGGAGTTACACCTTTGACACAAAGCAGGATTACCCCTCCGTACCCGCACTTGTGAAACTGCTGAGGCAGAGCAACATCATCCCCATATTTGCTGTCACCAACCACTCTTATGATTACTATGAGGTAAAAATGACAGTGGGCAGACAGTGGGTGTTGGGTGCTTGGATGGTGTCAGAGGAGAGGTGTGTTTTTAAGCCACTGGCAGTTGACAGTGGCCACCATTGCCTGCAGGCAATGACCTTACAAGGAAGCCAGTTTAGGTATTTACTGCTGGACAAAAAACTCTGCTCTCCTCCTCCAGCAGCAAAAGGGCTACATGATCTGACTAGGGAAAGGAGGCCATCAGTCATTGTTGTTTGGGAAATACACTTTGAAAGTTATCCAAGAATCCTTCAGCAGATGAGCTTTTTTCATTTTTTCAGCATCTCCTTAGTTTTCACATTGAAGTGGAGATATTGTGGGTTTTCACTGTCTTCTCTAGTATATGTCCAAATGTGCTTCTAGTGTTTTCTTTCATATGTTCCTCATCCTAGAAATGTTATTTTGCTGTTCACTTTCTTCTTTGTGAAACACTACAATATATTCCCATAGGAATATATGGGTAATGTGACTCAGCGCACAGGTGTAGGAATCAGATTACCTTCAAGTACTGCATATTTTCTCACCCAACAACTTGGTAACAGCAGAAACAAGAACATAGCCTATTTCAAAGCAGCTGTGCAATCTATTTTTGTAATCCAGTGGGGACACCCAGTGGTTAGTTGGATAATCCCAGTCAGGAATCAGACCAGGATATCTTTTGTTTCACACAACAGATTTCCATCCGCAAATGGACCAAGCTACATATTACTCCCATGAAATCCATGACTGATTATCTGATAAGTTTTTTTTTTTTTTAAGAATATAGAACAAGCCCTACTGGATCAGACCTAAGGTCCATCTTAGCTAGCATAAGGTTACCAGACTTCCCCGTATCCCGGGGACAGTCCCCAGATTTACAAATCAGTCCCCATACAAAATCCATTGAAGTTGAAAAGTGTCCCTGGATTCATTGAAAAAAATCTGGTAACCTTAAGCTAGCATCATGTTTCCTTCAGTGATCAGCCAGATGTTTCCAGGAAGCTAACCTGCAGGGCAAAAAGGCAGTAGAGCAGGTATGGAGAACATTTTCTTCTCCCATAAGTTTCTCCTCCCAGAAGTTCCTAAACTATAACTCCATGATCCCTAGCCATTGGCCATGATTGCTAGGGCTGATGGGAATTATAGGTCAGCAACATCTGGAGTGGCTTTAAGTTTCCCCACCCCCGCATCAGAGTGAACAAATGTTTTACAGTGGTACCTCAGGTTAAGTACTTAATTCGTTCCGGAGGTCCGTACTTAACCTGAAACTGTTCTTAACCTGAAGCACCACTTTAGCTAATGGGGCCTCCTGCTGCTGCCGCACCACTGGAGCATGATTTTTGTTCTCATCCTGAAGCAAAGTTCTTAACCTGGGTTAGCAGAGTCTGTAACCTGAAGCGTATGTAACCTGAAGTGTATGTAACCTGAGGTACCACTGTATCTTAAATCTAAGACCTAGAAGGATAGGGGTTTGAGGGCCAAACTAGACATGTCAACTTTGCAAAGGAAATTAACTTGCATGCCGATTGCTATGAAAATAGCAGTCTTGGGGAAGGCTATGAGGATGGAGAGGGGAGGATTTAAATATTTCTCTTCCTGCCATGATCCTGGCAAAAATAGCCTCTCCAAAGCTGCTATTTTCATTTCAAAGCAAGTTCCCATTAATCCCACTGAAATGCACATTGCAGTTTCCAAGAGACGGTTTTGAGGATTGTGGCAAAAACAGAAAGAGTTAAACTTTCCCTTTCTCCCCAGCCTCCATGGTCTTGAGGCTGCTCAGGCTCCTCCTCGGCTACAGTTTCCGTAATAAAAAGCAGGTACATTAATTGCATTAATGCAATTAACATCACAGTTAGCTTGGCCCTAAGAATATTTTTTTCTGTATTCACTTTCTCTATGCCATGGATAATTTAAATATTTTTAAATTAAAGATGCACAGAGAATGAGGGTATTTTAATTCCTTCCTTCCAGGCCATGTTCCCAGTCTAAAGCCCCTGCTAAGCTGCTATTTGTTCCATGGGGGGAAATTTCAGATGTGTGATACAGATTTGTGTTTTCCTCTTGAAAAGCAACTCACAGCTTGAGGGTGTTGGGCAGGGAATAGGGTCTAATGTCCCAGCCTTCACACCACTTTCCTAATTAAATTAGCACATGCACATACTGCTGTGTGTCTGTTTAAAAGACCAATGGGAGAGCAGTCCTGGATCCTCATGGCATAATGTGTGCTTTGGCCCTAAGATTCTCAACCTTCATTGGACTTCACTGAGTGTTGGCTTGACCTGCTGGCATGAGGCTCCCCAGGATAATTGCTAAGGTGCTGCAGCTAAAAGAGTGCATTGGCCTGTGTGGGTGGCATATTCAGTTGGTGTTATGACAATTGCACTGGCTGCCTACTAGCTTCCATGCTCGCTTCACGGTACTGGTGTTGACTGATAAAGCCTTTCATGTCCTATCCCAAACAACTAGCCTCTGCCCACAAAGCCCCTTCTCTCCACCTGTTCATTAATATCAGCTAGGGAGGCCATTAATCAGAATGGCCTTTTTGAGACAGGTTAGAATGGGGACTGGACAGAACCATCCCTTCACAACAAGAGGTTTTGCTACTGTCTTTGAAATGCACATTCCATTGTAGAGACCCAACCCAGTGAAAATTAACCATAACTACATCCTGTTGAAATCAATGGGAAAACACCACAGCTAATATTTGCTGTGTTGTTGTGACCTGTGTCTAGTGTTTCTCAGCAGCAAAAATTCAACTACAATAGTAAGATAAAGGTATATGCTCAGTTACTGTGTATAACAAGGTACTTAACTATGTTGCTTTCTCTGTTGTCCATTTAAGGTTGTAACAGAACTTAAATATTTAACTAATTCACTGCTTTTTCTTTTTTAATAGAAACTGCACACATATTTCCCAATTTCTGAAATTGGGAGGCTGCAAGAAGATTCCTCTAATATTGTGGACTTGATTCGTACGGCTTACAATGTAAGAGGCAACATCAGGAATCTGTCCTATCTAGGAATGGAAACGAAATTCAATTTTGTGTGCATTTTAATGAGAAGCTGCATAATTTTCACTTCTCAAATCAATATGTGAACCAAAACACAGCTAGCCTTTGACATTTGTACTTCACTGAATTTTGCGGTAACAATACGACTCAAGGAGCAAATTAATAGAGCCATCCTCTGTGGACATGGTTGGACGTTATAATGTGCAAATCCTATTATTATAATCTAGGGAGAACCTCTGAATTTGGTATGTTTCAGTTCTATTAATTTATTCCCTCCCTGCCTTTCCCAGCGTATTAGTTCCAAGATGGACATTCGAGCTTTTGGCACCCCAAAAGCCATGAAAACAGAAATAACATCTGAGATGTATGAAAAGACAGAGTCTGGCTCATTCAATATTGTCCGTGGTGAAGTGGTAAGGCCTACCTCCCCTTTGTATTTCTGTCTTCCTCATTCACTCACTCTTGACAGGTCCAGGGCCGGCCCAGCCATTAGCCTGGTGGTGAAGTGACAACAGCATTGGCACCGATTTAAAGTGTGATCTCCCCCAAAATTGGCAAGAACTCACATGAAAGCCATGCTGATGCCAGCACGGCTTCTCTGCCAGTAGCAGCAGTGGTAGGGTGGGTGGAGCAGGTGTAAACAGCAGCAAATATGGCAGTGTTGGTGGCAGCAACAGCAGAGCATGGCAGCACTTCCTGTTTTGCCTCAAACCATCCCTGACCTGGGCATTCAGATGATGCCACTGAGTCCAATTATTTCCAGAAGAAGAGTAGAGCAGTCTCCATAGATGCATATGGCTTTAGAGCTACTAATTGTTTGTAAATGGTGGAGTTTTGACATGGATGGAACACATATCCAACACATATTCATTATAAGTGGTTGCTGCCATTTTATGACCCCATTTATGTGTGTTTTATTAAATCAAACTTTTAATTAGCACTAAAATACTTTCCTTTTTTAAAATAAAGAAGTATAGCTGTACAATATTATAATGTCATGATGATATCTATGCATCCATCCCTTTCTGGTAACAATCATTAACCAGGTTGCTAAAAACGTGCTGCTGCTTCTTTGACAATCACTCATAGCCAAGTAAGATTGTCTTCCATGAACACGGTCTTCACATTGAGTCCATAAGTGACTGTGGAGGCCAATTCTGGATCCACACATCCTTCCACATTGGGGACATAGGTTTTCAGGTGCGAGTTGATCATGGTGAGGGTTTGCCAAATGTGCCTTCCTCTTAGCACGTTTCTCTCTTTCATCGTGAGTTTGAGTGTCTTCAAAGTCCACGACACCTTTGGTAAAGGCTGTTCTCCAGTTGGAGCGCTCACAGGCCAATGTTTCCCAGTTGTCGGTGTTTATACTTCAATTTTTAGATTTGCCTTGAGAGAGTCTTTAAACCTCTTTTGTTGACCACCAGCATTATGCTTTCCATTTTTAAGTTCAGAATAGAAATTGCATAATTGCATTAGTATACTGTTATAGCACTGTAAGACAAGCAGCAGCAGCAGCAGCAACATAGCACGACGGTGTTAAGAGTTATTCCTCCATTTCAGGAAAAAAAGCAGGAAAGTGTTTTACTGCTCATAAAAAGATTGATTTTGAAAACAGGGTTGAAGAAAAAGGCATTCACCACAAGCTGCCCTGGTTTCCCTCAGGAGGAAGGGCAGGATATAAACTGAATGAATGAATAGCGAATGTGTGTTGCTGATCTTCAAATGCGCCCACCCGCAGCAGCTACGTCACACCTGATAGGATGGGCAGGACAAAGTAAGACTCACACAGAAGCACAATACTCCTACTAGTGTGGAAAGTCAATTGCAATTCACTTCTGGTTCAGAACTTGAGAGCGATGATTAGGTAGCACCATCTGGAAGCAGCCATTAACAATAACTGTTCAAGACAGGAAGAGCAGGGCCCATATCCCAGACCACGACCACGTCGTGTAGGTTTTCTAGTTGTATCTCCATCCCACCCAGCTACTTACACATGGGGGGGGGGGTGCTGCCAGCCAGTGTGGTGCAGTATCGGGAACATACACTTCTTATCCATCTCGGAAGCAAGTTAGCAATATCCATTTCCTTGTTTCTACGTGTTCAGCCTTGTACCTAGCCACTCACCTTCCAGGTTGCTGTTTAAAGTGGCATATCTCTCTTGTCTTTCTCTCTTTGGATCAATCCAGCAAATGAACAGGACTTCTCTCTTCCATCTAGGGCAGATTCAAAGTACGTGTGAAAGCTCATGAGCAAGTGGGCGACAAGCATGTCTGCAGTCTCCCGGAGAAAGATCGGGATGGCGTTTTCCACATTAAGCCCTCCTCTTTCGGTAACAACGTGGAAGTAGCAGCCTCAGTCATTTGCGACGCCTGCCCCTGTGAACTGGTACTTTTTTGTTCTCCTCTTTGGTTGTCCTACCCCAAGAATGGCTCTAGATATTAATGTTATAGGAAGCCTGACTCTTGTATGAGCTCTTTAAGTTTTCATATAGAAGCAAAACTAGAGGCTACCATTATTTTTTCTCTGAAGGACATGTGACTAAATCTGATCCCCTAGAATAAAGTTCATTAACATCTCTTCTCTTGTACTTTGCAGCAACAGGAAGTCCTATCACCTAGGTGCAATTTCAGGGGGAACTTCGCCTGTGGAGAGTGTATTTGCAATGCAGGCTGGTAAATACCTCATCCTTATTTTTTATTAAGTGGGGTGTGTGTTTTCTATTTCCTTCAGCAGAAAATATCAGTTGATTGATTGATTTGGGCCCTGCCCTCCCTCCAATCTGGAACACAGTGCAGCTTTGAATAACAAGCATAAGGACAACTGTATAAAATAAAACACAGAACATCAGATATCAATAAAATGCAGCAGTGCAGCAGCAAAAAATAAATAAAAAATCTATGGGACCAGCAACCTAACCCAAACAATTCATCCTCCAAACTACTGGACAATAAACTACTGGTTTATTGTTGTTTTATAAATCTTGGTTAATGGTAACCATGGTTCAATGTTATGTTCCAAATCAACTACGAATAGGAGGCAGGAAATTTTTAGACTCAAATATATGTTGGACTCATGCTGTCTGCTTTTCTCTGAGCCACACTTTCACCTCTCAATAGTCACTTCATGGCAAAGAAAGGTTGAGCTGTGACCAATTATTATCATTTCTTTGCACCATGCCTTCTAATCAAGATGTCAGACCTTTGAGGCCCTTCTCAGTCTTTGTCTTGACTTCCTTTCTCCTTGACAGGCGGGGAGCTACGTGTAACTGCTCTACCACCTCCTCTACTGACGATGCGGCCTGCGTACGACCAGGGGATACAGAGCCCTGCTCAGGGCAAGGTGAATGCCTCTGTGGGCAATGCGAGTGCTATTCTGAAGGTCGGACCCAGCGTTTTGAGGGCCGCTTTTGTGAATTTGACAATTTGCAGTGCCCCCGCAGTTCTGGATTCCTCTGCAACGGTGAGTGAGGCCTTCTGGAGCAGTGACCAGGCTTCAGGTCTGCCCTCAGGTGGTTACAACTTTCTGCTGCAGGCTAAGGCTACACACCTGAATCCATTTACCTGAGAGTAAGCTCCCTTGAATCTGATAGGCCTTAGCAGGCACAGTTAGCATTGCACCATAAACTGTCGTTCTCAGATGCTTGTGAAATCACACAACTAGATCATAGATTATAGAGGATTCACTATTGTGTTAATGACTGAATAGAAGAGCCTCCCCAAACCTATTGCCCCAGTTATAAAGCTTATAGTGTTTAAGTTTTGCTGCAGGCTATCACACCTTCCTCATATTCTTTGCCTTTCCCTAGGCTTGTACAGCTTATGCCAAGAAAAGCCTTTAGTGGTTGGTCATAGATCTGTCATCTTCTCTTTGAAAGCCTCTAGAGGGCATCAGTTACACTCTCAAGTGAAGGGAAAACAAAAGGTGTTTTCGTGATCCATTCCCGTACAGGTTATCCAAGTGACAGAGTGGGCAAAATACTGTGTTTTAAACAGATTCCCTGCATTCACTGTGTCAGGCTGCAGCCAAGGTCAGATTGATGTTGACCTGAGCATTATTGGTTTCCTAAAAACTATGTCTGAATGCCAAGTACTCTGCAGTTAAGTCCCAAGTATGTGTGGTTAGGACTGCAGTGTGAACAAAAACATACTACGGATTCTCTGGCTCACCTTTCCCTTTCCAGTACTTGGCCTTTCTTATTGCAGCAAACAAGACTATGTTGTTGTCTTTGTGCATCAACCTTTATAAAATGTTGGAGGCATACTCGATGAATCCATCAAGTAGAAAACACAGTAGCTTAACATTCCCCATTTCTTTGTCTTGATTATAGTCATTTAAAGCTTCTGAATGATTTGCACTTCTACCACATTTGGATAAAGACACCCTTAAACGCTTCATGACACAGATTTTCTCTACCCCTGTTGTATATACATCTTCCATGGCCTTGTTATATAGCTGTTTTTCAACAGTACTCACTTAATGACTGACCCAAAATTGTGATCCTTCAATAGATAAAAATGTTAGGACTTCCTCCAAAATTTCACATTACTGTACTGTACAGACCTTTATTTGATGTCAACATTTGTTTCCACCTTATATATATATATATTTTATAAGATATTTATTAGAGTTTTCCATTTTATACAAACAAAGAAAAAAGAATTAAAAAGAAAAAATAATAAAAGCACATAAATTTCATAACTTATTTTTCAATAACATATTTCCCTGACCTCCTCATGCCTCCCCTTCTTGTATTCCAGTTCAAATTGTTTATCCAGCAAATCCTTATCTCATAGCATTACAGCTAAAAACCCCTCATTTTCTATCCATCTTCTTAAATTATTGTAACTTACACTTTTACTTATATACAAAGAAAAAAGAACCATTTTTTCATATTCTTTTGTACCATTACAGCTAGTAACCACCTAATTTCAATCCAACATCACTCAACATTCCTTAATATTACAGTATTTTTGCAAATAGTCTTTGAATTTCTTCCATTCTTCTTCTGCCGACTCTTCTCCCTGGTCACGGATTCTGCCAGCATTTGTTTCCACCTTATAATGCTCCTACAGCCACAGTGTGAAATGGTATTGTATTTATTGCAATACATTTTATTGTTTTCATCTCATTCATAATTTTTAAAAGCACAAAATATCTAAGATACAAAACAACAACAACACAACAACAAACCCCCCAAAGCTCCTGACATAACTATGGGCATTGTGGCACTTTGCCAAAGATGTGAATCTTGAGCTATATCAGCCATGTAAGTGTAGGCTGAGTTCTATGAAACCCTATCCTTGTTTCCTTCCTCTATGCAGATCGGGGGCGCTGCTACATGGGTCAGTGTGCATGTGAAAGTGGTTGGGAAGGCCCTGGCTGTGAGTGTCCCACAAGCAATGAGACCTGTATCTCCAGCAGTGGGGTAAGTTATTCCCCCCTGCCCTTCTTAGAAAGATAAACAAGGGGGATAGGATGCTGTATTCCTTCATGTACAACAGCCTGAAGATCAGAGAGAGTTCTGTTTAAATAGACGGCTGGGTGACTTCAAAGCTGATGTAGAGGCCTCATGCTTTGCATTGGGATGTTCCCAAATTCAAGTCCTCACTTATCCAGACCCTGGGCAAGGTGTTGCCAGTCAGAGTAGACAATAATGGACTTGAGCTGGTAGACTGATTAATGGATTTAAGGCATCTTCAGAGAGGGGATAGGACACAGAAAACTCCCTTATGCTGAGTCAGACGGTCAGGGAACTGCCATCAGCTCAGAGGCGAGAGGTGGAAGGGCAGTTGGGTTACAGGGAGCCTCCAAAGATCGTGAGAAGCAGCACTTCCTCCACGGAGGAGGGAAGCCACGCCTCCAGTGGGGAAGGGATGCAGCGCTTGGAGGATGCAAGGGAGAGCCAGAGCATCGAGCAGGAGCAAAGCGGGGGGGGCAGGTCCCCCTTTGCCCACGCCCTCTCTGCGCAGTAGGTTTACGCGCAGAGAGGGGAGGCGTAGGATGGGGGTCAAGAGACTACTCTGCTGGGGACAGTTTAAGGACTGCCCACTCCCAGATTCTGCTAGTGACTGAGTAAGACATGGAATTGAGACGGCCTGCACTGTGAATGTTTTTGCACCGATAATAAAGCCTTTGAAAAGTCCAGTGGGGGTCTTGCCTGTTTGCTCTCGAGCAACCACACCGGCATACATAACACAGACCTAGGACTTTCTGCATGCAAAGCAGATGCTCTACCATCCTTCGCGGGATGAAGTGGTGTTTTGTTTTGTTTTTTGCTCAGCATTATGCTGTATAGAAGAGGCAGTGGAAAAGTTTAGCCACAAGTGTCCAGACATGGGTGGGAGGTGAGCATGCCTCACTCCCTCACTTTTCGATAACCCAGTTTACTCACAGAACAGCCACCTTCTGTGGCTTGGCTTGTTCACCAAACTCCCAGGGAATTGTATCTACCCTGCAAAACTGCATGAAATTGCACCATTCAGTTGCCTCTTTGCATCCACCCTCCATCTGCTGATTTGCCCACTAAGGCCATTTCCTACTCTACTTTTGTGCTCTGAGAACTGTGGGAACTCGACTAATAAGGGAGAAGTAAGGCACGGGTATTAAGTCTGTTTTTAGCTTATTTTGTCAGTTTTTGCAGCAGTTGTTAAACTGGAGGTAGTGTTCAGAATATGTAACCTGTTTGTTTTACACACATGAGGAATACAAAGGCATTTTAGTCCAAACTCTGATCTGCTCTCTTGAGTAATCTAGGCCACCATGTAACTATTATGAATTGTTTGCTTAAGTCCACCTTCTTCCCAAGATACAGACCCTATGACCCTTCGCACACTTTTAAAAATCCTTACCAACTCTTAAGAGATGTAAGGAAAGAGCCCTCTGATTATCCAAAGGGTTCTTTCCCCCATGTTTAACTTTCCTCTTGGCTGTGGGGGAAAAAAATATCCTCAACTGAATTTGGGTAAGGTTTTGCCATTTCAGAATGGAAGATGATGTATCACCTGAAAATGAACTTTCAGTACTTGCCCTTGTCTCTTGCAGATTCTTTGTAATGGGCGCGGGAGATGTGAATGCGGCAGATGCATCTGTAGTAACCCCGCCCTCTACATTGAACCCACCTGCGAAACCAGTTATGCCCTGGTAAGCTCTTAGATGAAGCCGGTGACTTTAGTTGGTCAGCATGCTTAGAGTGTTATGTATCCGATGACTAGGACTTTGGGTCGATTCTTATGCTTTATTTGAAAGATTATTCTTTGTGCTTTTAAAACTCTTTAAAACCACATTTACTCTTCCTTATGCCTCTCGTGCATATCTGACAAATAGAGATCACTGCAAATGTAGCCACACATGGACACTCCCTTGCTCCCACTTTCCCCTGTTAATATGAACTTCCCCGGCAGCCCTTACTTATGATGTCTCCATTACAAGCCAGAACAAGCAAAAGATGGGCACACTCTATCTACAACAGCGAATTTCTCTCTTTTTTCCTACTTTTTATTTATTATTCTCAATTTTATACATTTAATAATTTTACAATCATTTTAACATTTTGAAACTCAACTTCCTTCCCCCTCTTTCTGCGTTTTAAAAAAAATATTTTCCTCATATTCCAAATTAACTGAACTTAATCGTTTATTCATTTACTTTAAATGTATACAGTCATACCTTAGCTGACAAACACCTTAGCAGTCAAACATTTTGCCTCCCGAACACCGCAACCCCGGAAGTGAGTGTTGCGGTTTGCGAACGTTCTTTTGGAAGCCGAATGTCCAGTGGGGCTTCCACGGCTTCCAATTGGCTGCAGGAAGCTCCTGCAGCCAATCAGAAGCCACACCTTGGAAGTTGAACAGATTTCCAGAACGGATTCCGTTCGGCTTTCAAAGTACGACTGTACTCTTATAAAACTGCAGGTTATTACAACAATCCTACCAATGTTCTGATCTGTTTACAGTTTATTTGTAAATTTTCAATAAGCCATTTCCATTCTTTTATATAAAAAAGTTTGTTATCTTGATTTCTTATTTTTCTGGTAAGTTTTGCCATTTCTGTGTATTCCATTATTTTTTGCATCCATTCTTCTGTCGTCGGGATTGCAACAGGGAATTTCTCAATTATTTATTTGCCACAGTAACAGCTTCTTTCACAAGAGAGTTCTCTGCAACTCACAGCACAGTGATTAACCTAGCCCTATATGTCTTATGTATTACACGCAACAACTTGTTCCTTCTCTCCTTCCTGTTCTCCGATGAGATAAATGTATGTATTGCTTTCAAACACTCTTCCAAAAATAAAATGTTCCACCTCTGCTGGTCTTTCACTCTGTCTCTTCAATACTTCTGTAGACTTATGTCCTTTCTCTGGTGAACAGGGCTACCGACATGTGTGTGGAGAAGATGTCCGAACCTGTGTTCAGTGCCAGGCTTGGGGGACTGGAGAGAAGAAGGGAAAGAAATGTGAAAACTGCCGTTACAAGATCCGAGTAGTGGATGAACTGGAACAAGGTACCATGATTTCCTTGATGTTCAGCTGTAGGCCAAAGAGTATGAGTGGTCAACTTGTGACTATCCATATGTTCCTGGACTATAACTCCCATCCTCCCTAGCCATAAAGTTTGTGGCTGGGGTTGATGGGAGCTGGAGTCCAGCAACAACTGGAGGGCCACAGATTCTCTATCACTGGCACGGATAGCAGTCCTCCTCTTACAGTGCATTGGTGGAAACAAAATTGTGTTCAGCTGTCTTGTACAGAACTTCCTTATCAACTGAGCCCACTACTTATTTCAGGAGACATATTGATCAGTGTTCACCAGCTTGTGTATTGCTGACTCTTGCAGAAGCAACTGTGGGCCATTTCATCGCAAAGTGTAGTAGAGTAACCATGGAATGAGCACAGGGCCATGCAGCACCACACACTAGTTGGGCCTCCTTCTGCCCCATCTTGCACTCACTTCTAAACATGGTGAACACGCTTGCATCACTACCTATGTATGAATAATACGCATTATTCTTCCTCCACCTATTTTTAAAGGATAAATGTGTACACAGTTGCACATCGGGGTGTACACATGTTCACCATATTAAGATGGTACAACAAATCAAGTGTGTGTCTTCGTTCCAAGGGAATAGCCTTCAGTTCATACAGTTCACCAATAGCGTGAACAGGCAAACCTTAACCGTAGAGAACGGTTGCCTTGTTAAAGACAGTGTGCACTGTATCACATTTCTGACTAAGCTACTGCCTTCTGGACAGTGGAACCTCAGCCTGCTGTTTCTCACTGCCCCAAAGACTGGTGTAAGAGTTCAATGAAGCCCTGCCTGATGTGGCTTGCAAAGTCTTCAGAACTTTGCTCCTGTGTTGGTGACAATAAAGACAATCTCAGGAATGTTGAAGATGTTTTGGTAGCATTTTATAAATTTTCTTTGTCTCTGCAGAGGAAGATCTAAATACAATTTGTTCGTACCAAGATGAAGAGGATGACTGCAGGTACCACTATCGCATGGAAGAGGATTCCAACCCAGAGCTTAATGGCACCATTATTGTGCAAAGGAAGAAAGGTAAGTAATGATGTTCTAGGGAGAGATGCAAGACTGAGGCAGCTCTTTTCTCTCTTTCCAGAATCGTAGTCAGAGTTGTACACTTGCATAGTCTGAGAACTTCTGAGGCATGTTTTAAAAATGAAGGCTTAACTAACCCCATTATGCAGATTTCTAGACAAAGTCAAATCTGTGAAACTGGTTTCTGATCATAACAGGATCTTCTGCCCCTTAGAAAGCTATCTTAGACATTTGGTCCATCTAACTTGACTGGCAGTGGGTCTCTGGGGTGTCAGACAGAAGTCTTTCCTGGCTCTTCCTGAAGATCCCAGATCCTGTGAGCTTCTGCATGGGAAGTAGGAGCTCAGTCACAGAGCTTAGAGCCTTCCCATCATCTTGCCCCCTCACCTGCAGAGACAGCCCTATACTTAGGTAAAATTAGGTGGCAGACACTGGAGAGAGGCAGTGAGATTCTGGAGGACATAGCTTTCTGCCTTCAAGCATGATGGAGGACGTTGCCTCTTCTTTGTTGTTGAAGTAAGATTCATTTGCCAGTCTAATTGGATTCTGTAAGTGGAATCAAGAGTGGCTGGGGGACAATATTATCCTCTGCCTCAGGCAGAAAATTTCTTAGGCCAGCCCTGCCATAAGGAAGGGCCGTAATTGGGTGGTAGAGTATCTGCTTTGCATGCAGAAGTTCCGAAGGCAAATCCCTGGCACCACCAGGTAGGGTTGGGAGAGACCCTCTGGGTAGGCAGTACTGAGCTAGATTGGCCAATGGTCTCGCTAGATTGGCCAATGGTCTCACTTGGTATAAGGCAGCTTCCTCTGTCCTTCCTCTGTTTTCCCTGCAGTGCCCAAATTCTGTTAGTTTCCCAGCTACCCCTGCCTAACCATGAAGGTTTTCCTGTTGTTACAGAGTGCCCATCAGGAAGCTTCCTTTGGCTTATCCCATTAGTCATTTTACTGATGCTCCTCCTGGGGCTGCTTCTTCTGCTGTGCTGGAAGTTCTGTGCTTGTTGCAAGGTAAGATCCAAGACTTCCACCCTGCAATGAGAAAGGGGAACTTCAGATGGAGTAATTGGTGGCGTGGGTGTGATCTAGCTAGCCAAGGGCGGTGAATGAGAGAGAACTTGCCTAATGTAGAGTTCTGGGGAAGTGAAGGCATGTGCCAGGCAAGAGTCTAGAGACGCCAGTGCAGATACAGTTCAGGATGCAGGAAATAAAGGCAGGTCAGGAAACAGTCAGGTTCCAGCAAGGCAGTGTCAGAACAGAGGGGAAGTTCAGGTAGAACATCATCATCATCAACCTTTTATTCGACCGTCAGTCAGAAAAAAGTACATTTGTCAATACACAGTTAAAACATCCAGGAAGATTTTAGAACTTAGCCAACACTAGAATGGGCTAAACAGATAGCCCCATATCAATACAGTCAATTATAGTCTTGCGACGCTTAAAAGCTAAAAAAAGAAATTTGGCCACCAAGGAAGGTATAGCTCTAGTGACATTATTCAGCAAGTGTAAAACCTGGTTTTCTCCGGGTAGGAAGCTAAATTGACATAGGTGTGGGTCTATAAAATTTTGTCTAAGCTCTGCATAAGAAGGGCAAGTCAAGAGAATGTGTTCGGTGGACTCAACCACACCCATGGCACAATGACAGGTTCTCTGGGCGTATGGTACTCCCCTGTACCTTCCCCACAATATCACAGAGTCAAGGACATTTAATCTAGCCGCTGTAAGAAGTCTGCGGTATTCAACATAGTGAATTTCTGCAAGGTAGGGGGCTGGTATGGTCCGATAAATCTGGTCCCCTAGGAACATCCCTGGTTTTACCAGGGCTATGTCCTCTTGTCTGGCAATATCACTCAGTCTCCGGGAGATCACAGCTCTAGCTTGATTGTACATCATAGACTCAAAGTAAAGGTGAGACAATCCGCAGGATTGAACCTCGTTAATGACCTCCCTTTCCCACGATGATTGGAAATCGTCCCTCAATATCAAGGGGGCAATACCCACTGGTTTAAAACAAAGCTTGAGCCATAGCCAGAGCTTCGTCTTCAAGGCCACATACCATAGAGCTTGCCAGCCGACCTCTAATCTCATAACCGCACCCGCTACCGAGGGGGGAATCCTAAGGATGGCTCTAAGGAATCGCGTTTGGATAGAATCCAGTTTCAAAAAATCCCTACGGGGGCCTAAAGAGATGCCCACCAAAAGAAGGGGGAGGACTTTCATTTGAAAGAGTCTCAAAGCTATCTTCACTGATTGAGCCTGATTCTTAGCATATAGAGATCTAATCCGGATGGCTGCTTTAGATGCATTAGTTGTTATATAGTCTCTATGGGCCAGAAAAGACCTATTTGACCGTATTACTTGTCCCAGATATTTAAAGCAGTTAACCTGCTCTAGGGGGATCCCGTTCATCGACCATCGATGGAGTCTCGGTCGGGCAGAGAAGACCATGATCTTGGTCTTAGCATAGTTGGGTTGGAGCTCATGCTGATCACAGTATTCATGTAGAGCTTGCAACATTCTCCTCAGTCCAATAGGGGATCTGGCAAGAAGTGCGGCGTCATCCGCATACAGAAGAACATTCAGAGATCGGCCTGCTAATTTGGGGGGGTGGAAAGCATCATTGGCCATGTGAGTCACCAGTGAGTTAATGTAAAAGCTAAACAATGCTGGGGCCAATAGACAACCCTGTCTTACCCCTCTAGTGGTGGTAACAGGGTTGGAGACTAGGCCTTTATTGTCTAGCCTGATTCTCAGAAAGGTGTTTGTATGGAGGCTGATAATCAGATGAAGGAGATGACGATCGATCTTTGTAGCAGCCAGTTTTGTCCATAGCTGCTTTCTAGAGATTCGATCAAATGCCTGCTTAAGGTCAATAAAAGCCACATGAAGAACCTTTGGGGCTTTGCCGGCATACTTTTCTGCCAGGTGATTCAAGATTAATATTTGGTCTGTGGTAGATCTTCCAGGGCGAAAACCCGCCTGTTCATCGGCAATGATATTGTCGTCCTCCATCCATTTCAATAGTTTGTTTAGCAGGTACCCCGAGTAAATCTTCCCAATGACATTTAGCAAGCTGATTGGCCTAAAGTTGCTCGGCTCTGTACGTGGGCCTTTCTTATGTATTAATACAATCAACGCAGAGCTCCAGCTTGAGGGAAATTTTGCTGTTTTGTTTATATGCGTGTAAAGTGCTGCTAAAAGTGGGATCCACCAATCTTTATTTGCTTTGATGGCATCAATGGATATAAGGTCATCACCGGGGGCCTTGCCTACTTTAAATCGATCTATGAGAGTTTCAACTTCAGGGCATGTAACTGGGTCCCAATCGGGCAGTACTTCCGGCTCCACCGTATCTCCGCAGGCATCAGGTAGAACAAGAAAAGCTGAGGGCCAAAGGACAACTAGGTAGGGAGCAGCCTGGATAGCTCTAAGTGGCACCTAGGCTGAAAATCAGACCAGGCAGGCTTGAATGTTGATGTGTAGCAAGCCCCATCCCTGATGAGTGGATCTTCTGGTCTCAACTACCCCGGGGAAGATGTTTGTCCTCCTACCCATAGTTTTGTTTTTCATCGTCATGTTCAAAAGAATTCCCTCTCCTAACTATTGCTGTTTTTCTTTTCGCCACTTAGGGTTGCCTGGCTCTGCTACCCTGTTGTGCACGAGGTACCTTGTTTTGAATTTATATGTGGTCTTTGGGGTGGGTGAAGCATTGCCTGGGGACGGGGAGAGGAAGGCCTAGATACTGTAAGGTTGGCCACTTGTTTTATCTGCCCCTGAACACTGCTAGGCAACTGCTGTCTGCAGTCTTAAAGCAGGCAAGGATTTTCTAAGTCCGTTACCAGATGCCCTTTGGTTTTGGAGATGTGAAGTATCGCTATCTGAAGCCTCACATCATCAAAGCACACACATGGCATTGAATTGTGTGATTCCCTAGATAGTAAAAGATAAGGCCTGAGGCAAAATTCTGAAACCTGTCTTGTTAGGCAGAACAGAGCCAGGACTACTACTGGAGCTCTGATTACAGTGTCCTGGAACATGGCAGAGAAGCATCTGTCACACAAGAAACTACATCAACAGTAACCTCAGTTTAAGCCATTTGTGTGCAAATTTATTAGCTTGTATTTTGGGGGCTTGCGCCACACCAATCTCTTAGCAGGTAAGCTTGTAGACTTTTCTTACTCTCAGTCATGTTGCATGATGGGCACAGGGGTGGGTAGGATGGGCTCTGCATTCATTCCCTGGAAACCAAGCAGCCAGACATGACTGACATTTGTATCAGGAAAATATTCCCATTTGAGAGTATATGCTGTAGGGAACCATGGTCAGTCAGGAGTGCTCTTTACCATGTACCCATGTTACCACCCTGAGATCTACAGATGAAGGGTGGTATGTATGTATGTATGTATGTATGTATGTATGTATGTATAAATAAATAAATAAATATTTAGTGTGTGTGTGTTTAAAAAAGTATCTCAGTACACCAAATGTTTAGTTTCTGGCATATATTATATGGGTACATGCTAAAAATGTAACACGTGAATCAAACAAAAGGCATGGAAACAAGGACCATTGTTATGTGAGCATAGAGACCCACAGGTCAAAAGAGAGCAGGTGTTTGGCAGCAGTACACAATAATACAGCCTGCTGCCAGCAACCTGAATTCCATTTACCCAACTAGAAGCGGCTCTCATCTAGAAAAAAATCCTGGGGAAACCTTGCTAGGTAGGTAACAAGTTGTTTCTGCATTTGAAGTGAGGTCCTCTTATTCCGCTTACTCTTGTCCTTGGGAAAGATGTAAAGCTTGAACAGGGCCGTTTCTATGTTCTAAATCCTCTTCTTTCTCCGAAGGCCGCACTGTTGGTTTCAAGGAGGACCACTACCTGCTCAGAAAAAGCCTCATGACCTCGGACCACCTAGACACTCCCATGGTTCGCAGCGGCAACCTGAAAGGCAGAGACACAGTTCACTGGAAGATCAACAACAATGTGCATAAGGAAGGCTTCTCTTCCTTACCTCTCAATCCCAAGGACCTGAGTAAGTGCCAGTTTTGCAAGGTAAAGAAGGGGCTAACTGGAGCCAAAGATGGTGGGGGGGAAAGTGGTCCCTCTGTCCTCTCAGAATCTGATCCTAAGCTGATTCAAACATGCACATTCCTCTCACATGAATGCATGTGGGAAATTACTTCTTAGAACACTTCCCCATGTCGTAATCTCTCTCCAGTTAAGTAAGTTGTCTGTGTAGCTTGAAACCTTATCCCTGAGGGCTTGAAACCTCTTCCCTGCTGGCTTTCCACTTGAAATGGGATTTGACACTGGAGCTTCTTCAAACAAGGGGCATTCCCTCACCCCTGGCTTTCTTTCTGAGATGATACAGCCAGACAAGAGAACAGTATCATCATGAGCAACTGTGCTGATAATTTATCTGTTAGAAAGAGGGGGCCACTAGGTGGCGCATCGGAAGATGACTGACAATAACATCTCTCCGACCCACACGAGGTAATTTGGAGGCTATGATGGGGGTAATTAGCCTCCTTAACCCCCCCAGGATTATGGGGGGGACGGCCCTTGCCTGCTGTGCCCTATACCACCCCCGAATTTGTGGGGGTGGGGGCACTAGGCACAAAGCCCTCCTGTGGGACTCCGGCACTCCTGGACGCCGTCCCTGATCCGCGCCTCTAGTTTGCAAGAATCTTCAAAAGAAACAATTTGGACGAGATAAATTGCACATACTTCAAGGAAAAAGGGGGAGTAAAGACTGCTGACAGAAGAGATCTCTGATAACAAGGCAAGAACAAAATATGAGAAGATACGTCAAGATACAGTATTGCAAATGACTGAGGGGGGAGGGGAAAAAAAACTTTCCTTTCCTCTTTATGTGATTAACAAGAATCCCCTCCCCTAATGAGTTAGAACTTTAAGGACTTAAGCTGTGATTTAAGGCTGTGTGGAGATAAACTTTCGAACCAAAGCAATGTTTCAAGACGAAGCTGGAAAGTTAAGAGTTTTGGAATGACGCAGTTAAAAATGCCGTCGCCATCTTGGGAGGCATTGTTGGAGCTCTTGGGTCTGGGAGGAGAAAGAGAGAAATAGAGCTGTTTACATATCGTGGATTAACTTCTCTGTGGGACTTAAGAGCGAAAAATGCCTGATTTATGATGGAAAGAGTGATGTTATCTACGAAGGAGATATATGGAAACCATCTGGACTTAGATTGGAAGAACGGGAAATTCACACAGAATTATTATATTTGCTTATCGGCTTAAGGAGACTAACAGAAGAGATCGTAAAAGAAAAAGAGAAATTATATGAACAAGATATGATGTGGAAACACCAAGATAAGACTGGATAGAATTATGAGCTTTGTCTGGACTGATTGGGACTGATTTGGACACTAACGCAGTAATAAGAAGATGATTTGAATCCCCCTTTGGATCTTGAAGTATGGGTTCCCCCAACAAAATTTAAAAATTTGGCTTTGTAATTTGGAATTTATGTGATGTGATTTAATTTGATGTGATTGGCCAGTTAATAAAAATTATTTTAAAAAAAAAAAATTATCTGTTAGAGATCCCTAGGTCTCTCACGCAACTACAGTTGACTGATGGGAAGGAAACAGGATCACTATTAAATCAGATTATGTGTGTTTGACAGACATGTCCTAAATCAGATTCTAGCCTTTGATTTCAAAATTCAGCTAACCATAATAAAATGGCTCTACTGCTTCTGCCCAACCACCCACATTGCTACATCTCATGTCTCCATATGCATGCTATTTGCTGGTAGTGTTTCTTGCTGATTGATTTGTTTCCTTGAATCCAGTTCCATATGGAGTGTCTCTGAGACTCGCCCGGCTCTTCACCCAAAACCTTGCAAAACCAGATAGCCGTGAGCATGAGCAACTGCAAAAGGATGTGGAGGAGAATGTAAGGAGCAGGAATAATGCTGCCTACTGGGTTGGCGACTGAGGAATGGGTGGGCAGGGGGAATACAATCAAGCCAATGCAAGCTTCCTTTTCTTGGATTTGAGTTAAGAGACAGCATATGGTTGTTGTCTGCTCAACATAAGGAAATCAAGTGGAATTAACTAAACCCCTTAATCTGAACATTGGGAAGAACACCAGGAAATCTGAGTTAGTGACACTCTCTCTTGCTCTTCACAGCTCAATGAGGTTTACAGGATTATCCCCGGTGCCCACAAATTTCAGCAGACAAAATTCAGGTGAGTTACTTTGGGAGGGGGCAACTGGCATGTAGAGAAGCAGTGAGATCTCTTCCAGTGGGTGCTCCTTTTAAAGATGAGAATGGGTAAAACATGGCTGAACGTCTGGTGTGATTAAGTCTAGGGGGCACCCTTGGAAGAATATAGAGAATATAAAGTAGTAGGATTAGAACTCTTCTCCCAACAGCTTTCCCCAGGTCAGAGTGTGTATGAAGCTTGAAAGGCCAAACCAAAAAATCTATGTGTTTCTCCTTGGATTCTAATTAAAATTATCCATATTGTCTGTTTACTCTCCAGGCTGCAGCCAAATGCTGGGAAAAGGTAAGGAATTCATTTCTTGCTTTCCATCTATGTGTCGACGTTTGGATACTTTCCATTGCTGTGCTTATTCTGTGAGACTTTTCACCCACCACTCAGAAACTGCGATGTCTTCTTACAACTGTATCATTAGCATCGTTGCTCTCTGCACTGCAGAGATCATCATCTTCTTTGCCAGTTAACTTCTCACTGCTTGTGGGATGGAAAGTAGATCGATGTTAGCCCTTCCTAAGCAGAACTAAGAGCTGCATTCAAACTGCCCCTGCTGCGTGAGCAGAAATGGTCATTCTATCACCCCTTCCCATGCCCTCAGAGTTTTTGATTTGATGTCATGTTTGTATCTCAACAACAATGCTGAACTCAAAGCAGCTCACAATTATAATTTGTCTACCATGTTTCTCTGTGACGAACGCTGTAGCAGATGAAGTGGATTCACTTATGCCAGGGAACTGTGACTGGCCAATAGTTTTTGCAGACCTGTGTTACCCCTTTAGTGTGGCAGCAGTGTTTATTCTATGGATATGCTGCAAGCACTCCCTATTTGAGTGGTGTGAAGTAGCCTTCATCTGGCCCCATTGCTGTGGAAAGAGTCTTCACACTGGCACTTGTTCCAGATCAGTGGCTGAAAATCATTGTGTATAAGAGTATGTGAGCAGTGACTTTATATTGCTAATAGCCTAGGTAAACAGACCCTGATCTTCCTTTCCTGTCCCCCAATCCCATCCTGCCTTCTTCAGACAGGACCACACAATCGTAGACACAGTGCTCCCTGCTCCCCGCTCAGCCAAGAATGAGATTGTGAAAGTAACAGAGAAGCATGTCGCACAAGAGGCTTTCAACGATCTGAAAGTGTCCCCTGGTTACTACACTGTAATCTCTGATCAAGGTAGGTGATGATGAATGCTACTAGTTCTCACCAAGGTTGTAAACCTCTGTCTGGACTTTATCATGTCATACAGCAGGTGGGGGCTCATAAGATGTTAAGCTCTTCTGTACAAAACATTCCCTCCGCATAGAAAACCGGAAGATTCTACTGTAGCCTTCTCACCCACATATTGTGAAGGGATTTGTTTATTTTTATTGAGGAGCAGTCAACAAGGTGGGATTCCACCTGCAGTCGGAACCAATGCCGCCTAGACACAGGTTTACGACCAGCTGATGGCTAGGCCTCCAATAAAAGCCAAGAGTTGCATGCTTTTCTAAATAACTCCTTCCCCTCTAAATGTGCTTTTTTGTGCTTCCATCCCTACCCAAGATGCTCACGGCATGGTAGAGTTTCAGGAAGGAGTGGAGCAGGTGGATGTCCGGGTTCCCCTCTTCATCAGGGAAGAAGATGATGATGAAAAGCAGCTGCAAGTGGAGGCCACTGATGTCCCTGTGGGAACTGCAGAAATTGGGCGCCGGCTTGTCAACATCACCATTATTAAAGAGCAAGGTAAATGTGTCTGTAGGCCAATCAGGTAATGATGGCACATTCAACTCAGGCAACGTTCTCAGAGAAGGTCTCTGGACAGTCTGAAAACTCCAACAGGATTCCTGTAAAGCAGCAGTAAGCTAACTTCTCACCCTCCAGATGTTTCTAGACTACAACTCCCATCATCTCTAACCATTGGTTATGTTGTCTGGGACTGATAGGAGCTATAGTCCAACCACAGCATATGGAGGAGGCACAGGTTGTTCATACCTCTTGTACAGCCATATGTAGAGATGGACATCACTTTCTATGTCCTGCAGATGAATATGGTGACCTTTTGTGGATTGAATTTTAGATCTATATCATGGCAGTGCATTGACTACCTTTCTCGGTTCTACAGAGTATCCTTGGGTGATTAATTGTCGTGTTGGAACTAGTTAGCCACCGAATGTTAGGAAACAAGTTAGGGTAATATTGAAGTGTGGGTTTTGTTCTATGAGTTGTGGCACTTAGTAGACACCATATCACCATTACCACTGTCTCTGTATCCCTTTAGCAAACAGCATCATTCGCTTCCAGGAGCCAGCTTATTCATACAGCCGCTTCGACCAGGTGGCTAAGATCCCTGTACTTCGTGACATACTGGACAACGGGAAGTCTCAGATAACATACAGGACACGGGATCTCACTGCCCAGGAAGGCAAAGTAAGCACAATAGAGCTGACTAATAGGGGGAGAGCCTTGATAGCCATGGTTATAGGAAGACCCTTTGACAGTTGTGCAGCCATTATATGATCCTAGAGATGTAGAAAATATTTGTGTTGCATCAGTACACTGTTTAGCGAAATCTTTCTCTCTCTTCCCAAGGATTATGTTTTTGCGGAGGGTGATATAGTCTTCCAGCCTGGGGAAAAGCGGAAAGAGGTGCAGGTGAAATTGCTGGAGCTGACTGAGATAGATGCCCTTCTTCGCAATCAGCAGTTGAAACAGTTTGCGGTGGATCTCATCAACCCCAGGTTCGGTGCAAAGGTTGGCAAATACCCTCAAACCATTGTGACAATTGCCGATCCAGGTGAGCTTCATCAATTTCTGAGAGCAAGCACCTTTTTTATCTCTGTTTATCTGCCAATTTGTTGTTCTATTTTGTATAAAAGCTTGAACCTGTCAGACAAACATCATTGCCGAGACTTCAGCAAAAAAGCTGGTGCATACCCGCATACTGAGCTGCCAGTGTAGTCCAGTGAGTAAACAAACAAACCCCTGTGTTGCAAAATATGAGTCAGCAATATCAAAAGCAACACGATGGCCAGAAACAATTACAATGTGAACAACTTTATGGACTGATTCAAAACTTCAAAACTAGCAAACTGAAGTCTCTGAAAGTCTCTGAGAGTCCTTAAATGAATCCCGGTGCCAGACTTTACCCAGCGGAGTGCAAGCTGTGAAGCTTTGTATAATAAGCAAATGTCCGATTCTGATGTCCAGCTCTGAACTCTGCTGAACAGTGTTTCCGGATAACAACTAGTGTTTCATTGAATTCTTCATCAGCCAGTTAGTTCAACATTCGTGAGTAGAAAGAAATGTAATTTCTTCATTAACCAATCTTTTTTCGAATAGATATAATATACCGCTGGGTAAAGTCTGGCACCGTGATTCATTTAAGGACTTTCAATATAGTCCAGTGAACAGAGAGCACTGGAGTCCTGGGTTCAAGCCTCCCCTCTGCTGTGTTGCTGTACACTTCAGTGGGATATGCCTTACCATGGGTGGCCAATGATATATTTTTGAATGTTCTAGTTGTGCATGATGCATGTGTAACAAGGCAGTGAAGTCCAGTAACCAGATGTGTTTGGTCAGAGACTCAACACTGCTTGCTTGCAGGAATGAATTAGTCTTTAGGTGGTTGCTAATATTCTACTGCTTCTCTAACTTCTTCTACACTACTCTTCTCATCAAGTCCCCTAAGGAGAAATGTTCTATGAGGAAGTTTGGTAGTTTTGCCCCTTGGGTTAGTATTTCAGCTCTGATTTCCTAATGCAGTCTGTACTGGGGGAACTTCCCCATCAGACCAGGCAAGCAGTGGCTTGTGTGATGTTCTAAGAATTAATAGCTGTAAACAGGGTAGCATCTTTTTAGACAAGGACAAAGGCAGACTTGTAAATCTACCTGCAGAAATCAGTTATGCTCTGAAAATGCTGTAGTTGTGCTAATCCACATTAGGGAGTGAATTAAATGTTGTGCTCTACCAGTCATTCTGTGATTGCAAGCACTTCAGTTTGCCCAGTGGAACAATCTCCCCTCTTATCCACCTGCTTCTGTCCTAGGGGTCTCCTAACTCCCAGAGTTGTTATGGGGGGGAGGAGCAGAGGGAGGAAAGGAGAGAAAGTCCCATCGCCTTAACAGGACTCATTGCCCTGGCTTCCACTAGTTTGCCTACTTAGCAGAATATGGCTTAAATTGTTGTCTGCATGCAAAAGGTTTCATTTATTTGCACTCATGATAGACTCTGAAGAAGCAACCTCAGCTGCTTTGTAAAATAAGAATAAAACGCTAAATTTAGTCTGAAAGGCTACAGGTTTTTTTTAAATTGCATAACCTCCACCTGGATACACTTAAGGTGATTTCAGAAGTGCATCCTAATATGTTTATTGTTAGAGTGGCTTCCCCCCTCTCCTCCCTCCACCCCATCCCCAAATTGGCTGGGGGGGGGCATCAGGAGAACTCCCAGAACATTGTAGGTGGGGAGAGGGGGGGAATCATGTGCCTTAGCACAACATTGAATTCCTCTCTTCATCTCCTTCGTACTGTACACAACTCTTTATTAATAGGCAAGAGTGCTTCTATGAAAAGCAAACCGCAACAAAGTGGTAAATATTTCACAAGCCACAGAAAATAGTTAACAATGAGTTTGATCCAGATATAGCTGTGTGGAACTCCACTCACACAACTGACTTTTCCAGACTTATTCTACATTAGCCCAAGGACTCTGTTAGCCAGTGATTGATTCCAGCTAGCTATTTTTGTCTAATGTTCTGTTGAAGTTTATATACTAGATGGGTTAGTTGGAGGCAGCCATGGTGGTATGAGTTGACAGAGTCACACACCTGTGGTACTTGAATCCACAACTTTTAAGGGATGCAATCAAGCGCCTTTACCATTCAGTCCACATGCCTCTCTCTTGAGATGTGGTTAAAGAGACAAACGAAGCCGTTCTGTTTTCTTTCTTCTGCAGAAGCTGTGGATGGCTTAGCATCGGCGAAACTCCTAGGCCAGCAACCGCAGCCTCCCAGAGGCATACTTGGAGCTCCCCTTAATCCAAATGCACAGGCACTAACCTCTAGGAAGATCCGATTCAACTGGTTGCCACCTCCTGGCAAACCTGCAGGGTACAAGGTATGGACCTGCCAAGCAATAAACCTAATTATTATGAATGAGGGGGGTACAATCTTGTTGACACTTGCACTGAGTTCAAGGCCTAGAGTGGCTTCCCTGCAGGTCAGTGTAGTCCTGCCCTCCTATGCCCAGCATTGACTGCTGCTGCTGCTCTCCTTCTCATGATACATCACATCAAGCATAGCACTCTGGAGTCATTCAATATCTCCCAAGGTTTATGAAGATGTGGATGTTCTAAAATGGGGGGGGGCAGTCATGAATTGGGTTCTGTGGATGTCGTGTTTTAGAATGGGGACTTTCCTTAACTGATCACATGGTGGCTTGTTATTCTTGATGATGTAAGCAAGACTTTGAAAGCAAATGGGATTCTCTTTGGCCTCCAGGTGAAGTACTGGATCCAAGGGGACCCTGAGTCAGAAGCTCGCTTGCTTGATTCGAAGGTGCCATCAGCGGAGTTGACTAATCTGTATCCCTACTGTGATTACGAGATGCAGTCCTGTGCCTACAACGATATGGGCGAGGGGCTTTACTCCGAAGTGGTCCACTGCCGCACACTAGAGGACCGTAAGTAGGCATATTCCATGGCAGACAAGGAGGCGGGAATTCAACATCGCACTAAGGTGCTGTCGGGGCAAGCATTTCGGCTTGCCAGGTGAGGCAAAGTGTTTTAAATGTGCTTTAAATTTGGTCTGCATACACACCATGCATCTAAAGCACATTTGAAACATCCCCTAAATCATCCTGGGACCTGTAGCTTGTTAAGGGTGCTGGGAATGTTAGCTCTGTGAGGGGTGAATATAGCCACCAGAATTCTTTAAATGCAGTGCTTTTTTCCTAAAAAAATGTTTAGGGGGTACTCTCATTTTGACTCAAGAAAATCGCCATTTTATATTTCAAATTGGGGGGAAATAAATACAGTAAATGGACAAAAGTACAAAGATTCACAAAATGTTTAGGGGTATGCGTACCCCTGTGTACCTCCAGAGAAAAAGCACTGTTTAAATGTATGATGTGTACACAGCCCTGCTTTAAATCTATGATGTGAATGTGACCATAGAGCCTTGGACAGTCCAGGCAAGACACTACACAACAAATGCTGTGTTTATAAGGAAAGGAAGCATGAAAATAAGAGAAATATTCAACATATTGAAGTTATTCTGCATGTCAACTTCATTCTGAGCTCTCTGGTCCCTGATGCTAAGGGTAACATTGATGAATGAATACTAAGAAACATGTTCAGTAAGAAGGACTGAGACTGCAATTCTCTCATTGAATTCAGTGGAACATGCTTCTGAGTAGACATATATAGAATTGCACTGTTGCTGTGCTTTAGATCAGTGTTATCCTAGAATCATAGAAAAGGGACCTTGGCCATCATCTAATCTGAGCTGGCGCTCAGTATAGAATCTACAGGGCTGGATGATGATGCAAATGCAGCATCCCTGGCAGATGGCCACCTGGAGATAGCTCAGTCTGTAGAGCATGAGACTCTTTATGTCAGGGTTGTGGGTTTGAGCCCCATGTTGGGCAAAGGATTTCTGCATTGCAGGGGGTTGGACTAGGTGACTCTCATGGTCCCTTCCAACTCTACAATTCTGTGAATCTATGAAATACTGTTAAATAAAGCAGGCTTGTTTTCTCTTGCTCTAGAGGGCAGGACTAGAATGAATAGGTGAAGATTACAAGAAAACAGATTTTGGCTAAACCAGAGGTTAACCTTTTTCACTAGTGGAATTTTGAGAAAGTGCCCTGACTG
This sequence comes from Podarcis filfolensis, assembly GCF_964270895.1. Classification (NCBI taxonomy): domain Eukaryota; kingdom Metazoa; phylum Chordata; class Lepidosauria; order Squamata; family Lacertidae; genus Podarcis; species Podarcis filfolensis. Next base: position 89,752,603 of record NC_139605.1, on the reverse strand, counting down.
TCGGTTACAAAATGTCTGTTGTGAAGGTATGGCATGGCACATCAAAAAGAACAAAAATGGGGACAGGATCCCAAAATAGTGCAGGCATGCCACTTCTTAGTCCCGCATCAATGGGAGAAAGGCACCTATATCAGCCACTCACTCATAGAGAGAAGCTCTTTGTACCTCCCCTCTGATGAGAACAGAAGGGAGGGTGGATGTCCAGTCCTGGCATCCATTGAAATGTGGGCATGTTCAAGGCATGTTCAATGCAGGAGAGACCAAGCCTGTGCAAACTAAGCAGGAAGAGCACAGTTTCTTGATCATTGTGGATTTATGAGGACATATTTGCTAAGACTTTCATGGGCACCAGAGAAGATATTGGTGGGCACAGTGATGACCACAGACACCATGTTGGTGATCCCTGGGCTAAACACTAGGAGAATGATAATAGTGGTTCAACAGTGGACTAGACTACCTAGGAAGCAATAGATTTTAGGGGATTTGTTTTAAAATAACTGTCCGTAGTTTAATTTGAGATATTACCAGCCTCATCCAGTAGGGTTGTTGTTCACATTCCATTAACTGCTTTAAGTGTATCCAACTGTTCCCATGTTCTTGCCTTTCTTTCAACTTCACAGTTCCTAGTGAGCCTGGGCGCTTGGCTTTCAATGTAGTCTCTTCCACTGTGACACAGCTGAGCTGGGCTGAGCCTGCCGAGACTAACGGAGTTATCACAGCCTATGAAGTCAGCTATGGACTTGTCAACGAGGTCAACAGTAAGCGTGGATTCTGTCTGCTACCCTTATCATGCTACAACCTTGCAAGCTATTATTCCGGGCTGAACTAGTCAGCATCTTTTTTCAATTATTCAGTTGTGTGCGTTTAGAGAATGCCAACGGAGTCTGCTGTTGTCGAATCTCACAGTGGTAGAGCTGCAGACAAACCCCAGATCATGGTGATTAGAAGCAAAACATAGATTTACTCCCCAGCCCCATTTTATCCTCATAACACACCCCTGGGAGGTTGGCCCAAAATCATCCAGTGAGCTTCATAGCAAAGTGGGGATAAGATCATAGGAGGCCCATCTAGTCCAGCATTCTGTTCTCAAAGTGGCTAACCAGATGCCTATGAGAAGCTCCTTAGCAGGACATGACTACAGCAGTAGCAGTCTTCCCACTTGTGATTCCTGAATGCTTGAACAATTCAAGCCACCTGCATGCACTCTATGGCATTAATATCTCCCTTTGTTTTGAGTTTTGCCCTCAAAAATATTACAACGCTGTTTCAATGGGGTCAGCAGAAGGCTGGGATATCATTGGAAAGGCATACTGTCTTTAGCATAAATCAAAGATGGTCAACATGGAACGAGGCAAAAACAGCAATTGAATGGGGAAAGGTATTTACATATACATTCTGTTTACAGGACCTGTTGGGCCCGTAAAGAAAGTCATGGTGGAGGGTGCCAAGAAGCGAATGGTTCTGATTGAAAACTTAAGGGAATCGCAGCCCTATCGCTACACAGTGAAGGCCAAAAATGGAGCTGGATGGGGTCCTGAACGAGAAGCTACTATTAACTTGGCCACACAACCCAAGCGCCCTATGTCCAGTGAGTTATATAGCCAAGCTTGTGCCGTGCAGATCTTGTTTTTCACTTGGAATGATTCTCATTTATTCTGCATGCTTGATATGTCCACCATAGAATCTGCATTTCAACTGGGTATGTGTTGCATGATATATTTTGTTCCTGGGGGGAGCATGTCCCATAGAATGTAGTTGCACAAGTGTCATGGACACCTTTTGACTGTTGATTGTGATGACATTTGGTAACGAGTATCAAACTATTTATGAACTTTTTTAAGTGTGTGCATTAATTAGCAGCTGTCTTATCCTGTCATGCAACCCTAGTGCTGGTGCACACATCCCTTTTTTAAATGAACACCAACGAGCTACGTAGTTGGCTGTTATCCATCCATCCTTCTCCTCTACCACAATGAAACTATCCCCTGTCACTCAATCTGAAATATCACAGGAACTAGATTGAAGCTTCTGCTGCTGTCACTTTAAGAATAAAATGTGTTTGGGGTACGTTAGTTTAAAATGTATAGAAAGCCCTTAGTATACGAATACTTTCTGTTTTCTTGCAGTTCCCATCATCCCTGATGTGCCAATAATTGATGCTGAAGGAGGAGAGGACTATGATAGCTACCTGATGTACAGCACAGATGTCCTGCGCTCGCCAGCTGGTAGCAAACACCCCAGCGTCTCAGATGATTCTGGTACAGTGCATTGCTGAAGTTTGCAAAAATGTTTTGTTTTGTTTCTTGGAGCCTTAAATTTCTGGAGAATGTAAAACCAAAAACATATTAAGAAGCAATTTCTAGCCACAAGTCAAATAGGTTTTCTTATTTCAAGGCAGAGAAACCCCTACTTGTGGAAACTTAAGGCGTGCTTTACATCTTCTGCTTCTAACACATTTGGATTCACTAGGGACTTGTATCGAAGTGCATCCCATGACATCTGTGAATGCAATGCAGCGGCTTCTGTAGACTGTAGCACTTAAGGAAATGCTGTGATGAGTACCATCCGCTGCCATGTGGCTTAGTTAAGTGCAGAGCCTAGGTGCACTCGCAGAACCTTATGATGATCAAGTATTAGGCCATGTGACTGTGTTGCAAGCAAATAACAGGACTGATTAAGATGTGCCGTTAGCGCACCTCTGCTGAGAAGCATGTTCTGTGCAATAAACACAGAAGGCTCAACGTGGGGCTCAGGGCTCACAAGGAGGGACAAAAAACAGGAAGACTTCACCAGCCAACAGGTCCTGTGGGAGAGCTACCTTTCTGACCTGAAATATGGGGCACTGGTTAACAGAGTCTGTCTTCCAAACTCCATAAAGAAATATGTGCAATATTTCAGCTGCAATTCACATTTACGTATAAAAATTCCACCCCTTCCCCACCTGTAGCACTGTTGCTCCCAGCAAATGTGTGAGAAAATGTTATAGCGAGAGGAGAATATTTAAAGTTGCTACTGTCCAGGTGGAGAACAGCTGGCAGGCTACAGGCCATCAAAGAATCTGACACACTTAAGTCCGTTGAATTAATGGGCTGACATATGCATCTAAGTTTGTGTTGGACTATGTGCATAGCATGTGATGCCCAGAACTACTGTATTACCGCCAGGAATTAGAGGCAGCAAGCATCTGAATATCAGTCACTGCAGTGTGGGTGCCGGCAGGGCGATTCTGTACTTATGTTTTGTATGAAGGCTTATGTAGGCATCTGGTTGGCTACTGTGTGAGATGGGATGCAGGACTAGATAGGCCTTTGGTCAGATCCAGCAGGGATCTTCTTTTGTTCTTATGAATGGTAACTGTATTCAATAATATATAATGAACCAGAGAGCTATAACCTGTTAGTTATAATCTGAATTTTAAGGAAGCTTTCTTAAAACCAAGGGCAATCACAGCAACTCTATTGGAACAGCTTTGCCTTTCATTTCACTGCAATGAAGGACACGCACACAAATTTGAGTGTATGTGGATCTCTGGTTAAAGGCTTCTGTTCCTGCTGCTCTTTAAATTGGCCAAAGCTTCTTGTTGACACCAGCTGCAGTTACTTCTCTGAAACCATTCACCTTTGACTTTGCTGCGTTATCATTTCCTTTTCCTTAGTAAACAATGCTTTCAGAAACTGAGGATGTTACAGTGAAAAACCCACCAATATTGCCCATCATAACTGCAAAATACTTGCTTTTTTCTGCAAAGATTAGGCTATATAAATAAAAACAGAAGTGGCAGCTACTTTTGGAGTCTTGAAAGCCTTATGTACTTGGCTAGATGGTTGATTTTTACAAAGAAAGTTTCTGGATCTAACTTTCTGCTGCACTTTCTGGTCTTGAAGCCTTGTCCCTTAATTCTAGACAAGTAGGGGGTGGGGAGAGGTGGCTGTAGCTATGCAGTGCTTCACATGCTCAGATGCCATCTATTTAAAATTGCATTTATTTATTTTAAAACATTTTTATACTGCTTTATATATAAATTGTCTGAAGCCAGTGTACAACCGTAAAACATAACAACAACTGAAATAACATTGTTAAGATAGTCATATTAAAACAGTTTCCAGTAAGCTGTAGCATGTACAATAAATACCAAGTATCCGGAAACACTGGATAGGTTTCTAACATTCATTGCAAACACAGGTGGCGCATGCTGTGTTCTGTAAGGAGGTTGTTTTGCTCCTGTAGTCAAGGCTTTTTTTATTGTTAGTTTGGGGATGGATTTCCAAAGGCTGTGGCACTGAACTCAGTGGGACTTGCCTTATAAAAAGGAAACATGCATAGGATTTTGGCATTCTGTACAAACAGGTAGTGCCCCAGGTGTGGGCTGCTTAAATGGGCAAGGGGCAGATCCGAGGGAAGCCTACCTGCTCTGTCGGCTCCGCCCCTGGCGCAGCCCAAGTCCCTGGCCTGCATCCCCATTAGCCAAAGCTGGGTGCAGGCTAGGATCCAGTTCCTGATAGGAGAAGGGGACTTAAACCCCCACCACTTATAAGGGAGGGCATCACTGTTCCAGTTCCCTTGTTGGGGCCCCAGTGAAGTTTCTGCTGTCCTTCAACGCTGCCACACCAAGAGGGGTAAGCGGTCTGGAGTGAAAGGGGAGGAAGCAGAGGGAGGGCACCCCTTTTATCTTTTGTGTGACAGCCCCCTTAGCTACTGTTTTGAAAGAGTGTGTGTGTGTGTGCGTGCGTGCATGCACCGGTGCGCAACATAATTTGACTAAACTTGGGAGAGTGGGGCTTGTGGATTTCACTAAGAAACGTAACCTCCCATATTCTGAGCACTAATTTCGTTGGCACGGTACATGAGTGAGGCAGGCCACTTACCTGCCTGGCAAGGCAAATGCTGCTGTTGATGAGCTCTGTGCTGTCCCCGTAAGTCAGTGCTAGGACTAGGTGAATAACGAAGGGCTGCAGCGGGTAGCTTGCAGGCGGCGGACTGCCTGCTTTTATTGCGCCCTTCTGATTATGCCAACGCAAGTGCTTGACTTGTTCCAAAAGGCTCTCGGTGGAAATATGTGCAGCTGCTAGGGGAGGAGCTGGACCTTCGACGCGTCGCCTGGAGGCTCCCAGCAGAATTGATCCCTCGTTATTCGGACAGCAGCTGCTTTTCCTCGGACACAGAGGGTCTCCTCCATGAGGATAGCACCCCCTCTGAGCTAGTGGACAGTGATGCAGCCAGCCGCAGTCTACCAAGGAGTGGGACTCCCCTGCCCCAACCAGGTGAAGGACGACAGCCTTCTTCCCTCCCTTCCAGTAACTGTTGTGTCTCGTCCTCCTCCCAAGGGCCTAGAACCAGATTTTAGCCTTCCCATCGCTACAGTAGATACATGTTGGTGTTGGTGCTGGAGTAATATATTTGGCCACCTGTAACAGAGTCTGCTTGCATAATGTTGTTGTGATCTGTCTGTGTATAGTATGCATTGTGCAGTGCCAAGGTCGTCACCTACCCTAGGTATGAATTGGGAAACTGCTAAGAGGCTGCACCTGCAAATGGCATGGATCCTTTCAACCAGTGCTATTTTTCTAGAAAAGGAGGTGTCAGAACTGACCATGAACACCTCCCTCATTCTCTTAGAATGGCAATGGTGCCTGCCTGAGAGGTGCTGGAACTGAGTTCCAGTGAGTTCTGGCTGAAAAAAGCCCTGCATTCCGTATAGCAGATTTTTTAAAAAGAGTGTTGTCTACAGCCACCCTCTGAAAGAACTTGTGGCGTTAGCAGTGGTACTTTGTGAATTTACCCGCTTTCAACCCGATGACTAAATGGGAAAGGTTTTCCACAGAGAAACCCAATTATGGAAAGCAGAACTGTCTTTGTTGTTCAAAAAAGTTATTTTAATGCTAAGTAACATTCTGTTGAATTTGACCGATCTTCTCACTAACTCCTCAGGGTAAGAATCAGTTTCTAACAGGAATTATTCTAACACGAATTATAACAGGAATTATTCCATTGTTTTGAACAGGGCCACTGGGTGTACCCAGAAACTTACTAGTCAGTATAAGGCAACAGCTTCTCCTAGTTTCGTGAGGGTATTTCAGCATCCCCTAATTTAATTTAATTTTTAAATTTTCTTCTAAAACAGACAAAGGTCCATGTAAGGGATTGTACTGTGTAGTCAATCACCTTGAGTTTAATGCATTCCAATGGTCGTTCAGAAATTCTGTTAATTCCTATAGCCATTTGGAAGGAGCCAATGCTTTCTAGTTTTCATTATCTACCATTCATTTTAGTAAATGTCTCTATCTAGCCTTGCATTCTGTTTCTGATGGCAGCCAGCCAGATACCACTGAAGAGCTCACAAGCAGGGCACAAGGGTGATGACCACCCCCAGTTGTTTATCCCACAGGTACAAGGCCTCTGTATCCAGAGGCTCCATTTAGCCGTTATGACTGATAGCTGTTAGGTATATTTGCCTTACATGAACTTATCATATTAATGTCATCATGTTTCTAACCAGCTGCTTGTGGTCATGTCTCGTCTTTTACCAAGGGTCTGAAACCAGGTTTTAACCTGTGGTTGGTTGGTTGTAAAATGGGTTTAAATCATGCTAATAGTTTCGTTTGCAGGGTTTCCCATGCAAAGTCAATTCAGTACTAAAATATATGGCGTCACTTCCTTACTCAAGCATCCCCTTTTCTGATTTTAATTACCTGCTGGGGAAGGCTGTTTAGTTCTTAACAACATCTTGACATGGCTGAGTAGTGGAGCTTCCTTTGGCACTGTAGTTTTAAGTGATGTGGTGGCGGTGGGGCGGTTGTTGCATTTTTGCTTTTCATGAGGCTGACAATAGTTGATGTGAAGCCGCAAAATGACTTGCAGCTAAAGATTGGAATAAAGCCCAGGCACTGGGAATGTTCTGACAGATCTTTCGTACACGGTCTCTGTTCGGCTTAATTAGCTTCGTATACATACCCACAGATATTGGTCATGAACGTTGTTAACTTTAGTGAATGGAATCTTTTCCAGAACACATGAATGGCCGAATGGATTTCGCCTTCCCTGGCAGCATTGGAAGCCTGACCCGGAATGTGACAACAAGTTACAACCATCTAAGTCCACACGTATACCACGAGAGAAGGACAATAGGAAGCTCATCTCAGACAAGGGAGTATGCCACAGTGGTGTCTGGGCAAGGTGAGTGTTGGGCTGAACATCATCCCATAACCAGTTAATCTACTTGTGATATGAAGTTCCCTCCTGTCCTGTAGCAAACTGGTTAATGAGGAAACTTTGGCTGTGTACACATTACTGTTTACTCTGGCTCCAGTGCGCTCCCATTCCTGGTGTCTGAAGCTGAATATACACATGGCATTAGCTGCAATCCGTATGCATCCTGTCGTTTATTGAGAAATGCTCCCTATTTAGTGCACTTTCCCTCAAACCAGCTTCCATCTGATTTGAAAATGCAAGCCATGGTTAAGCGGAGATGCATACAGTGCAGATAGATATTGCACACGTGCAGATAGCAACACATGTGTAGACGACAACTTCATCGAATAGGAGTTATGGGGGTGGCATGGCCAGGAAAACAAATCAAGCAATGCACATCTGGTGAAGACATCCCCACCCCATCACTGGTGACTTCTCTGTGTTTTAAGCCACTAATGTGTACATAGCCTTTGACAAGTTTCAAGGTTTTCGTATCAACATCCGCAAGATTGATTGTCACCTGGACATCATGGTGTGTGAAAAGCACACTACAAAACCTCTGTCTCTCTGTCTCTTCTGCCTGGGCATAGTGGTGGTTCAGGACTTATCCCAAGGTGCTAGCATCACAAGAGAAAGGTTGTCCTTGTCTCTTTTCCCCCACACTATTTCTTATGCTGAGGAGTTTTCTCAGTCTCAACCAGTTCCCTGTGCTTCCTCTCTCCCTTACTTGGTGGGCTTGCTATCTGCGACTTTGTCTGTAGCCTCCATGGCTACCTTCTGACTTGAAATATCCCAAGTGCTAGTTCAGCAGTGGGATATTTCCTCTGGCTCTGCGCCTGACACTGGTGCTGCAATCCCCTTTGGTGTCTTCAATGGTGCTTGTTTCTTTCTCTCTGTTTTGCCCTATCTTGTAGACCAGTCCAGGAGGATATTCCCTCCCATACATGAAGATACTGGGAGGATGGTCCTGATGCCTCAGGATGAGGGCTTCAGGAGGGCAAAGGTGAAGGGTTACTATGGCGATAGTGATGCTCGGGATTCTATAGTCATGGCTGACGGGCCCTCTTGGATTTCCAAATACCTAGGTATCGCGAATGACATAGCATGGCTCATTGTCTTCCTGGTTGCTTTCCCTACCTGAAGTGACTCATCCTATAACCAGCTAATCTATCCATGTTATGAAATTTCCTCCAGTCTTCCACCAGCTTTGTGTGCATGTGTGTGCATGCAGCAATTCACTGTGCTCCCCACACCCAAACTTTCATGCTCCTTCACCATGACAACTTCCATTTGCAGCCTGCAGCACTTCAGTGACTACAGCTATCCAAGCTGAGTAACACACGTGACTTTGTGTGGCTTCCGCAGCAGCACTCTGTGTTTTTCATCCTTGGCAAAGCTATTGTTTTATGTCTGTGTCTGTATCCACAGGCCTTAAATTGAGAAGCTGCAGGAAGAACAGTGCAAAATGTCCCTCTTGAAATTTACTCTCATAGATCAAGGTTCAAGTTTAATTGGATGGCACGACTCTGGATCAGGCTCAGCAAACCCTTGAGATACCCTGAAAACCTTCTTTTTTCACCATAAAAAAGATGTCCTGGTGACATCTGAAGGTTGTCACCAGTTGCTTAGTTAACCGTCTCTGCAACATTTGCTCATAATTCTTTCGTTGGGCTAGATAAGGGATTCAGGGCATCATCAAGTCACCCCTGCCATGCCCAAGCCTTTGTGTTGATAGCACTGATTTTGTTTCTCTGTGCAGGCATGTCAGGGCAAGGCACACAGCCCAGGGTACATTATGCTGTCCCCCAGAAGGCCAGGGGCCGCACTCACTCCGAAGATGTCCGTGAGGCACTGAGCAACCTGGACACAGTGCTTCAGGGTGAGTGAGCTTAACCTGGCCTCTGCACGGGACCTTGCTGTGCCTGGGGGGATCCAGGTTTGGGGGGCAGGAGAAAATCAGATCTCCTTCCCTCTTTTTTTCTGCTTAATTAAATCAACTTCATTCTTTGGCAGAGGGCCCTCAAGCTGCAGCTTCCCCCTCCCCACAAAAATAAGAATCTTGGGAACTGTGATTTGTTAAGGGCGCTGGAAATTTTAGTTCTATATAGTGTAAACTACAATTATTTGAGGGGGAAGGTGCTTCAAATGTATGGTGTGTGCACAGCCTTATACTTCCACTCAGCTAGCTGCTTTACCTCAGCATCTGAAGTCCTTCTAGCCAGATTCTCAATAGGCCTGACTACTAGCCCTTTATTTGATGAGGGGACATTCTGCTTGTTCTCCTGAGACACATAAGGAGCTTCCCCCATTTGTGGGCAAGGCCTTTCCCTGCCTTCAGATCCAAACCTGTGATTTTCTGCCTCAGATTCCAGGATGCAGCTGGGTGTTCCTGACACGCCTACGCGCTTAGTCTTCTCTGCCCTGGGGCCTACCTCCCTGAAGGTCAGCTGGCAGGAGCCACAATGCGATAAAGAAGTGCAAGGATACAGCGTACAGTACCAGCTCCTCAACGGAGGTCAGTGAAGGCCCCTGTGCTGATCATGTAGGGCTGAGGGTTTTGTGTGTGTGTGTGTGTGTGTGTGTGTTTCATTCATAAGATCATATTATCAGGTGACCAGTGCACAGAGTGTACCTTGGAATTAAAAATCAGAAAGATGTTATTCCCTGCTCAGTGTGAAGAAACAACACACCATTTTCATGCTCCTAGTTTTTTGGCTACAGCCTTCCCCAACTGGCGCCCTCCAAATGTTTTAGGACTACAACTCCCATCCTCCTTGACCACTTGCCATGCTGGCTGGGGCTGATGGGTGTTGTTGTCAACAACACCGCTTAGTGTTATTTCTGCCCAGCTGTATACATTGGTACCTCGGGTTGCATACACTTCAGGTTACATACACTTCAGGTTACAGACTCCGCTAACCCAGAAATATTACCTCGGGTTAAGAACTTTGCTTCAGGATGAGAACAGAAATCGTACTCTGGCGGCAGTGGGAGGCCCCATTAGCTAAAGTGGTGCTTCAGGTTAAGAACAGTTTCAGGTTAAGAATAGACCTCCGGAACGAATTAAGTACTTAACCTGAGGTACCACTGTGTGTGTGTGTGTGTGTGTGTGTGTGTGTGTGTGTGTGTGTAAAAATATGACATCCAATAATCCATTGACAGGACATGCAGTTTAAGAGCCCATCCTGATTTTTGTGTCCTGTGGATGTGCTGCAAGAGCAGACAGTTTGATGTCCCTTTTTTCCTTAGCTACAGGGAGCCTCTTCCGCAGCACGGGCTACCTCTCATCTTCATGGTCTTCCCTACACCAGAAAAATTAATGCCTTCTAACAGATCACTCAAAATCTATTTTGAGGCATTTGCTTGGCTGGAACAAGGGACAGCATGTAGATTCTGCCTCTGATGAAGAACCCTCAGTTCAAAATAAATAGGGCACTTTTGATTCCCAGTCAAAAAAACTGGCAGCACCCATGGCTTTTATTTTTCCATGATGTCATATAGATGAATGGACAGCCCTTCAACAGAGCAGATATGTGTGCATTCATCCTGTACAAAGAACTTTACGTGGGAGGACTCTCACAATTTTCTACACTGAAGTTGCATGCATGGAATGCATCTTCTGGGTAGCAGCCCTCATTAGTGTGACCTCAAGGAGGCCGCCTTTCCCGCAGTAGTTATCAGTTTGCCAGTGAAAACTGCAGGTTTTGGTACAGCAGATTGTGATAAGTGACTGTGTTGTCTTCCTGTTCCCTAGGAGAGATCCAGAGACTTACTATTCCCAACCCTCACCAGAACTCCGTAGTGGTGGATGACCTACTGCCTAACCACTCCTATGTCTTCAAAGTGAAGGCGCAAAGTGATGAAGGATGGGGTCCAGAGAGAGAAGGCGTGATAACTATTGAGTCACAAGTGGACCCGCGCAGCCCTCTGAGTCCTGTCCCAGGTAATGTGGTCTTCATGGTTTACTAACTGTGATGAAATGAGCTCACTCAGCTTTTATGAGTTGCCAGTATACAAAACTGTCCCTACAGAAATTTTGATTTTCTTTGACATTGGTTTTGAGCTAAGAAGAATTGTACTTATCATGGGAACTATGTATTATGGTCCTTCACTTTCCAAAAAAGTTAAGGTGTCGTGGGGCTTTTGTTTTTTTTTAATTAGGAACATAAATCAAATGTAAGATTGCACATGTGTCAGTCTTTGCCTGCTCGTTCGCTTTGCTTTCTCCTGTGAGATGGTGACCATTTTTTTTGTTCTTGCGGTTGTAGGATCACCGTTTACTCTGAGCACTCCCAGTGCCCCGGGGCCTCTGGTGTTCACGGCCCTGAGTCCAGACTCTCTTCAGCTGAGCTGGGACAGACCCCGCCAACCCAATGGGTTAATTCTGGGCTATATGGTCACCTGTGAGATGCTGCATGGTGGAGGTATGTGAAAGTTCTGATTGCAGGGAATGCAGTTCAGTTGTAGAACTCCCACTGTATTTCCTGACTCACAGAAGAGGGCAGCCCCTGCAGGTGCCAAGCTCTGTATGTGCATCAGACGTCTGCAGGGGCAGAGAGGCTACTGAATTAAGGCTACTGGCATGTCAAAGGAGCTGATAAGGTAGATAGGTGCCTCTGATAGGAACTTTTATTACTTATTCTCTAGGTTCTACCTGTTCTTCTTGTTTCTGATCCACAGGGGAACCCAGGAATATCTACGTGGAGGGAGACAACCTAGAGACCACGCTGACAGTACCTTACTTGAGTGAAAATGTTCCATATAAGTTTAAAGTCCAAGCAAAGACCACACAAGGCTTTGGGCCTGAAAGGGAAGGAATTATCACTATTGAATCTCAAGATGCAGGTACGCACCCCCACCCCCACCCCGGAGACAGTAATAACTTAGGTATAATTGGGCTCTTCGGGGGAGGAAGGACAGGATAGAATTTTTAAAAACAATGTTAAATAAATAATAATCAGTTTGTGCCACATCTGAGCATGGAGAGACTGGTGAAGTCATGAAAAGGAATGGGTAGGAAAGAGCATTCCTGCGCATAGGCCATGCTGAGCAGAGCATTGGAGGTTCTGCTGAGGCCCCTCCATGTAAATTATTGCACAGCAAACAGCTCAAGGGAAGAAACATGAGAGATAAACTTGATGATGTGGCTCCTGTGTGTCTCTGTGTGTTGTGCAGTGTGATGTGCCAATGTGGGGTAATGGTTAGTGTGTCAGACTAGCACCTGGGGGGGGGCGCGGCGAGTTTAAATCCCCACTTAGCTGTGAAGCTCACTGGGTAACCTTGGACCAAACAATGTCTGTTAGCCTAACCTCTACCTCACCAGGTTAATATGTGGATAAATTCAGGGTCTTTAGGAGTACCATGTATCTTGAGCTCCTGAGGGGGAAAGGTTGGGATATAACTCTACAAACCAAAAGGTATTTGGGTAGGATGAGGTAAATTTTAAAATGCTTGCAACACCAGAGCTGTCATCTCACCTGTCACCTGAATACCCCAGTGTGAACATAAGCAGCCTTATAATTTCCTTTCTGGTTTGGTCAAGGAGGTGGTGCATATGTGTCAGGCTCTCTGGTGCCTTGTATTTAAATTAAAATGTACAAAGAATTTCCTCTTACTAAGCAGACCCTGAGATACAATTAAACTAATATACCCTTTCTGGTTCAGGGGCCTTTTCTCAGTTTGGAACACAGCAGTTCACCAGAGAGGAGGTCTACAATCTCCCCACAGAATACAGTACCCAAACCAGCATCACTCACTCCCCACTGGATCCTTTATACGCAGGTAAGAAAGAAGCACTGTGGGAATAGGGGCTGGTTAGGATCTCAACACATTCTGTGGGGTAACATAAATGGGCAGCAATCCGGGATCCATTTGAGAGCAGCCAAAACATGCGTTGGAAATGGTCGTAGCTCAGTGGCTTTGCATGGAGGAAGTCCCTCGTTCAGTCTCTGGCATCTCCAGGCATGGTGCGTGTTGTAGAGAATCCACTTCTGCCAGTCATCTGTGCACAGTATAGGAATAGTTCTGTCTATATTTAAGCCGTATAGAAACACCTAGTTTGTCTTAGTTCATGTGAATGCAGCTAGGACTACCTTCTCAGTACAAAAGAGGCCAAAAGGGATGCCTGACTGAAATTAACCACATTTAAATCTCATTCCATTCTGACATCAAGTGTTTGCAGAACCTTTACGTGGCAGTTGGGGCAAGCCCTACCGTTAGGCAAAGTGGGGCAGGTGCCTCAAGTATCCCCCTTCTCCTTAGCACCTCCTCAGCTAGTACGCTTCCCTCAGGTATGATGAAGATTGTTGTCCCATCAGCGGTGCTGAAGCAAGATTCAACTGCCCTCCCAGTCAGATTCCGGGGGGGAGGGGAGTGTCATCTTGTATTTCATCTCAGGTGGCAAAACATCTGCCCAGGTGGCAATTGCAGCTTCAGAATCCCCAGCTTCTGGCCCAAAACACACAAGCATCTCTGTATAAGCCCACACTCCACTGAGCACTGCACCTCTAACCCTGCTAAACAGATTTCATCTCTACAGGTCTGTTCATATGTATGACCACATGTGCACATGTTCACACAGACAGACCCTTGAGCTGCTGACGCAATCTTTCTTTTGTCCCTTTGTTCCAGATGGCATGCTGCTGACCACTCAGCGAGTGGAGAGTGGCGGCACCCTCACCAAGCAGGTCACCAATGAATTTGTCACCAGAACCATGATGTCTAACAGCAGCGGGACGTTCTCCAGACAGACAGAGAGGCAGTTCTATGAAGCTTGAGTCAGGAAGCAAACTGCCCAAGGGACACTTGGATTTCAATAGCTGGTGACCTCAAGCAGGCCTGCTCTGTGATCAGTTCCTGGACTGAGGCTCATGGTGCCCACTGCATTGCTTCAACTCTAATGAAAATACTGGATGCTGCTTTGAGATACCCGCGAGTGGAGGCTGCATGCATTCCAGGTGGCAGCCTAAAGACATTCCGAAAAGAGTTTTTTAGCAAGATGCTTGGCTGTGAAGGGCTATTGGTTAGTTCCATTTTGAGTCAAGCTCCTGACTCTTTCCATGCTTTGCTTGGCTGCTTTCCGATATCGCACGCTGGAAGATTTAACTACACGCAACTGAATTTGCTTTTTAAATCCCCACCTCTCACCAAACCTTTTTCACTTTTGCTGCTTGTTTCGTTTTGATCTGTTCTTAAGTCATTCTCTCCCCACACTCCCACCCCATCAACAAATGGCATGCCAGACCTCCAGGGGAGGAACGGAATTGCAACTTTGTCCTCCTCCTTTGTAAGTGCAGCACAGAAGAGGAATTGTCCTTCTTCTTCCTACACTGGTGTGTAGACACCCCTGCTGCTTAGGTGTGGTCCTGTAGGAACTGCTTAGTACCTTAAGTTGCATAGCATCACCAACAATACAGTGCTCCTTAAAATATGATGCACAAGCTTACTTAAAATATTATATGATTTTTTTTTGTTCTACAAAGGGTCCTTTATCCTAGATTTAATAAGGAGCCAAAATCCAGGCGCTAATCCTCTGCTCCTTACCATAGAAAATAAGTATTTGGCACGGCTTTATAATCCATTAATGCCTTTGCTGGAAGAACCCCCTGGAATATCATTTCGTATTGAATAACCAAAACCAACAACATTAAGAGTTGTTGCTGAGTTCCACCTACAGTCCTCCCTCACTCCCCATTTTGGCAGTGGTGGCTCACTGGCCCATATCAGTAGCTCAAGCATAGCATGCTGAGTTTACATCATTGGCCCATTTCGGTGTCTGGACATAGCAAACTTCAGTGATTTCAGATTGCCCTTAGAATCAGTGTTGGAAGGGCAATTAGTCCAGTCCACTGCAATGCTACCCTTCCTGCCTCTTCGCCAGTGGCCAGGATTTAATGGCAGTGCACGTGCAATTAATCCTTCAGAGCCTGTGTAACACAGGCATCACATATTATTGCACCATGTACTTTCATTCAGCCACACTGCATTGATACTGTAGTCAACAACACTACAGTACCCACAAGGCAGTGCAACTGTGATGGTGCTACCACTACCTTTTGCTGCATGTGTGGGCACAGCTTGAGCTGTAGAAGCAGTGGCTTTTGCAAAATGACCTGAGGGTATATCAACAGGGGTGGGGGATGACTACCAGTAGGTAACTAAAGACAGAATCAAGGTAGGAACTGAATACATGGAATTCTGACTAGAGACAGTTGTAGTATAACCACAGACCTGCCTTTGTTTACACTCACTTCACCTTCCTTAGAAAGGGGTGGGAGTGAAAGCTTTTTGCTTGTTTGTAGGTCTTTATTTATACATATGCAGATTTGACAAAGAAGACAGACAACTCACACAATCTGATTGTACCAACATTTTACTCCTTGCTAAAAAGGCATGAGGAAGCTGGAGAGAAATGACTTGAGCAGGCAAGTTACTTTGATTCCTATCAGTGTGATGATTTCTCACACTGTGTGTGTTTAGCATCATTGGAAGAGTATCGACCTAACATTTTGCATGGTTGCTCCCACAATGCTGTGGTTGTCAAACCAGGAAACTGTCAGAAGTCTACCCATGAATTCTTCAGTCATGCAGGCAAGTTCCCCTAAAAGACAGCCAGCTCACTTGATAGTGCCGGTTCTCACACAAAGGGACCAGCATTGCCAGTGTGCACCAAACCATCAACATGCCTCAGAATCTTCTGCAATGTGTTGTGGTTCTATGGAGGATGTATGTTGTTTGCCACACTGACTTGTTTGCTCACAAAATTCCCTGAAGGCAGGAAGTTTGTAAACCATTGATTTGTGAGTTTCATCACAGCGAGAACAGGTAGCTGTTGCCCTTTGCTTCTATTTTGGCCAGCCTTGCCCCAGGACCTTAGATAAGTATCTGTGCTAGCAGCAGAGGATCAACTGCAGATAATGTTTTACTTAGCTAAACAAGAGAGAACACAAAAAGAATTCAGGGCTGCTGCTGCAGCATAGTTTTAGAAGCTCAGGTAGATGGTACCTTCAACTTTCTGTCCCAATATACCAAGTCAGGTCCCTTGTAATCTAATGTTGGGTTTTCCTACTGACCCATTCACCGCAACAGGGGGAGTTACAACAGGGGAGTCACTGGACCTTCTGCCCCCAAAGGGGTTTCTTTTCATGGGATGCTAGAGAACTCAGCCAATAAAATGTGCTATTTCATGGCTTCTTTGTATTCGGACCCAAGCAGAGTGTGTTATTGGAAATGACTGTATCTCCAGTTCTTGCATTACATCGTTTTGCAAAGTCACTTTGGTCACAGGCTCTTGAAGCTTCTTACGAGTTCTTTTCACTAAGAGAGCACCACAGGCTTTAATATTAACCAAAGAGCCCATTAAAGGTGTTTGATGGGCCAGATTTCAGCAGCATAGCAGTTTTAACACAAGTTTTGAAAGGGATTGTATGCTTTCACTCACCTAACAGAAGAACCACAATAGAATGTAAATTACATTTCATAGCCACATTCTGGCTTGCAGGGATTGGTGGCATTTAATACATATGCAGTGTTTTGACAACTGGCATTCAGGACCAGATGGCTTTCTATTGCACTTATTAAACATTTTTCCTCTATGATCGCAGAAGGCTTTTTATTTCCAAGTGTGTCTGATGTGAAAGCGGCTAGCAGCTGTGGGTGTTAATGAGAGAGTAGGGCTGCACTCCTATATAAAATTAGGCAGGCCTACACACATTAATTTCAATAGGATCAGGCTCAAGAACCAAAATATTGCATAAAATTCTAGCGTAGCTAAAAAACAAAAACAAAAAAATCACTTAAATGCTGAAAAGGTCTAAGAATGGAAGACTTGAGCCAAACGGCACAGGTTTCAAAGCTAATTTGATAACAGCCTATAAAAATCACAGCCCACTGGGAAAGGTCACATTTTTGCTTCGGGGGGAAAAAATAACCCTCCCCAGGTTTTGCAAATGCAATACATATTATAGATTCATTACAAAAAGATTCTGACAGTCCCAGCTACATGTCCTTGATGTGAAGTTTTGATGCAGCTTAAATGACAGTGGATGTTTTTGGAATCATAAGGGATAGTGCTATGGCAGGAGAGGGAACTGGCCATAGATGGAATGGCATTGCATACTGCTGTTCCCAGTCCTATGGACAGCCAAAGCAGCTGAACTGTGCTGTGTGACAGGGTTATTTGTATCACTATAGAATGCACCAAGTTATAGAACGCACGAAGTTCTAAAAGTGTAATTAGCCTGGGCACTTTTACTGTACAGTAGTACCTTGGCTGACGAATGCCTTGCGACTCGAAGATTTGGCTTCCGAACGCCGCAAACCCGGAAGTGAGTGCTCTGGTTTGTGAACATTCTTTGGAACCCGAACGTCCAACGCGGCTTCTGATTGGCTGCAGGAGCTTTCTGCAGCCAATCGGAAGCCATGCCTTTGTTTCTGAATGTTTTGGAAGTCGAACGGACTTCTGTAACAGATTCTGTTCGACTTCTGAGGTACCACTGTATTTTGAAAGCAGAACAGTCACTAGGCCTCCATCAAGTTAGTGGGACTTAATTATGAGAAGACATGCAGAGGATTGCAGAGTTTCTAATAATTAAGGTAGCTCTTCCTTGTAGTAAAATCACAGGTAACTTCAAGAAAAACACATAATCATAAATTTGCTCATGCAACACTAGATTCCATCTGTGGTATTTAGGTTGGAAGATGAATAACTTGCCACATTGTGAGGTATAAATGAAGGACTCTTGTTCTTGAGGCTTCTTATATTACTTTAGTTTACAAAGAAGAGGCTGAACGAACTACCTACCAACCAACCAACCAATCATCAGGGAAATTCAGTTAATCATACTATTTGTTTTATGTCAGGAACCAGAAGTAGAGGAAGGATGACGGCTGTATTGACTATCCTCAACTCTTTTCCAACACAAAACAGCACAGCAAAATAGGCCTGTTCTGGCCTCACATGAAGAACAGATTCCCTGCCACAAACTGTAATGTAAAACAGTCAGGAGAAGAGACCTCTGTTCAGCAGAGCAGACTGGAAGGTTCTACATGTAAAAACCAGATTTAAGAGAGAGAGAGAGAGAGACAAGAAAGAGTTCAAGTTTTTATCAGAATTTGGAAGTCTTTGTCTGGAGTCTCAGGCACATGGATCAGGGAAGCCTGCTCTGACCTTTGCAGTGCTGTGTGTCGTCGGTACCAGAGCAACAGAAAACCCTTGCTCTGACGCGGTTGGGATTGGGAGTTGGATTATTGCAGAGGATGTACTCTGGCTCCATCAGAAGGCTGTGTCAAATAGAAGGTGGCTGTCCTGCTGTATTTTTCCTAATTGATTAAAAAAAAAAAAAGGTCAGGTGTTGCAACTGTCTGAAATAGGCAGTGAGTACAAAATACGTCAAAACGAAAAGTCCTCGAGGGCGGATGGCGGTATGGAACTCTATAATGATGCAATTCCACACCTTTTCATAAGACTACAGCATAGCCAAAGGGCAGTTGTATGTTTTTGGCCACAGAAGTGCCCTAATGGTAAAAAAAGAAGAAATAGGCTAGAGGCCAAATTTAAAAAAATAAAAAGATGTGCGGATGAGGGGTGATTGCCCAACTCTTGCAGAGCACTAGGGATAGCCCAAGCTATTTTGGGGGAGAGGACAAAATGGAACACACACAAACTAACCAGATTAGCAATTGAACCTTACATCAACACTAGTGAAAGGTCAGCATCCTCTACCATCCCAGAATATAGCATGCTAACTTAGGGGACACTGCCATCTACCTGACACAAGACACCTCAACCTGTCTAATGGTAGGGCCGGCCCTGCACACAAAGTGATTTCCAGTATTTAAGCTCAGCCAAGGGGGAAAAAGTGCTTTAAGAGAAACAACGGTGGGAAGATTGGCACTATTCACCAGCATATTCCACCCCTTGAAAACAAATTAAGTTGCATATCTTCCCCCCCCTTTTTTTTACCATTAAAGGCACACACCACCCTATATTTGGTGCAGTTGTCTTTCTCAATACATGACAACTGTTACCATCTGTCAGAGCTGCCCAAGGTCCCAGCTCACAAAGGACCAACGCTGCTTCGTTGTTAGCTACAAAGTCTTTATTGAAGTTCAGTTTCACTTCCAGAGCCGCAGCGCGCAGCTCTACGTCTCAACTGTTAGACCGCTGATGCTCCGTCTGAGTCTCCTCCCCCCTGACACCAATTTAAGATTCTAGCCTTACTCCACCTCTTCCTCAGTTCCTTCCGCCTCTGGTTCCGCCTGGCCGTTGGGGTCTCGCCCTTTCTAGCCTCTTCTGACGCTGAGTCCCCTGAGCCTTCCCCCTCCCTCCGGCGGGCTTTAGGAGCTGGTTCCCCATCCGGGTCTCCTGCTGTTCCCCGCGCCTGTACATTTGAACTTGGCGCGCGCGCCCAGCCGGTAACTTTTCTCCTGACCGTTTCACTGCTGCTGCTGTCACTGCTTCCCCCTCTGGGGGGGCTAGCTGCAACTGACCTCCCCTCCATTCCCCCACTCTCCGATGGAGGCGTGGTCAGCCTTGACTTACTCTCCCTCCCCTCCGGAGGAGACGCTGGCCCTGACACATGTGACTCTTCCCCCCCACTACGCTCTGGTGGGGAAACTGGTCCCGATCCTCCACTGCTGCTTTGGGGTTCCCCTCTGGCTCCTTGTTTCTGGTGCGTCCCCCCGGGACCCCCCTTGCCCTGACCATAGGCGCCCCCTTCTGGGAATCTTCTGATTCGCTGGAGAAGCTCATGGAATCTCTCGGGCCACTGGCATACTCCCCTACGCTGCCCTCGGATTCTTCCCCTTCGCTCTCCATTTCCTCTCTCCCCAGTGCTCCTGCTCCTGAGTCCCTGACACCATCACAATTACTTTTGACTATATATGAAATGCAATGCTAAGAAGATTCTCTCGCTCATTATGTTGTGCTTAACTGTGGAACTGACACAACTGCAAGGGTAACTGCAGTCCAGCTCAAAGGTACTCCCAGGTCAGATCAAAGATAGGCAGAAAATGCAGTGGACGCTTGGGTTGCGAACGTGATCCATGCAGGAGGCACGTTTGCAACCCGCAGCACCGCATCTGGGTGCGATTTGGCACTTCTGCACATGTGCGACCGCTGAAACCCAAAAGTAACCTGAAAAAATGCAACCCAAAACATCTGTAACCCGAGGTATGACTGTACAGATGAGGTTTAGCATACTACAGGCTTCAGGAAGCACTTGTCTGTATTTTGTAGGTAAGGGCAGAGCAGCACAGGGATCTGTTGGGGATCTGTTGGCAGATCTCCAGGTAACATGCAATACATCAGCAAGACTCCAAATGGTTTACTAACAGCGACAGCAAAGAGCTCTCCTTCCCCTAGATTAGATGGCTGAACTGCTTGCAGGAAAACGAAGCAGGTTGTTGTTTTTCCAGTGAATTCTACGTCAGTCCCACTGAGACATTGTTTTGCATGCCTGGCAGGGAGACCCCAGCGTTCTAGGAGCTCTGATCAGCCTGAAGACTGCCCACCCCATTGTGATAAACACTCTTCTGTGTCTATGTCACATACCTTGATATGCTTCTGGACTTTTTCTGCTACGCCAGATTCAAGCAGAGTAACAGTGCAGCCTCCGAATCCCCCACCAGTCATTCTGCTGCCGTAGACTCCGGGGATCTCCAAAGCAAAAGACACCAGTTCATCTAATTCTGGGCAGCTGACGTCATAGTCATCTCTACAGGGAAAAACAGCGAGTCAGCCCCCCTAGATGTGAAGGCTATCATTGGCAAACAAAAGCGGGGGTGGTTGTTGGAACCTGGGTGGACATCCATGAGCAGCATTCTTCCAAAGAAATACTGAAATTGGGGGTAGGGGGGAGTAAATACAGGTCATCCTTCAAAAATGGTTTTAAAATGACAAGCTGGGCAGGAAGCTAGGCTGTGATGTCACAAGCGCTGTTCAATAGGTGCTTGTTAATACTTGCATTACATGGTAGACAACTCTCCAAATCAGAGCCCCATGTTTTCCCCATGTTATGTGGCTGTGAGCCTGGGTTTGCCATGATGTGTACGGTTGTCTACAGGCTATGGCTACTCTTTGCTCCATATACAATACAGGTGTCTGATGGTGGAAGTGTTGTATTGGGGGAGGGAAGTACACAAAAAACTTCTTAGGAGTATACCGAAACAAGGTTCTGCATGAAGCAACAATCCAATGTAGTTTACGTACAGGAAGAAATGCAATATCCTCCAGAAGTACTCTATTGACAGATGGATCCTGAATCAATTGTCTGGAACGGCCTTGAGATGTAGAGGCTTTCCTCAGGCTAGCCGGTGAGCTTCATGGCTCAGCAGGGTTTCAGAATCAGGTTTCACAACACTACAGTCATTATACATAGTCGCAGGGTTAGCACTGCTTCGCACACAGTAAAATTCCTACACAGAAGTCCCTTCCACTCTACACACATTTACATCACTGAGCATGCATGTGCCAGGTAGCTGGAGTCATTTGTGGCTTGTAGGCATGTGTGTGTAATGCGAAATTGCATGTATGCAGGGCAGACATACATGCTGAAATCTAGGATCATGTTTAAAATGACTCTTATTCTGTAATTTTTATTTTTGAAAAATCAAGAATGCTAAAACAAACGTAAGAACAGCCCTGCTGCATCAGGCCCAAGGCACTCTGTTATCACAATGGTCAACCAGGGAAACCCACAAGAGAACCTGAGCACAACAGGGGGTGGGGTGGGGTGGGAATCCTTTGTGTAATCTTTTGGGTAACAGCCTACCGCAAGGAATTGTGACTCTCCACCATCAGTTGCCCAAATCTCTTATAGTCCTTGGACTGCAGTGCCTCTGCAGCTAGGGAGGTGCGTTCGATTTCTCCAATGACATGCCTGGCTCGCTGGTACACCAACTCACTTAGCAAGGCCTTAGAAGCTGCAAAAAATGGGGAGGGGAAAAATGTCAATGTTCAAACAGGTAGGCTAGGTTGGAGAATTTGAAGCAAAGTTTCAGACCATTCAATGCTTCAGCAAAAGCAGCACGGAAATTAACACTGTTAATAAGCAATCCGTATTACATTTGGGATGAAGAAAAATCTTTAAAAAGTGAGGTGCTGATGGGTTTTCTGTTCATAGCAGTGGGACTCATGATCATACGTTCCTAGAAAACCCTGGAAAAGGCAAAAATAGAAATGCAGTACAATAAACTCTGGTTTCATGCAATGTTTGAAAAGATAACGGAAAAGTTCCTTTTAGCCAGGGAACAAAGCAAATAAGCATTTTCTATGCGGAATTGCTAGATATATAACGCATATAAACTACAAAGATATGAGCAGACCAGCCCCAACAAAATATCTGAGAATGTGGAACATTTGAAAGCCACCATCCTCTCTCTTTTTGAGAATATTTTAGTATTTAAAGAAACTATGAGTTACACGCCTCTTAAATATACAATTATTCTTAATTACAGTGGTACCTCATACCTCAGGTTACATATGCTTCAGGTTACAGACTCCGCTAACCCAGAAATAGTACCTCAGGTTAAGAACTTTGCTTCAGGATGAGAACAGAAATCGTGCTCCAGCAGCACGGCAGCAGCAGGAGGCCCCATTAGCTAAAGTGGTGCTTCAGGTTAAGAACAGTTTCAGGTTAAGAATGGACTTCCGGAACGAATTAAGTACTTAACCCGAGGTACCACTGTACATTGCAATTTATGAACATTTATACTTTCTCCTCCGTCTGTCTTTTAATAAGAAAAACAGCAGCTTAGTGAAAAATCCAACAAAGTTGTTGAACGAGTGGAACAACTTCCACTTGTGCAATGGAACTTTCCCTCTTTTTTTTTTTTTGCACTGCCCAAATCTGCTCCAAACCTTTGGGGGAACCCCCAGAACAGATCTGGGGCGAGTTGGGGTTTCAAGAGAGGTAGGAGAAGTTCTGCTGTGCCAGCAAAAGTTGTTCTGCTTGCACCATTATTTTCCTGGATACAACTCAAAAATTCTGGCACCTTCTGCATGACTATGTTCTCAAGGACCCATCAAGATCACTGCCCCCTGTTGTCCATTCCCCTTTGCTCAGGGATAGGTAAAGGTAAAGGGAGCCCTGACCATTAGGTCCAGTCATGGACAACTGGGGTTGCAGCGCTCATCTTACTTCACTGGCCGAGGGAGCCGGCGTACAGCTTCCGGGTCACGTGGCCAGCATGACTAAGCCGCTCCTGGCGAGCCAGAGCAGTGCACAGAAACGCCGTTTACCTTCCCGCCGGAGTGGTACCTATTTATCTACTTGCACTTTGATGTGCTTTCGAACTTTTATCTACTTGCACTTTTACGTGCTCAGGGATAGAGGTGTGTTATTTCAAGAAATTTTGAAGGCAGGGACCCATTATGTCCCCTACACACACACACACACACACACACACAGAGACAGACAGACAGACAGACAGACTTCTGTATTTTAACAATACGTACCCTCTAAGTCTGCCATAGTGGCTTCTCTCAGGCTTCCCTTGCCAAGCACCTTCGCTGCCTCTTCACACTGGCGCCGACGGGTGGGATATTCACTTCCTGTCAAGGTGTGCCGCACATTGGAGTTGGTGATGAGTACAACTACGTCTGGGTCAGCCAAAGGCACCAGGGAAGTCTCCAGTGACCTGGAAATCAGACAGCACAACAAGGTAAAAGCTGCAGGGAGCTTTTTAAACCTGCATCCTGCATTTCAAAGCTTCTATGTGTGTGTGAATGTTTTTACAGCTCACTACATTCAAGGGGAACACTTTTCTCCTTTTAGCTTTCCATTACGCAGGAAGGTTTTAGGTTACGTACACTTTAGGGTAGAGACCCCTCTTGACAGCTGAGCATCTCTTTTTCTGAGTATTTTGTGCCTAAACTAGGCAAGATAGCAAAAGATCCATGGCTGGTTCTCCCATCCCTTAACAATGTAGCCAATAGCAGCTTTGGGGGTGTCCCCATTCAGATAAGGGCCACAGCTCCAGAATGGGGTTAACTCTTCCCACCACCACTCACCATGCCCTAGCAATGCTTTCCCACCACCCCAAGTTGACTCATACACTATATGCTTTGTTGCTGTTGCCATCTGTCTGTCAGGAAGATTTTGGGTATCACATGGCGGACAGAGAGATGTATGCTTACATTTCCTCTAGCGCTATTGCAATGTCCTGACCTGCAGTCTATCAGCAAGGCATGGCCCTCCTTCCCCATCACAGAGATGAACTGGTCCATGATACCACAAGGCATCATTGCAAAGGTGTGCTCCGCTTTCTGGCATACTAAGGCCTTAGTTACAGGATCCCCATCGTCTGTGTTAACGAAAAGGAGAGACATTTGCAGGCAGATTAGTACTTCTGTGCAATGGACAGAGCGCCAACTTTTGGCATCATGTCAGGGCTGGGGGACCTGCAGCCCTTCAAGTGTTGTTGGATTACAAATCCCATCAGGGAAGCTTTTAATGTTTGATGTATTACAGTATTTTAATATTTTGTTGGAAGCCGCCCAGAGTGGCTGGGGAAGCCCGGCCAGATGGGCAGGGGTATAAATAAATTATTATTATTATTATTATTATTATTATTATTATTATTAGCAGCAGCAGCAGCAGCAGCCTTAACCACTGGCCAACTTAGTTGCGAATGATGGGAGTCCAATGACATCTGGAGGTCCACAGGCTCCATATTACTGTTTTAGGCTATTCCTAAACTATGCTTAACTTCCAGAACTGAATGAAGAACAAAGGCTAGATTAAGCTAGATCTGGTTAGATTAAACCAAATGTTGAACTAATTCATCATTTCCCAACAGCAGCAAAAGAGATGCGTGAAATAAAGGAACATAGCAAGTTGCCTTTTACCAGGTCAGACTGCTTGTCCGTCTAAGTCAGTATTGCTGACTTCAGGATCCCAGGAACTGGACCAAAGACTTTCTGCATGCGAAGCCTGTGTTCTTTTTTTTTTATATTATTATTGAGTTTATTTACAACGCATACACACACATTTGTCAAACTAAATATGAAGATAATAGTACAGAATCAAAAGAAAAACAAACAACAAAATATAAATAAGACATAATGAAAACTTATACAAAACAAATAATCAATAATACACACATACACACACACACACACACACACACACACACACACAAACACACAATTATTTCAGTTCTTCTTTTCTGCTAATTGACTTCCTTCATCCTCAACACGGTTCTTCTTTGTTTTTGGTAAACTGTCTCCTTATTAGTTCATTATTACCTCTTTTTCTTTCTGTTTTTAACTTAAGTACCATAAATTATTCTGCAGAAGTTAATCGAAACAAGTCCAAGTATTAATTTGAGGGCACAATGAAGCCTGTGTTCTATCACTGAGCTTTGTTCCACTATGCTCCAACTAGTTCCTCTTAGCTAAAATGGTAGATAGTAAAAGACCCTGGATTTTTTGTATTTACGTTCTAGACTAAAACCAGTTTTGTTTCCTACCTGGGCACAACTGCTGCAGAAATGTGTATGTTGCCACTTCCAAGGAAGCTGAACTTGACAGACCGCCACCGAGCGGAACATTGCTGGCTATGACTGCATTGAAGCCTGGGAGAGGGCCAGCTAGAAAGGGATAGCAAAGCAACAGGGAGAGAACAAAATATTTTAAACAAGATGGCACACAAAAGATTTTAAAATAGTTCAGGTAGGCATAGATACTCAAATTACAGGCCTGACCATGATATGCCACTTTGAAGAACTGGATTATCTTCATGAGACTGAAAAGGAAACTTCTTTATAAGGCTGCCTGTGTAAAACCTAGACAATTAGAAATGCATGATTCGGTTCTCATTTGCACTACACATTTAAGGGGATTGTGAGTCACTAGGAGACCCCATCCCCTATAGCAGAGCTGTGATTCCTAGAGTTCCCTGGGAAGAGGGAATGACTGTTAAACCTCTTTGAGAATTGTAGCTTTGTGAGCGGAATAGGGGTTTCCTAACCACTCTCAGTGCCCTTAACAAACTACAGTTCCCAGGATTCTTTGGGGGAAGCTAGGTCTTCAAAGAATTGCTTTAAATGCATAGTGCTAATAAGGCCTCGGCTTCAGTGAAAAACCCTGCATGCCACTAGGTCCGTTTTCAAAAAGCTTCAACACAGATCTGTTCCTGGCACCACTGAAGAAAATATCCTGCTGCATAATATAAAACATGAGTGAGCAGACTTCTGGTTTGTGGGTTCTGTTTTGATTTTTTCCTGGAATTCTGAGGTCCACAAAGCAGAGCCAGGCGCAAAAGAGTGTCCTCTAACAGTATGGAATTATTTAAAAATATTATATTATTGCAATAAAGTGGTACCTCGGGTTACATAAGCTTCAGGTTACATATGCTTCAGGTTACAGACTCCGCTAACCCAGAAATAGTTAGTCAGGTTACAGACTCCGCTAACCCAGAAATAGGGTTAAGAACTTTGCTTCAGGATGAGAACAGAAATCGTGCAGCGGCGGCGCAGCTAAAGTGGTGCTTCAGGTTAAGAACAGTTTCAGGTTAAGAACGGACCTCCAGAACGAATTAAGTTCTTAACCCGAGGTACCACTGTATGAAATTATTGAAAGCAATTAAATTATGACAAAATCCTTTTGTATATACACAGCACTGAGCGGTAGTAGCGTCTCTCCATGGCTGCTGAGTTAGAATTAAGGATATTTCCTTCCAGAACTGCTATTAGGGCTTCAGTGGAGATGTACACCCTTCTTTTTCTCTCTGTTACTTAAGCACTACCCCATGCAACGCAGGAATCTCAACTAAAGCATCCATGATCACAGGTGCTGTAACCCAAGAAAATCTGCAGGGCACCAGGTAGGGGAAGGCTGGCTTTTGGAGAAACTTCCATGGTACCATAAACATCTTAGGATAGTGTATTTTGAACTGGACATTCCCCACTCAGCTACACAGCTGCAAATAAAACGTTTTAAATGTGTTGTAAAGTGCAATATACAAATGTGACACTAGATGGCGAAAGTGAGCCATGAAAATTCAATGTATTTTTCAACACTTTTTTTTTTAAAGCATTTTCACAGCATTTTAAATATGTGTGCTGATTCCACCTCACTCTCATCATCACTGACACGTCTACCATCCACATGTTGTTGTGGTTGGTTTTTGGGGGTAGGGGGATTGTTTTCATCTCCAGCAGGTGATGTCACTGTGGGCTTGTTGTGGTTCTGGACAGTCAAGAGTTAACACTCCAGGAAGCGTTCTTGATTCACTGGGTGCACTGCCCACATGATCCAGGCATTTTCCTTTGATCTGTGCTCTGTGGGGGCTGAGCTCTCTCTGGAGAACAGTCTGTCTGAGAATGTGAGCAATGTCGTTTCATTTTTGTTAGAGACAGAAAGCTGTGAAAATGCAGCTAGATTCTGTAGGTTTTCTTTTCTGTTTGTTATGCTTCTAAATAAAGAGTGATAGGTTAGAAGCACTGGTGTCGAGCTGAGTTATTGAAGATACCATGTTGACACAGACCAGCCATTTTATGCTGCGTGTGAACTCTGCTATTATCCGGCAACTGAGAAGAGTGGCAGCGCGCGAGTGGAAGCGTGTGGGCACCATTACGACCCACAAACTTTAACAGGACTGTTTCCATCCCAAACAGCACATCCGCCTCAATTGCTAGCTGAGTCTAGATCTTACCCTGATAGTGCTGAATGACCCCTTTGACATAGTTTGCCCAGCGAGGTTCTCCTGGCTCCAAGGTCGCACCTTCCATGGGAACTGGAAATGTCACCTTTTTAGGCTCGTCTGCTCCCTGTGCGGTTGTGACTATGGATATGATTCCATCTTCTCTCGGGCTCCCAACCACCATGGTTCCCATCTGCAAGGCCTGAAGGAAGAGACAATGACTGAATCCCTCATGATACCAAACAGGAACAAGGGTTATGCAAACCACCTACCAAATGGTGTTTTGTATGGTTAGAAATGAGTACAGATAACAAGGAGCAGATGGGAGAACAGGAACAGGCATAGGAATGTTGGAACACAGAGACGTTCCCAACGCCATAACTTTAGTCAATAAGAATATTTGTTTAAGTTAATACTCACTTCATAGCAACATGGTGCTAAAATGGGGCTTACCTATCAAATGTAGTCAGTGGATTTGCTCTACTGACTTGTAAACAAGGCCGGGTTATCCATGGAGCCCTGCCTGAAAAGCTCAAACTCTCAGCTTAGAAAGACTGGAAGCAAAACATGCTGACAGATGAACCAGGCTAACTGCTCTTGCAGGGGGTTTTAAAAGCCATTTTTTAGCCAACAAGTGAAGTCAGAGTTGTGACTGAAGAGTGATTTGTTTCAACATTAGGAGTTAGAAATCCCTGGGTCCTAAAGAGCTGCTATTTCCTCCTTCCCTTTAATGCACTTTCTTCTACTTCATTTCCTAGTCCATGGAATCTCTGCAGTTTATCCAGGCGAGGTCCAGCAGCAGTGGTCAGTCAGGTCAGAGGAAAACTATGTACCTTTACAATTAATAGAGTACAGCCTTTGTTGTTGGTTAGTCATTTAGTTGTGTCCGACTCTGTTATTCATCTTATATGTTCTGGATATCTCTCACACACATACACAGCAATCTGTTTCAACAGGGATAATGTTTGGAGCTTTGGGGATAGGAAGTGCTCTACGTAAACAAAGTTAAGAGTTTGGCTACATATAATCTGAATAGAGGTAGATATTGCACGTTAAGCTATGTGCTTGATTTCTGGGCAAACTGACAATGCTGAAAAATGTGTGGAAAAGAGGCAGCCGATTTTAAAACATTTAAGGTTTTTTCTTGTGATGATTTGTCTTATTACTGACCATAAGCTGTTCTGGAAGCCTTTTGTGGCTGAAGTGTGGGGTAAAAATGCTTATTTTCTCTCTCTCGGCTGTGCAGTATGCAAAAAATAAATAAATATTGCTGCTTCAGAATAGTTGGGATTGTTTCAGTTCTTGAAGTAATGAGGTAGGTTTACAGGTTAGTAATTTTTGTGGGGGCGGGGCAAACTGGAAATAAACAATATTTTCTTTAAAAGGCACACAAGAGGTCCCTTTGAATATAAGAGGAACCAAACTGGGGAGGAACCAAAAGTTCGGCATCCTACTTCTCACAACAGCAGCCAGATGCACCAGCAAGCCCATAAACGAAACTTTGAGGCCAATAACCCTTTTTCTGCTGTTTGGCTCTCCTCCCTCAGTATATTCAGAGGCACATCCTTCCCCATGATGGGATGCCGACTCCAAAGGTCATTCCTAGAAGGGCTTGCAGTTGGAGCCAAAATGACTTGCAGTGCAGCTTGAGTCTCTACTCAGATATAACTTCCCCTGCAGCAGAGTTCAAGGAGTGAAGATCACAGACTGGTATCCATCTTCCAAGAAATGTATTTTTGCCTCTAAATTTAACTTATCCTATGGGTTGTATTCCGTGGGTGGTCCTGTGGGTTAAACCACAGAACCTAGGACTTGCCAATCAGAAGGTCGGCGGTTCAAATCCCTGTGACGGGGTGAGCTCCCGTTGCTCGGTTCCTGCTCCTGCCAACCTAGCAGTTCAAAAGCATGTCAAAGTGCAAGTAGATAAATAGGTACCGCTCCGGCGGGAAGGTAAACGGCGTTTCTGTGCGCTGCTCTGGTTCGCCAGAAGCGGCTTAGTCATGCTGGCCACACTACCCGGAAGCTGTATGCCGGCTCCCTCGGCCAATAAAGCGAGATGAGCACCGCAACCCCAGAGTCGGTCACGACTGGACCTAATGGTCAGGGGTCCCTTTACCTTTACCTATGGGTTGTATTCCGTGCAAGATCCTACTCACAGCAGACCAAGTGAATATTATACCAAGTGGTATAATAACCTGAAGGAACAGGTACTGAAGCAAAGCTTCGTGTTTTTGTTTCTTGCTTTTTGGGCTGAATTTGCGTACCTTTTGGGCCGTGGCCATCTCTCTCCCCACGCTCAAACTGCGATTAATTAATGGGATCAAACATGCGGGCGTAGCCAGGATTTTTGACGGGGGTGGGGGACACAGGACTTTCGTTAGGGGGGCAGAACCGATGTGATTGATCAGTCAATACTTATTTCTATTGTTTTAAAGCTCCTCCCCCCGGCTACGCCCATGGGGATCAAACATATTTTGGAGAGGTTGTGTTGGGGGCCTCTGCAGACGGATCCAACAACTGCACCTGCCAACTAACAAAAATTCTGTACCGGGCAGGCGTGGCAGCTTCGTCAGTCCCGGTTCAAGGAAGGCTGCTGCTGCTGCGTTGCTTTCAGAAAAGACGTCTCTCTTCTCCTCCGCTTCCGCCAAATTGTGACTAGCGAAAACCGGGATTTGTAGGATTCAAGAAGGAACAGCCGGGCACAGTATTTGCCCCTTTCTGTCTGTCTGTCTGTCTTTCCTTATGCGCGCCACCCTCTCTTACCATAGGCAGCACGAACCCCTGGTTGTAATCCGTGTGCTCCCCGATCAAGTTCACCCTTCCCGGAGCCGACACGGCGATTTGGGGATCCAGCCCTCCGAAAAAGGTCCTGTAAGCCCCCCGGGCGGCCGCCAGCAGCGAGCCCTGCTCAGGTCCACTTGGGCTTTCCATGCTCTCGGGGGCCAGATTCCGAAGTGCCTCCGCTTGAGGGCAAAGGATCAGGAGGGAGCGGGTCTCTCCGCCTCCTAAACCGGGAGGAAGAAGAGCAGATTGCAACACTGCACAACAGCACGATCTCCGCGTAGCCCACGCGTCCGCGCGTCTCTTCTCCGGCTCGCCTCTCGCTTCCTGTCCTGGGAAAATGGAGCCCGCTGCTCCGCCCATGGACGGTCGCAACTGGCCTCCAGGGGGCGCCAGGCCTCTTGCCGGCTCTGCCTCTGCAAATTCTTCGTCTTTCTCCCACGCTTGCGAGGGGGCTACTCACAATGAGGAACGTCTGAGTTGTTACACCTGCTTCTCCTCCAGCTACCCCAATATTCCTGTCTTTTCCCTTTCTCCTCCTGTGAAGAGGCTGCATCCTAATGTTTTAATGTTGTATCTTAATCTTTTAAATTGTATTTTAATCAACTTGTTTTTATTATTGGTTGTTAGCCGCCCTGAGCCCTGTCTTGGCTGGGGAGGGCGGGGTATGAATAATAATAATTATTATTATTATTATTATTATTATTCACAGAGGAGTACCAACATGTAGGGTGGCGCTGTGGGTTAAACCACAGAGCCTAGGGCTTGCTGATCAGAAGGTCAGCGGTTCAAATCCCCGCGATGGGGTGAGCTCCCGTTGCTTGGTCCCTGCTCCTTGCCACCTAGCAGTTCAAAAGCACGTCAAAGTGCAAGTAGATAAATAGGTACCGCTCAAGCGGGAAGGTAAACAGCGTTTCTGTGTGCTGCTCTGGTTCGCCAGAAGTGGCTTAGTCATGCTGGCCACATGACCCGGAAGCTGTACGCCGGCTCCCTCGGCCAATAAAGCGAGATGAGCGCCGCAACCCCAGAGTTGGGCACAACTGGACCTAATGGTCAGAGGTCCCTTTATCTTTACCTTACCAACATGTAAGCAAGCAAAGGAAAAAGAATTTGCGGCTGCCGGCCAGCGACGCGGAGGAAATGCCTTCCTGGAGCTTTGGTATTTTGTTTTTAAGAGATGGGTTTCATAATCATGGGGTTCCTCAAACACACCTTCTGATTCTGAGGCCTTCCTCTAATGCCAGAGCTCGCCTTTTCTCCCTCTCTACTCCAGGGAGATAATGCTCCCTACACAGGGCATATTCTCATGCACTATTGTTACTATACAAGCAGCTCTCAATTTAGGAGGCGGTTACCTCAGGGTGATAGTGCCTGAAGTAAAAATTGCATATAATCAAAACACATTAGGTTCAATGGCAGGTGGGATTAGGTCCCCCCCCCCAGCACGCCCACCCCCTTCTTAATTTTTTAAAATTAAGTTAGGGTCTGAAAATACGGAGCATCTCACTCAAGGTTTCTATAATTTGGTAACCTTGGGGAGTGGATATTTGCGTTATGAACCAGTCCAGAATTGTTCAGTTTGTTTATTTAGTTTTTGGGGTAAAAAATGTAATTGAAACTTAAAATCACATCCTGTCCTTCAAATACATAATGGTGGTTTATGGAAAAAATATTAAAAACACAGTAAAATAACCATGGTTGGAATCCTGTAGCCCAGGGCCAGAATATGTGTGGTCTTCAGGATGCTGCTGGACTCCAGCTCCCATCACCCCTGACCAATGGCTATGCTAGCTGGGGTTGATTGCGTTGTAAAACAAAAATGTGCCCTTTTTCCCTTAAGGAGTATCCAAGAGCCCATATAGAGTCCTTATGTAGGTTCCCTATTGGTAGGAGAAAATAACAGAAGCCAACCAGAGAATATTGAGAAGCAAAGCAGCTAGTAAGCTTGATCTTTATTGATCTGTTGCAACAGGGTGCTCCCCTCACATGCAGGAAAGAAGGAAGAACCCAGAACAATGGCGTGCAAGGCCTTATATAGACATTTTAAATTCCCTGCCCTGGAGCTCAACACCGCCCCTTCATACATACAGAAGGGGTGTAACCCAAGACCACCCCCCACAAACATCATATCTACATCACAGAAAAGGTGTTGTTTTTCCTGTCTGCCAGGTTATCTGATTGCCTTTCCTGATAGTCTGTCACCCATTAAAATGCTGATTACTCAATTCATGAGACAACGGGAAGGCTCCCTGACCCCCCTCCCTCCTTGCAGAGAAAACATTTGGGATTCAAAAATGATTTCAGGTCAGTCTTCCTGTGCTGATCTATGTAAGTGCTTGGTTGGTACACTTATGAACATTTAACATACAGTGATACCTTGGGTTAAGTACTTAATTCGTTCCGGAGGTCCATACTTAACCTGAAACTGTTCTTAACCTGAAGCACCACTTTAGCTAATGGGGCCTCCTGCTGCCGCCGGAGCCCGATTTCTGTTCTTATCGGGAAGCAAAGTTCTTAACCTGAAGCACTATTTCTGGCTTAGTGGTGTTGTAAATAAAAATATGCCCTTTTCCCTTATGGGGTATCCAAGAGCCCATATAGAGTCCTTACATAGGTTCCCTATTGGTAGGAGAAAATAACAGAGGTCAACCAGAGAATATTTGAGAAGCAAAGCAGCTAGTAAGCTTGATCTTTATTGATCTGTTGCAACAGGGTACTCCCCTCACACGCAGGAGAGGAAGAGGACCCCCCAAAAATGCTGTGCCAGGGCTTATAAAGACTTCTGAAATTCCCATCCTCTAGATCAAGACCACCCCCAGAAACATTATGCATTCATCACAGAAGGGGTGTAACCTAAGACCACCCCTCAGATAAGGCGGTCTAAAACAGAACATTTGCATGTTGTTTTCTCCTGTCGCTTTGTTTATTTCCTGTCTGGCAGGTTACTTGATTGGATTTCTTGGGGAGCCTGGGCAGTCTTTTGTAATGATAAGGCTCACACCCTTATTCAAACACAGATTAAGACAGGATTTGTGAAGGAAGAGACAATGGGGAGGCTTTTCCATTTTGACCATGCAGAGAAACATTTACTCAGTTTAGGAATCAAAATGGTTCCAGGTTGGCTTTCCTGTGCTGATCTATGTACGTGTGGTTATGAACATTGCCATATATCTAAGACCATAAAATTCCTATCACAGTGGAGTGTGTAACCTGAAGCGTATGTAACCTGAAGCATATGTAACCCGAGGTACCACTGTATATCTAAGACCTCAAAATTCCTATCACAATTGCAATTGGGAGTACAACAACATTTGCAGGGTCACAGATTTACCACCCTTCCTTTGCACACAAAACTGGAAGGAAGCTTCATTGAAAGCCAGTATTCTTCAGAGTATGCCTTGGAGTGCATTGTTGCATGCTTATAACATTGAATCTTGTTTTATTTTGTTTTGTTTTTTCCTTGCAGAGATGCGATCCCAAAGCAAAAGGGTAAAGGAATATCTGTTCACTAGTAACGGTGTACATAGAGTTGGATTCAGAATGAATTTCTAAGTCTGAATCCAACCTGTACTCTGAAGCTGTTAAGCAGAGGCTTGCCAAACCTGATAAGCAACTTAAGCTATGTACACATTGCCAGTTTAAAACTCAGTGAGGTCATTTCCCTTCTGTGTTTCAAACCTGATTTGCACATTGTAGACATCAATAGGGTTGGATGTGTTACATACTGTCTGTCCCCCCCCCCCAACTAGTGGGTGGAAAGGGGGCATGGATGCCTTCATGTGGCTTAGGTTTTAAAATTGAAGCTGGTTTGGAGGAAAACACATCAAAACACAGTATTTCTGAAGAAACTGCAGGATAGATATGGATTGTGACTGTCCGTACAAGGTTTGTGTGAAGTACAAGGTTTCACAAACTGGGGATGGAGTGCATTGGATGCAAAGTAAACAATGTAATAATAATAATAAATTTTTATTTATACCCAGACCTCCACAGTCAGGGCCAGGCTCAGGACAGCTAACACCAAATATAAATTACAATAAAACGTAATAGAAAACAACAACAAACAAAAAAAAGTTAATTAAAATACGGCTTAAAATACAGCTTAAAATACAGCTTAAAATGCAGCCTCATTTTAGTAGTAGCCCATAAATCAAGACCATAAAGGGCAGAAACATCAGATATTCACCTGAACCAGCTATCCATGCTGGTCCTACATGGGCCAGCAAAAAAGCCAAGGGAAAATTTATATACCAAATCCCATATAAGGGGTCAGAATGAGTCTAAGCCAAAGGCCAGGCGGAACAGCTCTGTCTTGCAGGCCCTGCGGAAAGATGTCAAATCCTGCAGGGCCCTGGTCTCTTGTGACAGAGAAGTCGGGGCCAGTGCTGAAAAGGCCCTGGCCCTAGTAGAAACCAATCTAACCTCCTTGAGGCTCGGGACCTCCAAAGTGTTGTTATTTATGGACCTGTGCGGGGCATACCAGGAGAGGCAGTCCGTAGGTACGAGGGTCCTAGGTACAGCCTTATTCTGACTCCACTGGTTGCTTGGAAATCCTCTGAGCTTCCGTATGTTGTTAGACTACAACCATCCATGGCTATATGCCATGCTGGTTGAGGCAAATGGGAGTTGGGAGCCCACTCAGCACCTAAAGGGCCACACTTTCCCCATCCCCACTGCAACGGAACATTTGTTTCAAGAATTCGTTCCTTGCTAGGGATTGCGCTTATAAATGGGAAACAGTTGGCCTAAGCAAAGAGCTGTTTGGCAAAAATATGGGAGAGCAAGCAGATATTAAGGGACCGGAGGCAGTACTAACCACGCAAGTATACATGGCAGAAAATGACCCTTGTCTCCACAGCTGGATTTAGGTTTGATGAGGCCTTAAGCTACTGAAGGTAATGGAGCCTTTTATATGTCCAGCTGTCCTTTGTCAACAACAAATTGTCACTGTTTTTTGTGTTAAATATATGCTATATGGTAATTTATGGGTATCTAAAGAACATGTTGCCATGCAGCCAATCCATGCAGAATGTAGGCACCCTATATAAAGAAAAGAGCAAACCAGTGATATTTCAGGGAGCAGGATAGCAGGCGGGGTCCATACTTACATCATAGGAGCCTACACAACACAAAACACCGTTGCTCTATGTAGGTTTTATTTTATTTGTTTTTTATCTTATATTTTGGAAATGTGCATCCAGGTTTTTTTCCTTCAAATTTTTCTGGTAAGCTATAGCTTGTTTAGCTTATACGTAAATCCGGCAGTGACCGTCTCCTTCGGCTAAAAGTAAACCCACTGAAAGCGAACACTGAGTTTCCAGCAGCTAAAGTCTTTGCGCCTCCGGTTCGGGACTTGTTGCGGGTGAAGTCTCAACGTTCCAAAACTGGCGGAATGGCCTAAATGGGGGAGAAGGGGGAGCAGTTGCCAGTATTTAATCGTTATTCCGGGGTCTAGGTAAAATATTCATAACAACTGCAAAACCTGCCGATGTGTTCCTCCCCCGTTGATTCCCGCCCCCCGCCCATCAAGCCACAAAATGTTCACTTCTTCCTGCTCGTTCTATTTTTCCTCTCTGCCCCCCCCCCCCGCTTACAGGGATAATGGCCTCTCCCAGAACGCTGCCTTGTGTTTGCGGAAGGGGCTGCTTGAGGTCTGTTTCCACAGGGTGGAGACACAAGCGGCGGTTCCCTAGAAGCTGCTCCAAGTTAACATCTGCTGAAGGTTGGGGCGGGCGAAGGAGGGCAGCATGAGTGCCAAAGAACCGCTGCTGGGAACGCTAAAAGGTGAGGGGACGAGCGGAGAGAGAGGGGCGGTTTTGGAGGGGGCGGGGTGCCAGGTTTTGGCTGAATGAAAAAAAGTGCGAGAACCGTACACGCATCTTTCGGTCAGGGTATATACAGGTGTGTGGTTACTGCCACACGATTCTCCATAGGGATGGGGAGTCAGGTAGAGTTATATTCTTATTTTGTCCCTGGTTGCCATGGGGAACAAATGTGTTTTTTAAAAAGTGTCAGAGCGAAAAGATCCGTACTCAAGCGTAAAAACTCCCCATCCTAAACGTGTTTATTGATTGAGAAGCTCAAGTGGTTACAGTGGATCTTAACCTAACTTAGTCGATTTAAGTTTGGCTTTATTATTGCGCTCCCCTTAACTTTATGGGGCATCGGAGAAATGGGAAATAGAAGCTCGAGAGCTATGAGGTAACTATCGTGGGATCAAATGCTTACAAAGAGTTTTATTTATTTACTTACTTCTTTATTTCATTAAAAAAAAAATTATACACCACTTAAGGGAAAAACCTCTCTCAAAGAGTGATATCACCTAGTGATATATATGCTGCTTAGATGCTATTGTGACAGATGTCAAGTTATGTTCCAGAAGGCAGATTGGGGTAATCCCCTTTTTTGTGTTGGAGAAGAATTGTAGCTCAGTGGCAGGGTTTTGCATACAGGATAGTCTCAGGTTGAATCCCCAGCATCTTCAGGGTGTGCAGGAAAAGACCTCTGCTTGAAACCTTGGGGAGCAGCTGCCAGCCAGTGTTGACAATATTGGGCTAGAGGGACTAATGTTATAAGGCAGCTTCTTACGTTCCATTTTTATATTAGAAGGGTCCTCAGCATGCAACTAAGAAATATCTCCCCACTCCCCGCCTTTGAATCCTTTCTACTCTGCCACGCTTTGGAAAAAAATATTTAGTACTTGTATCTGGTCAGTTTATTTAAAGCCCCATCTGAAGTTGTGACCACTTTTGATTCCAGAAAAAGAGGCAAACATGTAACTAAGGGACACCTGCCTTCCTTATTGCCATGTTTGTTCTAGAATCTAGATAATGAAATTATACTATTATGGGAACAACTCACCGGTGGGGGGGGGGAGTGTGCAGTCACTGGAGCTCCACATAACACTTTTTTCTGGAGAGGGAAAATACTAAAAAGGAACTATAACAGAACACACTCCTATGCATGTTTACTCAAAAGTAATTCCCACAGTGTTCAGTGGGGCTTGATCCAGGTAAGCATGCATATGATTGCAGCTTACATTGATACAAAAATAATGTAGATTATTTTTCTCTGTGGATGTAGCATTTTACATTGAAATACAGCACCTGTATTATACAGGACAGGTGGCAACCCTAATTCCTAATGTTGTCACCTCTTCCTTTTTTTTTTTTACTCCATTATATACAGCTAGGTGCACGTCTACCTCTCCACTCAGTATTAGTTTAGCATAAACTGATATCTCCAAAATAAAATTTAGAGGAATGGCCAGTGTCATGTAATGGCTAGAGCATTAGACTGGGATTCTGGAGTCCAGAGTTCAAATCCTCTGTCACCCGTGCATTTCACGCAATGACCTTGGGCTATTCTCTGCGCAGGGTTGTTGTGATAAAATGGAGGGGGTGCTAAATCACATATACCACCTGAAGCTCTTTAGAGGTAGGGTGGAATATAAGTAAAAGGAGGGGGGGAATTGGCCTAAACATTGTATTATGGGCTGGGTGGTGGTGGTGAAGTATTGGATCCACTGCACTGATAATCCAACAAGTAAAAGAGAAGCTTTGTTGAAAGGGAACATCTTTCTTAAATTTGCCTCAAGTGGAATGAATGGGTGGAGTACAGCAGTCTAAAGAACAGTCAATATTTGCTTAAGCTGGCTCTTGGTTCAGGACTTCCATCACATTTAATTATTTATTTGTTTAAAATAGTTCTTTATAGCCCTTCAGCTCCAACAGCACTAGAAGTGGGTTACAGACATAAAATAAAACATGATATGCACTGTGTGCACTGGGAGGTTTTTCTGAAATGGATGAGATCTGCCTTTCATTTCAGATGGGATTGTTCAGGAGAACATCTTGGGGCTAACTGTGCTGTAAGGACCTCTCCAAACTGAGTGAGTGGGTAGCAAAACGGCAAATGCAATTCAGTGCAAACAAGTGTAAAGTGATGCACTCTGGGGCAAAAAAAGGGGCTTAATGCACCAAGGGGCAGTAATGCACCAAGACAAGAGACTTTGGGGTACTAGTACATAGCTCAATGAAGACACCAGCCCAGTGTGCAGCAGACTTGAAAAGGGCAAATTCCACAGATCACCAGGAAAGGAATTGAAAGTAAAACTGCTAATATAATACCACAAATATGTGGTACAACTGCATTTGGAATGCTGTGTACAGTTCTGGTTACCTCATCTCAAAAAGAATATTTTAGAGTTGGAAAAGGTTAAGAAAAGGATAAATAAAATGATGGGGGGGGGAAGCAACTCCCTTGTGAAGAAAAGTTGCAGCATTTAGGATTTTTTAAAAATTTAGAGAAAGGCAAGTAGGAGACCATGGAACTTTACAAAATTATGTATGGCACAGAGAAAGTGGATACAGGAAAGTTTTTTTCTTTCTCATAAGACTACAACTCATGGACATTCAGGGAAGTCAAATGCTGGAAGATTCAGGGCAGAGAGAAGAAAGTCTTGATGTAGTGTGTGTTAAACTCTGGAATCTGTTAGTCTTCAAGGTGCCACAAAACCTTTTTCTATTTCTGCTGCTGCAGATGGATAAAGAAGGCTACCTCTCTATAAATAGGAACAGTACCTCCCAGTTTTCAAATTATTTGAAATATACCCCCCACTCCCCAAAGGTTCTGAGAACTGGCAAAAGGAAAAGAGCTTTAGCAAGGTGGTTGCACAATGTGCCTCGGACCATGCCTTGGCACCCAAAGTTGTGTCCTCAGAGATTCTGTACATGTCTCAGGCAAAGAGTAGCCTTGTGGTTTCTGATTCGCAGAAGTCAGCAACCAGGTGGCCCTGGACTAATTCCGGCTGTGTGGGGTGCACCATCTAGCCCCTCCCCTCCCCTCCAATTGCCAACCCAGAGGCAAAGGGGAGCTGGGAAGTTGGTGACTTCTGTAGCATCAGGGCATGATAGCTAACTCTTCTTCTTTGGAGGGTGGGATTGGGGAATCGCCCTTCTTAAAGTTACCTTCCCGAGCTCTGTACTATAGTCTTATCGATTAGGGCTTTGGTAGCTTAAGAGAAGAAAAGTATAGCAAAAATACAAATATTAGATTTTAACTCATTCTATTGCCAGTCTGCATTTGAAACCTCTCTCTCTCTCTTCTTGCAGTATGTATCCTCAACCTTCAGGGGAGCAGCAGCCCTTACACAGACAGCTCTCCACACTTACAGTCCTTTTGTGAGGTCCTGGAAATGATCCTTCGCAAAGGAATAAAACGTGAGTGGCTTTTTCTGTACCAAAAATGGACAGTACTGTGCATGGAGATTTTCCTTTGCGGAGAGTGGGTTGCACTGCAGTTGGGGGCAATAGTGGGACAGGGCCAGCCTCACAAGGAAAGGTGGGGTAGAAGTATTTTTAATAATAATAAGTAATAATAATCCCTGAAAGTTCACCTCCTCCTATATGCGTCTCCCTGTATTTTGACTTCAGAGGCCCTAGCCCTGTGAAGCTGACCTCACTGCCAGGTAAGGTGCAGCCAGTGCCATCTCTGCTGGTGGGGGCCCCAGGGCACGACTCCCTCCCCCTATCTGCCCCCTCCCTGCTGTTGTTGCCAGCTACTGTTGCTTCCTCTGCCTCATCATTGCTACCACCTGCTTACATGGCAAACAGACCCAGTGAGCAAGCAGGCAGTGGCAGCTCCACCTCCTTTTCACCACCACCTTCTTGCAAGAGTGAGAAGCAGATAAGTGGTGAAGAGGAGAAGCAGGTCCCGGGGGCTCCAGTCACTGAGCCCCTCCTGATGACATGATGATGACGCTTCAGTAGCTGAATATTGTTCCCAGAGAGGTTCATCTGGTGGCTACTTTGGGGTCCTTTGTAGCCAGGTAAAGACTTTTGTAGCCAGGAAAAGACTTTTTTAAAAAAATTTCCAGCCCTTTTAAGACCACTAATCTCATAAATCTATTATTGTACAGTCACACCTCAGTTTCCGATCATTTACATTGCCGTACGTTTCGGCTCCCGAACGTCAACGGAAGTAAGTGTTCCAGTTTTCAAACGTGCCTCGGAAGCCGAACGTCCGACGCGGCAGACAAGCAGCTTCCGATTGGCTCTTCCGATTGCTAGAGCCAATCAGAAGCTGCGCCCCGGAAATCGAACATTTCGGAAGTCAGTGGTCCTTCTGAAACGGATTGCATTCAACTTGCAAGGTTTGACTGTACTTTTTATTGTTCCAAAAGAACTCTGACCACTGCAATTTTTTGTATTGCAGAGGTCTTAGTACCCTTCCAAAACTAGGGTTTCCAGGGTTCTTTCCATCAATGCTGTTTAAAATTGTTGAAGATCGAAGGGTTGATCAGGCATGTCCCATGAGGGAGTTTGCAGTGGTAATGTAGATGACCACTGCAGTACAGAGACCGAGGTGGGAGAGGGATTCGTGTCTTGTTACAGATATCAGAAATTTACATAAGTTGCAAAATCTAATTGCAGTTTCTGCTGGTGCAAAGGCATTTGGTGTGTGTGTGGAGGGGGGTTACAGTAGAAAACTTCACACTTGCCAGCCTTTCACCATGCACAGATTGCTGATGCGTGCACAGAGTGAACCAGACCCTTCCTGGCAGCACCCTGAACCCCCAAGGAATGCGTCCAATGTAAATGTGCTCTAACTGAGCACCTTCTGGTGCTAAGGAAATGGTGTCTGTAATCTTTGGTTGTGCAATGCAGCACTTTGCTGTGCTGCTTTTCTTCCTAAAGGAAAGTCGTCTTGTCTTCCTCAGAGCCCGTTCTGGGGTTCAAGAGAAAGGACTATTGGCACTGGCTGGAACAGCTTCCGCAAGTAACCCATCCCAGGTGGGTGGCCTGTAGTCGTACTTTATGATACTGCAAATGTAAGAGCAACTTGATTTTCTGCTTTTCCTTTTTATATACAGTGGTACCTCAGATTACATACGCTTCAGGTTACATATGCTTCAGGTTACAGACTCCGCTAACCCAGAAATAGTGCTTCAGGTTAAAAACTTTACTTCAGGATAAGAACAGAAATCGTGCTCCGGCGGCACGACAGCAGCAGGAGGCCCCATTATCTAAAGTGGTGCTTCAGGTTAAGAACAGTTTCAGGTTAAGAACGGACCTCTGGAACGAATTAAGTACTTAACCCGAGATACCACTGTATAAGCATGATTACAGCTACAGGCTTTTATTAATTTTCTGCTTTTCTGTATCCTCCTCTCACAATTCTTTTTTCACCTGATGTCCATAAATGAGTAACTATGGTGTTCATATCCTGTTTGTGGCCGTCTGGTTGTCTGATAGGCATCTGGTTGGCCACTCTGAGAAATTGGATGCTGGGCTAGATGGGCTTTTGCCCTGATCCAGCAGGGTGGTTCTTACACTCTGAGGTCGCCCTGCAATTAGGGGTACTCATAGTTTTTGTAATAATACCCGTACGGTTGTTTGGTTTTTGGCATCAGCTTCTTTTAAGTTCAAGAGAGTGTGTGTCTCACACAATGGCCATTTTCCTTTAGACTTCCATTTTACAGGGACCGTCAGGTTCTCAGTCACATTGACATCACCATGATGCCAGATGATTGACAGATGGGTGGTCCTGCTCACCTTTCCAAGTTGGCCTGTGGTGGGAGTGGGGGGGTATTAGGAATCTGCCAGCCAGATCCAGTCCCTCACCCATGCTTCACAGGGGAGTCACAATTCCCAGAGTCCTTCATGCTGACTTTTGAGGGGTATCAAGGAAAGGGTGGCAGGGGGTGCATAATTTTTTCACCCTGAAATATAACCATCTCTGTTTTAAGTGACTTGAACGTGGTTTCTGTTTCTGTACCCCATGATAACAAGGTCTTTTCTTCCTATAGCATGACCCTCCTGTCAATGATGATTGAGAAAACTAATTCCTGTGAGAAGGTGCTGACAGCACAAGGACGAGGGCGGTACTTCCTGCGCCTGGCTTTGAATAGGAAGTTACTAGCTGTTGCTGTTAAGCAGTTGATCAGATCTTCCAGGCTGCTTGAGGTGGGAACATGACGTAATTCAGAGCAATTAAAAGGAGAAGTTATTTTGAATAATAAGAGTACTCAGACACCTGTCTTTGTTTTGCTCTTTTCTTGGGACCTCTGCTGGGTGGACACATAAGTTAGTAGGTGTGCTTTGCTAAAGACCTGGTCTGCGGGATATTCCTGTATTCGCCATGCTTATAGTCTTGAAACCAGTGCTGTTTTTTAAATGTACTCAGTCTAGGGCTAATGTTCTTTAACTGCTTCAATTTAACAGAAAGAATCTGCAATTGCCCATTATAACTTGGCAGTTAAACCTATGGCCCCATTTGGGGAAGAGCTGTAACTCAGCAGCAAAGCATATGTTTTACTTGCAGAACGTTTCAAGTTCCACCTACAGGGAGATGTGGCATGTTCCTTCCTGAGCCCCTGGCATAGCTGTCAACCTTCCCTTTTTTTGCGGGAAATTCCTTTATTCCAGTGCATTTCCTGCTGCTTCCTGCTACAATCCTGGATTGTTAGATATCCCGTAGACTGTCCCCGGGACAGGTGAGACTGCTGATCCCTTATTTTCGAAGCTGCTGATCCCTTATTTTCAAATCTGAAAGTTGACAGCTATGGCCCTTGGACAGCCAATTGCTAGTCAGTGTGAATAGTACTGATTGAGGTGGACCAATGGCTGGCTTAGTGTTAGGCAGCTTCCTGTGATCCTACTTAGCTCCTAAACTGGGGGGACGGGACCCTAAAATCCCAAACCTAAATTCATGCTCCTTTCTAGATATTATGATGGTTAATAATTGTTTCCTGTTCCTGATGCGTACATACCTTTGTGGTCAACTTATTTAAATTATTATAATTATTCAGAGTTGTTTTTATTTCAGTGGTATGATCCAATGACCTCCATCCTAGGCAATGAAGATTTATCTGGTAAGAGTCACCTCTGTCCACTCATTGCATTGTGCAAGAGAGCGGGTCATCACACTGATGAAGTGGGCTCTTATTCTCCAAAAGCTTGTGCCATATTAAATGTATTAGTCCTTAAGGTGCTAGAAGACTCCTTGTTGCTTGGCTACAAAATGCATTAACATGGCTGCCTGGGAGTTATAACAAGTGCCCTGAGAGTCATTTTGCATTCTGTTGTAGCACAGTATGTTACTGAAATTTATTGTGCCTTGCTTTATAACAGTCTTGCTTTTGAATTACTGGGTTCTGCACTGTACAAAGTTGAAAAGGTACCAGAGCTCAATGGCAGCATTATTGATGTCTAAATTTATTCTGCACTGGTGTTAAGGGCCCATCTTCACCATACATCTTAAACGGGTGTCCTAACCTAGTACCAGAGCATCCTAACAAGTCTAAATGCCCTTAGCCTAAAGTGGTATGATACTGTTTTAAATGTATAGGGCAAATGATGCCCAGGTAAGGGGCAGAGTAAATGTAGCACTTTAAATGGCCCCCTCAGTTTTTATAAGGAATCAGGAAACTTTCTGACATGTCTAGTTGCCGACATGTCTAGTTTGCCCAGTGATGTGTTGCATATTGGCTACATAATAACCGAATTTTATTAATAAAAGGATGCAATTAATCTTGTTGTTTGTTTGTTTGTTTGTTTGTTTTAAAAACCCTAACATCCCCAAGGTTGCTAATTATAAAGTTGTGAATGGGCATATTTGTTTCAATAAAGTACAGGCATGTTGCAGGACCAATGTAGATACGATATTCTGCACAGCCCCACTGTGGAATCTCATCCAACAACAATGCTAGGTGATAAGGTGGTTAAGGCCGTAGACTTGAGTTCTTTGTGTGCCCTGTTAACCCGTGGCACCCAGGATGCTGCTGAGGCCCTCTACCTGTGAAAAGGCATGCAGCCTCTGGTAGCTCCACGTCTCCCTTGCCAGTGAATTCTGCTGTGCCCTCCCTCCACGTCAGTGGCTGGTTTTTGTCTTTCTCATTGTGACACCCTCCTTTCTGGACTCACAGATTGTCAGGTCCTTTTATAAGCTTTGCTGGCAAGGCAGATGCACCGTTTCATGATTGCCTTGGAGGCACTATCTGTGTGGTATGTAACAACATCTGTTTTGAGCTCTGGGGTTATTAAAATCATCCTTAACCTCCAGCTAGTCAATGTATTATATAGGTTTCTGAAGTGCCAGACATGTTGAGATTGTGCCATTGCTGTCTGGAGGCCTAAAAAAATAGGATGAAAGCCTTCATGCCCTTCATAAGCTTGCACATTCTTACACCAA
Organism: Podarcis filfolensis; assembly: GCF_964270895.1. Classification (NCBI taxonomy): domain Eukaryota; kingdom Metazoa; phylum Chordata; class Lepidosauria; order Squamata; family Lacertidae; genus Podarcis; species Podarcis filfolensis. Next base: position 89,707,796 of record NC_139605.1, on the reverse strand, counting down.
AAATGTGTGTGTGTGTGTGTGTTAAGTAACACCGGCAGGTTTTCCCATAACGAGCCTTTCAAAATGCAAGCAACTGAATCTTCTTCAGGACTCATTAAAATTGTGGCTCATTATTTGTTACTTCATTAAGGGTGATCAGTTACAGGATTCTGCTGTTTTGAGTTTTATGTTACTCCCTTTTGTCTTGTTTCCACATTTTTCTTCCGTTACTCCTCTTCTCAGCTTTTTCCTCAATCATGTTGTTGTAAATAGTAAACGTAAGTGTTCTGTAGTATTGCTGGGGATTGATCTGTGACTTTTCCCAGCCCCTTCACCCTTCTGTTTCACCTCTCCCACCAATAATTGTCCATGTGCAGCAACAAAGAAGTCCGCTTCACACTTTGCCATGTTCTATTAGGTCATTTTATTTACAGCCTTCCAAAGAGGTCAAGGTCTCTAATGTATGTGTTTAAATCTTTGTGTGTGTATGTGACAAACACACATTTCCAACAGCTCTTATGTTCTAAGCACCCAGGGAGCTGGGACTAGCCATGGGTCTCTAACCATGTGCGCGCACAATAGTAGTAAGCACGTGTTTGCCTTCACTACATGGGAAGCAGATCACAGTGGCACCAGGAGGCATGAAGGTAATTCTGGGGAAGGGTAATGTGTTGTAGATTAAAGTGCAGAAAGGGCATTTCCTTACCTGTTTTCTATTAGAATATCATCCCAAAAGCTATTTGTATGGTGCTTTTAGTGACTTTTTCCTTATCACTGTCATGGGATCAGCTACTGGGTCAGGCTTCATTTAACAACTTCACCTGGAAGGCAGTTGAATTCTGGACACTGAATTCCCCACAGTCTGGTTTGAGGAGATGAATGTTAAGTGGCGATGAGACCTTATTGCCGTGGTTCCTGGGTGTGAGGCAGGCTTCCCTGAGGAGAGGCAGGTAATTGCTTGGGGAAATGCAAGTCCCACACAGCCGCCGCCTCAACTCATATTTTAAAAAATTATTTAAATCTATGGAGATTCATATGGTTCGGAGCAGCACAGTTGTCACTTACAAGCTGACAGAGTGACATGTATAGCTTCATAGGAAGGTGACTGCCTGAAGCTTCCAGCTATGTGCTTAGATCCAGGGTCACCACCAATCTGCTTCTTTAGATTCCCAGAGTAGCTATGGAGGGGTTGCAGATCTCTACACAATTCTAACTGCCACGCGGTGTAAGCAGCTGCTGAATCCTTCTCGTGTATACGGCTTGATTGAGCCTGTGGGCAAAGTTCCCATCTCGCCTTCTCAACCTGTTGGTGCAACCTGAGTGACCTCACACACCTGCCCACCAAGGCATGATGCAGCTGATCTGTGGGAACCACCGTTTCTATTTGTAAAGATTTTATTTTCTGGTACGCTTGCCCGTTCAGTCTGCGTGAGGTACAAGTGAGTGGCGCCAGCTGAGAAACTTGCCTTTGTTCTGTGTTGGTTACATTTTTGAAAGGCTCAAATATTACTTTAGGGAGTCTTGCTTCCATTACAAGTTTGAGATTTCTTGGTTCGTGTTCTCAGTGTGTCCCTTGACCTACCGATAAATGAATATATAAAGTTGGTCAGAAATCAGGCAGCAATTTTTGATTCTTTTATTTCTTCCTTCCAGAGCCTTTCCTCTCTCTGATGCTGGTGGTGACAGAAATGAATTTCTCCCTAGATTTGCAGGTACAGTAGTTGATGATTTGGGGACATAAGTTTCATGCAGCTTCCACTGCTTAATATCCTCCAGATGTTTTGATTTACAACTCTCAGCAGCTCCAGGGAGCTGGCTGGTTCTGATGAGGCATGTAGTCTGAACAAGGCTGGCAAAGGCTGGATTAATAGCTGTATTTTCCCATCTTTCCTTTTAACCTCTGGCTTGACCTCTCATAGTTTGCCATTCTTTCTGTTTGTAGAATTCCAGTTTCTTGGATGAAAGCTGGCAACTTCCGGTAAGAAGTTTTAATCCTCTCTCTCAATACCCCCTTTTGCACAATTCATGATATTCTCCCATCTTGCTGCTTACAGATAGGGATGGCACCATCTGTTTCACACCTGTAGCAACAGACCAAAAATGGTGCCTCTACTCTGGACTGGAACTTTATGTTTATGTGGTGGTTGTTTTCTATTTACATTTTAATGTCTCACAAGCATGGAGGTTTGAGGCAGGGAAATGTTAACACCTCTGGGATCTCTCTGCTTGATTAAATCACTTTGTGGCTCTTTGTGAATTTTTAAAGTGCTTTATGGGTCTTTCATTCAACCTTTTACCAAAGTCCTATTTGAGAAACTTGAACCCTATGTCTCTCTGAACCGAGTCTGAACCTGAGTCCATTGACAGCTACACATAGAATTTTAAATCATTGTACTTGGACAACTTCAGCTATACTGAAATGTTGTAGGGCTCTGGCTTCAACTGGGCCACAGAAGAAGGATTCCAGTTTGCATCAATCTAAGCTGTTTTAAAATGTGTGTGCATCTTGCCATTTGTGGTATTTGGGGTAGGGGAAGGGTCTGTGGTATGTTATTTGAAGTACTTCTGCACTGCCAAAATCAGCCTCAGGTTGACCTCATGAAGCGATGGGGACTCTGTGACACTCCCAAGTATTGGTGGACTTCAACTCCCATTATTCCTGTTTATTGGCAGTAATGACAGGGGACTGATGGGAGTTGGAGTCTTAACTGCATCTGGAGAATCACAAATTCTCCATCCTTGGCTTTGTGACACTGGCCTGTGGCTGATTTTATTTTTAGTATTTTGCTGTGTGTTATCAGTAAAGACAGGGCAAGACTATGCTTGGTCTGCTTGTCTGAGTCAAGCATCTCTGGGCTTTGATCATTTGCTCTGCAGATTGGGGATCATTTAATTTAAGATGTGGTGATATCTAAAAGTGGATTGCACTAGAAGCCTCTAACCCTGAAGTCACACAGTATAGCATCACGACAGTGTTTCATCCCAATGAGCCTTTTGAGGATAAATGGAGAACTTGAGGCTTCAGGGCCTTCCACTGCCTTCCTTTAAAGCCAACGCCCCTATAAGAAGCAAAATTTCTCATCTACACCAAGGCTCTGAAGGAGGATTTATTCAAGCTTGCTGGATACCACACTGATAAATACTGCTTTCTAGGTGTGCCTGACCTATGAAACTGTCCCCTGCAGGGAGCTGGGAATGGTGCTCAGGTAAGAGACCTGTCACATCCTTACGTTGCTTTGAACTTCCTCTGCACAAAATCCATTGTTTTAAATAAATATCCGGGTGTGGATCTGTAAGATAAAGCCCATAGGGAACAATGAGAGTTGGTCACTGAAACGAATGTCAGCCTGATACAGTTTTGTGCAGTGTATTCCGCTTGTGCTAAAGGCATGGAGCTGGCAAGGGGCAGGGCCTCTCCCAGGCCTGGAAATTCCATTCATCTCCCTGCCTGACTTCTGAGATTTCACCAGCCATTGCCCACATTCATCCAGACTAATCATAGAATTGTAGAGTTGGAAGCGACCCAGAGAGTCTTCTAGTGCAGCCCCCTGCAATGGAATCTTAACACATGGTCCCCCATCCTATTTGAAACCATATCGGATCCTGATTGACTTTGCAAATGTGCTAGTCTTTGCAGCCATAAAAGCATACAAAGGGAAACCGCTATGGTTTGATAATTGGACTATAAAATGCTGGAGATTCAAGTCCAAATGTACATTCAGCTGCAAAGTTTGCCGGGCAAACTTGGGCCAGTCACTATATCTCAGCCTAAACCAGGCATCGGCAAACTCGGCCCTCCAGATGTTTTAGGACTACAACTCCCATCATCCCTAGCTAACAGGACCAGTGGTCAGGGATGATGGGAGTTGTATTCCCACAACATCTGGAGAGCCGAGTTTGCCTATGCCTGACCTAAACTACCTTGCAGGGTTATTGTGAGGAGGAAGGGAGGGTAACCATGCATTCTCTGCAAAGCTCTTTGGAGGGAAGGCAAACTAAAAATGTAACCATAAACTTGGATTTTAAAAACAAAGCTTGTCATTTTCAGTATGCTGAATTCTGTACCCAGTAGCAAATTCTACGCTCGTACAGAATGACTGAGTGCCCCCGCCCCTGGTTATTTGTAACTTAAGAGCAGCGGCTTTGACAAACCGTGACCTGAGCCTGTGCCTAGCAATAAACATTAGTGCTTTCTGCAAGGTAGAAATCTTAGTGTTGACAAGGGAGTTCAGCCTACTACTGTGCAACATGTAGTCCTCAGGCCGTACATGGCCTTTTAGAGCACTTCTGAGAGGAGCTTGTAAACCCCCAAGAATCCCAATCAACTGCATTGCAGAAGGAAAAAATTGGATGGGAATAAGTGCAAACGCCACAGAAACCAGCTAAGAAGAGTTCCAATAATTATTTGATTTTTTTTAAAATCATTTTTATTATTTAGTAACAAATGCTTCATAAAAAGGAACATACAAAGAAAGAACAGTGATGTACAATCAATTGCTGGGAGGCTTACACAGTAACGTCTAGCAATTCATTATTTTTGAGGAGCCAGCTCCAAGTTTTGTTCATTCACGTTTGAGATTCCCATCCCCATGAGGCTTAAGCATTTCATAAAAGGATGTCTCTCAAGAAGGGTAATGTGTCTGCCAGTTTTGGCATCCATCAAGCCTGTGCAGTTACCTTGATGGTACACAACAGATGTGCAAATTAGCTGCTGCGCTCTGGCTTGCGAAGGATTTCCGTTGTGCCTTGTCTTTGTGCAACCTACCGCTGGTTTTAAACGCTGTGGGCTATCCGAGCCAAATAGTCTTTTTGCCCTAATAATTTTGCAGAAGTAGAATTTTGCAGAAGTAGAAGAGGCGCAGTGCCAAGGATTGAGTACATATTTTTACCACCTACATATGAGCCTCTAATGAAGGGGGCTTTGGTGAAGCCTGACCCACAAAATGCTACACCCATTTTTCATGTTTGCCAAAGACACCGTTTGCATAAGCAACCAATCATGTGGGTGGTTTCTCCTAGTACAGCCGAGTGGACGAGAAATCCACAAAGCAAGCTGCTTGTGTGAGGGTAGCCTTGCACAGTTTGGGTTGATCTTAACCATGCCATTTGCAGCCCTTCATTTTCATGGAGCTTGTGCTAGTTTGGTTAACATTAAAGGTGGTGGTGGTTGGAAACCACGTTGAAAAGAGAAACCCTGAAAGGCAGCCTATAGATGCAGAAAATAAGAATGTATGAACAAGTAGTAGATGGGGAACTCTGTGGCCCTCCAAATGTTGTTGGCCTCAAACTCCCATCAGCCCCAACAAACATCGCCATTGATCTCAGGGATGATGGGAGTTGAAGTCTAACAACATGAGGAAGGCCACCAGTTCCCTATCCCTGGTGTGGAATCTATTATTTTCCCATTGTTGTAAATAAAAATATGCCCTTTTCCCTTATGGGGTATCCAAGAGCCCATATAGAGTCCTTACATAGGTTCCCTATTGGTAGGAGAAAATAACAGAGGCCAACCAGAGAATATTGAGAAGCAAAGCAGCTAGTAAGCTTGATCTTTATTGATCTGTTGCAACAGGGTACTCCCCTCACACGCAGGAGAGGAAGAGGACCCCCAAAAATGCTATGCAAGGGCTTATAAAGACTTTTGAAATTCCCATCCTCTAGATCAAGACCACCCCCAGAAACATTATGCATTCATCACAGAAGGGGTGTAACCTAAGACCACCCCTCAGATAAGGCGGTCTAAAATAGAACATTTGCATGTTGTTTTCTCCTGTCGCTTTGTTTATTTCCTGTCTGGCAGGTTACTTGATTGGATTTCTTGGGGAGCCTGGGCAGTCTTTTGTAATGATAAGGCTCACACCCTTATTCAAACACAGATTAAGACAGGATTTGTGAAGGAAGAGACAATGGGGAGGCTTTTCCATTTTGACCATGCAGAGAAACATTTCCTCAGTTTAGAATTCAAAATGGTTCCAGGTTGGCTTTCCTGTGCTGATCTATGTACGTGTGGTTATGAACGTTGCCATGTATCTAAGACCATAAAATTCCTATCACACCATCATTCTGAGCAAAAGAAAGAAAGAAATCTCTTTTAAAAGACATTCACCATTTCTTTCTCCCCTGTGATCTTCCTTCCTTTGCTCAAGTATGTGGTACCTCAACTCTTCAATGCGAGCCCTTGCCTTGTCTCTCTCCACCCCTTCCTCTCCCTCTTCTCGTCACAGATATTTGGATGGACGGATTTTCATCGTAAATGTGCTCCCCCAAAGCCAGGCAGCAGTGGATGAGGTGGTGCTGGTTGGAGATGTTATTGATGAGATAAATGGATCTTCACTGAGGAACGCATGCAATGGACAGGTGTGAAAGGGAACGCTCTGATCTCGGGGGACTAAGGCTGCTGTGTTGCCTGAGATCCTGAGAAAGGAGCAGAAGAGATGGCTGTGTGGTGTTGCTATGGGAACTGTGCAGAGCTAAAGCTCTGGTGTTTGACCTGGAGATCATGGTGAAGAATTGAGGGTGTGGGAGGGATACAGAAAGACTGGGAAACAAAATGTCTTTCTTTCTTTCTTTCTTTCTAAAAAGTATAGAGCTTTGCACTGCAGGAATGAATAGAATTATTATAATTACTTTAGAATTTCAGAAACTTAAATTGATACCAGTGGTTTGCTCGCTTTTAAAGTTTTCTTTTACAATGTTTATAGGTATGAGAAATGTGGGGATCAAGACAACTATTGGGGATGCATAGGAATCTGCTTGAAACCACGGCAAGCTATAGACTCCTTGTCTACTGCAGCTAGTGGGGAAACCACAGCTTAATATTATAAACAAATTGCCCAGTCTTTCTTGAACCTCAGTATTCAGACGGTTGTGATAGAGCTAGCAATACAATTAATTAGGTTTTTTTAAAACAAACAAACAAACAAAACAATCACCTAAATATTTCAGCATTTTTTTGGATCAAGAGAAATTTTTTACTGTGCTTCCTCTGAGTATAAGCAAAGTTGAACAAATCAAGCTGTTTGCTTACGTGTATTTCTGTCAGGGCAGGGGGCTGGGGCAGAATATCTTATCCCGGGAGCTTTGTTCATGCTTTCCATGTAAGTGTCAGATCTGGCTTGCCTGACAGATGGAAATTCATGACTGTGCAATCCCATACAGGTCTAGTCAGGCTGTGTGGACGCCATATATTTAAAGCACATTTGAAACACATTCCTTCCCTTAAAGAATTTTATTCACTGTAATGTACCACTCAGAGAGTTACAACTTCCACTTTGCCAAGGCAATCTCTTCTAGTGACAAACTGCTTGTGCTGTCAGGAAGTTCTTTCTGGAACTTAGTGCCTGAATCCTTTTTCTTGTAATTTGAAGGCACTGGTTTGAGCCTTTATAGATCACCAGAAAATGAACTTTGCTCCTTCATCTATGTGATGCTCCTCCAGATATTTCAAGGTGGCTGTCATACTGCCTCTGAATTGTGTTTTTCCCAGACTGAACGTACCAGTCCCTCTATTGGATCCATTCCTCCTTATGGGAGAAATATATGAAGATGTGCTCCTTTATGTAGAGTGGTACCTTGGTTCTCAAACTTAATCCATTCCAGAAGTTCGTTCCAAAACCAAGGTGCACTTTCCCATAGAAAGTAAGGCAAAATGGATTAATCCGTTCCAGACTTTTTAAAACCCCTAAAACAGCAATTTAACATGAATTTTACTATCTAACAAGACCATTGATCCATAAAATGAAAGTGATAAACAATGTACTGCAGTCAATCAATCAATCAATCAATCAGTAGCTGAACTGGGTTCCACACAGTCACAAAAAAAAGACCCTCAAAAACAAAAACGCAGAATAGCAAAAACAGACAGACCTCAGCGTAACACTCAAAACAGAAGTGTGGCACTCAAATCAGAAGCGTAACACTAAAATCAGAAGTGTAACACTCAAAATGGAGCACGTTCAGCTTCCGAAAAAGGTTCGCAACCCAAACACTTTGGGTTCCAAGTTGTTTGAGTACTAAGGCATTTGAGAACCAAGGTACCACTGTATTGTGGGAACAGCACAGAAAAAAGCTTGTAACCTCTGTAACTGGGATTAGTGCCAAGTGAGCAGTGCTAGAAATTCTTGCCCATGCTCTCAACCTTTCTGTTTCTCTTCAGGCTGGGACAGTGCTACAGAAGTACAAGGGCAAGCCTCTGAGCTTCCGCCTGATCCGCTGGAAGTGGCACGATGGAGGGATGTACAAGCCACTTCTCCCCTACCTGAAAATCCTCCAGGAGAAAATCCCCAGCTTCCAGCTCCAGCATGAGCACACGCACAAGGAAAAGAAAGAGGACCGGTGCTTGCAGGGGGGCAGGTAGGGGCTGCCAGGGGAGCAGAGCAGCAGCAAAATGGTTGCAGGCTCCAGCTTTCGGCAATCGGTAACAATAAAGGTAGTCAGCATGGATTCATTCTGAATGCAGCCTGTAATTGAGGTGGGAACGTTACGGTCCTTGGGCTGTTTTCCACCTGCCACACAGCTCTAGGCTGATCACCACGTGGTTTGTGAGAGAGACACACAACAGCAGCAAAACAGTGGTATGTTTACAACTGGGGGTGCTTTTGAGCCACCTAGGGCCATGAAGGGACACGAAAGTAAAATCCCACGCCAAACTGAGAGGAAGATTTGGAAGGCCCATATTACCAGTGCTATTTTTCTGGAAAAACAGCGCCCACTTGAGAGGTGCCGGAACTGAGTTCCAGTGTGTTCAGGCTGGGGGGGGGGGAAACCCCTGCATATTACCAGAGAGAGAATAGCTCCCCACACCCTGTTGGATGAGGAGGACTGAAAGGGGAAGGCACATAAGCTTTCAGTGAAAGTTGAGGTGAGTGGGGAGTGAAGTAAAGCAGTTTCCAAGGTCAAGCCAATTTAGGAATTCCACTTCAGTGGTTGTGTACATATTTAGAGCCTGTTCTTGTGGCACAGACCTCTTGCCCAGAGCCAGTAGTTATCGTGGAGAGCCAGCGGGCCAACCAAGGCGTTACATTTTACACTCTGGTATGATTAACAATATATATCTCAATTGTGACTAGTGTGTGCATGTTTAAATGGGCACTTTTCTCATTATATACCCAGAAGGAGGAGATCTATTTTTGTGTGTGCGATCACCACTTGATTATTGTGGAGAAAAGCAGCCACATAAGCGTGCACAAGCCAGTCACAATTGTTGCACACCATGTACATGTTGCTCTGTTATCAGTCTGTTTCATTCTGTGGCTTGAACTGCCATCCCCTCCCCCTGGTCTAAATGAATGAGCTATTTATAGACATCGTGGACTAATTATTTTGACCATTTTCTTCTCAGGCTGCTGTACAACCTGCGGTACTTAGGCCACGTCAATGTAGGAAAGGTGAGACTGGGTCTTGGACAGAGAAGGGAGGATTGTTTAGCTTTCCTTGTTGTTGGTTTATGTCTTTTATTTTTGTTACACTTTTCCGATTCTTATTTTCAGTATGGAAGCAAAGAGGTGTTAGACCAAGGCATACCTATGGTTTTAGAGAAACATTTGCCACAACAGGTACGTTTCCTGCTTTAACAGTCCAAAATGTGGAGACATTTTTCCAAAATGCGGAGACTGGCCCACGAGTAGGGCTTACAGTTGTTAGATGCATTCTTGTATATTTCTGCCTTTGCATACGTCTGGTTTTTCTCTCAATTTTTGTTCGTTTTTTAATTTTAAGCAGACTGGAGTTTGACCGCAATAACTCTTTGCCCATTCTTTCTTTGTGAGGAATTGCTAAATCAGATTATAGGTTATGAGGGCAAAATTATTGATAGGTGGGAGAGTCAAACCTTCCTTTTTTTATTCATTCTTCCCCTATCTTTCCTCAAGTAAGCCCAAGGCAGTGTACAATGTTCTGTTCTCTTCTCCACCCGCCAAACTTTATCTTCTCCATAACCCTTTGTGATACATTAGACTAATAGATGGTGTCTGGCCCAAATTCACCCACTGAAGTTCGTGACTGAGGTGGGATTTGAACTTGGATCTCTCTAGCCCTAGTCCAGCAAACTAACCAAATTTTAACCAGGTCTCTCAAAGGAAAAGACGCTTTTGCCTAGCAACCAAAAGCCCTCCAATTTGGGATGTACGCAAAAATTATTGAGCTTCTCCAGTCAAGAACACAAGATGAGAGACAGGCCCAACTTTTGTACTCCTATAGCCTGTGAGGAAAAAATAAAGAATCTACTTGGAACTGAAGGAGTATTTCTTTTCTTCCTCCTTTGATCAAATGCCTTGCGACAACTAAGCAGTAGTCATCGTTGTGGAAGGGAAAGAAACAAAATAGCAGCAAGCAGATAATTGCTTTTGACAAGTACCATTCACAAAAAACTTGGTGAATCTGAAAAGCTATTAAATAGTGAAACTTTAATTGTATTCGCTGAATTTGTGCAGTATAGTGATGACAATTCTGGTAGATCTTTTGGAGAAAGAATACTCTAAATATATACCCCCTTCTACAAGTCTAGGAATTACAATTTCATATGAAAGCTGCCAAGAAATGCTTGACGAAAACAAACTATGATCCCTGTCTTACCGTTCGGCATCTGAACCCAGAGGTCATGATTTGTTTCCATCAAACATTCCACAAACCTTGACCTGTTGCCAAAGTTTGGCCTTGGCTTACAGATTGTGGTTTGTTGGAGCGAAACAAACTACAAATGGTTCAGGAGGAGCAAGGCTGGTTCAGGGAATGTAAGAGTGAGGAGGAGCGGAGCAACCTAGCTTGGCACATTCACCACAAACAATTCATTATGGTTTCCCCCCCAACTTGCTGCCCTGCAGACTACACACTCCCATCAGCCCCTGCCTGCACCGGCTAATTTACTACAAGGCTTTACTTCTTTGGGCATTCAGTTCTGCATGTTAACAGTTTCCATAATGCCTTCTGCGCTCGGTTGCACATTTCTTTAGAAACAGCTCTGAGAACCCTCCCTTAAATCATGTGCGTGAGGAAAGAGAGTTGACTATCTCAGATTTTAAAAATTCCTGAGGTACCTTTGTGTGATATGTAAAATTTTAAATTCTTTAAATTTTAAAATCTTTAAATTCGGGGGGGGGGTTAATGCACCCCACCACCAAAATGTGTTTAATGTGTGCCCTCTTCCTCTACCCTACCACACTGTCAGCTACCACCAGGCCTAGTCCTGGCCTTGATGAGTATAGAACTGCTGTCCCAGATTGGATATGAGACCTGAGTGAACTTTTCTTAACCAGTCACTTAATTGCACCAGCTAGAAGTCGCCACTTCAAACAACACTGCAGCAAGTCACAAAACTACATAAACTGATTTTATTCCAGCCAGAAGGCTACAAAATCAACAGAGAGACCCAAATGGTGGCCGTATCTCTAGTTGCAGACCTTTATAAGTCTACCAGCAGGTCAGGATTTGGAGACACAGCACACATTCCTCAACATACTTTGCAGCCTGGCTCCTTAAACAACCTCCTTTTTTCCTGTCAGGTTGGCATGCAATTTGTGAGGAGTGAGAGACCTGAGTTCTAATGCACTACCTGCTAAAGAGATCCTTCCCCCCCCCCTTTCTACCATTTTTTAAAAGAAGAATGGTATAGAGCTTCTCATGTTTCTCCTACGCTCCCAAGACCATTGCATTTTTGCCTGTACAGTGGTACCTCGGGTTAAGTACTTAATTCGTTCCGGAGGTCCGTTCTTAACCTGAAACTGTTCTTAAACTGAAGCATCACTTTAGCTAATGGGGCCTCCTGCTGCTGCCACGTCGCTGGAGCACAATTTCTCTTCTCATCCTGAAGCAAGGTTTGTAACCCAAGGTAATATTTCTGGGTTAGCGGAGTAACCTGAAGCGTATGTAACCCGAGGTACCACTGTATGCTTTTTCACCTTGATTGTATTTCTATGACAGAGCACAGTGCTTTATATTGGGGTACTATAGAAATGCAGGCAAATAAAAATTCAAGGTTATAGTCCATTAAACACACAGGATAGATTTCTCTCTCTCCCTCCTGCATATGTGGGAAGATGAAGCTGTCAAAAAAGAAAAGAGAGGGAGGGGCTTAATCAGACAATCACCCCAGCTTACAGTTACTCTTAAAACTGCTTGAAGCTGATGTTTGCAATTTACTACTTGCGCACAAGTCCTTGCCATTTAAATATGGACATAAAGGTTTGAAGTTGTGTCACCATCTTAGTGAAAACATACAGGGCCGCAGCCTCTTCTCTCTGTACAATTTGGTTCTAGACTCATCCAGTCTGTCTGCCTGGCCAACAACAACTGACCTACTGTGGGTTTCCGAGACTGAGCTTTTCTAAAAACAACGCCTGATCCCACCAGCAAACAAGTGATGGAGGTGGTTTGAAACGACCACAACGATGAGACCTTATTATAAGCCACAGTAGTATCCACTGCAGCAATGCAAGAGCAGCTGCTACTCAAGAGGAATTCAGTGCTGCGCTGTTCCAGTTGTTCCATCGGCGTTTCAGCTTGCCCTATGGAACCATATCCCATGGGGAGAGAAGAGGGGGGAAGGCCCCATGGCTTAGTGGGACTTATGCTAGCACACTAACTTAGCTGAATCCGGCCCGTTGTACCTGCAAGATGCCACCACCATCAGATGCGCCATCGCACCATACCAGGAAACGCTTACAAAACATGAATGGACCAAAGGGAGATTAATTAGCTGCATGGCCCCTTTCTGAGCTATGCAGCTCAGAATGCCCAAGTGTTTCCCTCTTAAAGATGGGGTGGATGAGCTTTGTAAATAAATAAGGCCATTTGTTTCACCCCGTTGCCAGAATGAGCTGGCATAGCATGCGACTTGTGTTTCCCCAGTGCTGGAGAATGTCAATTGCTGTTCCAGTGAAGGCACTCATGGCTGGTACTGGTTTGTTTTCTGGGTAGCTCATAATGTAGCAACTTACTCACATGTGCATCTTTATTCAACCCAGGTGAGTGCCTCATGTCAGAAACATAATTTAAAGCAGTGGGTTTAAATTATTATTTCCTCCAATAAGCTCAAGGCTTGTGTACATTGTTCTGCTTTCTCCCCTACCCCCCAACTTTATCCTCACAATAACCCTGTGGGGTAGGTTAGACTGAGCTTAAATTACTCTTTTTTGAATACTGTGCATTAATACATCAAACGTATAGATTGGTAGAACTATTTTGTGGTTTTTTAAAAAAAATCCATATACAGCTACTGAAGTCAATGCTATAAACTACAATAGGGCAAATCTGAGAGCGTAAATTGACACCAACTATTTTTATCTGACATACATAAAAATGTTTACATTGGCAATTTTGTGAAAATTATGCAGTCTGTTAAGTGATCAGTTTGAGGCTATCACTGTGATTATTTCTACCCCAAATCACACCAAGTTGAAGGAAGCAAAAATGAGGAAAAGACTTGAAATCCCAGCAAAATGCTACGGCCTTATCTGTTCATTTTCTGTTGCAGGCGTTTTGACAATTAACAGTGCATTTTGCTTACCCATTATTGTTTCGAACATTTTGAATATATTTTCACAGGAGGTTTTATTTGATGTCAAAGAAACAGAAGTCGTTGTTCAAGAGAAAGCTGCTTCAAAGGTTAGAGTACTTTTCTTTACTGTTTGTGCTTGTCCTGACTATATTTAAATATTTTATGTCAAAATTATTCATAGAATGCAGGCCACTGAATTTAGCTGCTTTCTTCTAGGTAGAACTTGCCTATAATGTGTGAGATTTTCAGGAAGATAGGTTGCACGTAGAGGAGCTATTTGTTTAAATCTACAACAAAATCTCTATTTGATTGTGTGGATCATGGTCCATTCACACACATTTAGAAAACAAAGAGCATAAAATTGTAAATAATCAGTTCTAAGCCACTGCCTTATCAGATCACTCAATGTTGTTGCCAGGTTCTGTTTCGTTACTCTTATACAGACATTTCCTGTGTGGGACGGCGTCTGGACAGCAACAATCTCTTCGCCTTCTGCAGTGTGTGAGTTAAAAATAACAACCACCCACATACCTAGAGATACACTACACCAGGATTCTATTATCCCTGACTGCGTAATTGCATGGGGCAGCAATGCATTTAGAGCAGGCTGAAGTTTGAGTGGATCTTTTCAAAGTTGTTTTCCCTGCCAACAATTCTGCTGAAATCCCTTACTATACACTCCGAGCCTGTGTAAATCATGCTTTTGAGCACATACTCTATTGTACGTCCGCCTATTATTTTGATAAAATCATCCATCCTATTTGGAATACCCCAAGGCCCCTTGGGTTGTCTGGGGGGAAATTCACCCTGGCCTAGTTTAGCCATCACTGGCCTTTCAGCTGGTGGGTTGAGACCTGCTACCCAGTCACTACCTAATCTTAGGCGCATCCCAACAGTAGTACAGTGGTACCTCGGGTTAAGTACCTAATTCGTTCCGGAGGTCCGTTCTTAACCTGAACCACCACTTTAGCTAATGCTGCCATGCCGCCGGAGCTCGATTTCTATTCTCATCCTGAAGCAAAGTTCTTAACCCGAGGTATTATTTCTGGGTTAGCAGAGTCTGTAACCTGAAGCGTATGCAACCTGAATCGTATGTACCCGAGATACCACTGTACTACAAATATGACCCCCATGCATTGTTTGGGGTAAAGGTTTGTGCCATCTCTGAAAAGGTTGAAGTGTATATATAGAGCATTGATCTTCCACTGGTAGATCAGGCTTTGCTTATGCATCTATTAGCATAATTTTGATGCTTTTGTAAAACTGAAGAAAAATAAAGGGGGAAAAACACCAGATTTGCTACTGGAGTCTGTAGCCTAACCTCAGGTGCATCACAACAGCAGCACTTTCACAATGAAATATGCCCCCAAGTTTGGACGAAGAGCCAGGCCCCAGGTCCTGTAAAGGTGAGAAGCAATGTGTTAGCAGTACCTCAGCTTGCCAGTGTGCTTAAAGGATTAGTGTTAAATTTAAGATGGGGCAGAATGAACAGATTCATTCTGCCACATGCATATCAAATTTATTGCCCAATGCTGTCATCAGTACCTCATTATGGGATTCCCTCCCTTTGCCAATCTGATAGCCCAGATTCTTACATGCTTTCGGAGTCAGCTGCATTTATTTGCCCAATCTTTTTGTGTTCTGTCACTTTGTTATTTTACCCTGCTGTCTTTTAAGGCTCTTCCAGATGTTCTTTTATTGTGCATTCATTTGTACTGATGTTGGGTATCAAGCTGGCTATGTATGATCCTGCCTTCAATGCTGTGCACAGGCCATAGCTTCCTTCTGAAATCCTGTGACTTCTCATCACAAATATTTCAGGGCTTTTAAAGTTCGTTGCACAATAATGTAACATCCAGGAAGCATCACTAATGAAGTGGAATTAATCCACTATTGTGTCAATCTTGTTTAATAATACATCTGCAAAATCCGCATAGGCGGATGTGTATTTTAGTGTAACCTGTTCTGATTGATTTGGCAATGCAGGCAAGAATAATTTTCAATACATTATACTGTATAGGGTTTCACCTGAGTCTTCGGAACAAAGCACCTTCGACTGTCTTGTATTTGAATCAAACACTGAAGATGAAAGTGAGGAAATAATAAGAAGAATTGGTAAGGATATTTGTTCTTTGGTGTACAACTAAAAAGTAGCAAGGCCTCTATAGCCTGTTAATGAAGCATACTTAGTGTACTTGCAAGCTAGTAATTCCAAGACTTAGAAAGCTAATAAGATTAGGCTTCGCAGTAATTGTATATCTGCATTTCTAATTATGTTCAAGGACTTGGGTTTAGTATGAAATACAGTAGGAAGTCTTCTGTTTGATCTATGAGGATTTCCAGTCAGTATCCCAATCACCTAATATCTAGCATGCTAGTGGTTAGGAGACAAATTCTGTTCTTTCAAAACCATGGCTAGAGCAGCAAGTACTGCCAACTTCAGGAATATTATTTTAAGATTAATGACCATTTGTTTCTTTAGCTGCTGGATTTAAACACACAGAATGGTTTGTCTGATTGAGATGCATGATGCTCTGCTTCTGGGTTTCTGCCAATGACCTACTTTTGGAGCTGAACTGGCATGCAAAAGGTCAGTGATACGCTGCCAGGCTTGCTCTTGGATTAAGGCGGCACTATGAAAGGATTAAAACTCTTCACTGGAAATAGTATTTTGGCTACCTCCTACAACAGAAGACTGAGTTTTTACAAGCGTTTTCTTTTCATGTTTATACAGACGTTTTCAGAATTTGGAATAAAATCAAGCTGAAGCCATGGATTTGCATACTATTTGTATTAACCAAAGTTTCTACATTTAAAAATGAGACAGATTCAATGTAATGAGTCAAGCATAACTTACTATGACAGTTCAGTTTTTCAGTGTGTAGCGTTACTAGTTTTGTGCTTACATTGTTTAAAGAAGTCAGAAATAAGAATCTGAAGAACACTGTATATACACTTTTCGGTACACCCCCTTTACACCTTTAACTTTTGTTATTTGCTGCCAGGGGCTGTCAACTAGCAGCCTAGGTGAAGAATTAACTCCACTCCCAAAAAAATAACAGCCTGATTGTCTGCTTTGGTTATAGAAATGGAAGCTGCATTTCAAAATATAAATGGCGAGATCACTCAAACTGGTTCAAAACAAACCCAAAAGTGTTAAGAGAAAAAGGGTACATGAAACCAACCAAGGCAGCAAGGATAGGGTATTAACACTCAAGACCAAATTTATACCACTTGAGTACTTTGATCACTAAAAGTAGGCCTAAAAACACCAAGTCTGACAGTGTTCTGTTTATTTAATAAGTTAGAAGTGGGGAAAACTATTTTCCAAATTAGCAAGCATTTAATCACTCTAGGTTATGTAAGTACAGCAAGCTTCTGCTGTAATTGGAGTTGCATACCAAGCAAGGAACAGGCTTGACTTGATTTGAGCAGGGATAGTATAAGAAAAAATAGTAATACTACTTTCCCCACAACAATGACAAGACTCCTTGGGTGAATGTAAAACATTTAATTTAAAAATGTTGACACTACAATATATAAAATAGCTATTATAAATGCACATAGTGTATTCTATAGCTGCCAGGTTTACGTTTTTAGGAAACTGTAAGTTACACTGTGGTTAAGACTTGTAGTTTTACCCTTCTGAAAGTCCACATTCTATCACAGTGATGTATGGTCAGACTTAACAGCCCCAATTGTTAAACACTTGGATCAAGTTATAACCAGTTTTATTGCAAAAAGACCCTGTACACATTTATATCAATTCTAGTACCTTACAATTTTAGCTACCCAACAAGTCATTAACATACAGAAACATGCATGAAAAGCAAGAAAGATCACCCATCCCTTCTGCATATTAGCAACTTGTCACTGTTGAGCAACAAAGCTCACATCACTGAGTTTTTATGTGAACAGTCACTTTTAGCATTCATCCTGAGTGAAAGATGGAATGACTTAAGTACAAATGTAACATATTATAAACAATTTCATACAAAAAAAAGTCACAAATTGAAACCAAAGTATTTTACAGAATTTACTACAAAACACCATAAAAACTGCCTCCTCTTAAGCCCTCTCCCCCCGTATCCTACGAGCCAATTGGATGTCTTTGGGCATGATGGTGACTCTCTTGGCATGGATGGCACACAGGTTCGTGTCTTCAAAGAGACCCACCAGATATGCTTCACTAGCCTCCTGTTTTAAAACAAGACAGACAGTGTTAGAAACCATGAACTGGTACATGTAATTAGCCCTTTTCCCCACTCCCCCACAGCATACCTGGTTAAAAGTAACTATTAACACACTCATACCTGCAGAGCACCAATGGCTGCACTCTGGAACCTCAAGTCTGTCTTGAAGTCTTGAGCAATCTCCCTTACCAGCCTCTGGAACGGAAGCTTGCGAATCAAAAGTTCTGTGGACTTTTGGTAACGACGAATCTCTCGCAGCGCCACAGTACCAGGCCTACAAAATTAGTAGAATAGTGTGAACAAGGCCCCAAGCTGTGATATCTAAATTCAGATCTTGCCGGCAGAAAAGCATTCCTGAAAACGGCGAAAAGTGTGCTGCGGAGTGGGCAACCACTTCCCTAAACCAGACTCTACTTTAAGGTACTGTCAATACAGCCCTTATCATCTCTTAAGTGCAATAGATATGAACCCTAGCCTGCTTTCCGGAATTCACTGCTGTTTAAAAAAAAAAAAGGCAGATGTTCTTATTCTCTCCCCCCCCCTTTAATTACCTGTAGCGATGAGGTTTCTTGACTCCACCAGTAGAGGGAGCGCTTTTCCGAGCAGCTTTGGTAGCCAGCTGTTTACGTGGAGCTTTGCCACCGGTGGACTTACGGGCAGTCTGCTTGGTACGGGCCATTTCCCTTTACTTTTTTTTACTAGGAGAAAAAAAGCAAACGAGAGGTTAGCAACGGAAGCGCTAGCCCTAACACCCTCCCTTCTGACTCTTTAGTGTTTTCCCTACCACTTCGTGCCAGTTTCCACTAACCTCCTCCCTCCCCGCCACTCTTCGGAGGAACCGCAGCGCAAGACGAATAGTAGCAGATGTCTGGGCGCTGCTCCCTCCGCGGAGGCCAACGGAGGACATTCCCCCGGGGAACAGGAACGAGGAGTCACGCTGCCTCCCGCCCACGCGCGGTAGTAGTAGAACCGAAGCCACGATTCCGCTCCATTCCACCCCCACCGGTAGTTACGTTGCCATGACTACGACTATCAGACTATTTCGTCCCTCCCCCCCTCCCCCCAAGACATACACACCGCGGGCGAAGAGGAACAAAGCGGCCTTCACCACCCCTCCCCCACCACTCACGAAACACGGCCCAAAATACGAGAAATACACGTCCACCTTCTCCGCCCCCACCCACCCCCCCCTCTCCGGATGCCCCAAGCCGAAACTCACCACTTTCAGGAACGGAGCCTTTAAAAATACTTCCGCTCCTACCAGCCGCGAAGTACACGTCCTGCTCCTTCCCGAACGAACCCGCAACTGTCCCCTCCCCGGCGCAGGGACACTGTATTTATAGAGGGAGGGGGCCTAGAACGTCATGACCTCACAATACAGACACGCAGCGCACGGAGCCATTGGCGTCTACCTCCGTTGGCGCCGTGACGTTAACTGACACAAAGGCCGTTTCCCCGACTCTCGGCCTTGATTGGATGAAACCTCGACAGCCGATTGGTTGCTAAAGCTGCACTCCGATTGGACATCGTGAGCTGAAGCAGACCAATCGGAATTGGAGCCCAGGAGAAGGTTGTGATTGGCCGGCAGAAAACATAGTTTGGATCCTACTTTTTGTTGCAAAGCTCCACAATGGAAAGTCAATGGGAAAGAAAAGCTGTCCGTTTGGAGTGTCCCAGACTGAATGAGGCGGGTAAACAGAAGGAAATACTGCCACATAAATTATTGTAGGAGGGGAAATGGTAAAGCCAGGTAGGAAGGTTGCAGTCGTATTTAAATATATCTGACTGTTTAGCGTCAGACCAAGTGGTACGAATAAAGCAAAGTTCAAATATAAGTCAATAATTATTTTCTAAACAATATTGCACAGAACACGGATTATTTATTAAATAATATTGCACAGAACACAGATTAAAACGCCGCTTTAAAATACCCTTCACATAATCATAACTCAAATATACTAAGGTTACAAATTTTATATTTTTTTCAATTTAACAGTATATAGAAGACAAATATTTCTTAATCAAATCTAGTGGGTAAAATACAAATACTTTGGTAGGAAAACTATTACTCTGTTTGGTACTCTAGCTGGCTTGCATGATCAAATAAATACCTGCAATAAGTAACATATACATATTTACAAAACAAAACATTTAAAATACGAAAAGTTCCTATTTAGCAAATACACATTATGTTAAGTGATTTTAGCTTCTTTATACAAACTCCCTGCAGCTTCTAGGATGAGGGTCTAATACTGCAGTCTGGTGTGAAATGCAGTGAGAAGTATAGACTACTGTTACATACAAAACTATTGACATATTTTCTTATACATCTTATATATGAAGTGCATCCTAAGTAAAAGCAATATACCTGATTCTATTAAAGCACAGGTATTGCAATCTCTAAATTGATGTATTACTGATCACACAATAGCTAATGATTACATTAATTAACCCTACAGATCTAGTATTTAACAGGATGCAAATTTCTGTAAAACAAGAAAATCCTTAATAAAATAATATCAATTAAAAAAAAAGGATGCAAATTTGACAAGTCTATTATTCTTTCTAATCATAGTGTTCTATAAGGTAATAGTACCGAAAAAGACAAAACGCTGTTGGTAAGGTTTGAAAACACTTTCAGATCCAGCAAAACCAATTACATAATCTTTACTAGCCTGGGCATTTCTGTTGAAAGGAAGACACATCTCAAAACTGTTTCACACTCAGTGCTGAAATTACATTATATGTGCAATCAAGATGAAATTGAAGATATAAACAATGGGACATATACTGCACACCTTATGAAATCCTGCTCCTCCACTGGCTCACAGAAATTTTATTACAGTGATAAAGATTACTAATACGTGTGGCATGAAGATGCACAACATTTGCATTTCCAAACAGGTGTGACCAAATGCTGTTCATTTTAAGCACTATATTTTGTTACTGAACATCAAACATAGAAAATAGTTGTACTTTTGTGTACTTGTTTTTATTTAGTTGCAGTGTATGTACTATAATCACTTTCCTGGCAGTAAACACTATTGAACTTTGTGGGACTTCTCAGTAAGCATATATATTACTGTGGTAATATATAACACCCAAGTTTCACAGAACAGACACCACGGCACTGCCACACCCCTTCCCATTAGAAAAAAATGTCTAAGTGCTTATAAATTGATTGCACAATCAAATACTAATTATTGTTATATTGAATACCTTTAACTTTCCTCCTTCTCTTTGCCATGGTATACTTATTTGGTCAGTCCACAATCAGACAAACTGGACACATAGGTATGTCCCCCTTAATGATAAGAACAATGCAATAAATGATTTATTGGGTTCCTCATAGCATCTGTGTATTAGATCAAATGAACTAAATTGAAGTCTGCAGGAGTAGGACTAATGACTAGAGATTTGTGATATTTATTTATTTGACAAAACCACTTGGTTGTTATAAAACCTATACACATAAAGAGTGAGACATACAAATAAGTTAACTAACGGAGGTGGGAGACTTTTGACATACTGTATAAGATTAGTAAGTCTGTCTTTCACACCTATCAGTAAGAATATGTCTAAGAAAATCGTATTGCGATGAAACTATTCTACCAACACCCAGCCATAATCTTATGATTTGCTGCTGATAGCACAAGACTTGGTTCAGATATCCCAGCATCACACAAGGACAATCTTTCACTCAAATAGCACCATCATTCATCAATGCTGCTTACGTTCAAAGAAGCATAGCCCTTACCAATAACAGAAGCATTATAACATGGGGGAGAGAGCCAATCAGTTCCTTGTATCCCACCAGTCAAGGATATCTTTGGCTAACTCCAGTATAGCTTTGCCCTGTTTAAGAACTGAATCATAGCAATTTCCCATTTGCTTTTAAGGGCAAGCACCTTTCTGTCCTAGTTGATTTCCACACTAACATAGTTTGCATGGCTTTGTGTAAATGTGTAAGTTCCTGGAGGGGATTGGGGCTGCTGTGCTGCTTTCCTGGTCGTCCTCCTGCCATACTACCATCAGCTAAGCCATGGTTTGGCTTACTATGTCTGAACCTGGGCTCATGGTTTGTCTTGCTCTAGACAAACTGTGGTTCTGGCTTTGGAGGACACCGCTAGGCCAAGCCATGGCTTAGCCCGGAGCAACAGGAGGACCAGGGAAGAATGTATCACCTGTGATCTCTCTGGGAACTCGCATGTTGTGGTGTCAGCCTGTGCTTGCATCACAAATACAATAGGAGATAGGATTAAGCTGTGTCTTTGGCCATAACCAGTTTCAAACTGGGCAATAACTGAGTATTCCAGTCCTCATGTTCACTCCTTGACTCCAGATGTTAAAGGATAAGCAAGAGGAAAGCCTACTCTCACCACCATATATAACACTAACAGGATGAAACATTGTACCTGAAATATTGCCATAAAGAGGCTAAAAGTGTGTGTGAGGGGGGGAGATTCCAACCCTTCTAAAGGAAGTTTAAAAGGCATGTTCAGCCCAAAAGTTTACTTGGAAATTAGTCCAAATGGCTTCATTTCTGAATAAATATTGTAAAGGTCTGGGAGCATAAGACTTCAGTCCTATGCAAACTTTAAGCTGCATTAAACAGTGTATGGATCACTTTCAAGCCAACATGCATAGCAGTGTGCTGCATAGAAACCAGCATAATATACTTAAGTAGGAAGATACAGTGGTACCTCGGGTTACATACGCTTCAGGTTGCAGACTCCGCTAACCCAAAATATTACCTCGGGTTAAGAACTTTGCTTCAGGATGAGAACAGAAATCGTGCAGCAGGAGGCCCCATTAGCTAAAGTTGTGCTTCAGGTTAAGAACAGTTTCAGGTTAAGAACAGACCTCCAGAACGAATTAAGTTCTTAACCCGAGGTACCACTGTACTCAGTACTGCATATGATTTGACTCATGCCAACTACACAACTGAAAGAGGAATTGTAAAGCACCTTGTCTTCTGAAATATTCTATGTAAATAAATTTATGTGCAATAAAGTCATTGCATTAACAATGGCTATACATATCTAGTTATTACTGTAAAGGTTTAACCATTTTATAGGTAAGTGGCATAGTTTATGACAAACTATTATATTTACTCAGACACCTCACAACAGCAGACAATAGTTCATCCTGTTCTAATGATAGCAAAACATTCTATGAGAAGGATTTCGTCTAATCAACTGTTTTAAAGCCCCGATTTTCTTTCACTATAGAAGCTGTCGTTGTCAACCAGAATTGCATACAGTACTGATTTGCCATCTTAAAACTATATAAACATCCTACAGTTCTTTACCAGAAGAACGAGTGCACAAACTCCTACATCTGCACTCCTACATCTGCGCTTGCTGACATTTGCTTCCAAGTGAACATCGTTTGGATCGGGCTGTATCAGTTTTACGTGCGGCTAAATTGTTCAAAACGCTTCGAGGCTTGCATAGCGCTGCTTCTACTTAGATCCGCTTGATGGCAATCCATGGAGGAACTCATCCGAACTACAACTCCTATGAAACCCCGCGCTGTTGCACAATCCGGGGCAGCGAGCGCAGGGCACCCCTGGAAGTTGTAGTTTCATTGGCCGGAAGCCCAGTAGAAGAAAAGGGGGACTTTCCGCCATCACCGGGACTACAAGCCCCAGCATGCTTTGGGTAACCCGGGGCGGTAATGGCGGCGGCAGCGCCTGCGCATTGCGGTCTCCGTGCGGACCGCGCAGAGTGAATAATAAAGCTCTCCTCCTCGGTGGTAGCGGGCGGCGGCGGAGGGAGTGGAAGGCAGGAGCATGTCGAAGGGCCCGGTAGCGACCGGGCCTCCCGCGACCGGGCCGGTGGCGCCCGCCAGCGCGCTCCAGGCGCAGCCCGAGAAGCCGCAGCACTACACGTACGTAGCGAGAACACCCGCAGCCGCCACTTACTGCTGCTGCGACCGCCGCCGCCGCACCCCTCCGCCCGGCACCCGCCCGCGCGCCACACACGCCTGACGTCAGCGGGCAGCGTGCGGCTCGCGCGCACGGAAGCCAACCGCCCGCCCGGAACCGGCTGGAACCGGTCGTGGCCGGCCTGGGCCGGTGGAATTTCGCCTGAGTGGGAGGGGGCGGGGCGGGAGCTGACACCCCCCCCCGCCGCCGCGCGCTTTTCCGTTCCCGCGCGCGAGTGCGCGCGCAAGAACAACCCCACATACATAATACACACACCCCACAAGCTGAGGCGCGCGATACCCATGATGCGTTGCGGCTCGCGCACCCCATGGCTCCTTTACGTTGACTTTAGGGGGGTAGTGGGTACCTCTTGTAATCTTCCTCGCCCCCCTTTCCCCAAATCATCTGTTTTGTACTTGGTAGTCTTTCTCTCTCTCTCGGCTCTGCCTTCTTCCGCCTAGTAAAACGGTAATGCGTCTTTCTATGCCGCCAAGTAGGACGGTTGTGAAGTCAAATGTTGGAAAAACAAGTGGTTTAGTTTACTATGTTTCTATATAATCTTCGCTTTCTTTCTTAAGTACTAACCTCGTGTTAATGGCCGTGGGCTTGTGGTAAACACAAATAAGGACATCCTTTATCTTATTTCGAACTGTCTTTTCTAGAGTAAAGGGACCATCTCATAAAATCTAAGCTGCTCTTTGCCAGAGCTTTGACTTTCTTTGCTGTTCTTCCTTGGCGCTGGGTTAGTTTGTCTTTCTCTCAGGAGATGCCCCGTTAACATTTCAAGAATAAGGGGAGCTGTGGTGTGTGTTTTGTGAAGTGAAGGATGCCAAGCCCAGGAGAAACGTTATGTAGAGTAAATTGCTATAATTCTAGGGGGGAAATGGTAACAAAAGAGAGAGCATAAAATAGTGTTTTTTCCTCAGTCGCTGTAGTACAAAATGCTTTGGTAGAAAAATGTCAAAGGGATACTGAGTTCTGAAATAAATGGCCTGTTAGTGTTCTGTGGCAATTGTGTGAGGAAAGTATTGTTTTCACTCCATTCAAAAATCCTGGTAAATTCTCTTGTGACCTAATTCTGTGAATAACTGGCTAAGCAAATGCAGGTATTTTGGACCAGACAGTGAATTATGTGCCACTGGTGACATCACCAACCTCTGTAACATTGCACTGCAGGTGCAAATCCACAAAGGATGCTAGTACCTTGGCATAGTGTTGTGGGACAGTGGTACTACGCTAGAAACAGCCTCCATTTTTGTATGTGTCTTGTGGTATAATGCAAAGCTAATATATGGCACGGAATTGGCCAGAAATGCAGTACAGTCAGGTTAGAACTGAGAAAGTGCAACCCATCTATCTTAGGCTGCAATCCTATACAGTGGTTCCTCGGTTTTAGAACAGTCCTGTTTAAGAACGATTTGGTTTACGAACTCCGCAAAACTGGAAGTAGTGTCCCGGTTTGCAAACTTTACCTTGGTCTAAGAACAGAATCCAAATGGTGGAAGGGCACCAGTGGCGGGAGGCCTCATTAGGTAAAGCGCGCCTCGGTTTAGGAACGGTTTCGGTTTAAGAACGGAATTCCGGAACGGATTAAGTTTGTAAACTGAGGTACCACTGTACCTACATTCCTTGGACTAAACCCATTGAACTCAATAGGGCATACTTCTGATTGGACATGTGAATTGTCTCAAGGATATGGAGAAGTGGAATAAAAATGTTGTAAATCAATAAAATGCTTCAGAGCTAGTAATACCGCTACAAGCAGTCACTGTGTTTTAACTGATAACAAATGTTAGTGCAGAGTTGTCTTACTTGTAACACAGAAGATCCTGCTGCTGTAGCTTGCTCCAGTATACCTCCTCCATGCAAATGCTCATTTATTTAATAACTTTTGAAATTAATGGCTTCCCAGCCAGAATGTGGTACACTCCTGAAGCAGGCAAAGTTGAACAATAAAATAAATTGGATACATAACTGTTGTGCAAAATTGCTTGGGTATTTGTTCTGCTGGTCAATTGGGACTCAACCAATTTTAATATCAGGCCTAGTTTACAAGTATGACTGTAACACACACACACAAAATCAAATGGTGAAATAAATGATACCAGGAATACAGTTCATAGGTGTGTTTTTTCATTTTTGCCTTGTGGGTGCATTTTGATTATTTTAAAGTTTACTGAACTCATCTGTGAGGTTTAAAAATCAGTTTTCTTGTAAAAATTTGCTCAGACAAGACTTGCTGGTAGACTTTGCAAATTGATGTTTCAAATGCAGTCTATTCTTCGCATGATCACATGTATTTTACTATAGTAATCAGAGCTTATGCTGAAGTAAGTGTGAGCTTACTTAGGAGTAAGTGGGGTTAAGATTGCAGCCTTAGTGCAGCAAACGCATTTGTGTTCACAGAATGTAATGCTTTGCATTCATTTGCTTATACCTTTGGCATTTATTTGTTGTTGTTGTTTTTGGGTTTTTTTGCAATGAGAGAACCATGTGTCTTCTGGTTCTGCTGACTGTAATCTGTCCTTGATCCCTTCTCTCAAAAAGTTACTAAAGTGTGCTGAATGTACTGAAGTTATTAATAAGTTAACGTCTGCTTATAAGTGTAAGGAATTTCTTGCTGGACTGTTTCTTACATGCATATTTATGAAGTAATTAGTAATATGTGTATTTAATAGTGTGTTATGACTTCATCTACTGTGAGGAATTAAACAGTTGTCTTCGCAAAGTGAAAACTTTGAGAACTGAGATAATCGTTACTATACAAGTTGCTGATGATTGTAGATATCTCCCTGAAGAAACATTATTGTTGCTTGAATCTGCCTTCCCCAGAAAAAAAACCTGACAGCCACTTTTCACCAGCGTTAGAAACTGAGATATGAAAGCTAGGAGCTAAATGGTACCTTAAACCTAGGTTTATGGGTGCAACAATGGAATATCTAGGCACACTTTTTAATAACAAGAATTGTTGTTGTTTAGTCGTTTAGTCGTGTCCAACTCTTCGTGACCCCATGGACCAGAGCATGCCAGGAACTCCTGTCTTCCACTGCCTTCCGTAGTTTGGTCAAACTCATGCTGGCAGCTTCGAGAACACTGTCCAACCATCTCATCCTCTGTCTTCCCCTTCTCCTTGTGCCCTCAATCTTTCCCAACATCAGGGTCTTATAACAAGAATACAAAGCTGAAAATTAATGAATTGCAGCTAAAATATGATGTTCATTTTTCATATGATCTAGTCCTTCCCCTACCTACCCCCCTAATATTCTTAAGAGGGTCTCTTCCCTAGTCTTTGGAGAGTAGCTGGAAGTAAAAGGTAAAGGGACCCCTGACCATTAGGTCCAGTCGCGGACGACTCTGGGGTTGCGGCACTCATCTTGCTTTACTGGCCGAGGGAGCTGGCGTACAGCTTCCGGGTCATGTGGCCAGCATGACTAAGCCGCTTCTGGCGAACCAGAGCAGCACATGGAAACACTGTTTACCTTCCTACCGGAATGGTACCTATTTATCTACTTGCACTTTGATGTGCTTTCGAACTGCTAAGTGGGCAGGAGCAGGGACCGAACAACCGGAGCTCACCCCATTGTGGGGATTCGAACCGCCGACCTTCTGATTGGCAAGCCCTAGGCTCTGTAGGGAGGCAGAAAAAGGTCTTCTTTTCCTTCCACTCCACAGTTTTAATCTGAAATCTTAGGCACAGTACTGCACTCAGAGCTCAGAAACTGCTCATGCTAATGAAATTCCGTGTCACAAAATGCGCATAGAACAATGAGAGTTTAGAACACTGCTTTCCACATTATATTAGGGACACTGAAATATGATCAGTTATCATTTTTATGTCTAATTGTCTCATAATGAAACATGGTTAAGATGACTGAGTTCAGACATGCTGATCCACAACATACCTGTATCTTCTTTAGAGGCAGATACATATTTTCTTAAGCCTTTAAAATTTTAGGAGGGTTTTTAATTTTGGAAATTAGAAGCAAGCAAATTTCCAATTTTGATAATTGGGTAAAGCAAAATAACAACCCAGAGAGAGAGAGAGAGAGAGAGTGTTCCTGTGTCCTTAAGCAGCTGTACACCTTATACTGGTTAAAGTAGTTGGGCTTGAAACGGTAGCAACATTTTCTCTCTTTTATAAGATGTTGGAATGTATTGACAATGGAAGGAATATAATTATGAAGGGGTTGTTGCTGGAATGTAAAAGTAGTTTTTGTATGCCATTTAAAAAACACAAATCTAGAAATTGTGGCTGTGTGAGAAAGATAAAATGTTTAGGCACTGGGCTGCTTGAAATACAAAGCTAAACCATGGTTTTGGTGTTACTTAAACAAGCCTAAGGACCGCTCTCGTGCCCCTGGCACACATGATCCCAGCTTCCCTTGCATGCCACAACACTTCCTTCCTGATTTTAAGCAAATCATAGTTCATCTCCCCCCCCCCCAATTATTTTTTTGGGCAAACTATGGTTTGTGCTTGTGTGTATCCCAGTTCTGTTACGTAGAAGTAAGTTTGCACTGGTGCATTGTCACCAAGGCTATGTATACTTCGCAGAACTTATATTATTATTTTAAAATGTGTAGAAAGGAAACCTAAATCCTGTGTCAACTAAAGCTGGTTTTATTTTTATTTGGAACAATTTTGCCATTTTATGCTCTCATAAAATTCATTAGACTTCTAATTGTGGAGAGGAGCAAGAAGCTATGCAAGGTACTTATCCCTAGACCACTAGAAAATCTGTTTAACCTCTTGTCAGTTAGGCTGTTGGCTTGTTTCTCTCCAAATAATCAAGGGTTTTAAACCACAGTTAAGTTTCAACTATGGTTTAAAGAAGTGGTTCCCAAACTTTTTTGAGCCACCGTCCCCTTCGTTGCATACAATCAACTCTAGGGCTTCCTACCTTACCCTTCTGTATAAAATGCATTGCTGTACAGTCATACCTCGGGTTACAGATGCTTCTGGTTGCTTTTTTTCAGGTTACGGACCGCCGAAACCCGAAAGTACCGGAACGGGTTACTTCCGGGTTTTGGCGGATGCGCAGAAGCGCCAAATTGCAGCCTGCGCAGACACACCGCTGCGGGTTGTGAACGTGCATCCCGCATGGATCATGTTTGCAACCCGAGCGTCCACTGTATTCAGAATAGTGGTTTGCACAAGCCACTAAGGAGTACAATAACACAAATACATCAAAACAATAACCATTAATTGCATATTTACTGAAAATGCAATTGAAACTATTTCGTTTAGATAGTGATGAACTTGATCCAGTGACACCAGTTTTTCGAAGTCATATAGTTATTTACATCTCCAGCACCTCCCTGCTGCCCCCGTACCTCTAAGCTCCCCCCCAGGTAATCTCACCCACCCCAGAGGGCTGTACTGCACACTATGGGAGCCACTGGTTTAAAGTCATGTGTAAACAAGGCAAGAAAGTGAGTGAAATCATAGAATCATAATACACTCCTGAATTTGCCTTCCTTTTTTGTAACACCACAAATTTGCAATAAAGTTATAAACAAAAGCGTGTCTGCTTGAGGT
This sequence comes from Podarcis filfolensis, assembly GCF_964270895.1. Classification (NCBI taxonomy): domain Eukaryota; kingdom Metazoa; phylum Chordata; class Lepidosauria; order Squamata; family Lacertidae; genus Podarcis; species Podarcis filfolensis. The sequence goes on along the minus strand of NC_139605.1, from coordinate 89,678,665 downwards.
GATTTTACCCCAAGAGTTAAAGCAATGAGTATGACATATTAATTCTATCAGTCAACCATTAGGTCTTCCACTTGCAGTCTGCAGAGCAGTTATTAAAAGGGAAAGCCTGAATAAGAGACAGTAAGAGTTTACTAGACGAGAACTATAAGGAGTAATAAGCGTGAAAAGCAGTGAGATTTCCATGTGAACAAAGCTCATTGTGCTGAAGAAGCTGAAGATCAAATGTAGTTATTGGCATGGTATGTTTGTCTCCTTTCATAGTAAAATGATCATGTGAAATATTTGCTTGAGTATTCCCATGCAAAACACTTAACTAGTGGTCTATTTTTATAAGCAAATAGAACAGTGTTGGTGTTAAAAGGATTTCAGTGAGATTTCTAAGTAATGCTTTTTTGGAATTTTGCATCTTGATCTTGGCAACATGTTTCCTTCTAGCCAGGGGACTATGAACACAGACCTCATGGCTACCTACAGCAGACCGATTCAGGCGTAGTTTCTGTACCAAACTGAGCAAAACTTACTCCATTGCTGGATGTGGTTTTACTTTTGCAATGTAGCAGCCTGCTTTTACACATGGTCAAGCTGATTAACTTGCTGATTAATAGGGAAACCTGTTTGGGGCAGTTACCTGAAAATTCTGTTGTTTTTAGCAATTAATTTTTTTCCTCAGAGAAGCATTTTTGGTTTCATTTTCAATCAAGGTACTTTGGCTTAACTCTGTTATGAATCTGTCACACTAGGGCTGCAGTATCTAATTAAGTCAATGGGATTATTCAGGAGTTGGCTGCAGGCTACAAGGTTTATACTAAGACAAAATAGCTCACATACTTCCCTGTTCCTGGAGTTGAGGTGGCACCTGGAATCTGTTTACAGAGTTTTGGCTGTAGCATTGGGAAGCATTCTCTGGAAATAGATATAAGGACATGCTTATTTTGAATTGCAATTTTATAATTGCACTAAGAATACGTAGTTCTTGAAATGTTTTATTGGCTCTCAAGACCCCAGAAACATAGTCATATGAAAAATTTTACAATTTTGCACTCTGTGTTTCGGGTGTGTGTGTTTTCCCAGAGTTGGGTGGGGATAGAGAATCAAGAAATGTTACAAAATAACAGAATGTCATGGCAGTTGTTACATATGACAGCAGTTAAATGAGAGCTTTATACATTTGTGGCATTGTGTGAACATCTTACTGAATGTTTTCATCTTCTGTTTAGCTACTTTCCTTAATTTTTGTAAATGAATTATTAAAGGGACTAATCAGTGTCATTATTAATGCCAATACTTCCCCTCCCCCCCCAACAACACCCAGAAGTAGAGTCACTGAGAGTTTGATTGCAGTTTGACATGTTCCCTGAAGTGAAGATGTTATACTGCAAGGCAATACCAGTGAGTTCCACATGATTTGAAAGTTAAACCCAAGAATCATTGGATTTTCACCTGTGTGTGGAAATTATACCTTGGAATATGTTAGACTGAAGCAAAATAAGCATTTCTTATGACCAATTAACAAAGCTGTATTCAAAAGAAGTGAAAGCAAGTGATCAGGTGTGTTAGGAAAGAAAATATTCATTTTAAAAAATGACTGGTTGTGCCAGAATGTTAATGGAGATGCACATTCAAAAGCAGTCACATTGAAAATGATCCACTTGGATTTATTCACTTGGATGCAAGCAGCATTGACACCTAGTGCATATTTAAATGCATTCTGCATTCAGGACACCACAGATGAAAAAGCCCTCTCCTGTGTTGGCATCTGCCTCATCTCTCCTAGTAGGGGCACTCTACAGAGGACAGTGGAGTAGAAACAGCTTAACAATCAGACACATTGTTTCAGGAGTAGGGAGCCCTTAAGGTACCTGAGTTCCAAGCTGTCAGGGGCTTTAAAGATCAAAACCAGTATCTTGAACTGGGCTCAGAAATAATCAATAGTCACTGAAGATCTTTTAAAACTGGCAGGATGCATTCCCAGTGAGCAATAGTTGGCTTTTAATGATTCCAAGTACATTAGTTTTTCTGTTAGTTAAGTTGATGATACTTTAACAGTTAGTTTGAATGCCAGATTGTTATTTAATTAATTGGTAACATTTGCTTCTCATACTTCTGCCAGAAAGGCACCCAAGGAGACCATCTTTAAGGAGTCAAGGAATAGAAGGGCCAAGTTAACTGAGCAATCCTATGCATTTTTGCTCAGAAATGAGTTCTCACTGTGTATAATAGAGCTTATTGCCAGGTTAGTGTGCATAGATTTGTAACCTTAAATCTTCAGTAAATATTTAAATGATACTGACAGATTGCATTTCTTGAATATTTGTAAATGTTTCCTTAAAAAGAGGCACAACTTATTACAGTAACCAAGTTACAGGGAACCAGGCAGAGGGCCTTCTCGGTAGTGGTGCCCTCCCTTGGAACGCCCTCCCACCAGATGTCAAAGAGAACAACTACCACCAGACTTTTAGAAGACATCTGAAGGCAGCCCTGTTTAGGGAAGCTTTAATGTTTGATGTATTACAGTATTTTAATATTTTTTTTGAAGCCGCCCAGAGTGGCTGGGGAGGCCCAGCCAGATGGGCGGGGTATAAATAATAAATTATTATTATTATTATTATTTGCAGACATGGTTTTCTTTTGTTTGGGTGTACAGTTTTTTTTACTAGTATCATGTACACAGCACCAATCTAGTGAAACCTTGTTATGATTTTCACTGTTACCAGAGGTACAGCTATCCTCCAGTTTATATACTTCCTCATGGTCCTGGGCTTGTAGAAATCCCTGCCATTGGGAGATGTGTCAGGTCTGAAATCTTGGATTGTGCAGACAGGCAGTTTATGCCTTTAAGTTTAGGCGAACATTACATCTTTAATTTGATATTTTTTCTTTCTGCTGTATTTATTGTTTTATAGAACATAGTCTGCGTATACACAGGTTGCAGAAGCAAGAGGTTGCTTGCAGTGCAGCCTATCTTTCCTTCTCCCCTACACCCACCCCAAAAGCCAGGGTGTCCAGGGACTTTCCTGAATGGCACAATGTGTTCACCTGAATTTGGACAGTTTCCCATCCAACTGTAGCTCCGCCCCCCATGACAAAGCTCATACTCCTTGGCCACCCACATTTCTTAGTGTTTTATGGTTTTATTGTACTCTGCTTTGAGAACTGCTTGTTACACACCAAACCATAGTTAACCTGACCCAGTGTCCTTATCACAACACAGCATTTCATTCAGATTTCTTATGAGGAGAGGAAATTGATGCAAGGACTGCCACCTCCCCTAAAATAAATGGGTAGCCCATCCACAACACAGCTCTTTCTGTAAGTGAGCATGCAAGGAGCCCTAGGACCAGATACCGGTGTGGACACATTGGAATAATTGTCATTTGTATGGACAGACGCTAAATGACACCCAGCCTAGCTAGTGTGAAAACGAAGCATTCCTGAAAGGAAAAACTAAGTAACCAGACTTGTGTGGGCTGATCGTGCTTTCTCAGAGGTGAATTAATGGTACTATCATTCTGATTGTGGATTTCCTGGCTGTAGGAGTATGGTATTGAAAATGTGTTTGCGGGCTAAGTTTTCCTGCACTCTAGTTTATATTAAGTCTTACATGTGCCAGTATCTTTCAAATGAACTTGTTTTATAAGAAATTAATATGGTATTTTATTCATGTAAGAGTTCTTTCAAACTGTTTATTCTTTTCTAATCTTGTAAAGCTGTTATAAATATATCCCTGTTTGTAGATTCAAACCTATTCACAGTATGTTACGTACTCTCTATTCATTGGGGGGGGGGCAAGTTTCTCCAATGGTTGAGCATCCTTGAAAGGAAGTACATCTGCCTCTTTTAGTTTAAAAAGTAAACCTGTAATTCAAAATAATCAAATTCAGGATTAAGCTGCAAGAAATATGAATGATGACAAAATATAAGATGCATAGTGTATGAGTGCAAGGCAATGAATGCAGAATTTGAAATGTGTGTCTATTTTGTGAAGCTTGGCTAGGTAGGCAATACTGTACTTGCTGGTAAAAAATTATTATACTTGTAAAAGGACCCTGTATTACTGAGAGTTTCTTTCTTTCAAGTATCAGCTTCTTAGTCATTAGCAGGAACTTCATAGCCCCAAGCTTCTTTTAATACCCAAACCAACAAAATCTGGACCAAATAAGCATTCAAAGCTGCCCTCTGTAGGCCATACTAGAGGCTGCATAGCAGATCAGCTCCTATTAGCTGACACGAGGTTCCGCAAATAAATGTAATGATCCCTTAAGCCTTGACCTTTAAAAAGAAAATAATTAAAAGTAGCCACAAAAGGTTGTGAGGAGGAATAGTTTGGGGAAAGGTGCTGGCTTAAACCTTTTACCTTCAACACTCCCTCTGCTATTTTTCTCTGGGGGGGGTGGGGGGGTGGGGGACAGAACTCTTCCACTCAAGTTCACAACTTCCTACATCTGCTTTTCATTACAAAACTATTATGAGATTGTTACATGTATCTGCCATGTAATTTCTAGTTTGGTCTCAATTCCGTTTTGTAACATTGTATTGTGATTTGGCTAGATGTCATGGCTGTGATTTCGATGTTTCCAGAAATCTCTTAGGATCAAGAATTCCATTTTAAGTTCCTGCAATAATTCCATAGCAAGGGTCGTTATCTTTTTTTTACTTGTGTTTCTTGATCAGTAGTGACTTGGTGATCAGATTTAATGCCTCCTTGAAATTAGGACAGGAATTTAATTTAGTGCAGCATTACATTTACATTGTCACAATACTTATAAGATTGCTGCAATTATTAATATACATCAGTCACAGGGCTTATAATTAAGTTATTTTTGCAGCAATAACAGATCACCAGTAAAGTGGATGAATGCTGCACACAGTATAATGATAATTTAACTTAAGACGATGCTTACATATATGATGATCTGTAGGAGAATTTTCATGTCAAGCAAATAAATACCTGTTGGTCAATATCTTCTCCTTTGGGTTGATTCCTTTGACAAGGATGTCCTTAGGGACACAGGCAGAGTTCCATTTATTGCAATGAAGTTATTACCCAGCACTGATTCTATTTTAGAAGTGTTGGAGTACTGAAAGGCAGAAAAAATCTCTGGGGTGGGGGGCTGTATCAGGTCCTGTATCAATCTAGCAACTGACGTTCTTCCCAGCATAAGTATGCATCAGGGCAACCAAGGCTGCTTCTGTGTAAAAACAAAAACAAAAAAACTTAACAGGTATGAAGCTAGTTTAGAAATGAATCCAAGCAGGCTCTTCCAAGATTAACTGCCACCACTCATTTGGACATCATGCCTGGGCAGGGAATGTTATCATTAACTACATTCTTTGGATATATGAAGATGCTTCACCTGTCTTATTTCACAAAACATTTGAAAAAGCATGTTAAACATCTTGGTCAGAGAGTTTAAAAAACCCCTGATATTTTACCTTCCCATGCTATTTTGCCCTTTTACAATCTTTAGTTGTGTTAAGTGGGAGAGCTGTTAACATACCCAGGCAACCCCTCATTTCTGCATGTTTAATATGTGTGCAACTGTGTTTGGCATCGCACCAAACCTGGAAGTGACCTGGAAACATCATAAAGATGTAACTGAAACATCACTATAAGGGTGGGGTGGAGGTGGAATAGGGGCAGAGTGGGGCGGGGTAGGGTGTTTGCAGGCCTTTTGAATGGGTTTCAGTAATACACTGCCTGTATATGTTTTATTCCTGTAGGTGTTTTTGTTTTTAAGTGGCAAAGATACATAGCCCTTCTTAACAGATAACGTGATACAGTAAATATTTCTAGAGCCTACCAGTGCTGTGTTTACAATTAATTGGTATCAAGTAAATCACTTCAAATTTAATCTCTTTGAAATCATACTAATAGTATGGTAAGAGCTGAATAAAAATGAGAGGCTTAAAATTGTGGGCAAGACTTACCTGGATGATCTTTTCGTACTAATTAGTTGATATTTATTTAGGTGCTGAAGATTATTTCAAGGCATGCCAGAACTGTCATCTTGACAGATGTACATTTATTGAAACACTTTCCTTTTCATCTATTTGCCACACCCCTTCATTCCCAGTTTCATTTGTTTCCACAAAATTTGTGTTGTCTTGAGCAGCTTAAATGGTGGTTGATCTTTGCAAGGCTTGCAAAATTATGTCTTGCTGGTGGAAGGGAGATAATGGAATGGTAATCAGTGTTATATTCAGAAAAGAGACATATTGGACTTTTTATGCCAGGAGGTGTCTTGAGAATTTAGAATTCAGCTATTTATTAAATGGTGCCAACCAATTTACTTTGGATTGCTGATACAGAAAATTCAAAAATTTAGTTGGATGTTATAGTGTCGGGGAATCTTAAGATAGAAGCATGTGTATATTCTCATGAAGTGATGTTTTAAAGGGGGGGGGCTGTAGTTCAGCAGTGGTTTGCATGCAAAAGCTGCTAGGTTCAACATTAGGAAGCCGCCTTATACTGTTACAGACCATAATTCTATCTAGTTCAGTATTGCCTACACAGACTCAGAGATTCTTCAAGGTTTCAGATACAGTGGTACCTCGTGTTACAGACGCTTCAGGTTACAGACTCCGCTAACCCAGAAATAGTGCCTCAGATTAAGAACTTTGCTTCAGGATGAGAACAGAAATCGTGCGGTGGTGGCGCAGTGGCAGTGGGAGGCCCCATTAGCTAAAGTGGTACCTCAGGTTAAGAACAGTTTGAGGTTAAGAACGGACCTCCAGAACAAATTAATTTCTTAACCCGAGGTACCACTGTAGAAGCCTGGAGACTCCAGAAATTGGAGAAGAGCTATGACACTGTGATGCAGGGCATGTTTTCAGTGTAGGAGTTCCCAGCTTCAATCACCAGCATCTGTAGTATGGGAAAGTGGAGGGTGAGAGGGAGCACTTGGAAAGCCCCCTGTTTAAAATCCCAGTGAATGTGAATGAGTCTTCTTCAACCTCATCTCTTCCCATTGCTGAGCTACAACTTCCATCATCCCTGATCATCGCTGTGCTGCTGGCAGTTGGTCCAACAACTGCCAAGGACACCAGACTGGGGAAGACTGTGTAAAGAATGCTGAGCTAGATGAATGTATTTTTTGACTCTGTATAAGGTAGTTTTCTATTGCTGCTGGTTATGAGTCTCATGCTCACACAAATGAACAAACAACTTGTTTCATATTTGATGCAGGAATGCCTTATTAAAGAAGAAAGAAAGTAAGCTGTGGTGCTTAGCCTAAAAATCTATAGTCTCTTGCTTATAACAAAGATTTTTAAGTATCTGGTGGAAAGAGGATTTGGGAGAACAATTAGCTTTCTGAAATGTAATGCTTTCTGTCTACCAGCCTGACTTTCTTAGCAGCTGTACATATCCAGGCATTCCAAAATTCCATTTTGCAACATCTAGCATGCTTTGGTAAGCATTGTGGGTCCCATCTGCTTCCATTGTCTATCAGCTACTGTTCATTCTAGATATCTCACCATGAGGTTTTAGCAGATCCTATTTGCTACTCCATGCATACGGTATGGTTTATTGTCTTAGCTAGCTAGTAATCTTTGACATTTGGGCAGTTGATTCTGCTTTACAGAGCAGGTGAAAGTTTTTGATAAAATTAAATTTGGCCAAGGTGTTGATTTTTAAGCATCAGCAGCTACAAGCCAAACTTCGGAAGAGTTGGCCAGCACTGGCATTTCCACTTAACTGAGACACTGGATCATCAAATATGCACAAGCAGATGGTTAGCCTCATGTTAATTACAGAACACATTTGAGCCAAATTCAGACAGATATTCGTCGTGATTTGCATACTGCAGACTTAAGATTCCTTTTTCCAATGGAAAAGCCCTTGAATGAATGACTTATGCAGCCTACTGGATATTTCTGATAAGGCCATCAGTTCAGAACCAATTAACACTTGGAATAACTTCCTATCACAGGGTTCTAGGCAGCATTTTATATTTTATTGAGATAAGCAGAGGAGTACAACATGTGACTTCGCAATTGCTGTAGGTAGGTATGTGTAATGTAAATTAACAATTGGTTCTGTTAAACTTTTATTTCTCTGGACAAAAGTATCGTATACAAAAAAGCACATTTACTTAAACTCTACTTTCAGCTGCCCTTATTTATGATCCTGCAAATGTTCCCAATAATAATAATAATAATAATAATAATAATAATAATTTATTTATACCCCGCCCTCCCCAGTCAAGGCCGGGCTCAGGTAAGCAATCTTACCTATAGGTGAGTGTTCTTGGAGCAGTCTGTGCTATCAAAGGAAGCTGTGGCCTGGAGGTTCTTACTTTTTATCTCTCCAAATGCCTAAATCAGTTGTTCCAAATTGCCGATTTACTTAAAGGATGAGTCCTGGGCTATGTGTCCTGCTCTCATTTGACTAGAGAGAGGCTGTTTGGATGACCTTAATTTTCTGAGGGTCCATTGTGGGTTATGTTCCTGATTTTCAAAGCTGGAGAAACAGTTATTGAACTGAGGCAACAGAGAGTTTTTGTAGCCCGTGAGTGACTAATTTAGCAACTAAGGGAAAATAAAAGAATAAAAAAATGTGGTGCTGTTCTATAAACGGAATTCTTACATACATTTAAAAATAGAGCTTCTTTGGGTTGCTTTTGAGGAAGTAGCATAATTGCAGAATAGTGTGCCTCTCCTACTTGGTTAAGTTGCTGACGTATTAATGTAGTATCAGAAAGAAGTTGTATAGCTGTTCAGGAAAAAGGTCCTGCCATGATTAAGACAATATGCAGTGCTTTAAAACCATATGAACCCGAGAGGAATTGCTGCTGGTTGGCTTGTACCTGCCACTTCTACTTGCTTGACGCATTGAGTAAATATATGTTGAAATTGGGCTAGCTAGTTCAATTTGAGGTTATCCACAGTAAAGCCTAGGAACTGATTACTTTAGAAACAATGTACTTATTTCCTTAGGATCCTGACTCTGTGTGATCCTGATTGTATTTTGGTGATAACAGGGGCATGGTCTGAGATATTAAGAAGACAGATCTCCAAGTTGTGAACCTAAGAGATAAGACTTTCTGTGATTAAGAAATAATCCATTCTGGAGTAATTTTTTGACTTTGCATGCTCTCACTCAATCCAAGACTCATTATGTGAGCAGCCCTCTCTCTCATGCAAGGAAGCCTTTGGGACACATGTCTGATAACTACTTAGTATGTGGCTTAACTACTTGGTTTGTGGGAGGAAAGTCTATTTTTGAGTCTGTGCTCATGTAGTAAAATGGATATGTGGGCATTCTTTACACATGATGGTGTATATTTGTACAATATTTGTGTACTCCTTTTCTGCTGTAATATTTCTCAAAGCAGTTCCCAATAATAGAACTGGATTTGTAGACAGGTCATACTGCCTTGGCAATTCCGAATTGCAGGTGCTGTCAATGGGATCATGTGATTCCTTGTTCTGCCCCTCTCAAAGGTGGTGGTGACAAAGAGAGGCCCTAGTAGCAGATGTTTTTCAGAGTCCTAGACTGATACCTTTTGAGAGAGGAGACCACACACATGTGCATGCCTTGTAGTGTTCACCTCACTGTTCATTGTATTTTGTGGAGTATCTAGAATTCTGAAGTTGTGTGGCAGACCCTTTTTTTTTTAAAAAAAGTATTTTTATTAAAGATTTCTTGGTTTACAAAAGTATGTGCAATGTCTCTTTTTTCAAGTTACATTTTCTTGATCAGTTTCATTTGTTGAGACATTAGTGTTACATTAGGAAGAAAAGGGGGAAAGAGGGGGAATGGTGAGTGGGGGTGGGTGGCAATGTTTCTATTTTACTTAATGTGTGTGGGGGGGTTTGTGTCAGCGTCACTTGTGCAGGTTCTCTTTGCTATTTGCTTGTGTTCCTTTAGTGGTGAGAGAGGTTGGGGTTGGCCTAGAGTGTGATTGTTTGTTTGTGATTGGCTGTGGTGAACTTTGTTTTCATGTGTGAGTGGGGTAGGTGGATGTTTTGGATCAGGTTAGCCAAATTGATTCATATGCTGTTGGTGGATTCTTGTCGTTGTCTTGTTGGGCTGTGTATGTGATAAAGGGGAGCCATACCGGGGTGAAGGCGTCATCTTTTATTTGTCCCCATATTAGTTTCAGCTTATTGGTTAATTTTTCTAGTAAGGCTGTTTCCCATGCTATTTGGTACCATTGGTCCATGCTTACTCCTGACAGGACTCTCCAGTGTCTGGTTATGATGTTTCTGGCTGCTGAGAGTAGGTGGGTTATGAGTTCTTTGTAATGTGTGGGCATTATTGTCTTGGAAGAGGCAGACCCTTTCTTCATACCCTGCTTGAAACTTAACTTCAATTCTGGGCGACAATACAGGATTTATTCAAGTTTCTGAGCCCTGTTGGCTGGCTGACTGTTTTTATTTAAAAAATTGTTTGTATTATTTGGAAGAAGTTGCTAATGAAAGAATTCTGTGTTTGCAAAAAGACTGGCATGTAGCTCAGTATAATGTGTGGCATAGTGCGTCCTAGCAGCGGTTGCACCATAAACTTAAATATGCTTACCCATTGAAGGCCCAGGGGTATTCTGTATGCTTTTATCGGCATAGAGTTGATACCTTTAGGGGTCATGCTAAAATAAAATTATTTATTGTCAACAGTGAATGTTTAATAATGTAATTTCTGGTACAGACCCAAACATTCAAGAAGAAATCTGCTGCCTTGTTCTCAGCAGATTTCTCCAGCTGCAGCTGAAGTACCATTGGTTCTGACAGTAATCTTTTAGTGCTAGTAATCACACACTCCACGCTAACAGTTTTTATAGTAATAGCCAATGCTTGAGAATCCAAAAGTAAGAATTCAACTGAAATAGTGTGAAATGAATTAGATGCTTTCAATTCTTTCATGTGAATAATTTCAGGCATTCATTCAGCAGTGAAGGAATGTCTCCTTAAGGGGTTTGAGGGTTTCTGTTTGTGTGTTTCTTTGTTTTGTAACTGACCCAGTATTTTCTTAGGAGAGTTCAAGTACATTTACCTATACAAGCACATGTGTATGCACGTGCTCGCATAAGAATTGGATAGGACTGTATCTAAAAATACTGTCATCTTATTTAATATTTAACCAGTTTTCTAAACATGCAGGCAGCCCTTTTCCCAATAGGATAGAAAATGAAACTGAACTGATTGTGGTGGCTACATTTTTAGTGTTTTTTTCTGTAATCCAAGTTTTAAAGAAAAGGCTTTGGTTACATTTATCTCAGTGCCTTAGATAAATCAGCAGCTTCTATAGTTCAGTTTTTTATGGTAAGTTGTTTTGGAAGTTGAATGGAATCCATTCCGGAAGTCCGTTCAACTTCCAAAACGTTCGGAAACCGAAACGTGGCTTCTGATTAGCCGCAGGAAGCTCCTGCAGCCAATCGGAGGTTGCGGAAGCCCTGCTGGACGTTCGACTTCCAAAGAACGTTTGCAAACCGGAACACTCACTTCTGGGTTTGCAGCGTTTGGGAGCCAAAACATCCAAGTACCAAGGCATTTGGGATCCAAGTTACGACTGTATAGCCGGGAAGGTGGCATACATAAAATGTGCTGTGCATCAGGGGAATAACAGAGTTCTGACAAGAGTGTTCAGACTTAAGGATTTGCTTCCCCACACAGTCATTTAGCAGGGGCAAAACTAAACTTTATTTCACCTGGGTCAAAGACCCAGTTTGGCACCCCATGCACATTTGCGTGTGTACACACACAGGTTGGGAGCCTCGATGGTGCTTCTCTGGAGGCTTCAGCTGGGGCAAAAAACCTGGCTAGACCCCCCTCCCCCAGTAGCTACGGCTCTGTCTTAAATTGGGTCCAATTAGTACACTTTCTTGTTCTCCATCAACTCCCATTTTCTCCTTGCGGCCTCTCATTTTGAGTTATAGCAGATCCATCCAATACCAGTGTGGTGTGTTCAGGTCCAATGCCATTGTGATAACAGCAAGAGGAGTGTTAAAATTTCTATAGAAACACCAAAGTTCAAAAAGCTTGTGTTCTGCTTCCCCCGCCCCCTCTACTCACACACATTCATCTTTGGATTCAAGCCATAGTGAGTTCAGGCTGCAGGAGAGGGGCTTTTTGCTGGTGGCACCCAGGCTTTGGAACACCCTCCTGAAGTAAGTAAGACTGGTGCTAACACAATCCTCATCCCAGGGAGACTATTGAACTCCTGAATCCCTGCGTTCAGGCTGTTTTGAACAACTGAGGGGGAACAAGATGAACCTTAATCCGGATAAGACAGAGGTCCTGTGGAAGGAAAAACATACACTTTTGTATGGAGGTTTGTAACTGATTCTAGAAGGGGTTGCATTTCATCTGAATGATCAAGTTCACATTATGTGAATACTGCTAGAATCCATGCTAAATGGGGATGATGAGATGGCAGCTGTGGCCAGTGGTGCTTTTTCCAGTTTTGGCTGGTTTGTTAGCTGAAACTCTACCTGGAGAGAATGAATGTTGTCTCAGTTATCTATGCACAAGTGAGTATCTAGGCTGGACAACTGCAATGTACATGAGGTGGCTTTTAAAAGTGGTTAAGAACTTTCATCTGGAACAAATAAAAGTTGGTTGGGGCTGGGTGGTTAAAGTGCTTTGCACCTACATTATACCAGCTGCACTGTCCCAATGTGTTTCTGAACCCAAATTAAAGTGCTGGTGATAATCTTAAAAGCCCTAATCATTTTGGGACTGGGTTACCTACAGGACTGTGCATGGGATGGAACCTCTGAATCTACCTTGTGGGCTCTGCTCAGGCCAGTTTCTTTCTTTTTACAGATACCTGAAGGAATTCCGCACAGAGCAGTGCCCACTCTTTGTGCAGCACAAGTGTACTCAGCATAGGCCCTATACATGCTTCCACTGGCACTTTGTCAACCAGCGTCGCCGCCGGTCTATCCGCCGTCGGGATGGCACCTTTAACTACAGTCCTGACATTTACTGCACCAAATACGATGAGACCACAGGGATCTGTCCAGAAGGAGATGAGTAAGTTACTCAAGGCTGCATCTAACTTGACCAGATGGAGGTTCCAGCCTGCACATACAGAGAGGAGAGAATTCAACAAACCGGCTTTTTAAAAATCATGCAGAAGAACCCATGAAGAAATGTGGAAACGCTGCAGTAGAAACCTGAACAAAAAATTAATTACGATTGCACCACACCTATATATCCCCCCCCCAAATGAAGGCTGTAATTCAAAGGTTTTTTTTGCTCTGGAATAATCCTAGAGAAATTAGTGAGGTTTATTTTAAAATTAATGGCCTGAGGATCGTTTCCTCATTTTATATCCTTATTTTACAAAGGATACAAATGGGAAAAAAGTGCTGGATTTGACAACCGTGAGGACTAAAAAAAATTTTTTGTTGGGCAGCATGTTTCAGCCTTTGAGTTTCTACGAGCTCTCTTTTCCCCCCTCCCCTGTAGGTGTCCATTCCTGCATAGAACTACTGGTGACACAGAACGTAGATATCACCTGCGCTACTACAAAACTGGAATCTGCATCCATGAGACTGACTCGAAAGGAAACTGCACCAAGAACGGTCTCCACTGTGCTTTTGCTCATGGGCCCCATGACCTCCGCTCTCCAGTTTATGATATCAGGTTAGTAGAGGATGAAGTTCCTTGTCTGCAGAAGTATGCTTGCTAAGCCAAAATGGAACAGATCAGAGTACAAAATGCTGCTGAATGTGTAGTGTTTAGCATCAGAAGTATGATGGTGTTCTGTTTTCTCTCTTCCTCCACCCCTGCCCCCCAACCCCGTACAAAAGAATATGTTATATACAGTCCTTTAAGGCCGTTTCCTGTGACTTTTTATGCATCACAAGGTGACTTGGGCAAGTATCTTGGTGCCAGGAGCCCCATTATTATGAATGGGTTTAATATAAGCCAGACTATTGCTAAGCCTCAACCATTGCCCTCACTAGACATAAGATAGTAAGGTGGCTAGGAAGAGGTTAAATCTGCCCCCCTCCGACTATACCCCTCCCCGAGCATATCTCCACCACCAGATGACTGTCAAAAATCACCTATCAGTTTAAAGAAAGGGATGGTATGACTTTAATTTCTTAGAACAAGATTTTTATAGACACAAGCAGCCTAAGTGTTTATAAGATTGGGTGAAACTGGACATTGGCAGCAAACACTGGTCTAGGAATTCTGGTCACCCCCATACATCTGTGAAACAGAGGGAGAGGACATGATTTGCAGGGAAGATGCTATGGTATGGGAATATGCTCTGAGAAAAAACCCTTTTTTTTCTATCCACGTTTCACCATAGTCTACAACCACTTTATCTGTTTTGTCCCACAATGTAGCAGATGCATATCTGAGTCCCATCACTAGAGAGGGAGTTGCAGTGGGAAAGTGGCAGTAGGGGAAGGATTAATTACCCTTCCCCTGCCTGCTGCTTCTTCCCTGCAGATCACACCCTCCCCCAGCTGATGTGTAGTTGTGTGTTACTAACTGGGGTTCCCAGCCCTGAGTCTGCAACCAAGTGTCTCTTTCAGCCCTTAGAGGTAAATATCATTTCATTAAGTATATGGGAGAGCATGTTTAAAGAGATGTTAACATTAGACCTAAGGTATTCTTTCCAATAGTTCTGTAAGATGAAAATACTTAAGCTTAGGAAATAGACATTGTATTTGATTGTTCTATTTATGTTATTGCTATCAAAAGGGAATATGTGAAGCATGCTAGGAGTTTACTTGGGTTTGTTTTGGGAGGTGGGGAGGATGAATTATGCTATATTAACTTGCTGGAGGCACACCAGTTGAGATTCAACCAGGATCTTATTTTACCTTCTTCGTGAAGCACCATGCCCCTGCGTGCAAATAAATGTGTGTGTTGTATAGGGGATTAATAGAACAACAATCAAAAATGGGGTGCTATATGTCTTGTGGGAGTTTTCTCCAAAATAGCAGGAGGACAGAGTGCTCATACAAATCCTGAATCTCTAAAAGTGGGCTTAGCAAAAAAGAAAGAAAGAATAAATGTATGGGAATTCCTGCATTGTGGCAACTCCTATCTGGTAGACACACATCTCTTTCTCTGAATCTTCTCTGCCTGCCTATTGTTCATTTAACTCTGTTCCCTAAGGGAGCTTCAGGCCATGGAAGCTTTGCAGAATGGTCAGACTACATCAGAGGGTGGCATAGAGGGTCAGTCTGCAGTTGCCGCTAGCCATGCTATGATAGAGAAAATACTCAGTGAAGAGCCAAGGTGGCAAGGTGAGTTCCTTAGGGTCTTACATAGGGCTGTCCATTGTTCTTGGACTGCCCGCTCCTCCTATCACAAGGTTCTTCATGTAGGAAGCAATATGCTTGTCACCGCGAATTAACCTACCACACCTGTCTTCACAGACACAACATATGTTTTGGGAAACTACAAAACAGAACAATGTAAGAAGCCCCCACGTCTCTGTCGCCAGGGTTATGCCTGCCCTTACTACCATAATAGCAAAGATAGAAGAAGGAGCCCCAGGAAACACAAATACAGGTACAGTGCCTCAAGATCTGGTGTTTTGGAAGGGACCAGTAGTTTTGAGTTTTCTTCAAACCTATTGAACCCATTTATGTGATTACTTCCTTTGTTAAGACACGGATTGTAGTAAAACAAATGGTTCTGTTTATTACAAGTGGGTCCCAATCAAATACTACTGTGTGTTCTAGGTTGCAGTTCTCAAGTTCAGGGGTGAGAACTGCAGGCCCATGCACCAAATGTGACCCTCCAGGCCTCTCTGTCCCAACCCTCAGGACTCTCCGTTACCCTTTCTCAGACACCCCTCAATGGCCCTGCTTTGCACCTTCCTCGAGTGCTTTTGCCTTGCTGGAATGTGCCCTAGAGCTGTGATAATGCCTCCTACTTGCATAGATTGAGAAATGCATGTAGGTGTATAGCCATCTCTGACTTTTGCATGGCTGGAATATAGCCTACTGCACAAAGGTAAGTCATATCTATTGAACTACCCACTTTTTGCTTCTGCCTACACAACTAGCATGGAAACCTCAGGAAGTTGCCTAGGAGGAAATGCAGCTGGAAAAGACTGGAAAAGGTTCTCCACCCCTGAAATAGTCCTGTTGAGAGCAATATATTCCTTTTGAAGTTAAGCTCTAAGGATTGGTTCAGATATTGTTTTTGAGAGGAATAAGGGCTGCTGGGTTGTGTGTATACTTCTGGCAACTGTTAATACTGAAAGTGATCCTAATTGTTATATTTAAGAAAATGTTTTGGGGCAGTTTCTTAACACTGGTTACTTGTTTTTATGCAACCTCTGAGTGTTCAGAATGGGTGGTGGTGAGAGCACCCTTAATTTTTGTAGCTGGGGTAAGCTATTTCGCTATTTCTCACTGTCTGTTCAAGCATCTAGATACTAAAAATGTGGGTTATAAATTAATATAATATAATATAATATAATATAATATAATATAATATAATATAAAATATGTAATATGGGTGATGAGAGCACTTTTTAATCTTCTAGCTTAGAAAGTTTTGCTCTTTTATTTTTCTCTGTTGTAATTTTCCTGTCTTATATTGTTTTGTTTGATTAATTTATCACCTTTTATCATGCTTCATTTTTTGTTGTATTAATATGCCATTCACCACTTTGAAGCAAGCTACTGTTGTTGTTAATAAAATTAGTAGTAGTAGTAGTACTTAAAGGTAGTACTTAATAATTGCTGAGATGATATAACTTCAAAAATTGGTGCTGGAATTCTACTGCTGTTCCTTCCTCCTTCCTTTTTCCTTATGTATCATGTCTATTAGACTCCGTATCTTTTAATCTCTGTGCAACCCCTAGAATTTGCTTTATAGCAACATAGTGCTAGCACAGTTTTCAGAGTGGGAATCTCTAGTTTTAAAGTCCTTCCTTGTGAAAATTGTGTTACACGTTGAGACCTAATACTTCAGATAGAAAGGCCATGTGAAAAGGTATCTCTCTGAGATCACAGGTTTCCATTAAACTCCCACACTTCATGTTCAAACTGTATTTCAAGCGTTGGTCAGTTTGTTACCTTGTCTCCTGCTGTTGTGTGCTTTCCTCTTCTGTGGGGGACGAAGAAGACTGTCCTCTTGAAACCCACCAGATTCTGTCCAAATTCAATGTGACCTGAAATCATATGTATTTAGCTCTGCATAATGAAGTAAAATCTTTCACTGCCTTGGGAAAAGCTATGTTGCAGGTAGCTAAGGTACTCAATATGCAGAAGCAAGTGGCAGGGATATCTGGAAGCAGTAGACTGGTCATCCCTGTTTGGGACAGTGAGATAAGTTTATTTGATGGTACCGAGTTGGAATTGGGTTACTTATTCTATACCATTGCTGCCTTCTTTATGCAGGTCATCCCCATGCCCCAGTGTGAAACATGGAGATGAGTGGGGAGATCCCAGTAAGTGTGACAATGGAGATGCATGCCAGTACTGTCACACCCGCACAGAACAACAATTTCATCCAGAGGTACAGTGAGCAACCCTTCCTGTTGGCTGCCTGGCTAGATAAATGGAGGGGCTCCAGGGTTTATATGTGCTGATAAACAGTAACACTTCTAATAAAAAGTACAATAAGAACACTGGAAGAGAAAGAATCCAAGGGGTCCTGAGGAGCTGAAATTGCTTGAGATCTTGGATTCTTCACCCATAAGTGCTCCTATTGCCATCTAGACATGCTGGGAAGAATGTTTCCTTGGACATTGAGAGTACAGCTGGCAGGGGCTGCAGGAACCAAGGTGAGGGGCCAAATGGGGCTTGATGGTTGGATGTAGGAGAGTGAGAAAATATGGAGTGGAAGCCTAGAAGACACAAGAGGCTGAGGGAGGTGCATGAGATCTAAGTAGTACCCTGAAGGGTTAGGCTGACTCCTTGTCTTGTTTTTCTGAATTTGAGACATAATTCGTCCAAAATGTGAAAAAAGAATTTTTACTGTCTTATAAGGTATTCAGAGCAAAGTCTGAACAGTGATGGGGAACTAAATGTCATGAAGGCTTTCAAAGTTGGAACAGAAAGTGTGATGAATTTGGGAACTGACACCTGTGCATACAAGGACAGCAGAGTTAGTCTTAGTGTACACAACCCTTATCATAAGAAGACCATGTGTTTTCTAACAACATTTGATGTTACTGTTGGGACATGGCTGCCCTGTCTATCAGCAGAATCCTTTCAAATTCTAGTTAAACATAGTTGAAGCAGTTCAACTATGGTTCCTTTCCTCTTACCCCAAAGACTGCTGTTCTGGCAGCATTGGGTGGCAGGCGCTTTGGGAGTGGTTTCCATGGATCCATATACACATGGAAACACTTCTCCTGAATGGATACTATACACTTCTTTTGCTCAAATGTTTTCATGTGGTCCAGTTCTGGATCCTTAGATAGAGCCAGTGTATGCACAGGACCATCGTTCAGTAAGTTCCAAGAGTCATTAAAGCTGCAGTCCTATACACACTTATATGGGAGTAAATCCACCCAAACTTTTGAGTAGATGTGCAAAATATTGTGATGAAGTTCTAATCAACTGTATTAATTATCAATGGTAATAATGCTAAAAGTAATTCTGTGAATGTCAAATATAATTTGGGATCACAGTTATATGTAAAGCATAACTGAGGCACATCAAACTCAGTTGCATTTCTTGGTATAGTTCTTTTTTTTTTTAAATCATTATAGATAACTATGTGTGCTCACTTGCATCACATTTTGTGCTTCCCCCCCCAGATCTACAAATCAACAAAATGTAATGACATGCAACAGTCTGGCAGCTGCCCCCGAGGACCCTTCTGTGCCTTTGCACATGTAGAACGTAGGTGGTCTTATCTTTATCTAGCAATAAAGTGTAAGCTGTGAGAGAAGTGTCGTCTTGGGTTCAAAGTGGGACTTCATTTGCTGGATCAAGCAAAATTCAAAACAAATTACCCCCCTCCCCTCAGCAAGTCATGGGAAAGAATTCAAAAATAAATATTCCAGTGGATTTTATTTTGTGTGTTGTATCTTTTACTTTGGAAAAGACGCTTTAGCCACCAGATGGTGTGCGCTCTAATTGCATTTCCTCAAAATTAAGTGACACCCAGTGGCCCCTCAAGGTATTGTACAGTTTTAAGTTTTGCTGTGGGCATTTTGGGCTGCTGGTTTGTAATTTGCCTGCCTGAGGCTGTGAACACACAATTTCTTTCTGCGGAGCAAAGGAAAAAACTCATCTGTTGTAGTATTTGACCTGATCCTTTCATGAAGGAGTTTTCTGCTTTTGAGATTTCTTTTTAAGAAGCCAGATCAATGTGGCACAGATCACTTGGTTGGAGTCTTAGAAATGATGGGCAAGAATTTTTGGACACTTGATCAAGACATATTTCATAGAGGGAGGAGCGGTGATAGGATTTTCCTCTTCAGCAAGGCACTGGTGAGTATGGATGGGGGGATCTGTGACTCCCCAGGTGCTGTTGGACTTCAACTCCCAGCCTGGTCAGTGGTTGTGAATGATGGGAGTTGTTATTCAACCACGTCTAGTGGGGCACAGATTCACCACCCCTGCTGTAGCTCAACACTGGCATTAAAAGTGAAATAAGCAGTGTCTTGCCCTAACCTGAAATATGTAAGAAGAAAGCTGAAATGGTTTTTGAACTACCCACCCTCTGCAAATCACTTTGGAGGAATGAAGGTGAAGCCACCTCCACAAATCCAGTCTGAATCGGTGAAGGTCCTCTCCATTCAACCCTAACCCTGACACTAACCCCACCCAGATCTTGTCTGCTGAGCTGAAGACTGGATCTACTTCATATTCTTTCCCTTCCAGGTGCCCCAGACATTTCAGGGTGGGCTTGCCACGCAGATTCAGAACAACTGTTAACAGCTCTTGTTTCTCCATACATAACATATTCTGCCATATGAATTGTCTAGTTTGCTCTATTGGGAACATGGGATCTTTCCGTACGTAAAAAAATCAATTCTAGTGTTCTGAAATCAAATCAGTATACTAAGGTCTTTCTGTCTCCATTCCAAAACAGAGGGATAACAACTGGGAAAGGGCTATTGCCTTTAGGCATCACATCATGGGCGTAGCCAGGATTTATTTCAGGGAGGCAGACTTTATGTTGCGGGGGGGGGGGGCAGAACCAAGTTATCTGCAACACAATTGTTTTTATTTATTTATTTACTTACTTTGGGTGGGACAGCTGCCCCCCCCCCGGCTCCCTGGCTACAGCCATGCCTCACACCTGGGCTTTCCAGAAGTATATGGTTGGACATGGTTGGAAATAGAATGCTGGACTGTGTAGACAGTTGGTCTGATCCAAGAGGGTTGTTGTTATAGTCTTACGTTCTTCGGGCTATGATTCTAAGCAAGCATACGAAAGAAAACATAATTGAAATTGTAAGCTTGCTTACCTAGTAAATATGCTTAGAATTGGAGTGTCAGTCATCACCGTCAAGGTATTCTTAGCCACCACTGAACATTAGAGATGGAAACCCTGATTCAGTAGGTCTTTTGAATGAATAGTTACATCTGTCATTGCTTTAAGAGTGTAATTTATAATTTTAGGAAAAGCTAAGACACTCAAGGCAACAAACCAAACATTTATCAACTTTGTCTTATGAAAACTTTCTGTTACTTCTGTGCTGGTATGAGGATTGCTACAAATAGATACGGATCTATGGAACCTCTGCACTTAGGAGAGCCATAAGATCCATTTTCATTTTTCTGCATACATTGTGTCATGTTTTTGTTTTGCATTTCTTACAGAACCTCCACTTAATGAAGAGTTACAATCAACATCCTCTGTTTCCAGTCCTACACAAACAGGCCCTGTAATGTATATGCCCTCGGCAGCAGGCGATTCTGTTCCCGTTAGCCCTTCTAGTCCACAAGCCCCAGACCTTAGCAATGTACGTAGAAATTTTGAAAGTTCTTCACTTTGTAGGTTTTTACTGTAGACTTCTCTAAATATGAATGCCTTCTAGAAGAAGAAGCTGCCCCCTCGGACTCAATTACATTGCGTTAAGGAAATGGTGCCTATATTTTCCCCATAAAATTTACTTCGAATTTGTGGGGGTTGGCAGAGCACTGGGATGCAAAACAGGTTTCCATCTGTGAGCTGAGATTTTGAAGGAACATAGTGGCATGGGTTTAAATCACAACTGCCACTTTCAAACTGGATTAGACAAGCTGAGCTGCTTTAAATTTACTTGGAAGTCATTTTCAAGCTGCCATATGGAGCAGCCCAAGGCTTTTCTGTGAAATTTAATACTGTTGTAATGCTCCCTGCTTAGAATTTGTCCCATTTGGGAAGTACTCTTTCTTCATCTGAAAATGACTGCTTCTAGAACACCTATTCAAGTCATTAAAATGTTTGCATGGTTTTGCTTTTCTCCTCTTGAATAAAGTGCTCCAAGCATAAAAGGGGAAGTTCAATCTCTTGTTGTGGGTGCTGAGCTCTCTTGTATAGGTCTCATCTGAATTGTGAAATATTCACCTTGTGAATAGAGGCAGCTGCTCCTAACTAAATGTTTGGGAATACAGCCTTGGAGCTTGTGTACTATGATATGTTTGAAGAATTTAACCTGGGGTAGTTGCCCTCTGTTTTCATGTTAAGCTAAAATTAAGCCCTTGGGAGAGTCTTGCATATTTCTAGTGAATCATATCAAGTCACTGTTTAGAAGTAGACATCCTGCTGTCTAGTGGCAAGCTCACACTCTCACCTTTTGGCGAGCAAATTGTAATGTCTCCTTCCAAGTCCACCTGCTTTTGTCATACTGAAGCACCCTTTGTCTGTTGTTACTTCAGCCTGCTCAGCTGTGTATGTAATCTGCAAGCCGAGTGAATGATGTTTTAATTATGCCTATTACGTATGACTGATTAAAGCTAAATAAATTGCTCATCCCACATATTCTGTGTTATGTCTTTGTCTTTGACTGTAGGTATGGAATAAACCAGGAACTCTGCCAACCAGCCCTACTTCTACTACAGTAAGTATCTACTCTAACTGGGGAGAGAGAGCATTACACAACCTGTGCTGGTTGAATGAAAATTGTCATTGTAAGAGGCTCCCAAGAGTCCCCTCTTCCTTAATTCAAGCCTCATCTGTTTTACATTTCGAGACAGTTGCTATGTATGCCACAGTCCTGTATGTTTGCAGATCAGTAGCTCCCAGCCAACATGGCTTGTTATACCTCCACTGTTGGGAGACAGTATGCTTCCGAATACCAGTTGCTGGGAATTGCAGATAGGCAGAATACTGTTGTGCTCATATCCTGCTTGCAGGCTTCCCATGGGCATCTGGTTGTCCACTGTGAGAGCAGGATGCTGTGCCAAATGGACCATTGACCTGATCCAGCAGGCTCTTCCAATGTCCTTACGGTCAGAGTATGGCGTTGGGCACATAATTTAGATTCCCTAAAAGTTTCTAGTCCTTATGGTTATGAATATCCATATAAACATCTCCTAGAAACTCTTAAGTACAGAATTCCTGACAAAGCACTCAGCCATTAAACATTTTGTCCTGAAGATACTCTCCTTTTCTTTTGTCCATGGTTCTTTAGCAAAGCAACCTTGAATGACTGCAGATGTAAAAAACAAAGCCGAGTGGCTTCTGATAATTTGGAAGTTCTCCGTCCCAGTTGTGCATAAATACTAAAGAACTCTCATTTTTCTCATTGCTGTGATGGGTCCAATAACCATAGTTATTTATGACAGGGAAGGATGGGAAGTCCCCAATAAGAGTGATGCAATCAAACATTTCAAAAAAAGTTTTTAGTTGCTTTCAATTCTGTACTTGTAAGCTGCCTTAAGCATTTTTCTACAGAAAGGTAGGGTGTAAATGTTTTAATAAATGAAAACATTAAGTTAATTAAAAATATTTATCAATTTAGGTCAAGGAAGAATGGAACATGTGGTTCATACGGGGCTGTAAATATGTAGGAAAACTGATACAAAGAATTTGGGTTATGGGAATAAGAGTAAGAAGGTGTGCTGAGTGAAAATATTCAGCACTATGATCACTATAAACAACTTCCCAACCACCTCTGTTTTCTAAAGCACAGACTGACGTCACATTTTTAATACTTTTTTTCTTTTAAACTTGAAGCATAGAATTGTAAGATTCTGAAGATGCAACAAGGTTTTGCACTAGAAATATGTATTCTGCTATGGGATTATGTTGGCTGTGCTGGTTTCTAAATGTCACTTGAGAGAGCATGAAGAACTTGTGAGCTGAATGAGAAGAATATGAGATTGTCTCTGGGGTCAAGATACGGTTGTGCATTTCTGAGATGCTGAAGCATGAAAACTTGTGATTTATGTTCTCAGTTGACCTAGCTGAATCTAACAACTTAGTTATCTGGAGGTTTTTCCATCGAAGGCCATCTGCAGTAGTGCAAGACAGAATGTTACAATCCTAGGAATCTGTAACTGCACACTGTATGAGTTCCTCTCATGTTGTGACCTGTGCTGTTTTTTCTTCCTTCTTCCATTAGATTCTCTGTAGGAATAGCAGTCTTGGAAGCCCATCTAATATATGTGGGTCTCCTCCTGGTGCCATTGGAAAACCCCATAGTTTGGAAAGCATTGGCTTCCCCACAGATTCAGTAACTGCAGCCAGCAGCTACAAGAAGGCACCAGGATTTGAGCGGGAAGACTTGGTTGGAGCAGAGTACCTAAAGAATTTCAAATGCCAGGTAGGTGGGGAATACAGGGAAAGGGGACCTAAGGGTTTCATATTGGCTTTGGAACCAACTGCCAAAACCACTGCAATATGTTGGTGAAACATCTTGGTACTTCCCTAAGCTACGAAATTGGCACTAGACAAGCGAGGCACAAGGGCTCCTGGTATTGTGATACATAATCAAGTAATCCAAAGAAAGAATCTGAAGCAAACTTTACATATTTTTTACATACCACAAAATCAGCCACTTGGAACTTTCTATTGGGCTAGTCTAGAGACACATTTCTTGAAACATTTTTTTCCAGGCAAGGACCCGAGTAAGAGTTCCTTGGCATAAAGAAAATTAACATCCTTGCTATCTGTGTTATTGCACTTATCACGGTATATTTTTAGCCTAAAGGGATTATTTTTCTTCCTGAAAAAATATCTGAAGAACTGTACATGCACACGAAAGCTTATACCCAGAACAAACTTAGTTGGTCTCTAAGGTGCTACTGGACTATTTTTTTATTTATTTCGACTGCGTCAGACCAACACGGCTACCTACCTGAATCCCTGAAAAAAGGCATTTAGAATATAACTGCAATGATACTTAAAATGGACATATCTGAATATTTTCATGAAGATATAAAATAAACTCATGCTTGCAGAGAAGCCACTGGGAATTTAACAGCAACAACCAATTTTATTACAGTCGCAGACCAGCATAACTGGGACTTTAACATTTATTCTGGAGTATTTATGGAGTAGGATTTTTCTTACCAACTTTTCCTTAAATGCCCATTTTTTTCTTTACCAGGCATAGACTAAGAAAACATTCCACACTTTCTTTTCATTGTTAATCTCACCACATGAGTACAGAAAGATCACAGTGGAGTACAAAGATTACAGGGCAATCATATGCATGTTTAAAACTTGGAAAGTTTATTTCATTTATTTCAATTGGATTTACATCCAGGTTATCAGTACCATATGTGCTGGGAATCCCCACTACCACCACCATTTATTGTCTAATACTTTTTTCCTTGTCTAATGGGCTCTGAACTTTCTGGGAGCAGCCAAATAGAGAAAGTTTTGTTAGAATCCCATAGCCCTCTCAAATGCTTGAAGTCAGCAATTTCACATTTGTGTACTCCCCCTCCACTCGTCTTTCTTTTTGTTCTGTTTACTGCAGCAGGCAAAGATTAAATCCCATTCCTTGGAACATAGAACCCAAGAACAGCCTCTGTTACAACCAAAACAGGTATGTTACCCCAAGTTGGCCCTAGACTATTCCTCTGTGTTTATGCCATCTCATCCATAGCTTCCAAGCCTACTTGTGGATGCTGGATGATGTATGGGTGGGTGGTGGTATTTTCCTAAGAGTTTTGTTTTTTTAAAATAGTCTCTAACAAATGTATATTCAGGTATGTGCAAATGCTGAGGCTGTGCATGTAGAGGAGCATCCAAATTAGAAATCTAAATATGAATTCAGCTGCAGAGATAATTAAAGAAAGGGTTTAGTACAGCTCATTGAACCTTATTCTGATAAAATTGCACACAATTATGATTATATGATGCCGCTGATAATGTATGAGATGTGTTCTAAAAGAATCAAAGTTGTCCTTCATAACTGTAGCATACATTTGTTTTGGCATTGCGTTGTATATGAAAACTACTGTGAACTGCCCTGAATGTATGTTGATATAGAAGTATGTGGTATAAATTATATATATATATAGAGAGAGAGAGAGAGAAAGAGAGAGAGTTCTATTTCCCAAGGGAAATGAGGAAGAGAGCCTGTTATGTGCTTTTCAAGGCTCAGATTCTACTCGTGAGTCTTGAAAAGTAGATAGAGCTGGAAGAGAAAGCAGGAAAGGGTGCCATTCTTTCAACTTCCTCCTTCAGAACTATTTACTTTTTTGGGAGGGGGGCAGCAAAAGTTACCACCCTCTCCGTCTCATGATGGAAGGGTAAGTAGGAGAGGAGGCTTTATGGGCACCAGGGAAAGTCCTCAAGAGTTCTGTTGTGCACATGAGCACCATGTTGACACCCCAGAGCTAGGGATTTGCTCATACACTTTTTAAATTGCATGCTGAGAATGAATTATTCAGTGTTTAAATATATGTTTCCCTCTTTCAGGATATATTGGGGATTCTTCCTGTTGGCAGCCCACTGACATCTAGCATCTCTTCTAGTATCACTTCTAGTTTGGCAGCAACACCGCCAAGTCCAGCAGGCACAAGCAGTGTCCCTGGCATGAATGCAAATGCCCTTCCATTCTACCCAACCAGTGACACAGTGGAGTCTGTGATAGGTAATACTGCCTATACTCATGGGGGCCAGCTCTGAAAGGGAATATAATCAGCCTGGGAAATAGGAGCATGTTGTAGATCTAGATACCTGGGGAGTTTTGCAGAATCCCATCTTTCTTTTAGAGGCGGCTAATATGACATGCACAGTCTTCCATGCATCATAATTTCAGCTCTGAATTATATAAAAATGTGTCAATATGGTGAATTGGATATTATGATTGCTCTGAATTTTTTGTGTAGTGAAATTGATGTCTTGTTTGCTATCCTTCATCTTACTCTATGCTTGCTAAAGTTACAGATCACAAATTTGGCCCCAAGTGCTACTGTATTGGGCCAGTCCAGGACTCTATTTAATTCATGTGACAGGTGTAATTTGTGGTTGAGCAACTGTTTTCATAAATATTACAAGGATGAAACTCTGATCTGTACACATCAAGCAGAAGTCCATAGCCAGTCTGTGCCTTAGGTGAAGATTTAAAAGGACCTTGTTTATACTTCCCTTCAAGGGTGTGGCATGTCACCGTGTTTTAATCTCCTGATTTCCCAAGGAGATTAATAGCACATATTGTGCAGAGCAGGCATTTCCCTTTTTATTTTCTCCTCAGGCACAACTTTATTTATTTATTATTTTTTATTATTTCTAAACGGAGGATATATAGTGTTGCTTCATGTTGGCCTCTCATTGTCCAGATATCTTATTATGATTGCTAATGGTTTACGTTCTATAACAGTGCTGTGCCGCCACCCTCCCAGGAGGAGCACCATTGCTGCTTACTGGGATGGTGCAGGGGCAGCATGGAGCAGGATCAGGGCTCGGATTGGCTCTGCCAGTTCACCCTTCCAACCCCAACCTCACTGCTACCCTGCCCATCCCAGAAGGCAACACTGATGTTGCTCCCAGAAGGGCAGCAGAGTGACCCTGCCCCAGCCACTTCTGGCTGGAATGATAAAAAACCAAAAGAGAATTCCTGGCTTTGAAATGAAAAGTTTGCAGTAGTGTGGTGGAGGACAGGAAGGGCAACTTCTTTAGCCCCAAACAGGCTCCTGTTACACATTTTAATAGGCATCCTGTGGGGAATTGCAGTCTTTTTTTGTGAAAGGCTCGAAAAGCAACCTTTTGGAAAAACGCCAAACCACAATACAGGCTTTGGAGGAAAAAGGGGCTGGGGAGCAACCATTTCTATACAGAAAACTGTGATCTATTTTATGGTCCACATTTCTGAAGTAACATGAATATCATGAATATAACACATGCCATACTTTTCTTTGAGAGACAACGTTAATGGGGCATATTTGCTGGACATAGTAAATTGGCTAGAAATGACACTTGGGAAGAACCTGTGGAGGCTTGCTTCATCTCATCCCAACTGGCAATGCCCATGCTATGTATCGCTGATCCATTGTTGGGACACTGCTGGCTATAGCCTGCTTCCTAGGGTATGCTAATCCATCCCCTTTCCCCGATGCCCCTCACCTGACTGCTGCACTCGACCCCCTTCTTTCCACTGCCATACCTGCACCTCATTCCTACTGCCCATCTCCTCCTCCACTGAATTGCAACCCAAGTCACTGCTCCACTGTGGAATTCCTAAAAGAGGGAAATTCCAATCACCATGCATCATGGATACCCAGGTTACTAGGTGACTGGGATGGGCACCCTTCATTCAAGCTGTCCTTGGATGTATTTCTTCCCAAAGTCAAGCTGTACAGCAGGTGTCACTGGATGATCTGTTTTGCATTGCTGTTTATTTCTGGTGTCAATCTGTGGGAAAGAACCTGATGCTAAAAGCTTTTAGGGCTCAAAAACAATAGAAAGTGATATGAAAAGCTGCCTTGTTTAGACAACTGTTGACTAATGGCAGTATTGTACAGTGGGGAGCAGGGCCCTATAGATCCTCCTGTCCAGAGCAGTGTCATCTCTGCATGTAGGCTCTTTGGGCTTCCCTATCCCTTGAAGTTGTTGGTCCTTTTTGTATTATATAATTGGTGCCTCTGTCTGGCAGAGTCTGCCTTGGATGACCTGGACCTGAACGAATTCGGAGTGGCTGCCCTGGAGAAGACATTTGACAGCAGCTCGGTGCCCCACACGAGTGGCATCATGATAGGTACATGAAAGCAACAGAGCTTTCTTTGATCTTCTGCCAAGCAGGGTTCGCCCCATCAGCTGGCTGAAGCAGCCTAACAAGCTCTCAAAACCAGTCCTAACATTATATGTTGGTTTGCAGCCAATGGGAGACCTTGGAGCAAAAGGGCTCTCATTGACTAGCAGATTGGAAATTTATTCCACTGGTTTCAGATGTCCCAGTTATGTTTATGAAATTGACATGGCTTATTTGACACACTAAACATGTTTATGAAATTATGACATGAACATTTCACGGAGGGGGGCGGGAAGTCATTTTAAAATAATGAGAAACAAATTGGATTGTTTTCACTGTTCTGCTGTCACAGGACCATGGCAAGACATTATCGCCACACATTGACAAACTACCGCATATGTATCTCATCATTTGTATGTGGTCATTTCAAACCAGCGTCCATTTTGTGTGTGTGTCTGGTTGTTCAGGTGAAAATAGTCCTTACAACCTTGGTCCCCTATTGTAAGAATCCCATAATGCATTTACACAGGTTGTTGTTTTTTTGTGAACTAAGCCACATGCAAATTGGTCGGTGCGTGACTCGCTATTTCCGCTCATGCTGTCTGAACTCTGTCTCTGAATGGCATAGCCATCAGCTTAAACCTGATCCTCCATGGTGCCAGATGTTGTATGTTGCAGACCATTGCAGAATGCTCCGCAATGGCCTTCCATCAATACACAATTCTATTTCACCACATCCTACCCTCAATATTGGTTCAGATTTGAGCAGTAGCACAAATCAGAATGATTTTCCACATACCCAAGTGATCAAGTCTGCTTTCACAAAAACCAAAGAGGTAGAATTCAGCATGAGACAATTCTGCACTGGTATTGTGCCTATGCTTATTCTGGCTAAAACAATTTGGAAGTGGGTGCTGTTTACGGTGCAGACATCACAATTCAAGATAGGAGTCAAAATGGGGTCCAAATAATGCTTTTCATGCAACGTAGACACAGTGTTGGTTCCCGTGAAGGTAACTGCCCTTTTAATGATGGTTGCAAAGACTGTGCTCCTCAGATTATCAGTAAACTGATTGAGGACTCTAGTTTTGTGGGCAGCACCTTGTATCACAGTCCTCCTGAGTCGACTTAGAATAACACGTTGGTTACTTCTATTGTAACTCTGTCTAGGTTAGAAGGAGGATGGAAAGTTCTATGAAATGTAAGAGTCCCTCCCCTGGCCATCCTAGAAGCACTCTAATTTCTGAATCTAATTTCTGAACAGGTGCTGCTGTGCATTTTCAAGCTTTATAAACATGAGGGGTAAAAAAACCTGAGTTTTCAAAGAATGAAACCTGAGATTCTTATTATTCTGACAACATTAGCAAATCCCATGCTACTGAGTTTGATTCCTCTGAGCTCCTCTCTTGTTCAAATTGGGAGGTGATTTCCCCCATTCTCTTTCCTGTAGATCTAGCAGAAATAATTATGGTGTTGAAATTTAATGATCTGATCTTCTCAGACATCTTTTTACTGAAGAGTATAGTTTTTTACAGGTGTATTAAAAATGAAGGTTGTAATTTGCCCCATTGAATTTGTGGCTTCTCCCTTGACTTTGAATATTGAGAAACGGCCCCATTTGCTGTTGCTTAAGTGATATTAAGAACATAACTTTCATCCCTAATATTGGGGTGGGGGAGGGGTTTGAACTTACAGAAATATTTTTGGCAGGATATGTAATGTGATGGGGAAATATATTTTTAACTAGTACAATAGCCCTTGGAAATGTAGTTGCTTAATCCATGTGATATGATGGACACATGTTTTTTTGTTCCTGTGAAAAGAGTCTTAAAGATGCCCATTATCACCATTGCTGGCCACTTCTTTGTTTTAGAGAAATGCAGCCTCTTGCACTAATAAACAGTGGAGATAGTGCAAAAGCAATTTAGTTTAAACATGCATAATATGAATTAGTGTATTGTCATTGTGGAGAGACAGATGAAAAAAGCTGTCTAAATGTCTCTCTTGACAGTCCCTTAAACTCTTAAATGACCCCCTTGTATGCTGGAGTACAGCTGACACTGTCCATATGTCCTATTTTGCATAGTTAACACCCAAGAAAGTTGCTACTGTACCTTCCTCGGCCAGAGGAACAGTTCTCCTAATGCTCTTTCTGAAGGTAAAGAGGGATGGAAAGTGGAGAAAACCCCCGGACTCCCCCGTCCTTTACTGGTGCAGAGAGTGAAGCAAACACCTGCTGTTCAAATTCCTGTGCTGTGCTTCCACTCATAACTCATGGCTTCTACATTCCCATCCTTTCTGTGTGTTCTTTGTCCAGGTGGGAGTTTGCTGCAAAGTTCTGCTCCTGTAAATATCCCTGGGTCCCTTGGAAGTTCTGCCTCCTTTCACTCTGCCTCTCCTTCTCCACCGGTCAGCTTATCATCGCATTTCCTCCATCAGCCCCAGGGACACTTAAGCCAATCAGAAAACACATTCCTGGGGACATCAGCTTCTCATGGATCATTAGGTAAATGCCCAGTGCGTATGTGAGAGTGTGCATGTGAACATGTACATACCTGTCTATACCATGTAAGTATTTTCCTTTTATCTTAGCTTTCATTTGAATGTCCTCATTTTGTGTTGCCACCTAACATATCTTGTGCCCAATGCCTATCAGATGAGGAAGAATTCACTAAGCCTAAGGACATCCCAGTAAGAATTTCCCGCACAAAATAACCAAACAATGGATGAGTTAAAATAGTCTGGGATATCCATACAACAAAGAGCAAATGTAGCAAAACACAGTAGGAAAAGTTAAGCAAATTCCAAATTGTAAGGATGACCCAAGAGTTAAATTCACAGAAGGTAGACTTTCTGCAGCTAAGAAAAAGAGGCAGATGGTCTCAACAGTAGCTCAGTAGATGGATGAGCATCTATTAACCACAGCAGTAGCATCCCATCAACAGAGTTGCTGCTGTTTACCAGGAGAGGGAAGGGTAGAGGTGAAGTGGTGAAGTCAGGGCTGTGTGAACACACCAGCAGGAGCACTGGTTTGGCCCAACCAGTTTGTCTGTACAAACCTTACTACCACCTCGCTTCTCCTGGCAAACAGCAGTGATTCTGCTGCTCAGAGGCTGCTGTGGCTCCATCCCACTGGGCAAGACACTCCTGCGTTACAGAGTATCAGCAATCATAGAAAAAGGTTCAAATATGTGATACCATTCGCAGTTAGCTTCTGATGCACTTGGAATAGTTGACTTTTTCAGGTTTACACCTGTTAGTCATACCTGGTCAGTTATAGCTAACAGACATGAGCTCTGAAAATCAGATACTTGCAAGCCTATCAGAAGCTAAATATTTTATCTCTTCCTAAACAGTTTCCAAAAGACTCCTGGGGTTGTATCCAAAACATTTTCACTTGTACAATGGGACTTCTCCCCACCCCCTTTGTTCCCTAAATCTGTTCTAGGGGTTTCCTCAACCCTCCAGAGTAGATTTAGGGAGCAGAGAGACAGGGGACGTCTCATTGTGTAAGCAGAAATCCTTGCACTGATTGAATGTGTTGGTTGGATGTCAGTCACCCTTGACATTCAAAGTATAGAAAGGGCTCAGTGTTCCATGTGTAACAGACCTAACTTGAATGATGCTCCTTTAAATCATGAAAGCTGTGCAGTGATGGGAGTACCTTTGAGTTTGCTCAGAGTTCCTTCCATTACCATTACACAGCCCCACAACTGGATCTCTCACTGCAAAGATTAATCAGACTGGGTTCCAGGAATACTTTCCATTTTCAAGACAATCCACCCCGTACTGTCTGTTTAAAGGAACATTTGGCCCGCTTTAGAACCAGGGGTGGTGTGTTCCATTTCACCGTTTGAGGTGAAATGGGAAGTATCTCTTTGCCCTGCTGCTGCTCTGACCACTACCACCTTTGGCAGAAAAGTGGCACCACCGTTGGCGCTGATTTGGGGCAAGATCATGCCCCTTTCAGTGTTGATTGCACAGAGGCAACAGGGCAGACAGGGCACTCGTGGGCATGCCACCTAGGGGGACTTCTGCCACCTGAAGCAGCAGCCTCACCTTGACTGGTTGAGCTCGGTTGAGGACAATTACATCAATTTTTGCCATGGTAATAGGAAGGCAAGAGGAGAAGCATTCCTTTATTGTTACTTAGAATCTTCCTGGGCTGGATTCTGGCATCAAAATCAGGTTCAAAGGTTAAGCATTGGCTCCAGTTAAGAAGACATGATTATACAAATGAATCTTTACAGCCTGGGGGGTAGCTATAGTATCTACAAATGGAAGCACCTCAGAAAATTCAACACTTGGCATTTGCTGAATGTCCTATGGACAGTACAGTATAGAAGTGTGCCTGTCTCTGGTAAAGAGGCTTAAAGTCTAGGCAGGACACACAGGAGAGAATAAGGTAAATGACAAAGCAGTGTGCAGGAAGTATGTGGGAAGAATTAAGAACTAGGTACTTGTTTTTATGTGTTTAATCACGTCTTGTCTATCATCTGTATAACCACCCGCTTGGTGCATTATATTGCAAGTGGTAAATGTGTACATGTTTGATTTTATTTACCCTGCCCTTCAACCACTATCAAGAGTAGTTTACAAAGAATTAAAATTATACTAATTTTACAATAAGCATCTTGTGCATGTGTAGACTCAATTCAGATCGTGGCCTAATTGTAAGCCAAACCACGGGCATCTGCATTATTGACGCTCATTAGGCTGGCTATCAGTTGAAAATGTGTTTTCAATAAGTAGTTTTGCTATATATTTTTTACTCCTGTATTAAAATGTATTCCTGCATAAAAATAGCATGCATACATAGAAAACCATAGCAAGCCAGAGTCTTTAAATAAAGCAAAACATATGGCATTTTAAGAAGCAGAGTTAGCTTTTATAAGTGATAGAGTATTTTTATTGTTTATATCATCTTCTGCAGTAGCATGTGCCCTTGACCTGGTTCCTCTGCTGTGACCTAATTTATAACACAGCTATGACTGGAATCAGGATGAGCTCACACTAGCCATGCTGCTTAATAAATCAGTGTGGTGAGCAGTGCCTTAGTTCCACAGGAAAAACTAAACTGTGATGGGTAATTCAGTGTGAAGAAGAAAGCTTTAATAAAAACACCTAGAATAGTATTGCAGATATTTTTCTACTGCACCTTATTCTACCGGAGCATATTTTTGTAGGAAATACACTTTATTTTATTTGTTTAACAAAATTTACATGCCATTTGATTGCAGTAAGCCCTCTAAGTGGTTTACAAGAATACATAATTTGTTATGACAGAATAAGAGCAGCAGTAGTGGTGTGTCGGGTGGGGTGGAGCTGCAAGGGCACACTTCTGGCACCAGTGTTGCTGCCTGCGAGGGGCTGGGATAGGTTGAGGCTGTGCAAGCACACCAGCAGGAGCATTTGACTGGCTCTGCCAGTGCTGCCACGCAGGCTGACTTCAGCCCTATCCAAAAGGAGCAGCTCCACAGCTCCACCCCATCACATGGAGCACTACTGGAGAGCACTCTCTGTTGCTCCACAGACTCTGTGGATCTATTTGCAACCTACCCTTTGTATGTGTGAGCTCTGGCAGAAAACAGCAGCGGAAGAAACTGTATCCAATTTATTCCCACCTGGTTTGGGATGGCAAGCCATTTTGCATTATTTGGAGCAGAAAAAGCAGTTTTGCCTTCAGGTGTAGACTCAGCTGGGAAACTCAGCCAATCCCTGCCCCTGGTGTTATACAGGTGTTTTTGCAAGCACATGTTCATTGCACAGTACATTTTTAAGCACTCTCATAAAAATGTAAGCTGTGCAGTGAGCTTTATTTCCCTTAGTATTAAACACTGCCTTATTCTAAAAAATAAATAAAACAAAATCTGAGGGCCAGTTGTTCTGATGTGAAGTGAGCTGGTTCCTCAGATGAACTTCTGAGTAAGATCAGCAAAGGCACAGATTTGGACACTAAAAATGGCTTAGTGCTGGTTTGCACTGAAGAACTTCATGTGGTTAATAGATCTTAAGTATTGCAATTGTAGATTCTTATACAAAAGTATTCAAATCACATATGGGTTTGGTTTGTTAAAACGGTTCTAATTCTGATCAAAACAAAATGGTGTAATATTAGAGACAAATCTGAGTGCCTTTCAAAAGTAGAAGTGTGAATTGCAACAACGTTTGGGATAAGATCTAATTAGATTGATTAATGAAGTTACAAGATTAATGGCTAAGGGCTTTTTAAAAACAATCCACACACAGGTTTTGCTGTTTAACCAGGCCTCTGCTTATACTGGCAGTCGCCAGCATATCTGTTTTAGTTGTGCTGTGGCCAATGTCTCACGTGGAGATCTTCCCTGTGTGGTGCATCTAAGCCTGTATCTCTCTGCACAGCAGTTATAGGTTAGATGCAGTACAAAGTGCTCAGGAGCACTCTTGGAACCAGCATGCCATGTGTCATATTTTTTAAATGTAGAGAATATTTACCGTGTTGCCATTTCTTCTGTGTAAGCCGGAGTGACAAACAGGTACTGCAGGTACATGAATGTCCCTCCCTAGAATCCCCAAATGAATCAGTGCCCTGTGAAATATTGAACCATTTCATTCCCTTTCCAAAACAGTGCCGGGCAAGGAAAGGGGTAGTCCAGGGATATATGTGACGTAACATTTCCCCCCTTCCTGTCTGCATGAAACAGGTTTAAACGGGATGAACAGCAGCATATGGGAGCACTTTGCTTCTGGAAGTTTTTCACCCAGTACCTCGCCTGCATTTCTGTCGGGTCCAGGTGCTGCTGAGCTGGCCAGGCTGCGGCAGGAATTGGATGAAGCTAACAGCACAATAAAGCAGTGGGAAGAATCTTGGAAACAAGCCAAACAGGTAGCGTCTGCTGGGAGGGGTGAGTGAGAGTGGTTTGCCAGGATACTAATGGGCAAAAGCATCCACCTAACAGCTGAATAAATAGTTTGAGGGTCCAAAAATAATATACAAAGTCAGATTTGGTGTGTGTTATACTGTAACATAGTTCCTTCACAGCAGACACGGGGGTTTTGTTTGTTTTTCTTTTTTAGCTCTTATCAATGGAGAAAGAAACCAATTGATACCTTAGATATGCTGAGGAGTAGGTTGCAAATTGTAATAGGATTTGAAAATGTTCATGCCAAGGTTGCTAGTGTTCCTCTAGGAGTATTGGCTTTTTTCCAGTTGTATCTGAGCACACCTTTCCAATTGTCCCAAGCTTTTTGATTTATGTATCCCCTGACCTCTTCTTTTTGTAGTAATGCTCTAATTATTTTGAGGTTAGTAGCTGTGCACTGAAAGAATGGTAAGCCCCTCCTTCTGCATTCAAGATGCTTTGTAAATGTTCTCCCTCTGGGGATGTACGTTTCCACCCTGCTCTGGCCAGGTTGGCTAACAAGACTAGGGTGGGTGTGAATATACGCTTTTTGCTAAATTGCTTTTTGCATTTAGTAAATTGTTCCCTGAGCTGGTGTTAGGCGCTGGAGTCAGGCATAGGTCAGCAATAAAACGATAAAGCACCCGATGCCAGTGAAGTTAATTCTTTATTCAAAGAAACAAAACAGCTCAGTCCTAGTGATCACAGCAACCCTTCCCAGTAGGTCTTGCCCTAATGAGGCAGTTGTGAGGAGTGAAGGTCCCTGCCTTCCCTCTGCTCTCTAAGGCTCCTCCTCCGGTTCCTTCCCCAGCAGGCTAAGGCTCTTCCACCTTGTATCTCATTGCTCTGCGCTCTTCATTTCTCTGTGTGGTCTGGGAGACCATCAGGGATGGGAGCTGGTTGCAGTAGGAGAGGAAGACTCCCTGGCTTCTGCAGCCTGCCCCTACTCTGCCTCTTGACCCCACTCTGCTTCTGCCTCTGCTTCTGGAGTGCTCTCTGCCACAGCCTATTCCTGCTCACTAAACCCTGTGGCCTCTTCAGCTTCCAACACCTCTTCCTCCTCCCAGTTTGCTCCTGCTTCTCCCTCTGACCATACATTGTTGTCCCACCACCAATCCCCTGGCTGTGAGCTTTCTTGCCCTGGGGGTTCCTTTGGGGGTTTCCCAGCTGGTGCCACCCACCGCTCTTCAGTATCCAGCCAGTCCATAACAGCTGGGCAGGTAGGATGCTCCACTTTAAGGCACTTTGTTTTTTTCCCCTGTTCTCATGTCAAAGCCATGTAGCTAAAATAACCTATAGAGGAGTTATGGTAAAATGTGGATGCCTGGGCTAGAAAACCTTTGTGTCACTTCTGTGTGTGCGGATTGAAAGGATCTCATTAGCTCAGGGGTGTGTTCCCAAAAATCTGTCTGGGCAATTATTGTGCCGCAAGGAAAGAATGGAAAGAACAGCCCAGAGCTGGAGAAGGCTGCCTTTCAGGCTTCGGGGGAACAATTTACTAAAATAATCTATATAAGTACACAACTACTACTACTTTATTTTAACTGCTTTATTATGCTTACAGTAATAAAATACCAATTCCTCCCCCATCACCACCAAAATAGATACATGGTGTCTTCTTGCCATGTGAATATATTTTTGAGAAGATAAACACTCTAGGATCCAATGTGTGTGCACACCTTTTGCCAGTACTGTGCCCACAATGTTTGCTTGGGAAATTTGCCATATTTTGTCTCACACTGATTTCAGGAGTTTGTATAGATACAAGAAATCTGCTCCATATACAAAGCCTTTAAATAGAACGCTGGGGAAACTATTCAAGCTGTGGAGTGAAGCCAAGTGAGGAGATGAGAGAATTCACTTCACATCCTCCTCTCCCACCCCACCCCCACACTGTTTCCCAAATTACAAATGACTTTTCCTTTGGGATACACAGGCCTGTGATGCTTGGAAAAAGGAAGCTGAGGAAGCTAATGATCGTGCCAACACGGCAACCATAGAATGTGAGCTCGCCCGGGAGCAGAGGGAGGCCTTGGAGCTGCAAGTGAAGAAACTCCAGGAGGAAGTGGAGAGGATCCACACTGGCCAGGACCCCCAGTTCCTGCGTTCCGTCTCTGATGTAGAGACCCTCTCCCTCTCCACACTCTATAATCTCCAAAAACAGCTGCGTGCCAACCTGGAAAGAGTTGATAAGGTAGGTCTGAGTGAGAAGTCTTGTCCCACAATTAACTTAGCTTTCTTTTTGAATCCTTAATAAAAGCAGCAACTGTGAAGTTTGCATTTTTAATCCATGGTACATTTTGAACCCCATAGACTTCTCCCATTCTTTCTTGGATGAGGGGGGGGGGCGTTTTATACTAGAATGCTCTCAGCTAGCAGGCAAGGCTTATAACATGGTAATAGGAAAGGGCATTTCCCTCTGGATCAGAGTATGGTATGTCTGGTACCTGAAAGCAAATCCCACATTGGGCTCCCATGTAATGACTTGGGCCTGTAGAATGTGCTGAAATGGCACACACAGACTCCCCATGTTTCCGGGTGGTTGAAGGAAGATGGAAAGGGATTTTATTTGGTGGTACCTAACTTGACACTGCCTTAAAAACATTTACGGTCCCATAGCATTGATCTTGTGGGGGAGGGGGGAGAGTCAAAATGTCATCTTGTTTCCCCCACAAAACCTATACTGCACAAGAGCTGCATATACACATTTCCGTGTGAGATGGGGGTGGGGTGGGTGGGGTTGAATTTGCGGGAATGAACACAGACAATTTGGTGGGGGGGGGTCCTTTTGCCCACACATTCCATAGAGCTGCTTTCTAGGCAAGAGGAGTAACAGCTGTATCCTATGCATCTTGGGTCCTGGCTGCAGCCTAAGCCACTTCCTTCCTTCAGTGACTTAACAGAGCCAGCAGGCTGGAGGAGTCACTGCCAGGAGTTCGATATATGCCAAGTTCACGAGGCACGGCTGCCATCTATGTCATTTTGCATGCTGTCTGCCCAAAGGAACTTTCAGAACAGGTGACGGGAAGAGGCGAGAGGGATGTGGGGAGGTAAGCCAGGTCAGGCATAGGAACAGGGAGGCGGCTGCAGAGAGAGAGGCAAAGGACTCCGCCTCTTTTGTACTCCAGTTTCTTCCACCGCCCTCCTGAAAATGTCTGTGGGTTCTCCCTTGTCTACTCCTTGTGAATATCTCTGACCTTTTAATGGCTGCCTCCTGAGTGTACCAGGGCTCTGTTTTGTTTTGCTGACAACCCCTTTGGTTTTGCCTCCCATTTCTTTCTTTCCAGGCAGTGTTTCAGATGCAGTCGGTGAAATGCCTCAAGTGCCAGGAAGAGAACCGGGTGGTACTCCCGTGCCAACACACTGTGCTGTGTGAAACGTGTGCTGAGGAGGGCGAATGCCCCATCTGCCATCCCAACAGGCCACACACTCTCCAGTCGTGACCCTACTAGGACATTTGGTTTAGCATATCACACATAGAACTTTTTAACTTTATATATATATATATATAAATATAATATGAATATATATATATGAATATATATATATATATATATACATAAAAACAAAAATTAGTTGCAGAGCACTTTTTAATACTTTGCATCTCCCATTTAAAGGTTCCCCCACCCACCCAGTCCTGCTAAGTCTAACTGCTTAGGGACTTTTATGGCTGTTTTTATGTAGATCAAAGGGCAGTTTGCAGAGTTTGTTTCCTCTCTTTCCCCTCCCCCTTTCCTATTTAGGATGTAACCCTTTTTTAGTCTTTTCTGAATAAAGATTTAGAGGGAAGGGGAAGAGGGGCTTGCAAGTGCTTTCCAGGGTGAGGACTGGATCTGTGGGGAGAAGAGACACGGAAATCAAATTTCTGATCATGTCTTTGTCCTCCTTCTCTTGGCTCTTACTTCATCATCATTTTCATCTTTTTAAAGCAGCTGACATGCTCTTAGCCTAACAACAAGAGAATCCCCTTTGCAGTTCTTCCCCGTTGAGAGCTTCAGGCATTCAGAACTCTTGTTGGGTGAGGATCTTTGGATATCTGTTTGAAAAACAAGCATTCGCTTTTTAAAAGTCTTTTTACACACTTGTAGGTTTCTACCAAAGCAACAAAAGGAGCAAAATTTCAAACAAACCGGTGATGGCAGGCCAGTAGTCACAATAGTTTTACTCAAAAGCATTACTTATCAGTGGAACTTCGTAAAGAGGAAAAGTCAGAGTTGGTGGTCTGTATTCTCTTGGCAATTAGGATGTGCTTCAGAGCTGTGGGTAATGCAAATGGAAGGCATTCTAGGTGGCAGGTAGAGGTGGAAGTGTGAAATGATGAAGACCTGCTTTGGAAAAGCCTGTGTCTTTTCTGGTTGCTTGCTGGAGGTTGGGGCGGGGGTATTCTTCCTAGGCTTTGTTTTCATTGATAATTAAATGGAGGTAGGTGGAACCTTTTAAACTTTTTTAGTCTGCCTAATACAGGCCTGCATAACTTGTGACCCACCAGTTAGGTAGGGTAGCCCTTTGGGACTAAATCAGTTTCCTGTTTTTGTCTGCCTGCCTGGGACTGCAGAAATGGGATATTGGTCAAGTATCTGGCTAGAGGGTACAATGTTCAGTTGGTCTACATTTGGTCAGCTGATGCCATGTTACACACCCCAAACCTAATACTTGGTACTTCCTGATGGGTAGAAACAATATGTCTATTCCCCTGCTGTTCCCATACCACGAATGGTACTGTTACTAGCGTCGCGGTGTAACATATCCACCCTATAGTTCAGACAAGGGTTGGTTTTTTGCTTTGAGTGTTAAGAAAAAATCATTCAGGTTTTTTAACAGAACAAGCTCATCTGTTTGCCCTGGACAGCACTTTGTGTTGCTAGCATACAGTAAGATGTGGTGCACCACCATGAACTTGGGGAATGTAGAATGTGATAGAGTAGCGGGGGACATTTTCAGAAGTTAACACTGTGTGTTTCTATCTTGCTGCCAAAAATTTGGAGTTGCATACTGAATTGAAACATGGATTTCCTTCAGATGTAATTTCTGCAAAGTAATAGCGGAGATATTGTGAGGAAGAAATAATTTTAAATTCACAGCCATGGGACAAACACAGAATTTTGCAAATGTTCAGGGACCCCAATATGAAAATGTTTCCAGTGGCAAGAAATAGATTCACAAAATGCAGAACTGGGAGCAGGCAAACAGAGAATCCAAGATATTGGAATATCCTCTCTTGAAAGATTAGCTAGCTGCTTAGGTGTCAAGTGGAGTTACGTTCCTAATCCGCTTCACATTCTTCTGATTTATAGTGAATGCCACGAGGCCGTACTTAAAGCGCTGTTCGTAGGCAAGAAAAGATGGGGTTGCCCAGAGTCCACAGTGTTTCACTTCTCAAATACATTCCTTTTCCTTCTGACTAGGGAAACCTTCTTACTCTTCTATCTTACTCCTCACTAGTTTAGGTTTCCGGTGAAGCTTGCCTGTCTTCTTTGCAGGAGGATATCGTTGGTTGTGATCCCTGTTTAGCTATAGACGATCTGGGGACACCCAAGGCTTTCTATAGTCTTAGGCTGCGTCTGGGATCAGTTGTGTTTGGTCCATTTGAATTGTGTGCAGTCCAATCTTTGTAGCCCAGAGGCTTGGGACTGGTCCCCAACAGATGGGAACATTCATCAGGCATGTATGTGATACACTGTTTGCACAGCCCAGAGAGTAATTCTGGAGTTGGTGGGGGCCTGATCCTCCTGCCCTTCTGCTTTGGCATCAAAAGCACCAAGCCGAAAATGAGAGACGCTCCCATGCAGACGTGCCCTTTCTACTGCTCTGCTCATTCTTACGAAAGATAATCTAGTTGTTCCTTTGGGTTAGCATCTCTGTTAACTCTGGGTCACCGTAGTGTAGCTGCAAATGCCCTTATTTGTCTGGGTACCTGCAGTAGACAACTTCCATGAAGATGGAGAACATTCTCCCAAAACGACCATAAAGCCTGAGTCTATAAATGCATTCCTCCTTAATATTGGGTGTGCCCTTGCTAGAGAACTACTTAGACCAGAACCATTTGTCATGGACAGCATTGACTACTATTTATATTGCCCATCTCTTACTGGGCACAGTGCATCTAGCCTTGAGGGATACATTTCATAGGTTAGGCTTTTTATACAAATAGAAATCTTTTTGGGTCCCAAGCAACCATCAGCTGGATTATCGGAGCAATCATTAATTTATTTCTTGTGCTTTTGTAGGCCAGAATGAATAAGGTTTCCAAGCTCTGAGCAGAACTTAACTACACCTATTAAAAAAGAA
Organism: Podarcis filfolensis; assembly: GCF_964270895.1. Taxonomy (NCBI): domain Eukaryota; kingdom Metazoa; phylum Chordata; class Lepidosauria; order Squamata; family Lacertidae; genus Podarcis; species Podarcis filfolensis. The sequence continues at coordinate 89,637,475 of NC_139605.1, read as the reverse complement.
ACTTACAGTGCAATCCTAAGCATGTTTACTCAGAAGTAAGCACCATTGAATGCAATGGGGTTTCCCCTAGTAAATGTGTTTAGGATTGCAGCCTCCACTAATAATTTCCATTGAGATTAAATTTGCACTCTTCCCAGAGTGCTTTACAAATGGTGTTAACTCACTGATTATGTGTTAACCTTTGATTATGTGTGGTAGGCTTCCAGGAATATATATTGGGGCCTAAATCCAACTGACTTTCATTGAAATTTGTGGTTTGGAATATTTTTTGTGTTAAGCTTGTATCCAGTAAATGTGTCGTCCTGCAGTTCCCGAGTGGTAGAACTCCCACTGCAGTTTGTTTTGACTTGTTCAGACATTGCAACAGCCTGTAGGCAACAAAAAGCAACGGTCCAGTCCAGAAGGACTCTAATCTGTCATTTTGAACTGGGGAGTTTGTTTAACATGTAAAAGTGTAATATTTAGATTTATAATCTCACTCCCTTGCTCACCAGTCTCTGCGTCATTTGCAGTAGTTGACCCACCTTTCCCCAACCTGGAAAAGCACTGGAAACTCTTAAGTTATCATTCTTTTTCATAAGGGTAATCCAGCTACTCACTGTCAGGTTTTTCCTCTGGAGTATTTTCATATTTAATGCAAGTACATCATTAGATTTGCTTCCACAATTCCACCCTCCCATATTTGGGGGGCTAATATGCATTCCCAGATGATCTCAAAGTGCAGCTCTGTTTAGGATTTTTTTTTTTTAAATTAACTTTTATGTTTGGTAAAACTGCTTTTTTTCAATGTGTATATTGTACTAGTATCTGTTGTGTTTTTTTAAAAGAACACCTAATTGGCTTCTTTCTTTTCTTTTTTGTATGGAGAGACGCTGCTGGCTGACTCTTGTGGTTGTGTTCGTTTTTGGTTGTAGCCTTTGAATGTCTGTGCCATGGGGCTTACCTGGTCTCCAAGGCCAGCAAACATGCCTCAGTCTTAAGGAAAGCTTGTTTGTTTAAAATATGTGAACATTTTTAAAACATACACACACAAATTTAAATTATGGGGGAGTAATAATACTCTGCTGGAAATAAAATGTACTAAACTATTTTGGTAACTAACTTAAAGATCATAGGAAATAAACTCTTTGAATCGGGTCTACAGTGTTTATACAGAATTGCAGCCATTTTCAGGCTCTTTGGTGGTAACTGGTTTGTAACACTTAGTTTTGTAAACATTGTGTTTTATTGCTTCCTCTGCCTTTCTATGTGATTGTCCATAGTGAGACGATGATTTTGTGGGGGGCGATTTGTTTAGTCCTGAATTGCCACAGCTTTGTGTAACTCCAACAGAATCCTACAGAGGGTGTTAGATGTGTCACTGGTCTCCTCAAGCGTAACTTAGAGGTAGTTTCTTTGTCCTGTTTTTAAGGCCTGGCAACTCTATAGAATCTTGCTGGTTATCAGATTCCTCTTTCCCACTCCCCACAACACCCCCTAGGCAAATTGCTTTGCTGGTGCGATGCAGGGGAGAAATTATACCAGAGGCAAAAGCCTGTTTACATTTAGTGCCACAGCCCAATCTGTCTGTTTTATTGTGAAGGACCAAAGAATCCAAAATGGGATTTAAAAAATAAATAAATCTCCCAACCCCACAAATTCTGGACTGCTCCCCGTCCAATTATGCTTTTTCCTCTACCTCGTCTCTGTCAGTATAATGCATAGGCACGAGGAATAGCAGCAGGCTGGTTTTATCCACACCTGGGAATCGTAGAAGCCCACGCTTCTCTATCCCATTCTTTAGCTCTTTTAAGACGCACTTTTTTTAGAAAAAAGAAAGCCTAGATTTCTATGAATTTTGATATTGAAATGAAATACCTGAAATATGAATGCGTTTGTTAGGTACCAAATGGAAAAGCAAAACCAATCTGTTTTGTAACTTTGGGTTAAGTTTCTGCATAGGAATTTTTTGTTTACCGGGATAGGGTGGGATGAACCATGAATGAGAGGAAATATGCATATTTTTGTTTAACCGAAAGCAAATCTTGATTGAGCTAGTAGTTGCTGATTTGAATAGTACCAGCTCAGCAATGGGGGGGGGGGGGTTTAGGCCAACGGGATTATGTGATTGGGTTTTGCCTGATGCTAAAGCTATTATTTGGTGCTAGAGTAAATCATCCTAAATGCACAGCCCAAGGAGATGTGCTTGGATTATGAAAGTTCACACACTTCTGAGCAGAATGCCTCTTGTATTCCCCCTCTGGCCTCTATGCCAAGGCCTATTGGGGGGGGGGTCATTCCAAAAGTTTGGGGAGGACCTGCTAATATGACTAATTTTACCAGCCAAGGGAATATTGTGGTTGCAAAAACCATAGTATCCAAAAAGGCTGGTAGACTTACCTTGATTAGCAGTAGAGAACTATCAGGTAGCTGAAGAATTAGTAGAGAAATAAGTGTTAAGAATTAACCTGTATATGCTTCTTTTAAAACAATTGGCTTTGTGGGGCTGAGGAATTTCCACACATTCGGGCAGATGACCGAGTAATCATATAGCTCAGGGCGCTGGGCTACTCTTCTCTACTGCCCTACTTCAGCAGAGGGGAAAAGGGCACCTAACAATTTATTGCGGGGAATTGCCTATATGCAGCACACAGGGTCTGGGTTTGCACGTAACACTTAAGTGATGGCTCAGTGTTACAAGGCTAAGCTGCAGCCCTGCAGTCTCTGGTGCATTCACCAGACTTTGCAAGCTTTCACTTCCATTTTAGACTAACCACAGATTCTTGTTACATTTAAATCTGGATAAACTGCATTTAATCTTAACTACAGATAGTGAAAGCAACTTCAAACCATGGTTTATAAAGCTGCCTCTCTCCACCCCCATAACCATAGATACAATTAACCTCCGTTTACGGTTTGGCTGTAATGTTCAAGCAGAAGCTTCCAGTTTCCTCCTCGTTGCAGTGCTGGAGGTGGCAAGCAGAGCATACTTACCCAAGGTTTCCTTCAGCTTGTCCTTCTAATGCTAAACCATCACTTAGCATCACATGTAAACAGAGCCAGAGACCCCACACAGAATTCTTCACAGGAAAATTCCTTTTTCTTTTTAACTTTCCATAAATCTCCAAGCTTAACCTGAGCCACTTCAAGGGCTGCACAGCTCAGACAAATGAAGAGAATTTCCTTCCTTAGCATGGAAGGACATAAAGGACTCAACAGTTTAGTGCTGTCCCACTAGACAGACAGGACTTTCCCATATTGTTTCCTTCCCCAAAAGGGAAAAGTATTTATTACCAGTGTGTTGGGGGGGGTTTCTCATTTTTTCCCTCCTTTTGATTCCCCTCCGGGATTATATCAGCCTTTAGAGCAATGCAACCGGAAAGTAGATGTTGCTGGCGAAAAGTATTATAAGTGAAGTATTCCTGCAAACTGGTGACTGTGGATCAAAAGATCTCTATGGGGCTTCCCCACTCTGTAGCTTCCAATGTTTGAAAGGAAAAAAATATATAAATACATTCTATATAAATTCTTAAAATTACACACTACAGTATTTATGGTGGCAATTCTGAACCAGTCTCTCTCCTTGGATTTTCCTAGGCAGGGGAGGGTGGAGGGTGGCTGGGACAGAGAGCCGCTCAAGTCTGTGTAGAAGTCAGCCAAAAGGTAATAGGTGGTGTGTACAATGTGGTGTTTGATTCCATTATTATAGACTGTAATGCGGAACTGTGATTTCAGCTGTTGTTCTTTCTCGTATTCTGTATATATGTGTGTTTGGCTGTCCAGAAACCTGGTTTTAGACACTCTTTCTTGGCAAAGTGGATTTGCATGTGGAGCTTAAAAAAATGCAATCTTGTGTCACAATTTCCAAGGGCAGGATGGATTTTCTAGAAGACAATAAATTTTTTTATTTTTTTGCTAAGAAAAAAAAAAGGCAGCAGTTTTGTGTGTGCATATGTATGTGTGTTTTAGAGTGTATATGTGGTGTCCATGTGAGTTTTCTTAGTACCTTTGATCTCTACTTGAAAGCTAGAGAGGTTGGGGGGGGGGGACCTGCCTAACATTCCACTAGGAAGGTCTCCTGTTCAAGCTCCATGAAGTGAATGGCAGGTATGTGAAGCATCTGCACCGTAGTAAAATGAACACGATCCCTTTGCTCTCATGGAACTTGTGCCGGAAGTGATTCTTTGTAGATTGTAGGCCAGGAATGCTGCACAATCACATCTTTTTTCACCTTCCAGTTGGTTATATAGAAACAATAGCCTTTGCAGCCTAGAGGACTGCAAAGATAGAACCCACTCAATTTACTGTATTTTATATAAATATATCCCTCATACTGCTCAAGATACAATACAATTTCAGGGTTTTGTGAAAGATCCTTTATCTCGGAATATCTCCCAACACATCACCTGCAACAGCATCTTGGATTCCATGGAAACAAAGTTCTAGATCTGGGGAGAATCTGCTTTTGAATGGGAACTTTTCCTCAGTTGGCTTTTTAAGGACCCAACTGGAAATGGGGAAAGCTTATCTCTTTACTTGGAACTCCTAACCCAGAGATCTCCGTATACTCTTCTCACTTCAAAATTTGTGTGCAGCAGTGTCTTGTCTCCTCTTTCTTTCCATTAACATAAGAGAGAGAGAAACAATGACATTTTGTAATTGGCCTCCCAAAATCTTGAATCCAGAATAAAGTGATCAAATTTGAGAATTCTGGGTTTGGACCATGGGAAAAAAATTTGTGGAAATTTAATAATGCTAATCCAGCTATTTAGTCAGCCTTAAGACCCACTGAAATCAGCAGGACATATTCTTGATTGAATTGAGACCCAGTGGTTGCTTAGCCCAAATTGCCCCATTGATTTCACTGGAACATTTTGCATGATTAACTTTGTCTGAACTAGTATGTAGCTATCTCATTTGTAGTGGTAGCCAACATGGTGCCCTCCAATTCCTATCGCCCCCAGTCAACATGACCAGTAGTCAGGGATGGTTCAGCAACCTCTGTAAGTCACCACATTGACACCCCCTAGCATAATGGTATTTGTGTTTGCTATCTGTCCAAGCTGTCTTGTTTTTGTAATTGTGTCTCCATAGTGATTCTATCCCATCCCCTGTCCTCGCTTACTAGTATTCTCCTTTGGCTGAGTAAACACAGCCCCAAAGCGTGAATGATTAGGAATAAGTAATGGGTGCAGGCTGGAGAGAGATGGGACACACCGACAGCTTCTCAGTGCTAGAATGTAGGTTCTTTGGTCAATCACTGAACTAGAAAAGTAGTACCCACAGGCAAGCCTTTCTGGAGAAATAAAGATTCAACCAGACACTCAACTACTCTTAATTAGATGAGGCAGAAGGATCAATCCACATTTCATGAAATCACTACATAGACGCTGCTGCAGCGGAGGCTAGCTAGCTAGTGACTTATTTACTTGTAAGACCAGCAAATGCTGAGATCCACACGTGTTAATTACTATGCACATGTGCTTTCTATGCCTTGTCTCTGCAACAGGGATGAAGAACCATTTTCAGTCTGAGGGCTGTCATTCCCTTCTAGGGATGACGATAAACACTAAATAGAGGGGTGGGGCAGCTTATATAAATTATACCTTTGCACTGTAAATTATTTTTACACACACTCCTCTCTGTGACCCTCCAGGTGTCACCGGAATACAACTCCCATCATCCCTGACTGTTGGCAATACAGCCAGGGACTAATGGGGAGTTAGAGTCAAGCAGAAGCTGATGGCCACAGGTTCCCCAACCCTGACGTAGAACAAGACGCTTTATATAGGTAGCACAAGCATGGCTTGTACAAGTTGAAGTCTTGCTTCCCTAACATTTTAAGAAGCATCTGGGGGTTAACCAAATAGGTAGAGAAGTGATCTTATAGGCATCATTTACTTTTGGTGACATAACTTCCCTAAGGCCTCTGCCTGAACTTAGTTGTCTTGGGATAAAATGACAGATCCTCTTTTGCATCAAGATTTGGTTGACGAACAGGACACTGCACATAGAAAGAAGAGACTGTTATCACAGGAGGAGAAGGAGGTAAGTACTATGCTATGCCAAAGACCTGCGATGGGAGTGCCGCTACTTCATTTACTCATAAGTGTTCTGGAGGTCAAGTCTGTGGAAGATAATTTTGCAGAGAGGTGACAAGCGTGAGATGCCCCAAACTGGCCTTTCTACTACATATTTCATAACCAACAGAATGGCATATGAAATCAAAAGTAAATGTAAAGTGGCAAAAAAATAACTTCACATATATACTGATAGAATTCTAAACTGACCTGGGACTCAAACTTGCCGTCATAATGGATGGCACAATAAAAATGGCATAGCTGTGTAGGAATGAAGATTCCATGCTGGGCCCAGTTTGGAAATGGCCTGAAAATGGCCAATATAATAATGTCTTTCTTAAAACCAAGCGGCAACCACCTCTAGACTACTACATGCATGTTCTGGTCATGCCAACTCAACAAGGACATCACAAAGCTAGAAAAGAGGCAGAGAAGTGCAGTCAATATGATCAAGCAATGAAAACGCCTTCCCAATTAAGAAAGGCTAAAGTGTTTAGGGTTATTAACATAAGGAAAGAGGTGACACGGAGAAAATAGGATATCAAAGGGTGCAATGGGTGGAAGGTTAGAGTGGGCATTTCCTCCCCTCTCCCTTTCATACTGTACTGGAGCTCAGGTTACCCACTGAAACTGATAAAGGAATAGATTCACAACAGCCAACAGGACTTCCTACAGCTAGGCCTGGGCGATATATGAGGAGCAGACCGCGATGTCGGTTCCACTGAGCGGTATATCGCTGGTGAAACTGCCACCGCTCCTGTGTCCCTCTGCTAGCAGCATCTGCTGGAGGGAGTCAAGAGTTCGGCCAGTGGGCGCTGCTTAGCAGAGGGACTCGGGAGTGGTGGTGGTTTCACCAGCAATATACTGCTCAGTGGAACTGACATCGCGGTCTGCTCCTCATACAATGCAGAGGGAGAAACAAGCTGTATTGGCAAGGCGCCAATACAGCTTGTTCCTCCCTCTGCATCTTTAAACTGCTCAACTGAGGAGTTTATAGCTGCTCTTGCCTCAGCCGAGCAGTTAAAGGAGCCCCGATGCTCTGCCCATTCACCTGTGAGCGGCAAGAGCGCAGGGGCTGTCTCAGCTGGGGAGGGGGAAACTTTCCCAAGCCCCAGCTGAGCTGCACAAACTGTTGTCCCAACCCATGAGCGTCTGGGTGAAACCGCATCAGTTCCCAAGGTGAGAGCTGGGGCACTTTCACCAGGTGCCTCACGGGCAGAGGCCAATGCAGCTTGTTTTTCAGCATCTCGGTATATCACCACGATGTTTGGCTGGCGATATAGCGCAATTTTGAAAAGCTGATGTTGCCCAACCCTACCTACAGTACATGATTTATGGCACTTGAGCCACAAGATGTGCTGACCCTTTGGTTGAATGGTTTTAATGCAGGCCTAGTCAAATTTATGGAGGCCATGTTTAGCAGCAGCCACTGTAGTCATGATGTGTATGATGGCTAAACAAAACTCCCAGGTTCAGAAGTAGTATACTGTCCTCTCAATTTTTTATTCATACAGCCACAAACCTGCACAATCTCCATGAAATAGGGATTTGGCGACACACACACAAAAGGAAACCTGATTATCTGGGTTATCCAATTGCTGGTTTCACCCTGAGTAATTATTTTAAATGTTCCCAGTGACAAAAGTGAGAGCAGCCCATATTCTGGAATTCTAAGACTGGAATTGGGCACGAGTGTCTCCACCACCACCACACCAACAACACTCCAAATGTAGGGTGGATCCAATACAGGCCAATGAAGACTGAGCATGTTCCAGTGGGCTTGAAATGGTTTTAACAGAGTGAATGGTTGGGGTAGGGCAGTCAGGGGAGGGAATGGAGTAACCGGAACACTGAACAGAAGTGCCACATTCTGTTGCACTGCCACACTTCTTAGTTACACTTCCATTTGCAGAATTGGAGGGGGAGGCAAACAGTAAGGGAGAGCTGTTGCTTTCACACCCTGCTATGGGCTGTGCAAAACATCTGGTTGGCCATTTTTGGTACCAGGATGCTTAAAGGAGGACGCTCTTTCTTTGAATCAATGCAGGACTTCTGCTACATCCCTTCCTCCTGCAACTACCCTAAGCTGCCTCTGCAGAGGTTGCTTTCTACAGGCCTTTACAAAAGGAAATGAGATTACTTCATACTCCGTTTCCCTCCCTGCTGCCAGTGCCACAGAATGCTACTGTCCCCTTCTTACACTGTATTCACCAATTTAAACTGGAACACATTATAGAATAAGTGGTGTATAGTATGCCAATAAGTCTCCTGAGGTATACTGGAGGAAAACACACAGTTTAGCTTCAAAAATCTTGATTTTTTGGGGGGGGAGGGGGTTAGTAGATAAGGCATCCAGCAGCTGTGCTCTATATAGAGGATGCTCTCGAGTTTTCTCTCCTCTGCAAAGACTGTGTAGTAAGTGAAAGGCATTAAAACACTACATATTTAAGATGCTCAAAAATGCCTCCACAAGAGTCTGTCCACTCAGCTCTACCCTCAGGAATGTATGCACATACACACAGTTGTAAAAATGGGAAACGCTTTTGCTTGCTCAGAGCTCACCCCGCCCAAACTAAACGAGAGCCTGGCCTGGTTTCTTTCACAGCCTTTAGCCTTTAGCTGCTAATGTGACAGAAATAGCATGCCTTAGCCTCACATAATCCTTTAGTTGTCCTTTTCACTTACAGGAAAGCAATTCCTCTTGATGGGAGAGGAAACCAGCCAAGAACTACAGTCTACTGAGCAAATTTCCCTTTGCACAGAAACCTTGGCTAAATCAACCACCACCACACTGACAACGATCTGCTCTAGGCTTTAGGAAAAACAGAAAAACTTAAGTTGTAGAGCAGGAGTGGGGATGGAATCTGTGGCCCTTCAGATGTCAGACTCCCAACTTGCAGCCAGCTTGGCCAATGCTATGGATGATGGGAATTGGGGTCCAGGTTCCCCATCCTTACTATAAAGACCTGGCCTCACTGGCAGTGGAAACAGCTGACTGCAAAGGAATGGAGTGGGGGGGAACAAGTCGCAAATGCTCAGAAATTGAGGGAATGCTTCCTGCAGTGCTATGATCAAAGCTTACGTTAGGCTGTCTTTAGGTTTACCTGTAGGTCAGGGTTCAAAGTAACACTTCACAAACCTTACTGCCAAAATGGAGGTGAAATTCTAACCGTGGTGGTGGTGACTGCAGTCTTATGCTCCCATCAATCCATCAAAGCCAAGCACAGCTTACAGGTATAAACAACAACAGCACTGTTCATAGAATATGCGGCTTTTCTTTTCAATTAAATCCTCCCCTGCTTTAAAACGCAAGAGTTTCCACTCCCCAGCAACATCTGTGCCTTCTTTGTGATAATCAGAATTGTGCCCTGGAGATGAGTGGGCATAGAATCCATCACAGCGTACAGCCAGCGGCTCTTCCATTTAATTCCTTTTTAAGTCAGTGATGCTTAAATCAGAAGGAAGTGCCAGTTCCTGTAGCAGAGATTAGTGATCGCAGGTCTGGGGTGTTTGTTTGTTTTAACTCACCAAAAGCTGCTCTCCCACCCCCACCCCACCCTTTGGCTTTCTGGTGTACCAGGCTGCCTGCTTTCCATGCCATCTGGCGAACAGAGTAAAGCATTTCCTGGGGGAAATCCACAAGGGGCACATTACAAGCTTTGCCGGCCAAACAGGCTCTTTCTCAGTCCTTGTGTGCACGCATGCGTGCCAATTGTGCACATGTGTTTGCTCGCAGCATCCCTTAGCCTGCAGCATGAAAATCAAATAGTACCATGTTTTCCATTTTTCTTAAAATAAAATAAGGGAAGTCCTTACTGCAGATGAAGAACGGATGAATGTGGCTGGGAGTGGGTGACACAACCCTTTCCTGTCGCCTCTTGAATGGAAACAGGTCAAACATTCATCCAGACACAGCTTGCTCTTCAGCATGCACTGACAAAAGAGCCCCAGGGTCTGCTATGGCCAGGCTAGAATGCCGCATGTCCCTCTGGCATCCAATGCACCAGCAGAAAAAGCTGGAGTGGAAGAAGGGCTTCCTGCTCATGGTGTATTTGCTGTCGCCATGGCAGCACAGGCCCTGCCTGCTGCACCTTTTCAGCTCAGTCCCTTCTGTTGCAGCCTCTATTGTTGCTCCTGCTGTCGCTCAGTCTCCCTGGATTGCTTTGCTCGTTGTCTGCGGAGCTTCACAAATGCCTGGGCTTCCTTGTCTCCTTTGCGGGTCTCCAGCAGCTTCAAGATTTCAGCGCCTGGGGCAGAGTGCGAGAGGTGGCATGCAATCAGTGAGATGTGGAATCAAGTAGCCTGCTCCTATAACTAAACGTCTCTTGACGTTTAACACAAACCCAGTTTCCTGCAGACAGACATCACAAAAGCTAGGCAACAACTAAGACTTAAGCTTCTTCTAGGCCAAAGCCAAGAATCCTGGCCCCTCAAAAAGTTACCCATTGCATATATCTCAAAACATCCTAAAGCAGAGAAGCCCAGAGGTACCTGATGGAAAACTGCAGGACATCGCCAAGGGGTAACAAGCTAATGGATGCAGCTAATGGATACTATGCGAATGATGTGCGTGCCCCATGAAGAACAAGGCTAATTGAAAAACAGCTGTTTCCATTTCCTGTTCTAGCTCCAAGCACCTCTTGTAACTCCCTTTAGTGAGTCAAAATGCTGTTCCCGCTGGAGGTTGCTATGGAAGCAGCTTTCCAAGCAGTGAGGAAAAGGGAATCTTATTAAAAGGAGAATGGAGTTTGGGTGTGGTGGGTTGTGTTACTGTCCATCGCCTTTTGAGCTGTTGGAAGTAAAAGCAGGAGATCTCTAGTTAAGAGTCAACTGCTAACGCTGCTCCTATGATGCTCAGGTAAATCCAGCAGCAGTCCAGTGGGTGCAGTCCAGCGTCCCTAGGAAGGGGGCAGTGTAGAAGCTACGGTGATAAAAAGGACAGCAACCTGCAAACTAAAAACAAGCTCTTCACCTTGCCTCACTTTTGGGAAATGCCTCACATTGTATATTTATTTATTTAGATGCCACTTGTATTAAAAAATGGCTCTGAAGCCGTTTACAAGTATAAAATCAATTATTAAATTAACATATTATTAAAACACACAATAAAAACCATTCCAAAGCATTAAAAACATACACAATTAAACAAGCCAGGTAAAAAACATAACAATTTAAACAGGTTTTTAAAAAAAAAACAACGAAAAAAAAAACACACCACAACTTACACATGGGTTTTGTTCTGGGGATAGTACCTGATAACAAACTTGTGTATAGTCAAAACACATTGTGTGCAATGGCGGGGGGTGGGCATTGCTAAAGTCTTTTTCCTCAGTCTTTTTTTAAAAAAACAAAACAAACCTTATTTTGCCAAAAGTGCAAAGCTGAATGCTCACAAGTTAAATATATTTAAGCTGCGGATTTACTGTATCAGAAAGTTCAAGTTCAGGGGAATGCTTGCCTAAATGGCTGCGTCATCAAGAGCAGGGGGAATGCTGTAATTGAGGAAGCCTCTCCTACAGCAGCAGGGAAGGAATTTCTCAACACTGGTGCCACTGGTGAAAAAGCCTGCCTCCATGCTACCCTCAAACCAATTATCATTTCATTTGCTATGGACACACTTAGGGCTCATCCAGACTTCTGCTTTCCCCTCTGCATTCCCCTGGGGAAACCTGATCTTTTGTTCTCAATTGGAGCAAGCATCAATCAGGTGCTTTTTTCTGGATTGATGTTTGCTCCAATTTAAAGCTAAAGTGCACATTTTCCCCAGGAACAGAGCAGGGCAAATGGAAAACCACTTGGTCCTGTGCTTTCTAGCTACGGGACAAGCAGACATGTAGATGAGCCCTTAAAAGCACTTGGCCCTAAGTAAAGTCAGTCCTTTGTTCCTGCTTGGCTTTTTCTGCCCTTTCTGCAGATATTTGCCCCTCAAACATTACCCATTATCAGCCTGTTTGCCACAAAGTCCTAACTTTCCACCCATATTATACAAGGAGCCATCTTATGAAAATAAGCCATCCCTACAGTCTCTCTGTCTCTGAAATGAAGCAGTAGAATAAAAGCCACGCCTAGCTCTCTGGAATCAGTGAAGTGAAGAAATGGCTCCAGTAACAGATCGAAGCCCAGGATCCAAAACCTTCATATGTATAGATGCCTCCAGGGACTGGCTCTCATACTAAGCCTGCTGTGTTCTATAACATCCTAGGTTCCAAACTTAGAAGACAGGTTATGAAACCAGCCTTCTAGTTTTCAGTTAAATTGCTAATGCTGAAATGGCCGGAGGAATATTGACAATTCCCCCTAAGCTGCCAGTGGGGAGGGATTGAAATGCAGGCAGCAGAATTCTTAATTCCCAGCACCATTACCCCACCTACACATGTAAAACAGTATCATGCCACTTCAAGCAGCCATGGTCTTCCTCAAAGAATCCTGGGAACTGTAGTTTGTTATGTGTGCCAAGAGTTGCTAAGAGACTTCCTACTCCCTTCAGAAAGCTACCACTCCCAGAGTTCTCTGAGAAGAAGGATCAACGGTCCAAACTCTGGAAATTGCAGCTCTGTGGGGGGAAATAGGTGTTCCATTAGAACTCTAAGCACCCTTAACAAACTACAGCTCCCATGATTCTTTGGGACTGTTTAAATGTATGGTCAGATTGGGCCCACAAGGGACAACAAAATCTTTCCCTTTGCTTGGTCAGCAGAGAAGCCTGGAAGACCCATCAACTGCATCAGCTTGAATTTTTGTAAACTCTTTAAATTGGCTTCGTTAGATTAGTAGTACATAACTGTGTTTGTGTGGATATAATTTACCACCAACTCAACAGCAAAAGACAGCATCCCCATCAGTGGAAGGATTTCCACTGGCACTATGGGACTTCTCCCGCCCCTCTCGCCCCACTGCAAACTCCCTGTTGAAGGAAGCCCCAGGGTAGAGTTAGGGGGCACTTCACAGAATGTTAACTTAGCGCTACGCAGGATACAAGCCAAAATCACAGGACTAAAATGCTGAGCATTTCAATATACTGTACAGCCTAGTACTTGGTCTTGAATAAAAGAACATCCCCCCCCACACACACACCTGTATTTTCTAGGGGGGGATGCCTAGAAGCCCATGACCCTGCCTGCTAAGAGGCTACAGGTTTAGCTGGCCAAAAAGGAGAAGGACAAGTGAAGATGGGAATGTATAAGTAACGAGCTCACCAGCAGTTCCGGGATGAGTCAAGGACAATCGGGTCTGCGGCACTTTGGAAGGGTTGATGGCTTCCTCGTCCTCACTCAGCCCCAGCACCTTGCAGAGGGGGAAGAATGCTTCTCCCTCCAGATCATTGGCTCCTAAGGTGTCATAGTCAAACACGGTGAGCAGCAGGCACGTCCCATCCTGCTGGCATTTTTCTGGAGGGACCAAACTGTAAAAGGAAATGAGCATGGGGATGGCCTGAGTTGAGTGACCCCGTTTTGCAGGCACCTCAAACCGAGGGAAAGAAGCACCACCTCCGAGCGCACGCAAAAAGTACCAGACGAATGATTCCTCTGTGTTTCAAACCATACCAACCAATGGGAACGGGTGAACAGAAATAATTGGTAACACTTGTGGGCAGTAGTGGCTGGAGTCGAGAGGGACTGTTAGGGCAGAAGGCGGAACAGCCAACAGTAGGGGGAAAAAGAGACAAGGACAGGCCAAGCTGACGTATCGTATTTTTCCGTCTATAAGACGCCCCCTTGTATAAGACACCCCCTATTTTTGAGGACTCAGATTTAAGAAAATGGGGGGGGGAGATGTATCCATGCATAAGACGCCCCCTTATTTTTGACATCATTTTTTAGGAAAAAACCCGTCTTATACATGGAAAAATACGGTAATTTCAGTGTTGTTCCCCCACCCACCTACCCACTGCGTTCTACAAGGGCAAAACTGAGGCTCAGAAGGAGGAAGATGACAGCCAGGGCCTCCACTCCCTGGACTGGTTGTAAGTAAGGAGATTGGCAAGTGGATGCTGGCTGAGGGCAGACTGAGTTTGGTGGGGCAATGCCCCACTTGCTGTAATGGACCAGCCTTCACCATCTCATGCTATTTATCAAGCTGTGTCAACCGTGGCAAGGGTTGAGCCATCTTAGCCCAGTGGTTCCATTGACCAACACATTGCTTGAATCCCACAATCGCTTCCAGAGGTTTGAGACCTGAGGGTGCTGCCGGGCTTTTAAAAAACCAACCCATGGCAAGGGTCTGCAGGGCAGGAGAGAAGGGCAGGAGAGAACCCACATTGCTATTGGGTTGTTGTTTTTATTCTGTGGTTTTATATTTTGATTTTATTCCGTGAATTGCCCTGAGATCTCTGGGCATAGGGTGGTATATAAATTCAATAAATAATAATAATACATACAATTCAAATACTTCATCAAAGAGAGGGTGGAGATTGTTCTTTATGCACTGGGTTGTCCGTGTCATAACCTCGGGGAACTCATGCCGTGGCTCCAGGGTCAACTGGATGAAGGGGTCGCTTAAGCCTGGGGGTGAGGGGGATAGGAAGAAGTAAGAGAGTAATCATTCCCTGTTTAGGGAAGTTTTTAATATTTAATGCTGTATTGTTTTTAACACATGATTGGAAGCCGCCCAGAGTGGCTGGGGAAACTCAGCCAGATGGGCGGGGTATTAATAATAATAATAATAATAATAATAATAATAATAATAAGCAAACTGCAAGTCTGTCCTGGGGCATCTGTTCTTCTAACAAATCCCCAAGCATAAGTTGCATTGACTTGGCACCCGGTGGTGTCCTGCAATTTTAAGAGTCTTTATCTTAGTTCACCCCCTCCCCCTCCGTAGAATGTTTGCTAGTACTTTCTTCTGATAAATTGTGAACGGATGCCAAGTATTATTGACCCATCAAAGACCTTCTAGCAAGCAAGCCCCTTATGGCTGCTGAGAGTTAAATTTCAGCCCTCTAGGTTGAAAGAGAGAAACTGCCTTTTTACTGAGTCAGTGCATTGGGTCTATCTATGGTGCTGGAGGAGACTCTTGAGAGTCCCATGGACTGCAAGAAGATCAAACCCATCCATTCTTAAGGAAATCGGTCCTGAGTGCTCACTAGAAGGACAGATCGTGAAGCTGAGGCTCCAATACTTTGGCCACCTCATGAGAAGAGAAGACGCCCTGGAAAAGACCCTGATGTTGGGAAAAATGGAGGGCACAAGGAGAAGGGGACAACAGAGGACGAGATGGTTGGACAGTGTTCTCGAAGCTACCAGCATGAGTTCGACCAAACTGCGGGAGGCAGTGGAAGACAGAAGTGCCTGGCGTGCTCTAGTCCATGGGGTCACGAAGAGTTGGACACGACTAAACGACTAAACAACAACAACATGCCCAATGCTGTGGGGTCTGATGGGGCAGTGGTGGCTCTCCAACTTGGCGTCTTTCCTAGCCTGCTACTTGAAATATTTTTAAGCTGTCTGGAGGTACCAGAGATTGAACGTGGGATCTTCTGCATAAAAGGCTTAGTCTCTGCCACTAAGCAAAGGGCACCTTCCTGATGCAGCAACTCTCTGGAGCAGGTTCATCCATTTCTTTCCTTGGCTCAGTTTTACTAAAATCTTTATTTACCCATTCCAGGTCCCAAGCATGCAGAGCTCACACTGTGTTCTTAAAAGAGCCAAGTGTGTAAACGCTCAGTGTTCTCCGCTGTGATTTTTGCACAAAGAGTCAGGAGCACTTAAGTGAGACAACAACCACCTCTTCTGGAAATGTGAATGAACTGCACTGTAGTTCCTACAGACTGCTCAGCCCCTTCTCCCTTCAGATATTAAAGCTGTATTTATCCACACTACCAGCAATTGCAATTGCCTTTCAGATTTGAAGGGGACTCACAGATGGAATCAGTGCTGCTCACACATGAATGTTTTCTGCAGCGTCTATACTCTATCGTTGGCATCAAAACACCAACCTTTATTTTTCGATTTTCTAGTCTGGCATTCTGTTGTCACAGTGGCTGAACAGTTGCCCATGGGAACATGAGCGCAAGAGCACTCTCCCCTCCCGTGGTTTCCAGCAACTGCTATTCAGAAGCCTTGCTGCCTCCAATGGTGCCTTTGTGACCACATTTTCTCTAAACTTAAAACTCCCAAATGTTGCAACTTTGCTTCATAAGGGAAGTGAACCACTCTCCCTTGTTATCATCATTCTGATCGACCATTTCTGAACTTTTTCCAACTCCTTTTTGAGAAGAGGCAGCCAGAACCGTACACAGCGTTCCAGATTCATGCGCCTGCACTAATAAGGAGAATGAGACACGTTCCTTTGGCTCAAGGGCTCTCTCACCATTGGAGTCCAGGGGAAGGAGGTTGACAGCATTGAGCACCTCGACACGCAGCTTTTGTTCCGAGTGGCGGTAAAGGGCCTTGATGGTCACAGCCCCATATTTTTCAGGGCTAGCCTCTGTCTAAGAAATAAGAACAACCAGAGAAGTCAGGATGCATTTCAAATGCCCCAGTTTGCTTGCCAGCAATTAATGGTCCTAGTCTCCCTATACCATAGTAATAAACAGTGATAAACATCACTTCCAGTTCCATCCGGCAAATTAGGGATGGGGAATCCGTGGCCCCTACAGATGTTTTTGGAGTGTGACCCATCAGCCCCAGACAGCATGGCCAATAATCAGGTAGGATGGGATATGTGATCTAATAAGAACTGTTGGGCCACAAAATGTAAGAGCCTGCTAGATCAAGCTATTGCCCCATCTAGGCCAGGGGCCAATCAGGGGTCGATGAGAAGCCCGCAAGTTGGACCTCAGCACAATAACTCCCTCCCCTCCTCCTCTTTCGAGGCACTAGTATTCAGAGGTGTACTGCCTCCAACAGTATGAGCAGAACATAACCTAATTCTCTGTTAATTTGTCTATAAGAACACAGGTTTCACATCCCTGCTGTAAATCAACAGTGGTGATCTTAGCCACAAATAACGTAAGAAAATAAGATGTAACAATATAATTCAGCACAAGGAAGAATGAACAAGGAGATGCAGTCTTCTTTGTAAACAGGAGCCAGAGACCACTGAAGTCACACACCTGCTGCTGGATTCGGGCGCTGAAGTATTTCTGGATAAGTTTTCTGCTGGTGGAAGAGCAGAGGTCCAGTTCTTCTTCCAGAGCCTAGGAGACAAGTGGGTTTGAGCAGAAATTGTACTAGTATTAAGCAATTGTTTAAAAACAAAACAACCCCCCCAAATTGACAGATTATGCAAGACAAATTAAATTTGAAACAGGTAATCCAAGCAGCAAGTAAGAGTGGAGGCCCATTTGTTCTAAAGACCCCATCATTGGTGATCAGCAAGACCACCATTCTTAGGTGATGTTTTGTGCATGCCTAGGCTGGATCTATATAGGTTTTTTAAAAAGTGCTATAGAAAAACACATTATAAAAGCTCTTAATGGAAAATCCCATTGCTCCACAGCGCCATCTGGTGTCACACAAACATAATGATATAATTGATGAGTGTAGCTGAGTCCCTAGATTGATTGGCCTGTTCATGGTGGAGGGATCCCTCGCCCCACTCCCAACGCTCCAGAGAGCCCAATTGGGTTTGTAGCATCTTACTGTAAATGTTGCATTGTGGAGGGTGTCCTCTGGCAGACCACAGCCCTGTCCATGAAAACACCGCTCCAAGTTCTATGGAATGAAAGGGGTGAGGGTGGGGAGAAGAAGAAAAAGGAAAAAGAGTGAATGCTCCATTGTTAAAGCCCAGCAAAGAAAGTCAGATGCTCCATCCTACATTCTATTCCACATGTCTAAGTACCTTGAGGGCACACTGCAATTTCTTGAAGTACGCCAAGTTGCCAAGTTGCTGTTTTGCAGCCTCTTTCAGCATGTCCAGAGTGTGATTCCACAGCAGCTCCAAGAGGCTGTTTGGAGGGGAGAGAAAGCAGAGATAGAAACTAGGTTGCCACTGGATACCAGTGAACAAGATGAATGAGAAAGAAAGCCAGGGGGCATCTTACTAACTCCCTTATTCCCAGAGGTTTCATTTATCAACTTTCAACTAGATTCTGTGGGGGAATGAGGTGAACTATGGGTGAAGGGGGGGGGGGTTAAAAAAAATGCACAACAGTAGAATCATCATAGGTGGTCCTAGACCCAGAAATAAATTGGCAAAATAAAGTTTTTACATAGCATTGGAGAGTCCCACTTGCATTCAAAGGAGCTCCAATATTTCATTTTATTTACGTAAGAATATTTATGCACCTCTTTTCAACCATAATGGTTTCCAAAAGCAGTTCAGAAGAACAAGACATTTGGGAGGTCTCTAAAGACCCTGTGTCTGATTGATCCCTTCTCAAACATCTTGCTGATTTGCTAGGGATTCAACACTAGGGCCCAAGGAAGTCGAAATAAAGAAAGAATGGAATGTTTCTGAGCATGTGCAGTGTGGTCAGGCGCCCCCCCCCAATAGCTGTAACTAGTAAATCTGCATTTGGAGAGCTTCAAAACCCAGCAGGGAAACACTGGGATTGTGTGTTCTTAATGTAGAAACTAAGCAGTGGATCTCCTTGTCTACGGACCCTGGCATGCTGCTGTGGTTCACCCATGTATTCTTCACACTGACACCATGGCAAATCTTCTGAACTTCTGGCACCCTGGGCCTTTTACCTGTTGGATGCCCCTCACTCATCTCCCAGTAGCATTAAGCTCTCCTGTCTTCCTTCAGCCTTTGTTATTCCCAAGGAGTTGCAGAATTTCTGGGAGGGAGAAGATTCTTCTTCTGGAGAACATAGGGCCACAGACTACTATAATTGCTACTACAAAATGATGATTGGGGAGGGGGGGAGATCCTAACAATGTCAGGCTTCTGGCTCACCTGTTGAAGTTCTCTTGGACCAGGTTCCCACTTAGATACTGGAGCTCACATTCCAAAAATAGCATTAAAGGGGTGATGCACTAGAGCGGCAGGGAGAAAAAGATTAGAGAAAATAGAGAGACAGGGAAGAGCACTGTGGAGTCTATATCAAACATTTCAGAGGCCTCCATACAAGGTATGTAAAAATGCCTTCCTCTGGTGGTGCTCAAAACAGCCAGCATAACATTTCAAAGGCTTTTACCTTATGTGCTATATTTTTGTTATATACAAAAATAATGACTTTAGATAGTCCTGAAAGATGTTAAAAAAAGAAAATATCAACATCTCTTAGCTCTGTGGAGGAGTTCTCAAAGCTAATTCTATATTGTTATTAGTAGTAGTAACATAATAGTAGTGACAATAAAGTGACAATAGTAACAGCTGTGGAACAAGGTGGTTGTCGCCATGATTGCTCGCTTTTTTTGACATGAACTTACATACTTTCATTCATCTCAGTAAGTTCAGAAGTGACTCAAGCCGCCCCATTGCCACCTTCCTTTGTGGCTCCTGAACACCTCCCTGCACCTCCTCTACAGAGATCTAACATATTGCTCCAAAGCCAAACTATTTGCTGGAAAGTCAAACAGCCCTAAGCTCCAGAAGGCATAGATATTACAGTTCAAGGCCGAGAGTTAAAACCAGGGGCATTACTAGTACATTACTAGTTTCGGTTGTGACTTCTTTTGAATGTAGGACTAGCTAAGGCAGCATGAGAGACATGGATAGGGCAAAAGAGCCAAGAGGCACATTTAGCACAACAGCATGTAGCCTAGAAAAAACGGTTTGTTCCGGCATTCCAAGACTCACATCTTCTGGGTCCCTGGAAGCGCTGCAGGTGTACAGCTCCTGGATGTGTCTGGCAATTCCAGCATGCAGCTGTCAAAATAAAAACGCATGTGCTTACTACTACTTGAGGAAAGATGCTTTGTAAGTGCTCAAAGCAGTTCACATACATTATCTTAGTAATCACTGCATTAGTCAGGTATAGAAGGCTGCCATTACATTCCGATATAAAATATTTTTTCTACAGTGGAGGAAGAGATGAAGAAGAGCAGCAAGCGGAGAATGGGGACCAAGAACAGCAGCAGCAGCCACTGAGCACCCTTCTTCAACCTCAATCTTGGAACCACCTCTGCCAATGGTGTGTCTATTTGCTAGCTTTTACAACATTTCTGCTGCCTTAGACAAGGAACTACGGGGAGGGGGCACTGAAGGGCAAAACTCACTGACAAAGCATTTGCTTTGCATGAATAAAAAGTTCAGGTGGGAAATGCTGGATAGCTGCTGCTAGTTAATGTAAACAATCTTGA
Source organism: Podarcis filfolensis (assembly GCF_964270895.1). Lineage (NCBI taxonomy): Eukaryota > Metazoa > Chordata > Lepidosauria > Squamata > Lacertidae > Podarcis > Podarcis filfolensis. The sequence goes on along the minus strand of NC_139605.1, from coordinate 89,617,227 downwards.
ACAAGATAGGCTATTTGGTCTGAGTCTCGTATAAAGGCAACTTCCTATGAAGGTTCCCTCCTCTCATCTTCTGCTCTGGCTTCTGAAATTTCACGCAGAGCAGTGTGTGAAATTTTCGTAAGATTTTTTAAAAAAATGTTAATGTTTTCATACAAATCTTGGGTTTCTTGAGATGCTGAGTTGTATGGCCCCTACAAAATCCTGCATTCTCAGTATGGCTCTTGTACAGAAATGCAGAATGCACACAGGTTTATCTTAGGGAGCCATAACCACGGGCTGCAAAACACGGACTGTCTCGTGTTGGCCCCATTCTGCCATTTCCAACCATGCCCCTCCCAGACCTTTCCCTGCCAGATTGAGCTTATCAAGAGCAAAGCCAAGGCTGCAGGGTTACTTTGCTTGCCAGGGTCTGCACCACGCCACGAATCTCGTTGTTGAGGCAAGTGACGGTAGCCTGAAGCTGGTGGTGCAAGGTGTGCTGGATCTGCTCTGGCGCAATGACCGCTCCCGTCTTCTGCTCCAGGCGCGCCCAGTCCAGCTGGGACGGCAGCTTCAGGATCATCATGCGGAGCTGCTCGATGTTGTTCACCACAACACAGAGCTGGCGGGGGGAGAAATAAAGCAAGAAACTGATGCATTCCAACTGCCTGTGAAGCAGAATGGCAGAATTCTGTAGCCTCAAGAGTTGGCAGGTGTTATGTACTGAATAGGATCCAAAATGCAGCAGTCTGATTGGTCCGCAGGAGCCACCCAATCCAACTCCAGGTGGAAGTGAATCCGCAACCTGATTGGCCTACAGGAGAATCCCATAATTAGCCAATCATGTGGGGCCCATTGTGTAAATAATGTATATAAAGCAGACATTTCGGGGGAACTGGCATTCCTCACTACTATGAGCTGAATAAAGAGCATGAAATCCACACTCAACTCCAAGTATATTTCAGCGGGACTTCTCCACCTCCCAAAAGCCTACTTGAACAACGCCCTTTGTCAGAAACTGGCTCCATCGCTCACCCTGTTTGCCGCTTCTCCCTCTTTGTGTTTCTTTGATGACAATTCTTCTGCCCTTGTCTTGATCAGTCGGCAGTACATCAGAGCAATTTTACATATGTCCTAAGAAGTCAAAAAAGGAAGAAGCTTGAGGATGTTGTGCTATATGGAGGTAAAGACTCCCAATGCATCAGTTCACCACTTGGATTTCACTGCTTCCTACAAGGATGTGGGAAGGCGTAGGCAGAGGCGATTCCTTCATCAGATAATAAGAGCATCGTAAGAATGAAATACATCTGGTCTGGGGGGGTAATTTGGGTCATTAGGGATCAAAGGGGTGGCAAGCGGGCAAGAAATATACAGTGGTACCTCAGGTTACAGACTCTGGTAACCCAGAAATAGTACCTCGGGTTAAGAACTTTGCTTCAGGATGAGAACAGAAATCGTGCGGCGGCAGCAGGAGGCCCCATTAGCTAAAGTGGTACCTCAGGTTAAGAACAGTTTCAGGTTAAGAACAGACCTCTAGAGTGAATTAAGTTCTTAACCCGAGGTACCACTGTATTTAAGAAATAATAATAATTTACAAACAAATATTCCAATCCTCTATCCCAAATTAAGGTGGGTTCTTTTTTTCCATTGGAATAATATATTACTTCTTTTCTGAAGTACTACTACTTCTCAGAGTATAATGAAAGAGCAAGTGTAAAAACTGTGCGACCAGGTACAAGCGCAAAGCACTGGACTTTTTGTTGTTTCAGCTGCTTTTGACCTGCTTGATTGTTTTTGGGTCTCGTCTGTTTATGCCTCTTTGGGGACTATAGGTTCTCAGCTGGCATCCTTGTTTCCAACATCTCAAAAGTTTCAAGTGCCAGATTCATGTACAAAGTTGTTTACAGTGGGGTGGATCTTCCCCAACATTCGTAGGATTTGTTTCTGTGCATCACACTGGATCTCAGTGTTACTAAATTGGAACATCTGGCTCTATACTACACCTCCAGGGCTAATGTGAAGATCCATCAGCTCTTGCACTTCCTGAATGTTATGACACAGTTCTCCGATCGAAAAGCTGTATCAAAATATATTTATACGTATGTACAGTATATTGAAAAACAATGCATTTTAAAATTTTGAAATATATTTTAAAAAATAATAATACATGCGTATTTAAATGCTACTTTTGTATGGATTTCTGCACAAATTCACAGATTAATGTGGAAACAAGAGTTAAAAGACTTATAAATGGATCACAGATGAAAGTGAAACACAGCCCATCCCTACTGTATATGCACCTCAACAAATTTCACCATGATCATGAAGGCCTCTTCAGGATCCGGCCAGTCCAGTTGCTGCCAGGTCTTTACCATCTGAGCATAGCAAGTTGATAAGTCTACCGTGGATGTGCTGTGCTTATTCAGCTCTCCTAGTGGTGTCAGCTGAAGAGAAACAAAAGAAGGGAAACAAATAATCAAGTGCAGATTTGTTGAGTGCTTCAGTTAATTTGGAGCCTGAATTTCTAGAACAAAAGGGGATTTTCACACCTGGCTAGCTGTTCTTCCGATCACTTAATTTAGAATGCTCCATTTACTTCAGTAATGTTGGTCCAGTGGAAGTAGCTATTAGGACTTACTTAAATGCACCGCTTTTTTTCTGTGGGGACGACGACGCAGGGGTATGCATACCCCTAAACATTTTGTGAATCTAGGTTTGGCCTCATTGAGACGTAGTATTTCAATATGAGTAGGAAAATGAGAGTACCTCTCTCATTTTTTTAATGAAAAAAAGCACTGCTTAAATGTGTCTTCATCCTAATAGTGATGATAATGATTTTGCACACATTGTTCCTTTTGGGATTTAATCCCACTTTGCATCTCACCAGAACGGTCAACTATTGGCAAAAGTCACCTGTTAATGCAGGAGCCTCTCTATGTGAATGCCATAAGGCTGAAAGCAATAAGAACTGACCCTTCCCTGGATGGGGATCCATTCATTACCTGGTCTATGTGGATAGCTCTCTGAGTCCTTTCTAAGGCTATGGTGTATGCCTTCTGGAGCCACTTGGGGATGGCTTCCTTGAACCACTGGTGGTAGTTTGTCAGTTCAAGAGGACCTTCCCTGGAAAGAAAAGATACAAAACCAGAACCTACTTAACCCGGCAGATTCAGTAACTGAGACTAAGTCTTGTAGCTTGTGCTAAATTTCTGCCTGAATTTGCTCCATGGATTAGTCAACCCGGTCAGGGGCAACAATAGCAAATCTGTCCCAACAGGCCCTTCCTTGTGCATTGTTACACACCACTCCCAATCTCCAAGCAGTGCAGGATTCCAGGGGTTCCAGGGTTCATGTTTCCTTTTGAAACCATACTGGACCCTGCATAGCTTTGCAAATGTACTGGCAGCTTTATTGCTGCAATACTATCATGTTAATGAGGCACAGTGGAGAATGGTGTCTTTATGATCTATGGTTTATTTGCACATATATACCACCTGAGCCTATGATGGAGGGGTTTGCAGCATTAATGCCCCAAAAGGATCTTGTTTCTCCCATAGCTACAAGCCTTGGATTCAAACAGAAATCAAACACTGCTCTCAGGGTGCTGCTCTAACTCCCTCTCCTGCTATTTGCTTTACTTCTAGGTTACATCACTGCCACTTTCAACTCTAAACTCAGGCTTTGTCCTTCTAACTATCTCTGAGTTGAGGGAGGGGCCCCACCCATTTGCTATTTTGCTATTTTGCTATCTCACATAGAGCCCCCTTTCCTTTGTTTCCTTTAATGGCCCATCACCCAGGCAATCACTTCAACACACAGTAAGATAAGGTAAAGGTAAAGGGACCCCTGACCATTAGGTCCAGTTGTGACCGACTCTGGGGCTGCGGCGCTCATCTTGCTTCATTGGCCAGGGAGCCGGCGTACAGCTTCCGGGTCATGTGGCCAGCATGACTAAGCCGCTTCTGGTGAACCAGAGCAGCACACGGAAACACCATTTACCTTCCCGCCGGAATGGTACCTATTTATTTACTTGCACTTTGACGTGCTTTCGAACTGCTAGGTTGGCAGGAGCTGGGACAGAGCAACGGGAGCTCACCCTGTTGTGCGGATTCGAACCGCCAACCTTCTGATCGGCAAGTCCTAGGCTCTGTGGTTTAACCAACAGTGCAACCTGCGGCCCACACAGTAAGATAGCCTGGCTTATTTTTTTTAAAACACTTGCTGGATTCAGGGGTTGGGACGACCTCACATGCAGCCTGCTCCCACCGCAAACTCATAACACTATAAGCACACAAGAATGCACATACACACACACACACACACACACACACACACACACACAGAAATGGCCACACTCTAGTGAAATGGATAAGGAGCCTCCATGTGGTGGCCATAAGAACAGACCCAAGGCTGAAAGCAAAAGCTTTGACCTTCAAAGAGGTCAGCACCTGTTGCACACAAGGTCCTTCATGCGATATAGTTCCTGAAGGCTGAGATAGAGCTGGAAAAGACTCTCTGCTGTGAGCTGGGACATGCCACTGTCAATCTTTCTCAGCTGCTCCTTGACATAATGGGAAACCTAGAATGGCAACAAAAACTAGAGTGGGCCAATGAGAACCGGTGAGCATGCAGCAGGCCCTGCAATCCAGAGGGCAAACAGCCATTTCTATTGACTCAGGGAAGACTCATTTGATAAGCTGTGCTTTGGGTAGCCTTTGAAAACTATTATTTTAAAAATTCAGCTGGCCTACAACAAAACTGGTCAGATACTGGAAAATCCCAGCCCTAAGGAGCACGGTCAGGACCAGGCTTCCTCAAACTCGGCCCTCCAGATGTTTTTGGCCTACAACTCCCATGGTCCCTAGCTGGCAGGACCAGCGGTCAGGGATGATGGGAATTGTAGTCTCAAAACATCTGGAGGGCTCAGTTTGAGGAAGCTTGGTCAGGACTGTCACAATATGCATCCTGCTCAGAGGCAAGCCCTGCATGGTTTGCTATTATTGTAGCTATTGCTCCTCCACCACCCATCACCTGCCTGGGAATTAAGGCCGCCACTGCCAGGTAAGTGAGGGTGGCAAGGACGGAGTCATACTGGGGCTTGTGTTTCTCTCCCCACATTTTCCAACCTCTACGATGCAGAAAATTGGGTCCATAATGGCTAGGGTTCTCAGTCTACAAAGAGGATGTATGTACGCCTTCTTTTTTAATTGATGCCATTGTTCCAAACATGCGAAAGGGTTCTTTCATAGGCTAACCAGGACACTCCACCCAAGGCCCTGAACCTTCAATAGGCACATGAAGCGAAAGGAAAACCACAGAGCATTTCCACCTAGAGAAGAACCTGAAGGATTGCACACATTTGTGGCATATTAATCCTGAATGGATCTGCCACATGACCTGTCACATGGCTTATTTGCAAAAAAAGGGTTTACATTAAAAAAACCACCCCACCCCATTTTGAATCAGTGTATAATGACTGGTGTATGCATGTTCCCGGAGCACCTACAACACCAAAACACTCAAGAGAAGCTATGCCCAGAAACTCACACCAAAAACAAGCAAGGTCTCTTAGCACCTGAGCTGGACTGCATGTACTCACAGGGCTGGTTGGCACACACACTGATTCAAAGCCAAGATGAAATGGACCTGTGAACCAGTCCTGAGATGAAACATGAACATAGCTGGTTCAGGGCAAGTGAAGCTTCATCGTGAATAAGACTCAGGTGAATCTCACCACCCACTGGGACTAGCAGACAAAGGCCAGAGTTCTTGCACATGACAAAAAATCAAAATAAAAATTGAGACAGTCACTGCTTCATCCTTTCCCCAATCTCTTCCACCACTGCTGTGGCACATAAAAGAACTGGAGTCCTCTTTGCAACTGACCCACAAAGCAGCTACTCACCTGCGCTTGCATTTCGAGATACGCAATTGAGAAGAGGTCCACTCTGACAGTGCTACACAGGAGGAGGAGGAGGAGGAGGAGGAGGAAGAAGAAACAGGTGGTCAGAAATGTGCCAAGACACTGTATTACTGAATCCTTTCAGGCCTGGTAATAAGGAACCTGCAGCTAGAGGCCCAGAGCCAGATCCAGCCCCTTTCAGTACCAATC